>NC_091284.1:574090406-574690406 GCF_032444005.1 Ranitomeya imitator | reverse complement strand
CATAGTGAACGGTGCAGAGCATTACATGTGGGGCACAGGTTTATATGGAGCATCTATGGGGCAATAATGAACAGTATAGAGCATTATATAAGGCACAGCTTTATATGGAGCATCTATGGGGCCATAATAAACGGTGCAGAGCATTATATGTGGCACAGCTTTATATGGAGCATCTATGGGGCAATAATGAACAGTATGGAGCATTATATGTGGCACAGCTTTATATGGGGCCATAATGAACGGTGCAGAGCTTTACATGTGGCACAGCTTTATATGGAGCATCTATGGGGCAATAATGAACAGTATAGAGCATTATATAAGGCACAGCTTTATATGGAGCATCTATGGGGCCATAATGAATGGTGCAGAGCATTATATGTGGCAGAGCTTCATATGGAGCATCTATGGGGCAATAATAAGCAGTATGAAGCATTATATATATATATATATATATATATATATATATATATATATATATATATCTATGGGGCCATAATGAACGGTGCAGAGCTTTACATGTGGCACAGCTTTATATGGAGCATCTATGGGGCAATAATGAACAGTATAGAGCATTATATAAGGCACAGCTTTATATGGAGCATCTATGGGGCCATAATGAATGGTGCAGAGCATTATATGTGGCAGAGCTTTATATGGAGCATCTATGGGGCAATAATGAACCCTAGGCTTATACTCGAGTCAATAAGTTTTCCCAGTTTTTTGTGGCAAAATTAGGGGGGTCGGCTTATACTCGAGTATATACGGTATATAATTCCACATCTGTTAATTCATAGTTTTGATGCCTTCAGTGTGAATGTACAATTTTCATAGTCATGAAAATACAGAAAAATCTTTAAATGAGGTGTGTCCAAACTTTTGGTCTGTACTGTGTATATATATATATATATATATATATATATATATATATATATATATACATATATCTACTATATAATTGTCTAAGGGTCACTTCCGTCTGTCTGTCTGTCATAGATATTTATTGGTCGCGGCCTCTGTCTGTCATGGAAATCCAGTCGCTGATTGGTCTCGCCAGATGCCTGTCATGGCTGCCGCAACCAATCAGCAACGGCCATAGTCCGATTAGTCCCTCCCTACTCCTATGCAGTCAGTGCCTGTTCCATACTTCCCTCACACAGGGTTAATGCGAGCAGTTACGGACTGCGTTATGCCGCGGGTAACTCACTCCGTTACCGCCGCTATTGACCCTGTGTGACCAAGTTTTTACTATTGATGTTGCCTATGCAGCATCAATAGTCTAACGATCTAATGTTAAAAATAATATAAAAAAAACCCTTATTCTCACCCTCCGACGTGACGTTCGGTCCTCGGCAGTGCAAGCGGCAGGCTCCGGTGCCAAGGATGCTATGCGAGAAGGACCTGCCATGACGTCACGGCCATGTGACCGCGACGTCATCACAGGTCCTGAGCTCATACCAACCCTGGGACCGGAAGCTGCCGCGTGCACCGCACACAGGGCCAGGACTTCAATTGGCCTTCGGAGGGGTGAGTATATGTTTATTTTTTTATTTTAAGTCTTTTTTAACCTGTTACATATGTGGCTGGCCAATATACTATGTGACTGGCCAATATACTAGGTGTCTGTGCTGTATACTACCTGGCTCTGTGCTGTATACTACGTCGCTGTGCAATATACTACGTGGCTGGGCAATATATTATGTCACTGGGCAATATACTACTTCACTGGGTAATATACTACGCGACTGGGCAATATACTACGTCACTGGGCAATATACTACGTCACTGGGCAATATACTACGTCACTGGGCAATATACTACGTGGCTGGGCAATATACTACGTCACTGGGCAAAATACTACATGGCTGGGCAATATACTACGTCATTGGCCAATATACTACGTCACTGGGCAATATACTACGTGGCTGGCCAATATACTACGTCACTGGGCAATATACTACGTGGCTGGACAATATACTACGTCACTGGGCAATATACTACGTCACTGGGCAATATACTACGTGGCTAGGCAATATACTACGTGACTGGGCAATATACTAAATGACTGGGCAATATACTACGTGACTGGGCAATATACTACGTCACTGGGTAATATACTACGTGGCTGGGCAATATACTACGTGGCTGGGCAATAACTATATATACTGTATACTATATATACATATATACACTATATATACTGTACTATATATACTATATATACTATATATATATATTAAAGACATGCACTATTTTCTTTCTGCTATGGTAACCTGTATAGGAAAATACTGCCTGCTCTCCTTCCCTTTACAGTTAAATAAACCACATGCTAATGATTGCTGGACAGATCAGGTCCCAAAGAACAAACTTTTAGCCATAGTCTGTTAAATGGCGACCTGTGGCAATGTCAAAGAAAACACAGGAAGCTTTTCCAAGAGTATATGTGCACACTGGGTAACTTGTGTAAAAAATAATAATTAAGACATGTTCCATTTTTAGGATCTTCTTACAATAGAAAAATATGTTTAACGCCTGAGTTTTTAACTTTTTTTTTTTATATAGTGTGAAGAACTGCATGAGCAGCAGTGCACTAAAAATGAGGTACAATCATAATGTCCTAGATCTAGAACGCTTAAGTTCTTAGGTTCAGATTGCGTTAGTGCAATCCGTTTAGCGCCTAGCGCTAGCGGATTGCGCTAACGCAATGTGTTGTAAAGGGGTCGCGTTAAACGTCCCCGCGCGAGAGCGGGGAACGGACCGCTGGCGCGCCCCGGATGCTGCAAGCAGCGTCCGCGGCGCGCCACAAAACACCGGCACATCGCTAGCGCGTGCCGAAAATGGCACGCGCTAGTGATGCGCGTCCCCATTGCTGTTAATGGGCGCGCTAACGGACGCGTTGCATGGAGTTAATTTCGCCGTGCAACGCTGTCCGTTAGCGCGGTCCCATTAATGCAAATATAATTTTTCCATGATATTTTGTGTAGTTACCAACAGGACTTCTGCTTTATCCATAAACTCCCAATACAGGCTAAGAGTGTTCTTGTGGATCTGGAAAGAAATTACTGCCCTATATGTTTTACAAAGAAAACAAACTGTGCTTTTCTATACAGTGGGTAAGCAACAATAAAGTATATTTTTTTGTATACCATTTTTAAATAATATGGTTTATAGGCAATATATGCTACTGTATGGCTATACAATGGCATACACTGGGACCTTCTGGCTGAGTACACATCAGGGAATACTCCTGTAATATACTAACGATGCATGCTCAAGAAGAGCGAGGTGCACAGAACCCACACAAAAGGGCTAAAGAGCTGAGAACTAGAAAAAAAAATGACCTTCAAATCAATACAGAAGGAAGCAGCTTTTGTCCATTTATATAAATGTCTTTCTTAACCAAAGAATTTCAAAAGTTCAGTTAAAACTTCTTTCTGTGCAAGTGTATTCTGTATTTCTAACAAAAAATATTAAAACCCTGCTGTTCTGTTCGGTCTGGGGAGACCTATTTTGAACTTTGGTATTTTTTGGGGTGTTCAAGATGCGGTTCTGAAACTTGTGGTTGATTGACTTAAATGAGGATGGGTCGGTCGGCCACGGGTTTCAGAGCCGCATCTTGAATATTTTAAAGAATATTGAAGTTCAAAGTCGGTCATTTTTGACCAACAGAACAGCATTATTAAAAGGAGTGATAAATGAGGCTGCATAAATGTATACAGTTTGGTTTACTTCTGCTTGACTCGCCACAAATGTCAAACAACAGATTAAACTTATTCAAATAAGAGGGATTATGATACAGAAATAAAAATTCAGACTAATAGTAATTACTCATTCCACCTATATCAATGTAACCTCTCACCAGTTCACAGCTAATTAATATAATTTGTCATTTCTTGTAAATAAGCAGAGGTTTGAGTGCATCTCCTCCTAACACTGCTCCCTTGCCACAGAAAATTAGTTCCACCTAGTTGGGTATCAATGACTTATTCACTGTGCACCAGTGCATAGTACGATCTTAGCAGAGGGGGCTTGAAATGGGTGACTACCTTCATCAGGCTGGAAACCTAAATGAATTTGCCAGCACAAAAAGGGACATCATTATTTGCGGTACTTTCTATAGGCTGCTAATAATGGCCTAGTTGAGATGACTACCAGCTGTGTCCAGGTGGACCACAAATGTGACATCATACAAACACGTCTAGTCCAGTCTATCAACTGTTGATCCTGACTCATTCAAGATACCCCCAGGATGTCTTCCAACACACAGACAATCTTGTGGTCAAAATAAAAAGGGGAAATACTTAATGTGTGCACATACCCGAAGACTTTTAAATTTAACCCCTTTTCAGAATGATACATTCGAAAGTCCCCCCTATACACATTCGGTAGGTGTCAGTCGAACGATGGTTCCACTGGCAACCATCGTCCTGACTCTCCCATACATTGGAGCACTTGCTTTGATGAGCGCACATACAGTACAGACCAAAAGTTTGGACACACCTTCTCATTTAAATATTTTTCTGCGTTTTCACGACTATGAAAATTGTACATTCACACTTAAAGGGAAGGTGCCATCCCAAAAATTTTTTTTCCAGCAATTGAAAAAATGTAAAGAATTAATGTTCACATTTTCTTAAAAAACATTATCATTTGTTTATAATTTAGTAAAATATGAAAAATAATTTGAAAAGGTTTGGCATTTCCACTTTTAAACACTAGGGGGAGCAGCTGCTGAAATTTGACAAAAACCTAGTGTACAACTAGCTCACATTACTGCACTGCAGTAATTATGGGCGGACTCTGCTGACGTGTGTGATGTCTCCTCTCCTCCCCTTCTGGTGTTTGCTAAGGGATTAGAGAGGATGATATTCAGGAACCCAGTGAGCAGCCATTTTGTTGGTGATTGCAAAGTTATACTGACAAGTAGACAGTCACCGAGGATGGCAGGCAGCAAGGATTCTGGGAGATATGTGGTGGAGGGAGCAGGGTGACAGCAGAGCAGAGTATTTCAGGAGAGCAGTGTGCTGGTTTATGGGGGGCCCTCTGTTTGGTGCGCGGAGCAGCCAGGGATTGTACATAGAGCACTGTCTTTTATACGAGGGACGGGAAGAAAAACATTAGACTTGAACAAAGAAGATCCAGGAAAACATACTCAGAAGGGAGGTAAGAACATTTCTAAAACAATCCACAGCGAGGAGATTGGAACAAAACAAAATCCTCTAAACTGCATGTTCGCAAACGCCAGAAGCCTGACAAACAAGATGGAAGAACTAGAAGCAGAAATATCTACAGGTAACTTTGACATAGTGGGAATAACCGAGACATGGTTAGATGAAAGCTATGACTGGGCAGTTAACTTACAGGGTTACAGTCTGTTTAGAAAGGATCGTAAAAATCGGAGAGGAGGAGGGGTTTGTCTCTATGTAAAGTCTTGTCTAAAGTCCACTTTAAGGGAGGATATTAGCGAAGGAAATGAGGATGTCGAGTCCATATGGGTCGAAATTCATGGAGGGAAAAATGGTAACAAAATTCTCATTGGGGTCTGTTACAAACCCCCAAATATAACAGAAACCATGGAAAGTCTACTTCTAAAGCAGATAGATGAAGCTGCAACCCATAATGAGGTCCTGGTTATGGGGGACTTTAACTACCCGGATATTAACTGGGAAACAGAAACCTGTGAAACCCATAAAGGCAACAGGTTTCTGCTAATAACCAAGAAAAATTATCTTTCACAATTGGTGCAGAATCCAACCAGAGGAGCAGCACTTTTAGACCTAATACTATCTAATAGACCTGACAGAATAACAAATCTGCAGGTGGTCGGGCATCTAGGAAATAGCGACCACAATATTGTACAGTTTCACCTGTCTTTCACTAGGGGGACTTGTCAGGGAGTCACAAAAACACTGAACTTTAGGAAGGCAAAGTTTGACCAGCTTAGAGATGCCCTTAATCTGGTAGACTGGGACAATATCCTCAGAAATAAGAATACAGATAATAAATGGGAAATGTTTAAGAACATCCTAAATAGGCAGTGTAAGCGGTTTATACCTTGTGGGAATAAAAGGACTAGAAATAGGAAAAACCCAATGTGGCTAAACAAAGAAGTAAGACAGGCAATTAACAGTAAAAAGAAAGCATTTGCACTACTAAAGCAGGATGGCACCATTGAAGCTCTAAAAAACTATAGGGAGAAAAATACTTTATCTAAAAAACTAATTAAAGCTGCCAAAAAGGAAACAGAGAAGCACATTGCTAAGGAGAGTAAAACTAATCCCAAACTGTTCTTCAACTATATCAATAGTAAAAGAATAAAAACTGAAAATGTAGGCCCCTTAAAAAATAGTGAGGAAAGAATGGTTGTAGATGACGAGGAAAAAGCTAACATATTAAACACCTTCTTCTCCACGGTATTCACGGTGGAAAATGAAATGCTAGGTGAAATCCCAAGAAACAATGAAAACCCTATATTAAGGGTCACCAATCTAACCCAAGAAGAGGTGCGAAACCGGCTAAATAAGATTAAAATAGATAAATCTCCGGGTCCGGATGGCATACACCCACGAGTACTAAGAGAACTAAGTAATGTAATAGATAAACCATTATTTCTTATTTTTAGGGACTCTATAGCGACAGGGTCTGTTCCGCAGGATTGGCGCATAGCAAATGTGGTGCCAATATTCAAAAAGGGCTCTAAAAGTGAACCTGGAAATTATAGGCCAGTAAGTCTAACCTCTATTGTTGGTAAAATATTTGAAGGGTTTCTGAGGGATGTTATTCTGGATTATCTCAATGAGAATAACTGTTTAACTCCATATCAGCATGGGTTTATGAGAAATCGCTCCTGTCAAACCAATCTAATCAGTTTTTATGAAGAGGTAAGCTATAGGCTGGACCACGGTGAGTCATTGGACGTGGTATATCTCGATTTTTCCAAAGCGTTTGATACCGTGCCGCACAAGAGGTTGGTACACAAAATGAGAATGCTTGGTCTTGGGGAAATTGTGTGTAAATGGGTTAGTAACTGGCTTAGTGATAGAAAGCAGAGGGTGGTTATAAATGGTATGGTCTCTAACTGGGTCGCTGTGACCAGTGGGGTACCGCAGGGGTCAGTATTGGGACCTGTTCTCTTCAACATATTCATTAATGATCTGGTAGAAGGTTTACACAGTAAAATATCGATATTTGCAGATGATACAAAACTATGTAAAGCAGTTAATACAAGAGAAGATAGTATTCTGCTACAGATGGATCTGGATAAGTTGGAAACTTGGGCTGAAAGGTGGCAGATGAGGTTTAACAATGATAAATGTAAGGTTATACACATGGGAAGAAGGAATCAATGTCACCATTACACACTGAATGGGAAACCACTGGGTAAATCTGACAGGGAGAAGGACTTGGGGATCCTAGTTAATGATAAACTTACCTGGAGCAGCCAGTGCCAGGCAGCAGCTGCCAAGGCAAACAGGATCATGGGGTGCATTAAAAGAGGTCTGGATACACATGATGAGAGCATTATACTGCCTCTGTACAAATCCCTAGTTAGACCGCACATGGAGTACTGTGTCCAGTTTTGGGCACCGGTGCTCAGGAAGGATATAATGGAACTAGAGAGAGTACAAAGGAGGGCAACAAAATTAATAAAGGGGATGGGAGAACTACAATACCCAGATAGATTAGCGAAATTAGGATTATTTAGTCTAGAAAAAAGACGACTGAGGGGCGATCTAATAACCATGTATAAGTATATAAGGGGACAATACAAATATCTCGCTGAGGATCTGTTTATACCAAGGAAGGTGACGGGCACAAGGGGGCATTCTTTGCGTCTGGAGGAGAGAAGGTTTTTCCACCAACATAGAAGAGGATTCTTTACTGTTAGGGCAGTGAGAATCTGGAATTGCTTGCCTGAGGAGGTGGTGATGGCGAACTCAGTCGAGGGGTTCAAGAGAGGCCTGGATGTCTTCCTGGAGCAGAACAATATTGTATCATACAATTAGGTTCTGTAGAAGGACGTAGATCTGGGGATTTATTATGATGGAATATAGGCTGAACTGGATGGACAAATGTCTTTTTTCGGCCTTACTAACTATGTTACTATGTTACTATGTATACACATGGATGGACCGACTGCTTGTCTGCTCCACAGAAATCCAGGAAACATTCCTGTGGATTGATGGCCTGTTCTGATCCAGACATTGCATGCAAAGACCCCATTCCCCTCCTCAGATCCTGTCTTCCCCATCCTGTCCTGGTGATGTGTGAAAGCGACGTGACAGGCGAAGTACGGGGTGATGCTGGGAAGGAAATGTAGCCATATAGTAATGATAAAAATGAGATCCCTCTCTTCAGCTGCCTCACCAGCCTTCCCCTCACTGCACCTAACTGGAGGTCATACTGCCCCCTCTATTACCCCAGACCCGTGTGCAGGTGCTCAGCCACAATCACCCTAGAATGGGTCCCCTTTCTTAAGATAATACTGCCATAGTGTTCTCACATAATACCGCCATAATGTTCTCACATAATGCCACCATATAGATCACACATAATGCCACCATATAGATCACACATAATACCACCACATACGTCTCCCATAATACCGCCACATAGAACACACACAATACCACCATACAATTTTCACATAATACCGCCACATATCACACATAATCCCACAATCTAGTTCTCATATACCGTCGTATAGCTTTTACATCATTCCACAATACTAGATAAAAATAATACCGCCATATAGATCACATATAATACAGCCATAGATCACACATAATGCCATAATACAGCATGACCGTAGCTGCTCCTGTTATTGCACGCACTGAGCTGTGTGTGCACTGGAGAAAGACATGCAGGGGAGAGAGGACTGCATAGGAGAGGATTAGATACACAGCTCAGCAGACAGTATCACACAGGATAGGATTAGATGCACGGCTCAGTAGTCAGTATCACACAGGATAGGATTAGATACACGGCTCAGTAGTCAGTGTCACACAGGACAGAATTAGATACACAGCTCAGCAGTCAGTATCACACAGGATAGGATTAGATACACGGCTCAGCAGTCAGTATCACACAGGAGAGAATTAGATACACGGCTCAGCACAGTATCAGACAGGAGAGGATTAGATACACGGCTCAGCAGTCAGTATCACACAGGAGAGAATTAGATACACGGCTCAGCACAGTATCACACAGTAGAGGATTGCATACTCGGTTCAGCAGTCAGCATCACACAAGAGAGAATTAGATACACGGCTCAGCACAGTATCACACAGCAGAGGATAACATACTAGGCTCAGCACAGTATCACACAGTATAGTCATAGATACATCACGGTCTGTTGTCCTTGATCCGTGGCTGCAGTGAAAGGCAGGGAGCGAGCAGCACAGAGAGACTCTCCCCCTCCCTCGTGTTACCTCTGCAGCTCATGATAAGAGGACATCAGACAGGCAGCAGAGGACAGGGAACGGCCGCTGACAGTGTGAGGGGAGACAGATGGAGCTGCCCCTCCAACAGCGCAGCTCTGTCACAGTGGAGCTCACGGGTACACTGCACTGTGGCTGAAGAAAGATGGCGCCGACCTCATGCCTCTGCTGTGATGTGGAGACAGCCCAGGGGGCATGGCCACATCACAGCAGGAAGCAGCACATTGCACAATGATAGATATGCGGTCGGACTCCGACTGCTGAGTCCTATGCCCAGGGCTGCCGTTTTTGCAGAGTGTAAGTGTCGTGCAGCTACACTTACACTCCTGTAAAGCAAAATGGCAGCACCCAGTGGCTGCAAAAATAATTACGGTAATAATAAAAAAAGATATTAAAGTTAAAAAAAATAATTTTGTATTAAAAATAGTTGTTTATATAAACAATCATTTTTAATACAAAAACAAAATTGTGGCACCTTCCCTTTAAGGCATCAAAACTATGAATTAACACATGTGGAATTATATACTTAACAAAAAAGTGTGAAACGACTGAAGATATGTCTTATATTCTAGGTGCTTCAAAGTAACCACCTTTTGCTTTGATGACTGCTTTGCTCACTCTTTGTATTCTCTTGATGAGCTTCAAGAGGTAGTCAGCGGGAATGGTCTTCCAACCTACTTGAAGGAGTTCTCAGAGATGCTTAGCACTTGTTGGCCCTTTTGCCTTCACTCTGCGGTCCAGCTCACCCCAAACCGTCTCGACTGGGTTCAGGTCTGGTGACTGTGGAGGCCAGGTCATCTGGCGTAGCACCCCATCGCTCTCCTTCTTGGTCAAATAGCCGTTACACAGCCTGGAGGTGTGTTTGGGGTCATTGTCCTGTTGAAAAATAAATGATGGTCCAACTAAACGCAAACCGGATGGAATAGCATGCTGCTGCAAGATGCTGTGGTAGCCATGCTGGTTCAGTATGCCTTCAATTTTGAATAAATCCCCAATAGTGTCACCAGCAAAGCACCCCCACACCATCACACCTCCTCCATGCTTCACGGTGGGAACCAGGCATGTAGAGTCCATCCGTTCACCTTTGCAGCGTCGCACAAAGACATGGTAGTTGGAACCGAAGATCTCAAATTTGGACTCATCAGACCAAAGCACAGATTTCCACTGGTCTAATGTCCATTCCTTGTGTTATTTAGCCCAAACAAATGTCTTCTGCTTGTTGCCTGTTCTTAGCAGTGGTTTCCTAGCAGCTATTTGACCATGAAGGCCTGCTGCACAAAGTCTCCTCTTAACAGTTGTTTTAGAGATGTGTCTGCTGCTAGACCTCTGTGTGGCATTGACCTGGTCTCTAATCTGAGCTGTTGTTAACCTGCGATTTCTGAGGCTGGCGACTTGGATAAACTTCTCTTTAGAAGCAGAGGTAACTCTTGGTCTTCCTTTGCTGGGGCGATCCTCAGGTGAGCCAGTTTGCTTTTGGGCATGCTCAGTGTGTTAAAAACGGATTCGGTCGACGGAAATGTTCTTTCACACATCAGTTCCATGCGTTTATTGCCGGAAACGTCCCTTCAGGCTTTTTCGCCGGACACAAAAAATGTTGCAGGAGACGTTTTTTGAATCCGGCAAAAAAGCCTGAAGGGACGGATCCGGCACAAAACGGATGAAACGGATGTCCTTCAGGCACAATCCGGCAGTAAAACAACTCTATGGGGAAAAAACGGATCAGGCATCAGAAAAAAACTGATCCAGATTGTGCCTGAAACTGCCGGATTGTGTCTGAAACCAAAAACCTGATGTGTGAAAGCAGCCTAAGAAATCCCACTTATTAAACCTGACAGGGCGCACCTGTGAAGTGAAAACCATTCCCGGTGACTACCTCTTGAAGCTCATCAAGAGAATGCCAACAGTGTGCAAAACAGTCATCAAAGCAAAAGGTGGCAACTTTGAAGAACCTAGAATATAAGACATATTTTCAGTTGTTTCACACTTTTTTGTTAAGTATACAATTCCACATGTGTTAATTCATAATTTTGGTGCCTTCATTGTAAATGTACAATTTTCATAGTCATGAAAATACAGAAAAATCTTTAAATGAGAAGGTGTGTCCAAACTTTCGGTCAGTACTGTATGTTGTCTATGTCTGTGATGTCTGGCAGTGGCTTATCTGTAAAAAAACAAAAGGATTAGCCAAGATGCCGTATCCTAATCTCCCCTGGTTATCATCTGTTGAGGTCCCGAAACACATAATGTTGGTCCCCCAACCCATATGGGCATTTGCCTTTTTTTTATCTTCTGTATGATCCTACCGTCTTATGATTGGGCTGTGTTATAAAAGGGAACAAGTAAATGCCCTCAGAGAAAAATCTCTGTTAACGTCTCCTTGGTTGAAGGGGAAATTGTCAATATCTCTGTAACAGAGAGGAGAAATAACAAAAATGAAAACTACGTTTTATTCAGCACTTCATTATGAGCTAGTCAGCTTAACTTGCAAATGGGGAGAAAGGTCCTCTTTGAAGCCATATTGACAGTGGTGTTAAAATAAAGTGTGTAATACATCACTTTTGCAAACTTCCTGAAAATGGTATAATTCTAGGTAACATTATGTGAGATAAACATGGCAAAGCTGCAAACATCTCTCTCCCGATTATCATTACAGAACGACTGCTCTTATCAAGGTGAATGTAGACTGAAAAATCTTGGAACTGCATAGGCTTTATATCGTGGTGATTGCATCCTATAGCACTGGAATCAACAGACAATATACGAGTAGTCAGAGTCTGTGCACTTTCTACTTGTTTGCATGCGTTTCCTCCAGGTACTTTGTTTTGTTCTCAAGTCATAAAAATATGAAATTGGCCATAGGGGGAGTTTCTTAAAGGGAATCTGTCAGTTGGACCAGCCCTCCTAAGCATTCTTTATGGTCATGTAGGTCATAGGAAACTGAAGGTAAGAAAAAAAAATTGTCCCGAAGGTGGACGTCGAATTCCTTAACTGGGCAATTTTTTTTTAATTTTTATGCTTTTGTTTCTTCCTTCCCTTATTTCAAAAGCCTTAAGGTTTTGCATTTTCCATCGACATAGCCAAGGGAGAGCTTGTTTTCTGCTGGATGAGTTGTACTTTTGAATGACACCATCCATTTTAGATTGTGATGTACTATAAGGGCTTGTGTATATGTTGCAGATTTGGTGAGTTTTAGCCATGCAGATTTTCTAGCAAAACCTGAAGCAATCCTGATGCCAGCAAAGCGAATGAGAAATCTGAAGTGTCAACACGATGAGTCATTTTGACTTGCAGATTTGGTGCAGAAAATAATCTGCGGCATGTCAATTCTCTGTGTGCTTTTGCCCTTTGTTTTTCACAACTGAGCTCAATCAAATGAGTAAAAAAACACTGGCAAAAACGCACATTTCTGTGGCTGTGATTTTCCTTCCAAAAGATGCAGAAGTGGTGCAGAAATTTCTGCATCCATTTACTCAAGGAGTGCACGTTAACCTAAAGCGCCTAAAGAGTGGCTAAATTGCAAAATAGTGCAATTCTGCAATTATCTTTTAGCTTATTTATTTTATTTATGGTAAAACTGACCTGGCAATACAATTCTCCAGGTTAGCACGCTTACACACATACCAAGCATGCATGCTTTTTTTTTTTTTTTTTTACTTAAGTGGTGAAAAAAAAGAGAAATGTGTAAAAAAAAAAATAAAAATACAAATTTGCTTGTGTTACTATTTTCCGAGAACCGTAACATTTTTGATTCTCGGCATATGGAGATAAGTGAGGCTGTTTTTTCATGCACAGAGACAATGTTTTCATTGACATACTGTTTGTGTAGATGTTTTCATTACCTCTTATTACATACTAGATGGTGGCCCGATTCTAACGCATCGAGTATTCTAGAATATGCATGTCCACGTAGTATATTGCACAGCCCACGTAGTATATTGCCCAGCCACGTAGTATATTGCCCAACCACGTAGTATATTGCCCAACCACGTAGTATATTGCCCAACCACGTACTATATTGCCCAGTCACGTAATATATTGCCCAGTCACGTAGTATATTACCCAGTGAAGTAGTATATTACCCAGTGAAGTAGTATATTGCCCAGTGACGTAGTATATTGCCCAGCCCACGTAGTATATTGCTCAATGATGTAGTATATTGCCCAGTTACGTAGTATATTGCCCAGCCACGTAGTATATTGCCCAGTCACGTAGTATATTGCCCAGCCACGTAGTATATTGCCCAGCTACGTAGTATACAGCACAGAGCCACGTAGTATATTGCGCAGCCATGTAGTATATTGCGCAGCCACGTAGTATATTGCCCAGTGACGTAGTATATTGCGTAGCCACAGCCACTGTGCAGCCACAGCCATACCTGTATGTCATATGTCGTTTAGAGGATACATCCAACATTTTCTTGTGGAAATATTAGTATGTGTCATGGATCAAGTTAACGCTGTTTAAACAGTCAGGTTTAATACGGTCATGACATACTGTACTTAAGTGATGAAAAACCATTTACATTGAAAATTCTGTCCAACTAGGTACACAAAACATTTTCCATACAACTGACATTAAGCAATTGATGAAAATCAATTGTAAAGATTCAATAACCCTATATCTCAAATCAATTGTAAAGATTTGAGATATTGCTTAGCAAAACAGAAATGGTGAACCGTCAGTTGTGTAATCCAGTCTGTCTGGCCTCTATCACCAACTTTATGACACTTGTGTTTGGGCGCCTCTGCACTACTTGATACATGCATATATTTGAGAGTATAAAAATAAATAAGTGACGTGATGCACTCTAGTAACACAACGTACTTATTCCTATATACTAAAGGTTCCCCAAACTCTATTACGTTAGGAGTCACATTCAACTTTGAGTGGTGATCAATAACCACATTTTGCTCAAAAAAATGGTGAGAGATTTAATTTTGGAAAAGCAAGAGGTATTGAATTTACAAATATTTTCTGATATTTGACTCTTGTATTATACTAGCCAACCTAGAATTGTTGTGTGTTTAAGATACACAAGATACTGTAAATATCTTAAGGTACCGTCACACTAAGCGACGCTGCAGCGATACCGACAACGATCCGGATCGCTGCAGCGTCGCTGTTTGGTCGCTGGAGAGCTGTCACACAGACAGCTCTCCAGCGACCAACGATCCCGAGGTCCCCGGTAACCAGGGTAAACATCGGGTTACTAAGCGCAGGGCCGCGCTTAGTAACCCGATGTTTACCCTGGTTACCATCCTAAAAAGTAAAAAAACAAACGCTACATACTTACCTACCGCTGTCTGTCCTCGGCGCTCTGCTTCTCTGCTCTGGCTGTGAGCGCCGGGCAGCCGGAAAGCAGAGCGGTGACGTCACCATTCTGCTTTCCGGCCGCTGTGCTCACAGCCAGAGCAGAGAAGCAGAGCGCCGAGGACAGACAGCGGTAGGTAAGTATGTAGCGTTTGTTTTTTTTACTTTAACGATGGTAACCAGGGTAAACATCGGGTTACTAAGCGCGGCCCTGCGCTTAGTTACCCGATGTTTACCCTGGTTACCAGCGAAGACATCGCTGAATCGATGTCACACACGCCGATTCAGCGATGTCTACGGGGAGTCCAGCGACCAAATAAAGTTCTGGACTTTCTTCCCCGACCAGCGACAGCACAGCAGGGGCCTGATCGCTGCTGCTTGTCACACTGGACGATATCGCTAGCGAGGACGCTGCAACGTCACGGATCGCTAGCGATATCGTCTAGTGTGACGGTACCTTTAGACATCTTGTCCCTAATGGCAAGTTGCACAGCAAGGAGTTGTGAACCTCATGTCACTCATCAGCCACCGGTTCGAAAAAGTTTTAAAAGCCAAGCTAAGCTGGTTGTACGCTAACTGTAATGTTCAGGTGAGCAGTGAGTCATACGGCTAATCTCAATAGAGTAAGTGCACTTACCTGAACGGTCTCCTGAGTGTCGCCTATGCTGACAGACATCAACGGTGAAGAGAGATTCCACTCGCTGGACACATTCACTTTAGTCCCATCAACTTCCACCTGTTTGGACATCATAACAGACTATTAATATAAAGACAGCTTCTCGCAAGTTCATTACTGCACACAAAGCAAAAGGCATTTTAAACAGATGGCTTCCAAACAACCTGTCATGTTCACCAATCCTTCTATACGATGGGGTCCAACTATGTAAGCATCCAGTCATCTCCGGGGAGAGGTGAAGGACCTGTGAACAGCTGCCTCTGGATAATGCTGCATCAAGTGATTTTCAGCAAACAAGAAACCGCCAACCACACTGTAGACATTTGTAGACATGCTACATTTAATACAATTAGACAGGTAATTTCAATACGTTGAGGTGACACTTTGCTAGCTATAAAACAGGCCTTGCATATAATATACTCTCTGAGGCACAGAGCTGAGGAGGATTTAAGTGAGTTGTACATGGCTGTTTTAATTAATAAGAAACGCTAATGAGCAGGAGAATTTTATGCTACACCTGGTTTAGTCATTCTTTTGGAAAATCATCATCATACTGCAGATTAATATCTGACAGCAGGGCTTCATTTAGAATCAAAGGTTGAATGGTTAATTCTGTGAGGATAGTTTAAAAAATGTCGCATTTTATGCATTGCTTACATATGGCTCTCTGGGGTATTTTTGGTTGTTTAATACAAAAGAGAACCCATTAGTAAACTTTTCGAGACAAATGCCAAATCGATTCAGCATTTTCACTTTGCATGCGCTGCCTTAATCCAGAAAAAGAGCAAAACATTTCTTTTTTATTTGTGAATCTGTATATATGATAAAATCATAAAAGATCTCTGGGCTGATCTGTTAAGTCTGACGTTATAGGGGTTGGCCCCTTAAAAAAAAAAAACAA
Organism: Ranitomeya imitator; assembly: GCF_032444005.1. Taxonomy (NCBI): domain Eukaryota; kingdom Metazoa; phylum Chordata; class Amphibia; order Anura; family Dendrobatidae; genus Ranitomeya; species Ranitomeya imitator. The sequence continues at coordinate 574,674,082 of NC_091284.1, read as the reverse complement.
AAAAACAAAGTTCACTTTAATTAATATATCTTGGAATAATAAGTTCCACAATTGGATGTGTTAAAACAAAATGTTCTTTGTTCTGAGATAATCTTATGTACCCCTGCTATATACTGTGTAATGGTTGTGTCTGACCCTACAGGGACATGGTCGGCACATATAAGTCCTGGCCATGGGAGGAGGAGATTATACCAATGACATAGCAGGGTCTTGAAGCTGCTGCTTTCTGTGAGGTAAAACATTACTCTGCTTGTTTTATCATATGAGCGAGTGTTTCTTCTCCAGCCCTTTGAGCTCATCAAGTGACATATGAGTTCAGCGGTAGCCAGAGCTCCTACCTGATTGACTTGATTTATGATTAGCTCAGGGGACCAAAGACACGGCAGAAACACTAAGGCTGCCGTCACACTAGCGGTCAGTATTTTACATCAGTATTTGTAAGCCAAAACCAGGAGTGGAACAATTAGGCTGTCGTCACACTAGCAGTATTTGGTCAGTATTTTACATCAGTATTTGTAAGCCAAAACCAGGAGTGGGTGATGAATGCAGAAGTGGTGCATATGTTTCTATTATACTTTTCCTCTATTTGATCCACTCCTGGTTTTGGCTTACAAATACTGATGTAAAATACTGACCACATACTGCAAGTGTGACGGCAGCCTTAGAGGAAAAGTATAATAGAAACATATGCACCACTTCTGCATTTATCACCCACTCCTGGTTTTGGCTACAAATACTGATGTAAAATACTGACCAAATACTGCTAGTGTGAGGGCAGCCTAACTCTTGTAATAAAACATGCAGGGTAATGTTTTACCCCACAGGGTGCAACAGCTGTGAGCCCCTGCTACAGGTGCTTCTCACAAAATTAGATTATCAAAAAGTTAATTTTAGTTCTTCAATACAAAAAGTGAAACTCATTATATAGTCATTACAGAATGATCTATTTCAAGTGTTTATTTCTGTTAATGTTGATGATTATGGCTTACAGCCAATGAAACCCCAAAAGTCATTATATCAGTAAATTAGAATACTTTATAACACCAGCTTGAAAAAGGATTTTAAAATCCAAAATGTTGGCTTACTGAAATGTATGTTCAGTAAATGCACTCAATACTTGGTCAAGGCTCCTACTGCATCAATTACTGCATCACTGCGGTGTAGCACAGCAGAGGTGTTATGGAAGCCCAGGTTGCTTTGATAGCAGCCTTCAGCTCGTCTGCATTGTTGGGCTTGGCGTCTCTCATCTTCCTCTTGACAATACCACATAGATTCTCTATGGGGTTAAGGTCAGGCGAGCTTGCTGGCCAATGAAGCACAGTGACACTGTTGTTTTTAAACCAGGTATGGGTACTTTTGGCAGTGTGGACAGGTGCCTTGACCTGCTAGAGAATGATATTTCCATCTTCAAAAAGCTTGTCGTCAGAGGAAAGCATGAAGTGCTCTAAAATTTCCTGGTTGACAGCTGAGCTGACTTTGGTCGTGATAAAACACAGTGGACCTACACCAGCAGCTGACATGGCTCCCTCAACCATTACGGATTGTGGAAACTTCACACTAGACCTCAAGCAGCTTGGATTGTGTGCCTCTCCACTCTTCCTCCAAACTCTGGGACCTGGATTTCCATATGAAATGAATATTTTACTTTCATCTGAAAACAACGCCTTGGACCACTGAGCAAAAGTCCTGTTTTTTTCTCTTTTTTGGTCATGAGTGGCTTGACACGAGGAATGCGACATTTGTAGCCCATGTCCTGGATATGTCTGTGTAGGGTGGCTCTTGAAGCACTGACTCCAGCAGCAGTCCACTCCTTGTGAATCTCCCACAAATTTTTGAATGGCCTTTTCTTAATCCTTTTAAGGCTGCAGTTATCCCGGTTGCTTTTGCACCTTTTTTTACCACATTGTTTCCTTCCACTCAAATTTCCATTAATATGCTTGGATACAGCATTCTGTGACAGCCAGCTTCTTTAGCAATGACCTTTTGTGGCTTACCCTCCTTGTGGAGTGTGTCAATGACTACCTTCTAGACATCTGTCAAGTGTGGAGCCTACTGAAACAGACTAAGGGACCTTTTTAAACACGTAGGAAGCCTTTGTACTTCGTTCATTGGACAACCAATTCAAGATGTGCACATAACTTAATTAATTTGGTGCATCTTCATAGTGGTGTGCACCTTTTTACACCTTGCCAGAAGTATTACTCCAGTCAAGGGCTAGAATAACATTTCTAGAGTCAGGAAAGTCACCTCGTTTGATGAATTTGATAAGGGGGCACAACCATGCACATCCCCACCTCTTCCCATATTGTCAGAGCTGCTTCATACTGATAGAAAAACAGCCAAAAGTTACAAAATGTTTGCACAACTCTGTGTTGCACAAAACTTCAAAGTGTTGTACACAAGTTTTCTGGCAAAAACACTTTGATGAATTATGAACAATTAATAAATGTGGGTACATTTGAACAATGGCCAATAATTGTTTCCATGGAAAACAACATTGATTACGTCCACAACTTGAAAACCTACTCCCAGACTGAATATTTTGTACAGATGAAGTTTACTATGCAGTACTACGAGATCTAAAAAGCTAAAGCTACTTTCACACTAGCGTCGTACGACGCACGTCGCAATGCGTCGTTTTGCAGAAAAACGCATCCTGCAGAGTTGTTTGCAGGATGCGTTTTTTCTCCATAGGCTTGTATTAGCGACGCATTGTCACACGTCGCAACCATCATGCGACGGTTGTGTCGTGTTGTGGCGGACCGTCGGCACCAAAAAACGTTGCTTGTAACGTTTTTTGTTGCGTTGTGTCTGCCATTTCCGACCACGCATGCGCGGCCGGAACTCCGCCCCCTCCTCCCCGCAACTCACAATGGGGTAGTGGATGTGTTGTAATAATGCATCCGCTGCCCCCGTTGTGCTGCGTTGTCACAGGATGCGTCGGTACGTCGGCCCGACGCACTGCGACTGGCCGACGCTAGCGTGAAAGTAGCTTATGGCAGATACTGTACAATTAACAATAAACTGCAGAAAACTATTGGGGTAGAAGATTTATACGTCTAATTTTATTTATACACACAAAAAAGACCATTGTTCTAGTGTGCTGAACCCAATTTTTAATCTTTGTCCATATTTCCCCTGAGTGTGGCAGCTCTTTCTTGTCTACAAAAAAAAAACAAAAAAACACATTTTTCATACACAACATGCAGCAAAAATCAGATAGCACTTGGATGATGTATCAATGGCATCAGATTGCTATCGATTATTCATGGATCACAAAAAAAACACAAAACATGTGGACAGATCTAGACTATAATGGGCAAGTGTTCTATCTGTGAAAAAAACAAGGATAGAGTTCAAAAGAACCGATGTCCGAATGAGGCCTTAGACTTCCATACTGTAGCAAAGACTCAGGCTGGTTTCACACTTGCGTTTCAAAACGCATGCGTTTTAAAAAAAAAACGTATGGTGAAAAAACGCATGTAAACGCATGCAAACGCTGCGTTTTTTTACGCATGCATTTTTGCATGTGGTGAAAAAAATGCGGCGTTTTGACGCGTTTACATGCATTTTTTAATGCGCTTGCATTTTTTAAACGCATGCAGATAAATGTGACAGCTGCCAATCATCAAAATAAAGTAAAAAACCCACTATAAACAGAAAGAGCTAGGGTTAGGGGTACCCCTAACCCTACCCCTAAAGGGATCCTAACCCTACCCCTAACCCTAAAGGGATCCTAACCCTAATCCTACCCCTAACCTTAAAGGGATTAGGGTCGGGGTAGGGTTAGGGGTAGGGTTAGGATCCCTTTATCAATTTTATGGTGTGGGGTGGTTTATCAGTGTGTTTTTTTTTTTAAACGCATGTGTTTTTAACGCATGCAAACGCATGTGGCTAAAAACGCATGCGTTTACATAGACAGCAATGCATTTTTTTGCCTCAAAAAAATACATGTTTTTTTTTGCGGCAAAAAAAAACGCCGCTAAAAATACTACATGTTGCATTTTTGCAACACAACGCAAGCAGAAAAAAAACGCATGCGTTGCAAAAACGCGTCAAAACGCATACAAAAAAACGCATGCGTTTTTAATGTTAAATATAGGGAAAAAACGCATGCTTTTTTTGTGCTTTTTACCGCAAAAACGCAAAAAAAAAACCGCAAATGTGAAACCACCCTATGTGCTGAGCTGTTACACTTTTACTTTGTATGACTTTGCAGTGGCATTCATATGAAAGCTCTGATGTACAGTATATACACCTAAGGGTATGAGCAGAATACACAGAAGTTTCTAGTAGAACATATTTGCAATTAGTATAGCAAACAAATCAAATCACCATCCTAAATCAGTTTAGCTTTACATAAAAGTAATAAGATAAAATACGTAGCCTAATATAAAATAAATAGCGCGCATATGAGTAAACAGGAAGATGAAGTGGAAATTTACGATTTGCTTGGAACACTGGATTTTCCACCGAACAAAAACTCCAGAGGAGAACAAAGAGCACACCCTGAAATAGTTCATACTGGAAACAAATTACCTACTTCCTTTGCCACAGAGAGAAAAAAAATACATTTTCCAATCATATTATTTGAGCCCTCACAAATCTCTTTCCATTACAATTACTAAACCCAGCATGTCAGGCAAAATATTTGACAAGTGTATATTAATTTCAGAGGAGGCTTTCTGTACGCATTTGGGGTTGGTGCAAAATAAATAAACTTTGCAATTAATGTGATCAATAAAAAAATTTGCTTTGCTGCTTTTATTAAGCATACTAAAGTAGGCTGCCATCCGTGCATCAACAGTAATCCTAAATAGTCAAGTAATATCTTGTGGAAATTTATAGCAAATGATCAAGCAGTTAGGAAAAATAATTATAATCATATGCAGCAAAGTTTATTTCACTTGATTCATGGAGATCTACAAAATCTTTATTAGGAGCCTATTTACTCCAATTATGGCCTAATATACTGTAGGTTTTAATTTTTAGTCCACCATTTACAATATTGACTACATTGATATTTTAATTAATTGTCCTGATATGTGCACATAATCTGTTTTATTTTTAGTATAACTGTTGCTAATATTCAATAAAGATATATATATTTTAAATTATATAATCTTGTCCGGACTTTTATGGTTTACTCCACAGTTTTGGTGGTTGGTGTCTCTCTCTTTAATGTTGTGATGCAGTGACCCCTGTTACAGCTAGGGGCGCTGCATTTTGCTCCTCAGAATATGCATGGAGGCATATCTGTGGTTATAATGGTTGAACTAGCCACCTCCCACCTATGGGAGTGGTTACATGTATATAATGTGACCATGTGGTCACATGGGAAAAAGATGGATGGACCTGAGTGGTCTGTGTGCCAGGTCCTGGAGGGCATCTGTGTTGGGAGGCCCTGGGAGTAGGACTAGATCCCTGAAGAGCACATGGGGGAGGCCTTGGACCTGGGGGCCTGTGTGTTGGACGGTCCCAGATGGGGATGAACATCCTGAATAGCGCACAGAGAGGACGCGTGTGCAGAGTCAGTGATGGAACTGCGTTTGGGGAAGCTACAGCCCATCTGAGGATCTGGACTGTCAGGTGGCCTGGTGAGCAAGGCATTGCCCGGGACGGAGATCCCAGTTCGGCAGCTTCCCTGAGAGAGAGAGTACTGACAGGAGTCAGCGTGTGGAGCAGGAGCTCCTGGAAGGTAACCCAGCGTATGGGGAACTGTGCAGTCACCCATGGTAACTGGATGGAGTAAGGTCCAGCATGATTAGGGACTGCAACCGTAATGAACAGTATGGCGTGCGGTCACCCACGATAACTGGACACAGAGGTTTGGCATGTTTACTGACCACGTTTCAAAGCCGTATACTATGATGTTTAGATTGATGTAAAGACGGTGTGCTTGTTGTTCATATTTTCTGTGGCTTATGAATCCATAATAAACCGGCTCGCTCTTCTTACCTGCATCTCAAAAACATTTCTAGAATTCGCCCTTTTCTTACTTTCGACTCTGCAAAAACTCTGACTGTTTCACTTATTCATTCTCGTCTGGACTATTGTAACTCTCTACTAATCGGCCTCCCTCTTGCAAAACTCTCCCCGCTCCAATCTGTCCTGAATGCTGCAGCCAGGATCATATTCCTCACCAACCGTTACACCGATGCCTCTACCCTGTGCCAGTCATTACACTGGCTACCCATCCACTCCAGAATCCAGTACAAAACTACTACCCTCATCCACAAAGCACTCCATGGCTCAGCACCACCCTACATCTCCTCCCTGGTATCAGTCTACCACCCTACCCGTGCCCTCCGCTCCGCTAATGACCTCAGGTTAGCATCCTCAATAATCAGAACCTCCCACTCCCGTCTCCAAGACTTTACACGTGCTGCGCCGATTCTTTGGAATGCACTACCTAGGTTAATACGATTAATCCCCAATCCCCACAGTTTTAAGCGTGCCCTAAAAACTCATTTGTTCAGACTGGCCTACCGCCTCAATGCATTAACCTAACGATCCCTGTGTGGCCTATTTATAATAAAAAAAAAAATAATAAAAAAAAAAAAGGTTCATCGCATCATGTTCTCATACACTTTATGCAGTATTAGCCCTCTGTGTCTGTACTGCTACATACTTAGGCAGGTAACTGGTTCATGCAGCTTTACATGAACACCTGAGCCTTACACTATAGCTGGTCCGAATAACTAAAGCAATTGTTACCATCCACCTCTCGTGTCTCCCCTTTTCCCCATAGTTTGTAAGCTTGCGAGCAGGGCCCTCATTCCTCCTGGTATCTGTTTTGAACTGTGATTTCTGTTATGCTGTAATGTCTATTGTCTGTACAAGTCCCCTCTATAATTTGTAAAGCGCTGCGGAATATGTTGGCGCTATATAAATAAAAATTATTATTATTATTAAACCACATGGACTGTTAAAGTGAAAACCGGTGCCTGACTACGTTAATCGGCTGCCAAATGAGTGTCCCCAATACACTCAGTAAGTGCAATCTTACAATGTATATGTCTACTCTCCGTTACAAACGTGATTCACGGACTTCTAAATGAGGCCTAAAGATGAGGAATTGAAAAAAAAAACCTTTGCTTTATAGAAAAAATGTTTATTTTAATAAACTTTACTTTTCTTTCACACTTGGGATCTTGAATCGGTTTATTGCTTGGTTGATGTATAATGAGCAAGATAATCAGCAAGAATCTGCCTCCATCTAATACGCTTACAGCAATGGCAGACCTGGGGCTATTGTCATGCAAACATCTGACACAGTAAGCCTAATTTACAAACATTTAAAGATTATCTGTTAATTTATGAGGGAAAAAATGAAACTAACAGTACAAGTGTAGACAACAATCTTTCTAATATGTAATATTAGATAAAATGTCTTTTTCATCATGGACTGAACATTTGCTAAAAATCCATCTTCAGTTACGACAGATTATCACTGATGGATGAGAGTCCACTTGCTTCTCATAATGACTCTATGGTGAGTGGACGAGGAGGGAGCAGCTGGGGGCAGACACTATTTTTCTTAAAATTCTCAAATTCAAACATTTTAGCCCTACCTACTACAGCAACCAAGTGGATTAATGACTGAGACCAGAGAGTTCACCTACAGTAATCTGACCCTTACATCAAGAGCTGGGCTATTAATTATGATCTATTCATGTAGTATTACATCCCATTGTGGTGAGGACAAATGAGGCATAATAGTTACCGTACTTCAAATGTGGTAGGAATCCCTTAAATGATCATGACATGCCATCGACACAGATGACTTCTCCAGTCACTCAACGGCCTCAATGGTCTTGTGTCATATACGCAGAGATAAGTAATTGGCTACAGCAGTCACTAGTCATGAATAGTAGAGCGGTGAATCAGTGAAAGATATAAAGGGTACTGGCTCTTTTGCTATCACAAATTTGATTAGTTTAACTTGAGTTCCCTTACCTAGATCATTTATGAAAATGTTGAACAACACTGGGGGAAGGATAGAGCCTTGTGGTACATCTATAATAGATGGTCTGGCCCCCTCACCTTTCAGGAGAATTGGGATTTTTTGTTACTCTCATTAATTGAAAAAAAAGTGTCTGACAGTAATTGTGTTTAAATCTGTAATCTGTCCTGTTCACATGATAGACGGACTATTCTCAACATCACAAGACTAAAAACAATTTTTTTTTCTAGAGGTCCCTTCCAACTTTAACATTCTATGATTCCATGTTCATGTCACATCCTGAAGATATATCAATGTTTAAAATGAGAAGGCCCCTTTAAATTAGCACTGATGAGTCACCTAAGGGGGAAGGTGATGGAGGGTGGGGGGTCAATCCACACACAAAATTCCCACTTTGCAATTTTGGTGCAATTCTTTTTTTTTCTCTTTCAAAGTCACAACAAGAGTGAAGCTAAAGGAAGGATAAATAGTATAATTTTTTTTTTTTAATTTCTCTTTGAACGGACAAAAAAAATCAAATATCTAACATAATATCTAAATAAATACAATACTATAAATAAGTGTTAACTGGCAATAAGTAAATGAGATATCTGCCATGCCGAGAAGCTCAACATTTGTTTTCTTTCTTGGATAACGTTTACTGCAAATAAGCCAACATTACAAAGTACAAACATGATGCATTTCCCATTTTAAAATATCTAACTGTGAACAGACTAACCCACACTTGAAATTGTGTGGTTAATTTCTTCATAGCATAGTGTAAAAATTTAATAGGCGCTTCACCAACCGCTGTGAGTTATAAATTATTACTAGAAATTATAACCTGAGCTAAAACACGTAGGCAAACGAGGGGAAAAAAATCCATAGCACATGCTTTGTCAGCGTACAAAATAATATTCAATAATTAACTGTCTTTTGAATGGCACACTGCTAAAGAGGTCTGTAGCAGCAGGAGGCAGTTTGAACCAATCATTAGGTGCTATATATGGTATATCCGGAGTACTTAATATTAAGCGGAGAGGAATCTTGCCATGTGCGCTGCATAATGATTCATATTGCTAAACAGTCAAGTTAATATCACGAAATAATACGAACATACAGTACAGACCAAAAGTTTGGACACCGCTTCTCATTTAAAGATTTTTCTGTATTTTCATGACTATGAAAATTGTAAATTCACACTTAAGGCATCAAAACTATGAATTAACACATGTGGAATTATATACTTAACAAAAAAGTGTGAAACAACTGAAATTATGTCTTATATTCTAGTTCTTCAAAGTAGCCAACTTTTGCTTTGATGACTGCTTTGCACACTCTTGGCATTCTCTTGATGAGCTTCAAGAGGTAGTCATCGGGAATGGTTTTCACTTCACAGGTGTGCCCTGTCAGGTTTAATAAGTGGGGTTTCTTGCCTTATAAATGGGGTTGGGATCATCAGTTGTGTTGTGCAGAAGTCTGGTGGATACACAGCTGATAGTCCTACTGAATAGACTGTTAGAATTTGTATTATGGCAAGAAAAATAATGGTTACTTACCGATAACGGTATTTCTCTGATCCCATGACGGAACCACGGAGAGAGAGGAATCCTCTTACAGGGACAGGAAACCTACAGGTGGAAAAGGCGGTACCTCTCTCCCACATCAGTTGGTTTACAGAGCCTTAACAGAACTTCAGCTGTAATTTAAATGGTTAGACTAATAAAAAATATTTTCATCTTAATTTCAAGCTTATAAGAGGCACCGCATGACTAAATATTAGTAACTAATCCTAGTGTGCACACCCATACGTGAAGGGAGGGAATGTACGGGTGCCGTCATGGGATCAGAGAAATACAGTTATCGGTAAGTAACTACAATTTTCTCTTTCCCCCATGATGGCACCACGGAGAGAATTTCATAGAATGCACATTAGGGGGGACCACTGCCTCTAGAACCCTTCTGCCTAAGGTGAGGTCTGAAGTGGAGGTTAGGTCTAGCCGGTAATGATTAAAGAACGTAGAGGGAGACGACCAAGTGGCTGCTCTACATATCTGTTCAATTGAGGCTCCAGCTCTCTCTGCCCACGAGGTCGCCACCGATCTGGTCGAATGAGTTCTAATTCCCTCTGGAATTACTTCATTACACGAGGAATACGAAAGGAGGATGGCGTCTTTTATCCATCTCACTAGAGTGGCTTTTGATGCTTTATGTCCATTCTTTGGACCCTGAAAGCACACAAACAGAACCCTATCTTTCCTACACTCCCTTGTGGCTGACAGATATTGGGTTAAGCACCTTTTAACATCTAGTGTATGTAGGAGTTCTTCCTTTCTATTCCTGGGGTTGGGACAGAAAGAGGGTAAAGAGATTTCCTGTGATCTATGGAAACGTGACGCCACTTTAGGAAGGTAGGATGGGTCGGTCCTAAGAACCACTCTGTCATCTAGTATCTGGGTTAAAGGCGGATAAGCTGACAAAGTCTGTATATCACTAATCATGCAAGCTGATGTTAGTGCTACAAGCAGAGAGGTTTTGAGGGACACGATTTTTAGAGAGGCTTGTGACAACGGCTCGAAGAGTGGTATAGTCAATGCAGAGTACCAAGTTTAGATCCCAGGGAGGTGTATTGCGGTGGAAAATGGGTCTAGATCTACCTGAGGCTTTAATAAACCTCATTACCCAGTGATTCCCTGCTAAGTCGTAGTTGTAAAGGGCTCCTAAAGCTGCTACTTGAACTTTAAGTGTGCTTGTTGCTAACTCCTTTTCCAACCCCTTCTGAAGGAACTCTAGCACTTCCTTGATTGAAATCTCCCCGGATAAACTGGCACCCGACACTGACAAAAATCTCCTCCAAACCTTCCCGTATGCCCTATTAGTGACAGGTTTCCTACTTGAAAGGAGAGTACAAACTAGGCTTGCCGAGAATCCCTTCTTAATCAGAAGCTGTCTTTCAAATTCCATGCCGTCATATGTTAGTTTTTTACTTGTGGATGATTCACCGGCCCCTGAGACAGAAGGTTTGGGATGTCGGGAAGAACCCAAGAGTCTGTTAATGACATTATCCGTAGCCATGGAAACCATGCTCTTTTCAGCCAAAAGGGTGCTATCATAATTACCCTTGCACTGTCCTCCTGAATCTTCCTCAACACTAAGGGAATTAATGCTATTGGGGGAAAAACAAAGGCCAGATGAAAGTCCCAGGGAATTGAAAAGGCGTCTAGGGTCACTGGGCTCCCCATGGGTCGAGAACAGAAAGCGCAAGTTTTCCGATTGTGACTGTTCGCGAATAAGTCTATCTCCGGGAGCCCCCCAAAGCTGAACTATGTGGTTGAAAACTCTCTGGTTCAATTCCCACTCCCCTTGCCTCAACTGTGTTCAGCTTAAAAAATCTGCGGCTCGATTCTCCGTGCCCCTGATATGAACGGCCGACAAAGAGGCTAGGTTGGACTCCGCTGATAACAGGATGGATCTCGTTACCCCCATCAATGACCGAGACCTGGTGCCCCCTTGGTGATTCAAATATGCTACCACCACCTTGTTGTCTGAGAGCACTCTCACATTATGGGATTTGAGAATCTAGAAAATGGTTGATAGCACATTCTACCGCCAAGACTTCTTTCATATTTGAGGAGACAAGATTTTTCTCTTCCGACCAAGGCCTCTGAGCAATCTGATTGTCTAAATGAGCCCCCCAGCCCTGGGACTTGCGTCCGTGGTCAGAGTTATAGATGATGGCCATACCCAAGGGACACCCCTTGCTAGGTTGCCCGGATCCACCCACCATGCTAGGGAATGTATTGTTTTTGAGGAGATTTTTAAACGCTTTTCTAAATTTCCTTTTACGAGAGGCTCTGCATATAGTATCTCCCATTGTAGGTCCCTGGTAAGACTTTGGGCCCATTGGACCGCTGGGATGCAGGCCGTCATTGACCTTAGTATGGACATCACTTTGCGCAAGGTGATGACCGGGGATCCCCTCAGCTGTGCTATTAACTGTCATATTTGAAATTTTCCCTTAGGGGAGACGGCATTCTTGTCTGATTGAGTCTATCGTGATCCCTAAGTACTGCTGTACTTGGGATGGGGTAGTCTTGGACTTTGATAGGTTCACCATCCAACCTAGACTTGTCAGGGATGTCATCACTTTGTCCAACTGTTGACTGCAATGGAGAGACGACTTGCCAATTACCAGAAGGTCATCCAGATATGGCACTATTATTATATCTTGGTCTCTTATGTGAGCCATGACCTCCGCCATCAGTTTTGTAAAAACTCTCAGGGCTATGGCAAGACCAAAGGGGAGGGCTTTGAACTGATAATGTTTTAACTCCCACTGCATCATTACCGCCACTCTGAGGAATCTCTGGTGAACTAAATGAATTGGTACATGGTAATATGCATCCTTTAAAATCGATGTCAGTCATGAAGCAAGATGGATAAAGGGTTCTCACACAAGTTTTTATTGTTTCCATTTTGAAACTTTCCCTCACCAAGAATTTGTTTAGTTTTTTCAAGTTTATAATTGTCCTGTAAGTTCCATCCGGTTTTCTGCAGAGAAACAGAGGGGAGTAAATCCCCGTGCCTTTCTCATCTTGTCGGACTTCCTGCAGGACGTTCTTCGTCAAAAGAGTATGTACTTCTTTCTGAAGGGCTAGTTGTTTGGCCTCTATTTTCCTTTATGTTATGACAAAGTGATGAGACAGGACAGTGTGGACCCTGTTTTTATTATATTTAGTACTGATCCACTTCCTGAAATCTTTTCCCAGGCTGGAAGAAAGTGGGTTAACCTCTCTCCCACCTGGGGCACACCCTCATTGGGGCTGTATTTTGTTTTCGGGTTTGTTGAACATAAAGCCTTTCCCTTTATATCGTTTGTCTTCCCAACCCTCTTTTTGGTTTCCAGGGGGCTCCCTGCGCATAAATCTTTTGCCCCGAAAGGGCCGTCTATAGGACTGCTTGGGAAACCCTGGGAAGGCCTTTTTCTTATACTCTGCTTTTTCAAAAATGTCGTCTAGGGTTGGCCCAAATAAGAATTCCCCTTCACAGGGAATGGATCATAGCTTGGATATTGTTTGCAAGTCTCCCAGCCAACTCTTGAGCCATAAAGCCCTTCTAGATGCATTTGAAAAAGAAGCAGATCTTGCCGCAAGCCTAACCGAGTCTATAGAGGCATCCGCTAGGAACACAGCTAACATAGTAACATAGTAACATAGTTAGTAAGGCCGAAAAAAGACATTTGTCCATCCAGTTCAGCCTATATTCCATCATAATAAATCCCCAGATCTACGTCCTTCTACAGAACCTAATTGTATGATACAATATTGTTCTGCTCCAGGAAGACATCCAGGCCTCTCTTGAACCCCTCGACTGAGTTCGCCATCACCACCTCCTCAGGCAAGCAATTCCAGATTCTCACTGCCCTAACAGTAAAGAATCCTCTTCTATGTTGGTGGAAAAACCTTCTCTCCTCCAGACGCAAAGAATGCCCCCTTGTGCCCGTCACCTTCCTTGGTATAAACAGATCCTCAGCGAGATATTTGTATTGTCCCCTTATATACTTATACATGGTTATTAGATCGCCCCTCAGTCGTCTTTTTTCTAGACTAAATAATCCTAATTTCGCTAATCTATCTGGGTATTGCTGCTCCTTTCATTATTGAGATTGAGTCAAAAAGTGATTCTCTGGGAGATATGTGTTTTAACTGTGACTCTAGGTGGTCTAGCCACACCACTAATGCTCTGGCAGTGCATGTAGCAGCTACAGCTGGTTTCAATCTTCCTCCTGCCTGCTCCCAAGAACCCTTTAAGAATACCTCAGTCTTATTGTCCATAGGGTTCTTCAGGGTCCCCATGTCTTCAAAAGGTAAGGAAAAATTTTTTAGATGCTTTTGCAATAGCAACGTCTAATTTTGGCACTTTTCCCCAGAAAGATCAGATCATACAGACTCTGTGCCTAACTTTTGCGGTACACTTCTTTCCCTAAGAAGACACAATAAACCCCATTTTAGAAGGTGAACTTTCACGGAGATCACTGACGCTCCTGCTGTAAGGGAAATACTGGTTGTGGTGTAGGAGTTGTCTCTACTACTTGTACCACTGCTGGCATTTCGGATCCACCGGAGCCTCTGCTGCGCTGGGATTCTGAACTGCGATGCTGGGAGGAGGAATCTCTTTGCTGCTGCGGTCGATGGCGCTGCTGTAGGTGGTGCTTCTTTGGAGGGGACTGCATGCCCATAATGCAGCGCGCCGCCCCGGAAACACCTACCCGCGCCTGCACACTCTGAATTACCCAAAGATGCGTTTCTCACTTTCCCGGCGTCCAGCTCTCAGGAGGGAGCGTCGGGAGCGCAGAGCAGCTGCTGATGACCCGTACGTGGCGTTTCCATGTGGGTAGCTGCCGCCACATCTCCTCCTGGCCCCAGGTTGTCCGGCAGCATAGCGCCAGGAGACCGCCATCCCCTATTACTGGCCATATGAGTCTTTTAGGGGAGTGGCAGACTGGATCATGCTTCAATGCCTCTCCCCCCCTGCCTACGCACGGAGCCCGCCGACCCCAGATCGTGGCCTTTGGAGGGGAGGATAAAACCACCAGGTCCGAGACAGGGCCCCCGCTGCCTATATCAGCCCCATGGACCCCCGGCATCCCACAGCAATTCTCCAGATCCCCATAAGGGCAGGATACCGAACTGATGTGGGAGAGAGGTACTGCCTTTTTCACCTGTAGGTTTCCTGTCCCTGAGGGCAGATCCCTCTCTCTCCGTGGTGCCGTCGGGGGGGGGGGGGGAGAAAAAGCGGCAAAGTAAAGAAAAACTTTGGGCCATCATTACTTTAAGAAATGAAGGTCAGTCAGTCCGAAAAATTGCGAAAACTTTGAAAGTGTCCCCAAGTGCAGTGGCAAAAACCATCAAGCGCTACAAAGAAACTGGCTCACATGAGGAGCGCCCCAGGAAAGGAAGAGTTACCTCTGCTTCTGAGAATAAGTTTATCCGAGTCACCAGCCTCAGAAATCGCAGGTTAACAGCAGCTCAGATTAGAGACCAGGTCAATGCCACACAGAGTTCTAACAGCAGACACATCTCTACAACAACTGTTAAGAGGAGACTTTGTGCAGCAGGCCTTCATGGTAAAATAGCTGCTAGGAAACCACTGCTAAGGACAGGCAACAAGCAGAAGAGACTTGTTTGGGCTAAGGACACAAGGAATGGACATTAGACCAGTGGAAATCTGTGCTTTGGTCTGATGAGTCCAAATTTTAGATCTTTGGTTCCAACCACTGTGTCTTTGTGAGATGCAGAAAATGTGAATTGATGGACTCTACATGCCTGGTTCCCACCATGAAGCATGGAGGAGGAGGTGTGATGGTGTGGGGGTGCTTTGCTGGTGACACTGTTGGGGATTTATTCAAAATTGAAGGCATACTGAACCAGCATGGCTACCACAGCATCTTGCAGCGGCATGCTATTCCTTCCGGTTTGCATTTAGTTGGACCATCATTTATTTTTCAACAGGACAATGAGCCCAAACACACCTCCAGGCTGTGTAAGGGCTATTTGACCAAGAAGGAAAGGTAACCTGGCCTCCACAGTCACCAGACCTGAACTCAATTGAGATGGTTTTGGGTGAGCTGGACCGCAGAGTGAAGGCAAAAGAGCCAACAAGTGCTAAGCATCTCTGGGAACTCCTTCAAGATTGTTGGAAGAACATTCCCGGTGACTACCTCTTGAAGCTCATCAAGGAAATGCCAAGAGTGTGCAAAGCAGTCATCAAAGCAAAAGGTGGCTACTTTGAAGAACCTAGAATATGAGACAATTTCAGTTGTTTCACACTTTTTTGTTAAGTATATAATTCCACATGTGTTAATTCATAGTTTTGATGCCTTCAGTGTGAATGTACAATTTTCATAGTCACGAAAATACAGAAAAATCTTTAAATGAGAAGCGATGTCCAAACTTTTGGTCTGTACTGTATGTGAATGGAATAATAAAATGCAGTCAGGATCTATCAAGTGTACATACATTTTATGGGATTTCAAAACAATTTAACACATTTTTGGTAAGTAACCAATTATAGGATTCTTTTTTGGAAGCTGATGCTCCTCCTATTAGCAAAAGACTCAAATTATTTCATCCAAATAAAAAAAAAATATATTTTATTTTATTTACAAAGGGCATCCTTAGGCCATAAATAGAACAATTACATTGTCAGTTATTTTTTTTTTTTTTTTATCTCCCAGGCTTTGTTAAACAGTTTTATAGTCTATTAACACATGCAAAAGTGATAGAAGTAGAAGTGATATCACTGGTGGGAATTATTATGACCTTTTAAACTTTGATTTCACACAGGATACATTACAGGATCACTAGTTTACAGGTCACATTTTTCACTATTCATTACGACAGTGGAAAATATTATCTCATTTCTCTTTCATGTCTATGAATCGGTTATTCCAGGTTCCATTTGACCAGTTCAGCCAGGGGAAAAACGTTATAGGGAAACCAAACCAGACAATAAAGTGCTTCTGTAGTTGGAGGTACACTGATTGCTAACTGTTCTATCACCAGACATGTGAGCTCATAAAATATCTGATTGATAAAGGACGGAAATCTCTCAGGCTACTGTACAGGCAACTGAACAAGACATGAGCATGCATTAACAATGCAGAAATTGTGTTCCCATTGCGTTCTAGCCTTGAAACAATTGTACAAAGGTGACTAAAATGGCTGGTGCAAAGCATACTGTCTCAATAACCATCTCATAGAGGTGTACAAGTTAATCTTTACTGACCTTACAAACTCAATTTGGAGGGCAGCTA
Source organism: Ranitomeya imitator (assembly GCF_032444005.1). Lineage (NCBI taxonomy): Eukaryota > Metazoa > Chordata > Amphibia > Anura > Dendrobatidae > Ranitomeya > Ranitomeya imitator. The sequence goes on along the minus strand of NC_091284.1, from coordinate 574,657,322 downwards.
ACCATAGTATATTTGTAGTAATATCTAATGGGCAACATATAGACAATGTTGTCTTGCAGCACTGAGGTCCTGAGTTCAAATCTGAACAAGGGAAACATGAGGTCATTGTTGTGGTTGGCCGATTAGCTGCAGAGGTCACATGTGCATGCAGAAAGTACAGAGACCAGGAAGGAACCAGGGAAGCATCAGTACAGAAGCAGCAGTTGATTAGTAAAGTGAGTATTACTTATGTTATTACTTTACATTTGAAGACATTTTTTAAATCTTTTACTGGTCGGACAGTCTTTTACATTCTCCAAGTTTCTGAACTCTGTGGCTGAGGAGTTTGTCAACCAAGCTATACAGTTGCAGTAAAAACTATTTCACACATTGCTAATTAGTTTTATTAACATTTCAAAACTTTCTTCACTATGCACTAAACAAAACTATAATATACAAAAGCTCAACCCAACTAATAAGTGGTTTCTCCAAAATCAATATGAAATGACACTTTTAATGATTACAGCAGTCTTCAAACTAGTCAATCCCTGCATAACTAGTGTCCATAGTAGAGCAACTATACCTCAGCTACAATCATGATAAATAGCCAGAAATCCGCTTCTGGCAGCCTTTCTCAGAAGTCTTAGCCCATTCATCATGTTCAATGGACTTCAATGTCCAAATATTATTGGGTTTGCATACTGCACCCATCTTCAATTCCTACCAAAGGTGGTTCAAGTCAGGCAAGGGTGACAAAAACTCCAGAATCTTCCAGGCCCAGATAGATGTTCCTTGAGATAAACTTGCAAGTACACTTTGCAAATTCAAAGTAAGGCTGCCGTCACACTAGCAGTATTTGGTCAGTATTTTACATCAGTATTTGTAAGCCAAAACCAGGAGTGGAACAAATAGAGGAAAAGTATAATAGAAACATATGCACCACATCTGCATTCATCACCCACTCCTGATTTTGGCTTACAAATCCTGATGTAAAATACTGACCAAATACTGCTAGTGTGATGGCAGCCTTAGAGGAACACTGGCTATGCTATCTGGATATGATCAAAAAATATAGCAACCACTGACTGCCACCAAATTCCTGAAGAGTAAGGGGAGTAAAAACCCTCATGTGACTGCAACATTTGATGGCAACAGACAAAACTCTAAAAGCTCTCCATGCCTGAACTCCAAGACATACAAATCTACTGACCCGAAAACAAAAAAGTCAGTGCAAATATGTTCAAAACCATATCAATACCGTAAGTCATATAAGTTTTTTTATGCGTTTCTGTGGAATGATGAAACAAAATCTGTAACTTTTTGGATCAGCGGTATGTCTCGAGGAGGAAGAATGAATTACACACTAAAATGAAAACAGTCAATACAGAGAAGAACTTCTGTGGTTTAGTGATGATCTGGGGCTGCTTTGCATCATTTGGCACTGGAAATCTGGAGCATGGGAGGGCAAAATGGATGGATTTAATCAATTGTCAAGAAATCCATAAGAAAATGTCATGTCTCCTGTGAGGAGCTGAAGCTCAGGCGTTATTGGATCTACGAACAGGACAATAATCCAAATCATGTACTTTTAGAATAAGGCCTGGAAGACTCTGGAGTGACTGTGATAGTCACTAGTGATGAGCGAATATACTCGTTTCTCGAGATTTATCGAGCACGCTCGGGGGTTCTCCGAATATTTTTTAGTGCTCGAGATTTAGTTTTTTTTGCCGCAGCTGAATGATTTACATCTGTTAGCCAGCATAAGTACATGTGGGGATTCCCTAGCAACAAGGCAACCCCCACATGTACTTATGCTGGCTAACAGATGTAAATCAATCAGCTGTAAATCTCCAAGCACTAAAAAATACTCGGGAGGTCACCCGAGCGTGCTCGAGAAATCTCGAGTAACGAGTATATTCGCTCATCACTAATAGTCACGTGACTTGAACTAATAGAAAATCTTTGATGGGATTTGAAGAATGCGGCTGCAGCATCCAAAGCAAAGAATATTAATGGACTGGTGGCCATTGCCAATTGAGAATGGGCTAAGATTCATCAATAATGCTGCTTGAAAATACAGTCCAGCTATGCGTCAATTTTGTAGCATGTTCATAAAAGTCAAATGATGCTCTATTACATACAAATGAGTTGACACTTGTCATGAAGGTGTTGAGTAACAATGAGACTGTAGCAGTCATTAAAGGAGTTGTCCACTACTTGGACAATCCCTTCTCATTCCCCACGCTTGGCACCAATAAAATATAAAAGCCTATACTCACCTCCCGTGCTGGCGCCATTCTTGTGGTTACTCGTGATTTTGGGATTCTCGTGTAGCATGTTCGAACTAGGTTGTTTTTTTTTTATATACTGCTCCATTATCCCCACCAATTGCCCCAATTTTGTTGGACAGCTGTGGTGTAAATAATTCTCTAAACAATGTGTGACTTTATATTAGGTTATCTACTAATCAAAATATTTTAGTCAGTAAAAAGTAGTATACCTGGACTGAAAAATACAAGTTTTGAAGCAAAATACGCTAAAAGTATTGTCACCTACCTATTAAATAATGCATGAACATGGTGTAAGACCGTTTTACATTTCAATACACTTACACCCGTATTACCTTCTAAATGACCAATTAGGAAAGTATACAGCATCCAGATAAACATCCAGTGTAATCTCTGCAATAATTAGTAATATGTTACAAGCCATTTCTCCAGTGTTTTTGGTAACATTACTCTGTCACTTATTATTGTAACCAAAAATACAAAATGCCTTATATAAATTGCAGGAAAAAAGACAAAATGTCCAGCCTGCAGAAATATGCTGAGAAGGACATTTAGAGTGGAACTAGTGGATAGAACGTTGTTTTACATGAAAGGACTATGAAGTAATTCCACTTCAAATAAAGGAAAAACATTTTGCATACCTGTAGAGATAAAACATTAGAGAATTCTTGCCGATGAATTTGCAGAAATACTGCAATCGGATGGAAGGCATGCATTGCCAATTGCCATTTTCACAGCTTGCAATGTATTTTTTCTCAGCTGTAATTTTCCCTACCACTGGCGCTGGCTAAAATCAAAAGCTAAGTATGTGGTTTCAATCAAAAGAACAAGCGCTTTTATGCTTTTAGATTTTTGAAGAGTTTAATTTCCGTTCTTTTCTTGCCAAGTCAAGGCACATGTGAAACCAAATAACTTAAGTGCAGTAGCTTAAATACTAATTTGCTATTTCTATTACCAACACATTACATCGCTCACTTGTGGGGCAAACTGCCAATGTGCTGCAGAAATTACATGTGGAATGGTTACTGCTAGCCTTAGAGTAAGTTACAAAACATGTCAACAGTATGACAAGTTTCATTAGATTACATTTAGCCATAACTCTGCACTTTTAAAGCTCATATAAAATGTACATAATATACAGTACAATTTACTTTGCCAGTTGGCTGAAGTTTCCGCAGAATAATTACTTTCTTCATGGAGATTGGACACTTTGCAAACAGTAAACGAGCAGTTTAAATCAAGAGCTTTTGACTATTTGTTCTTCAGCTGAAGGCCCAAATTATGTCCAAGAAATAACTATGACTCGATTTCAATAAAACCACCATATGAAAGAAAATACATGCTGGCTGACATAAAACGCTACTGTCATTTACTGCTTGCACTAAAGTGTGTGTACATAAATAGAGTTTTGGAGAACTCAGTACCTTGTCAATTGGCAAGTACTAATGTATCATCTTTTTGTGTGTCACAAAGCCAACTTTATAGAAAATGAGCTATACTATACGATAAAACCAAATTCAAAAGGGAAACAGGGACAAGTGAAAAGAAATTTTCAAGTGGCATTAAAAATGCTGCCTTAGAAAGCAAATCACTTTTTTACCTTCTTCATGCCTTTAGTTGCATTATTAGCCAAATGTCTTGACAAGAGTAAAACCCAGATTAACATTACCCCTGTCACTACATCCACCGTACATACACGGTGCATGTCAGAAGCATGTGTATGTGTTTTACAGCAAGCACCTACCACTAACAATCGCAGGTTGAGGGCTGCTCTGCCCACGATCGTGAACCTGTTACCTGTCAATTTCTGATAGCGGCATATAACACGCGCTGACATGTATGCGCATAATTTTCTTCGCCCATTGGCATGCCTATGGCGTGGTTACGGGTCGCTGATGGGTTTTTAGGTGAAGACCTCTTTGCTTGTCATTATGGTGCTCCTTTGAAACCCTGCCTGTGGTCGAGCTTCAAAGGAGACCATGATTTCTGCAGCAATGCATCTTCAAGTCTACTAAGGGGACTAACAGTGGAAAGTATAAGAAAAACATGGGTATTACTTACCTGGTAATGTGTTTTTTCGTAAGCCATGACGGCACCATGAGAGAGGTGATCCGCCCTTCATGGACAGGAAACCTTCAAGATAAAAAGGGTGGCTCCTCTCCCTACATCAATTGTTTTACAGAGCACGAGAGGAACTCCACGGATTAATGTACAGTCAAAAAAATAATACATTCAACTGTACATTAGACTTCTATTTACCAACACCCAAGGAAGTGTCTGACTATTACGATACACCAACAAAAGACATGATCAAACAGGGAGGGAATATAAGGGTGCCGTCATGGATTATGAAAAAACACATTACCAGGTAAGTAATACCCGTGTTTTTCAGTCACCCATGTTGGCACCACGAGAGAATTACAGAGACTTGTATTTTATTAGGGAGGGACCACAGCCTGAAGCACTCTTCATCCGAATGTGAGGTCAGAGGAAGCAGACAGATCTAATCTATAGTGTCTGAAGGAAGCAGACGGAGAGGACCAAGTGGCCACCTTACAAATTTGGTCGATTGAGGCATCTGCTCTCTCCGTCCAGGATGTCGCCATGGCTCTCGTGGAATGGGCCTTCAGACCTTTAGGAATAGCTCTACCTGCACTAACATAAGCTAACTTTATCGCCTCTCTCACCCATCTAGCTATAGTCTGTTTGTACACCCTAAGGTCCTTCCTCGACACATGAAAAGAGACAAACAAGGCACTCTGCTTCCTCCAGGGCTTTGTTGCCTCCAAATAATGCAGGAGACACCTCCTAACATCCAGGCAATGAAGCCTCTTCTTCTTTCTGATTGATCGAGTAAGTACAGAATGATGGTAGGAATTCCTGAGCCCTATGGCACCTTGACACAACTTTGGGGAGGTAAGCTGGGTCTAACCTCAATACTATTCTATCGTCCATGACTTGAGTGTAGGGGGGTCTGCTGATAAGGCCTGTAAATCACCTACCCTAAGGGCTGAAGTGAGTGCAACTAATAGGGCTGTTTTTAATGAAATTATCCTTTCTGAAAAGGAAGTCTAATGGCTCAAATGGACACTCTGCTAGAGCTGATAAAACTAAATTCAGATCCCAAGGAGGAGGTGTAGAATATGGAACCAAGTTTGCCATACTACAGGCTCTAATGAACCTGGCCACCCATCTATCATTCGCCAGGTCACAATTATTTAAGGCTGCCAGAGCTGGTACTTGCACTTTGAGGGTATTAACTGCTAGCCCAAGCCCCTTCTGCAGAAACTCCAATATGGCCCTGAAAAGGATAAAAAAAATTCCAGGTTCTCCCGTGAATTCTAGTGGCTACCGGCTTTCTGCTATTAATCAGGGTGGAGATTAACCCTGCCGAGAAACCCTTCCCCTCTAGAAGCGCCCTCACAAATTCCAGTGTGTTAAATACAGCCCAGACATCTGAGGATGAAGGAATGGTATCTGTGTCAGACGATCTTGGTCTCCCGGGAGGACCCATGGATCCGTCACAGACATTGTCCTTAGCCAGTAGCACCATGGCCTCTTTGGCCAAAAAAGAGCTATTAAAATTACTCTGGCTCTGTCTTCTCTGATCTTTCTCAATACTGAAGGTATGAGGCATAATGGAGGGAAATCATAGATGAGTCCTGATATCCATACTGTATCCTGAAGGCATCTACTGCATATGGGCTGTCTGCTGGGCTTAGGGAACAAAATTTCTGGACACTCCTGTTGCTCCTAGAAGCAAAGAGGTCTATATGGGGCTGGCTCCACATGTCCACAATCTGGTTGAACAACGACAATTCTCCTTGTCTTATTTTGTTGTGACTTAGAAAGTCCGCTGTTACTCAGATATGCAGGGCCGATAACGAGAGGCAATATTTCTCTGCCAGTAAAGAATTTTCTTCGCTATTTCCATTAGTGGACGAGAACAAGTGACTCCTTGAGGATTTATGTAGGCTACCGTAGTCGGATTGTTCGACAAAACCCTTACATGTTGTCATTGTAGATGTGGTAGCAGTCCTTTCAGTGCTCTTTCGACAGCTAGAAGCTCCCAGACGTTTGATGACAGGCCCCTTTCCTCCTGAGACAAAGGCTTTTAAAAATCTGCTGAGGTGTCTGCTAAAAAAAAACGCTGCCACTAAAACTGCCTCTAAAATAACTTCTTTTGAGACTCGCTGTTCTAGCTGATCCTCAAGATTACCCAGCCAAACTTTTAGGGACCCAGCCACACAAGTGGCTGCAATGGCCGGCCTTATGCCCCTGCTGAGGACTCCCAGGCTGATCTAAGGAAACTATCTGTTTTCCTATCTAATGGCTCCTTCAGGGACCCCAAGTCCTCGAAAGGGAGAGAAGACTTTCTTGAGATCTTAGAGATTGCTACATCCAGCCTCGGGGCCTTATTCCAGGAAGAAGATGCCTCCTCATCAAATGGATATTTCCTTTTAAGGGAGCCAAGTCCCTGTGTCTTCTAATCCGGTTTCTCCCATTCCTTTAAAATAAGTCTCTAACTGCTTGTAAATAGGGAAGGCTCTACCTTTTTTCTTTTGTAGGCCACCAAACATGAGGTCCTGAGATGACCTTTTAGTTCTCTCATCCACTAACCCCATAGTGGACCGAACTGCCTTTATTAATTTGTCTGTAGCATCTACTGGAAAACTAATTCCTTCCTCAGAACTACGAAGAATCCTGTGTTCGATCAGAGTCCCCCGGCTCAGAAACCGAGTAATCTCCCTGTGATGCCAAAGAGAGGCTGGACCTAGCTCTTCCCCTACTGTCACTGTCTGTCGGGGTCTGCAGCATGCCAACTGTCCTACGGACTTCTGATTGGATCAGGGATCTCAGATTTGCAGAGAATGTAGGGGATTTCTCTGTGATAGTCGTGTCTATACAGTCCTGGAATAACTTCTTATCCCAGGATGCTGCTAATTGTCATTTACATAGGGGACACTCTCTATTCTTTAGTTTTTTCTTAATCTTTCTAGGGACCCCCTGCTCTCCGCCACCCAAAACAAAGAAGGAGGAGAGGGTAGGAGACACGAAGAGAGAAAGAAAAACAGACATTAGCATTAGCGTACTGTACTTTCTCAAAGATCACTCACCACTCGGACATTTCATATGGGTACCGGATCCGGAGTATGAATGATGTCAGCAATGTCTCCTCCAGAGACTATGGACCCCTCCTTCCTAGAGCTGTGGTGACCCGCCCATACACTGCCCAAGCGGCCCCCACTGCTGCTGCGACGCTGCTGTTGGGGATCCTGCTTTTTCCTCTCCTGAGAGCGCGGCAGGTGCTTTCAGTTTTCTGGGGAAACTCTTGCTGCTCCAGCTGCTATGGCTGCAGGTGCTCCGGTGAGAAAGCCTCCATGCTTGCCAGCTAACTGTATGTCAGTGGCCCCTTAAGTACCCCCGAGAACCGCTAACTTCCCAGGAAGGTGCCACCCCTTACTATGTCCTGAAGCTGTGAATCATTATAGTGTGCCGGCACTCCGGGCGAACGCACACGATCCTGGTGCCCATGGGCACCCCAGCATTCTCCTTCCGATGCGTGCCGAATCCACATCCGATGCATGCCATCTCCACTTCCAGCTCGCGCTCCTGACTAGCGCTGCACCTGCCAACCACCGGATACTGACACCGCCAGCTGCCCAGTGGAAGGGCCGCTATGGAGACCTTCACCTTCCAGAGCAGGGACTAGGGTCAGGAGTCTTCACAACACACTCCTGTTTAAACTGCTCAGGGAGGGTAGGGAACCCCTGGCCTCCTGGCGCTGCCGAGACACTGGCTGCGGTCCTTTTATCACAGCTCACCTCTGCTGCCGGACTACCGCCCTAGGCCCAGACCTCCTTTTCTATAAAATTCACCCGGACACCAATGTGTCTCCACGCATCTCCACTGCCATAGGCATGGAGGGAATATTCATTACCTTAATGAGCGGTGCCCCATGAACGCTCAGCACAAGAAGAGCAACTGGAAGCTGGCACCAACGAGATGCTGTGAGGGCATGCTAGAGGGTAAGTAGGATGTCTTCTGAAAGCCAAAGGCTGTGGCTGCAGCTGTCACTGTGCGCGCTCTAAGCTGCCGGCTCCTACCTCTGTGATCGGCAGCTCCGCTGCTCCCCCACCGGCATTCTGGGACAATGACTCGTGTATAAGCCGAGGGGGGGGGGTGTTTTCAGCACAAAAAAAGTGCAGAAAAACTCGGCTTATACACGAGTATATACGGTAACCTGATCAGCAAATTAAAAAAATTCAAGAATGTCAAAATACCGTTTTTTGAGTGGCCACAATTTCACATAAAGGCTGTATCAAGCGATCAAAAGTCACATCTATTCCAAAATGGTACTTTTTTTTGCAAGCTTCTAGATTTTTTTCTTATCACAAATAATAAAAAAAAAGCTTGACATGTTTGGTATCCCCAAACTACTGTATGTGGTAAAACGAATGGTGTCATTCAAAGGTACAACTCGTTCCGCAAAAAACAAGCCCTAGTTACGGCTCTGGGAAGAGAGGGAGGAAAAACCGATGCAAAAAGAGAAATTGACCATGGCATGAAGGTGCTAAAATAAGCACAAAATCAATTATGTTGGTAAACAAGAGATTTCTGTAGAGGGACAATAACAAAAAGGCACTTATTGCTTCAAGGAGGCAAGAAAAATTTAAGTGGAGTGGAGAGGTTAGTAGCTTAACAAAATGCAGTTTAAAAAAAATAGAAGGGTCTATTCTGAACAAGGTAATAAGAATTAAAGTGATCATGTTCTCACATGCTATCAACCTGCAGATGTTGGGCTAATCTGCAGGTAAATAGCGCTATAATGCTGCCTGGCCGCTGCACTGAAAGCATGGCTACAACTGTATTGCTCTCAGAGCCGCTGGCTTTCAGTTATACAGGCGTGTCCGAAGCAGCTACACTGAACGGTGGCAGGACAGCATTGCAACACAGATTAACCCCATATCTGCAGTTTGATATCATGTGGAAACATGACAGGTTCCCTTAATATTTACCTTCACCTAACTGCCTCCAGTTTTTAAAAAAAAAAATGTCCACAGCCTAGTTGAATGACCACCTTTCTCCGTTTTACTGAGAGCCCATGTAGTAAGTGTATCCTCTCATATAGTGTATTGCAGATAGAAGATGACCTACCTCCCAGCCTCTGCCAAAGATCAGTACCTGCAGCAGCAATGCTCCCTTCAGCCCTAACCGCTCGGAACACTTGAAAAAACATGGTCTTTTTACGAATGACTTCACTGCAGCCATATATGTGATTCTTTCCCTCCTTACTTCTGACAACCAATTGGACACTCCTACATGTCTAATGAGCTAGTTCGGGAACCTCCTTTCACCTAAAGGCAAACCTTACATCTTGTACCCCTAAAACTTCCCACAGTAAAAAATAATTATGTACATACAGCAAACCCCAGCTCTTCTCTACAAATTCTCTGTCAAAAACAAACTCTGGAAATGTCAAATGCAGCAGGCAATCTCTCACAGGTTCATAGTCTGCTCAATTATATCCCCTTCTTGAAACTGGGTCAAGACCCATATGCCCTGAGCTCTGAGGGGCATCATCCCTTATGATAGTCTCATGTACTCACTCTCAATCACTGCACAAAGATCTGTCAGGCAGCTTTTCTATATATTAGGTGGAGCAAAATTGCCTTGCATGGAAAAATGTTGTGCCACCCTCTATGGAGAAACTTTATTCTACACTTAAAGAAGTTCATATATATCTGCATCTCTTAACGACCTAGTAGACTAACTTTACTCAGATTCTATATGTTTACTATGCTACCATAGCTCATTAATAGCTTATTCTTTGCTCCTTTTCTTACCTGCCACGTTAGGTGGCTTCCTTTTTTTTGGACTCCCAAACTTAGCCCCGCTTTCAGATACGGTATCCATCTTAACCCCTTTGTTTCTCCTCTATTCATGTTTTCCTATAAACTTGCCCCTTTGTCATATGTCTGTCTTCCTATTTGTTTACCCTTACCATCTCTGATCTGATGTCTATCCCCCATATGCAAAGGTCTTGTGCCTAAGGTACCGTCATATTTAGCGACGCTCCAGTGATATAGACAACGATCCGACCTAAACTAGATCGCTGGAGCGTCGCTGTTAGGTCGCTGTAGAGATATCAAAACACAGCAACTCCAGAACGATGCAGGAGCGATCCAGTGACGTACTTATCGTTCTCGCTGGTTGTTAGCTCTGTGAAAAAACATTGCAGGCATCGTTGCTTTTGCTGTCAAACATGACGAATCACACCGACCTGACGAACAAATAAAGTTCTGGACTTTCAGCTACGACCAGCGATGTCACAGCAGGATCCTGATCGCTGCTGCATGTCAAACACAACGAGCTCGCTATCCAGGACGCTGCAACGTCACGGATCGTTGTCGTTCTCGTTGTAAAGTTGTTCAGTGTGAAGGTACCTTTAGGCTTTGCCTATTTTTGTACACCACCATTTGGTCTACTTAACAATGTTAATGTTTTGTTTTCTTAGATATCACACAGATCTATTATGCATATTCCACGCTCAGTTTTGTTAAATGCCAACTCTCTACCCTGTTTACTTAAAATAGGTATATCTAATACAGTACACACTATTCTAGATACCATTTTAATTCAGTACCGCAGAAAACAAACAATACTTTCATTCATTTATCTCTAAGGTCAGGTCCACATTGCGTCAATGGCAATGCGCTGACAGCATCCGTTACACAGCGGCAGTAATGCTATGTAACGGATGCGTTAGCGCACCCATTGACTGCCACTATGTAGCGCATCGCTAACGCATGTCATATTCGGCATGCGTTAGTGATGTGCCGTCATTCTAGGATGGACCCTCGGACACGGGCTGCAGCGTTTCCGGGTCCGTCACCGATTTCGCGCAGATGGAGCATCTGCGCTATCGCATGACGCGATCTTTGTATGGCACTAGCGTGACTGAAAGACGCTGCCGGGAGTCACAAATAGGATTCATCACAGACTATAACAACTGGCAGCAGGTGAGAGAGATCTTATCAAGGCATTGGTCGATACTTCAAGCAGATGCCCAAACAGTTGAGGCCACCAGTGACAGGCCGCTACTCAAGGCAAGAAGAGCCCTAAACCTAAGGGGTCTGCTTACCAAGAGCCATTTTTCTAGATCCACTATGAGGCTGAACAGGGGCATTATCTTGAGGGGGTCATTCCCATGTGGGGATTGCAACATCTTCCCCTTTATGATCCCTACTCGAGATATATTTACACATCCGGTTAATCACAATAGGCATCCATTAAAAGCCTATATAAACTGCAAATCCAGGGATGTGATTTATGCCCTCATTTGCCCCTGTGATATGATATATGTGCGGCAAACTTCACAGGAGTTGAGGAAGACAGCCCAAAAACATATATCTAGTATACACTTGGCTGCCATGGATCAAAGGAAAGGCAAGGCCCTTACTCCTGTGGCCGCTCACTTTTTGACAGCGCAGAAAGGCTCTCCTGCAAACCTGAGGATTGTGGGATTGCAAAAGGAAGACCTCTGGCGAGAGGGGTGGTAACATATGTAAACACCTCTTACGAACCGAGTCCAGGTAGACTTTTGACCTCCAATCAGTGGCACCTATAGGGCTTAATGAGGAGCTCCTTTTTACGGGCTTCCTGGGATGAATTATGGTAGGATGGCATATATGACTTTGTGCTGATTTATTATCACTAATTTTCTATATTCATACTAGGTGACCCCAGTGAGGTACCCGGCTACACTTTCCTGGCATGGATGGAATTTGGACAATTAATCATGATACGGTTCTTTTCGGAGATGATTGGTTTACAAGCACCCTTCTCTTACTGTATATAACAAACTCAACCCATTAAATACCATGTATCAATATATGAGCTCAAGGGAAGAATTTGTAAAGATCAAAACGAGAGAGGAAGTTTGTGGCTACCGGGGATATATCTGGTGAACTCTGCTTACAGCGCCTATGGATTCTTTAAACACGGATCTAAGGAACTTGTCTACACTTGGCGGCCGGAATATACATGGAGAGTTTATACCTACTATGGACTTGGTGGTAGTGTGTGGTATATTGGGTCCACCGTGTCCACAGCACCCAGGATCATCTTGGAGGATGGGATCATTCCAATATGAATATGGGTGTATGAGGTAGTTGTTTAAGGATGTCCAAATGGTCTTGTTCCCTATCCAGTGTGGGCATGGAAGCTATGGGGCTGACCCATGCTTGCTCCTACGTATGTATTTACTGTATACTATAATAAAATATATGTGGCATTATACGGTCTTACCCTTTATTATTATATTATATACAGTGGGGCAAAAAAGTATTTAGTCAGTCAGCAATAGTGCAAGTTCCACCACTTAAAAAGATGAGAGGCGTCTGTAATTTACATCATAGGTAGACCTCAACTATGGGAGACAAACTGAGAAAAAAAAATCCAGAAAATCACATTGTCTGTTTTTTTATCATTTTATTTGCATATTATGGTGGAAAATAAGTATTTGGTCAGAAACAAAATTTCATCTCAATACTTTGTAATATATCCTTTGTTGGCAATGACAGAAGTCAAACGTTTTCTGTAAGTCTTCACAAGGTTGCCACACACTGTTGTTGGTATGTTGGCCCATTCCTCCATGCAGATCTCCTCTAGAGCAGTGATGTTTTTGGCTTTTCGCTTGGCAACACGGACTTTCAACTCCCTCCAAAGGTTTTCTATAGGGTTGAGATCTGGAGACTGGCTAGGCCACTCCAGGACCTTGAAATGCTTCTTACGAAGCCACTCCTTCGTTGCCCTGGCGGTGTGCTTTGGATCATTGTCATGTTGAAAGACCCAGCCACGTTTCATCTTCAATGCCCTTGCTGATGGAAGGAGGTTTGCACTCAAAATCTCACGATACATGGCCCCATTCATTCTTTCATGTGCCCGGATCAGTCGTCCTGGCCCCTTTGCAGAGAAACAGCCCCAAAGCATGATGTTTCCACCACCATGCTTTACAGTAGGTATGGTGTTTGATGGATGCAACTCAGTATTCTTTTTCCTCCAAACACGACAAGTTGTGTTTCTACCAAACAGTTCCAGTTTGGTTTCATCAGACCATAGGACATTCTCCCAAAACTCCTCTGGATCATCCAAATGCTCTCTAGCAAACTTCAGACGGGCCCGGACATGTACTGGCTTAAGCAGTGGGACACGTCTGGCACTGCAGGATCTGAGTCCATGGTGGCGTAGTGTGTTACTTATGGTAGGCCTTGTTACATTGGTCCCAGCTCTCTGCAGTTCATTCACTAGGTCCCCCCGCGTGGTTCTGGGATTTTTGCTCACCATTCTTGTGATCATTCTGACCCCACGGGGTGGGATTTTGCGTGGAGCCCCAGATCGAGGGAGATTATCAGTGGTCTTGTATGTCTTCCATTTTCTAATTATTGCTCCCACTGTTGATTTCTTCACTCCAAGCTGGTTGGCTATTGCAGATTCAGTCTTCCCAGCCTGGTGCAGGGCTACAATTTTGTTTCTGGTGTCCTTTGACAGCTCTTTGGTCTTCACCATAGTGGAGTTTGGAGTCAGACTGTTTGAGGGTGTGCACAGGTGTCTTTTTATACTGATAACAAGTTTAAAACAGGTGCCATTACTACAGGTAATGAGTGGAGGAAAGAGGAGATTCTTAAAGAAGAAGTTACAGGTCTGTGAGAGCCAGAAATCTTGATTGTTTGTTTCTGACCAAATACTTATTTTCCACCATAATATGCAAATAAAATGATAAAAAAACAGACAATGTGATTTTCTGGATTTTTTTTTCTCAGTTTGTCTCCCATAGTTGAGGTCTACCTATGATGTAAATTACAGACGCCTCTCATCTTTTTAACCCCTTCATGACCCAGCCTATTTTGACCTTAAAGACCTTGCCATTTTTTGCAATTCTGACCAGTGTCCCTTTATGAGGTAATAACTCGGGAACGCTTCAACGGATCCTAGCGATTCTGAGATTGTTTTCTCGTGACATATTGGGCTTCATGTTAGTGGTAAATTTAGGTCAATAAATTCTGTGTTTATTTGTGATGAAAACGGAAATTTGGCGAAAATTTTGAAAATTTTGCAATTTTCACATTTTGAATTTTTCTGTTAAACCAGAGAGTTATGTGACACAAAATAGTTAATAAATAACATTTCCCACACGTCTACTTTACATCAGCACAATTTTGGAAACAAAATTTTTTTTTGCTAGGAAGTTATAAGGGTTAAAATTTGACCAGCGATTTCTCATTTTTACAACAAAATTTACAAAACCATTTTTTTTAGGGACCACCTCACATTTGAAGTCAGTTTGAGGGGTCTATATGGCTGAAAATACCCAAAAGTGACACCATTCTAAAAACTGCACCTCTCAAGGTGCACAAAACCACATTCCAGAAGTTTATTAACCCTTCAGGTGCTTCACAGCAGCAGAAGCAACATGGAAGGAAAAAATGAACATTTAACTTTTTAGTCACAAAAATGATCTTTCAGCAACAATTTTTTTATTTTCCCAATGGTAAAAGGAGAAACTGAACCACGAAAGTTGTTGTCCAATTTGTCCTGAGTACGCTGATACTTCATATGTGGGGGGTAAACCACTGTTTGGGCGCACGGCATGGCTTGGAAGGGAAGGAGCGCCATTTGACTTTTTGAATGAAAAATTGGCTGCACTCTTTAGCGGTCACCATGTCACATTTGGAGAGCCCCCGTGTGCCTAAAAATTGGAGCTCCCCCACAAGTGACCCCATTTTGGAAACTAGACGCCCCAAGGAACTTATCTAGATACATAGTGAGCACTTTAAACCCCCAGGTGCTTCACAAATTGATCCGTAAAAATGAAAAAGTACTTTTTTTTTCACAAAAAAATTCTTTTAGCCTCCATTTTTTCATTTTCACATGGGCAACAGGATAAAATGGATCCTAAAATTTGTTGGGCAATTTCTCCTGAGTACACCGATACCTCACATGTGGGGATAAACCACTGTTTGGGCACATGGTAAGGCTCGGGAGGGAAGGAGCGCCATTTGACTTTTTGAATGAAAAATTATCTCCATCGTTAGCGGACACCATGTCGCGTTTGGAGAGACCCTGTGTGCCTAAACATTGGAACTCCCCCACAAGTGACCCCATTTTGGAAACTGAACCCCCCAAGGAACTTATCTAGATGCCTAGTGAGCACTTTAAACCCCCAAGTGCTTCACAGAAGTTTATAACGCAGAGCCATGGAAAGAAAAAATAATTTTTCTTTCCTCAAAAATGATTTTTTAGCCTGGAATTTTTTATTTTGCAACGGTTATAGGAGAAATTGGACCACAAATTTTGTTGTCCAGTTTGTCCTGAGTACGCAGATACCCCATATGTGGGGCTAAACCTCTGTTTGGGCGCACGGCAGGGCTCAGAAGGGAAGGCACGCCATTTGGCTTTTTAAATGGAAAATTAGTTCCAATCATTAGCGGACACCATGTCGCATTTGGAGAGCCCCTGTGTGCCTAAACATTGGAGATCCCCCACAAATGACCCCATTTTGGAAACTAGACCCTCAAAGGAACTAATCTAGATGTGTGGTGAGCACTTTGAACCCTCAAGTGCTTCACAGAAGTTTATAACGCAGAGCCATGAAAAAAAAAAAAAAAAATTTCTTTTTTCAAAAATGATTTTTTAGCCCGCAATTTTTTATTTTCCCAAGAGTAACAGGAGAAATTTGACCCCAAAAGTTGTTGTACGCTGATACCCCATATGTGGGGGTAAACCACTGTTAGGGCACATGCTGGGGCTCGGAAGTGAAGTAGTGACGTTTTGAAATGCAGACTTTGATGGAATGCTCTGCGGGTGTCACGTTGCGTTTGCAGAGCCCCTGATGTGGCTGAACAGTAGAAACCCCCCACAAGTGACCCCATTTTGGAAACTAGACCCCGAAAGGAACTCATGTAGATGTGAGGTGAGCACTTTGAACCCCCAAGTGCTTCACAGAAGTTTATAACACAGAGCAGTGAAAATAATAAATACGTTTTCTTTCCTCAAAAATAATTTTTTAGCCCAGAATTTTTTAATTTTCCCAAGGGTAACAGGAGAAATTTGACCCCAATATTTGTTGTCCAGTTTCTCCTGAGTACGGTGATACCCCATATGTGGGGGTAAACTACTGTTTGGGCACATGTCGGGGCTCGGAAGTGAAGTAGTGACGTTTTGAAATGCAGACTTTGATGGAATGCTCTGCGGGCGTCACGTTGCGTTTGCAGAGCCCCTGATGTGGCTAAACAGTAGAAACCCCCCACAAGTGACCCCAATTTGGAAACTAGACCCCGAAAGGAACTTATCTAGATATGTGGTGAGCACTTTGAACCCCCAAGTGCTTCACAGAAGTTTATAACGCAGAGCCGTGAAAATAATAAATACGTTTTCTTTCCTCAAAAATAATTTTTTAGCCCAGAATTTTTTATTTTCCCAAGGGTTACAGGAGAAATAGGACCCCAAAAGTTGTTGTCCAGTTTCTCCTGAGTACGCTGATACCCCATGTGTGGGGGTAAACCACTGTTTGGGCACACGTCGGGGCTCAGAAGTGAAGTAGTGACTTTTGAAATGCAGACTTTGATGGAATGGTCTGCGGACATCACGTTGCGTTTGCAGAGCCCCTGGTGTGCCTAAACAGTAGAAACCCTCCACAAGTGACCCCATTTTGTAAACTAGACCCACCAATGAACTTATCTAGATATGTGGTGAGCACTTTGAACCCCCAAGTGCTTCACAGACGTTTACAACGCAGAGCCGTAAAAATAAAAAATCATTTTTCTTTCCTCAAAAATGATGTTTTAGCAAGCAATTTTTTATTTTCTCAAGGGTAACAGGAGAAATTGGACCCCGGTAATTGTTGCGCAGTTTGTCCTGAGTATGCTGGTACCCCATATGCGGGGGCACACGTCGGGGCTCGGAAGTGAGGGAGCACCATTTGACTTTTTGAATACAAGATTGGCTGGAATCAATGGTGGCGCCATGTTGCGTTTGGAGACCCCCTGATGTGCCTAAACAGTGGAAACCCCTCAATTCTAACTCCAACACACGCCTAACCCTTATCCCAACTGTAGCCGTAACCCTAATCACAACCCTAACCCCAACACACCCCTAACCACAAGCCTAACCCCAACACACCCCTATTATTATCACAGTGATCAAAATTCACTCTGGAACGAATCTGCCGGCCGGCAGATTCGGCGGGCGCACTGCGCATGCGCCCGCCATTTTGGAAGATGGCGGCGCCCAGGAAAGAAGACGGACGAACCCCGGGAGGCTAGGTAAGTATGGGAGATCAGGGCACGGGGGGGGGGGAGGGGGGAGGTTGCGTCGGAGCACGGGGGGGTGGATCGGAGCATGGGGGAGGGGATCGTAACACGGGGGGTGGATCGGAGAACGGGGGGTGGATCGGAGTGCGGGGGGGTGGATCGCAGAGCGGCGGGGTGGATCGGAGTGCAGGGGGGTGGAATTGGAGCACGGGGGGTGGGATTGGAGCACGGGGGGAGCAGACAGGAGGACGGGGGAGTGGAGCACAGGACGGAGGGGAGCGGACCACCGATCGGAGGGCTGGGGGGGGCGATCGGTGGGGTGGGGGCACATTAGTGTTTCCAGCCATGGCCGATGATATTGCAGCATCGGCCATGGCTGGATTGTAATATTTCACCAGTTTTTTAGGTGAAATATTACAAATCGCTCTGATTGGCAGTTTCACTTTCAACAGCCAATCAGAGCGATCGTAGCCACGGGGGGGGGGTGAAGCCACCCCCCCTGGGCTAAAGTACAACTCCTCCTGTCCCTGCAGGCCGAGTGAAATTACAGTTAACCCTCTCACCCGGCCTGCAGTAACGTGATTCCGCCATGACCCATATGCTGCGTCATGGGTCGGAATGGCACCGACTTTCATGACGCAGCGTATGCGTCAAAGGTCGGGAAGGGGTTAAGTGGTGGAACTTGCACTTTTGCTGACTGACTAAATACTTTTTTGCCCCACTGTATTTTGCTTTCTAGTATTGCCACATAGGGACCTTTATATTGCATTACCTTTATTGTCATATAGGGACTTCTACTTTACAGCTGATTGTTATTGTGCATACATACAATTACTGTGTGTTCCCTTTATTCACCTTTACATCTACTCCAAATTTTTATCTGTAACTACTGTATTTTCTGGCGTATAAGACTACTTTTTAACCCTTGAAAATCTTCTCAAAAGTCGGGTATCGTCTTATACGCCAGGTGTCGTCTTATAGGGCAGGTGCGGAGTAATCTGCGGACCCCGCATATTGTGTGGGGGAGCGACCCCAATGACAAGGAGAGGGGGCACCTCACCGGGAAGGTGTAAGTGAAGCAGAGGCAGAGAAGGAGATAATAGGATACAAGGGTGAGCCAGATTAGTGAAAGAGGAGTGTTTTTCTAGGCACAGCACCGCTCTCTCTCTCTTATTTGCATAACCCTGGCATCCCAGACGCTGACAGTTTGCTTCACTTACACCTTCCTGGTGAGGCGCTCCCTCATCTCGTCATCGGGACCACTCCCCCACACGATATACTTCGACCGCAGATTGTTCCGCACCCACCCTATAAGACGACACCAGGCATATAAGACAACCCCCGACTTTTGAGAAGATTTTATATTTTAACTGGAAAAGTTGGGGGTCATCTTATACGCCCAGTCGTCTTATACGCCGGAAAATACAGGTATATTTATTTTCATTAATATTGCCATTTTTTCCACCAGGTCTTATTTTTGGTCCCTTGGAGTATTCCTGATACAAGGGGTGGCTCTTATGGGCTCACTTCTGTGTTTTCAGCCCACTGCCTTGGCCACCTCCTCCGGCTGGTACCAGCGCTTGCGTTCCCTCCCTCTCTCGTTCCGTTCCATCCAGCGCAGGCGCAACGCGACCCTGTACTGAGTCGCGGGTGTGCACGCGCAGCTTTTACCATGGACACCATATATACTTCCGCTTCACATCTCCATGTGGCCTGGGCTCCTCCCGATGTTTTCCGGTCCAAATCTGGACACAGCGGTATGTTCTTTACTTGATTTTTGAATATATTTAAAACCATATTTGCTCACCTCTACTCACTTTCCCTGACGAAGCCGCTGCGGCAGCGATACGCGTGGGGCCTTTACCTCACCCCTCCTCTTCCACTCCAGGGTTATCATACCTATTTTCCTCTTTTCAGGAGTTTTATCCCTCTTGAGCCTGCTACAGGGTGGCATCATGGGCTATTTGACCTATACAGCCCTCTTAGGAATACAGGACTATGGTGCATGCTCCTGTGATCAATTACCAGGTTGTATCCTGGTGTCCAATACTATAGGAGCTCTCTAAAGGTGCATAACATACAGTATTTATCCAGACTGCTCCTTTTTTGTCCTTTGATGCATATTATGCATATGTTGGTGTGTGATTTAAGCCAGTCATGGCTAAAATGCTAGCGTTATTTAGTGTATCTATTACTATGCACACGGTTTTCAGCTTGCAATTGTTTCAATAAGTTCCCTATAATATTTGCATAGTTTTTCTAGCGGGCTCACATTTTGATACAGAATATTTATTATTAATGAGTGGGGGGGTGTTTTTAATGTATTGTATGTTTTTAATTGTTGTTATACAGTGCCTACAAGTATGGAAACAGGAACACATGGGCTACTTGCACAGTGAACAAGTCTGTATGATCATGTTCACACACCACCAAGAAACCTGAAGATACAAAAGAGAATAGTAAAACCAAAAACACTCAGTTTGAAAAAATGTTGCAGTAATCCGCAAGTGCTAGTAAAAGATGTAAAAAACAGGGTATTTGGTTGATACGTTTTTTGCAAAAAATGTATACTAAGCTGCTCTACCAATCTTCACGGTATACCCTTATCAGAGCAGTCCTAACTAATGTATGCAATCCCTATCTGATGTATTTAAAAACCTGATCATCTGTATATAACCTGTGTGAACAGGGTTCAGAGAGGGAAAAATCTATACCGTGAAGATTGGTAGAGCAGCTTAGTATACATTTTTTGCAAAAAACGTATCAACCAAATACCCTGTTTTTTACATCTTTTACTAGCACTTGCGGATTACTGCAACATTTTTTCAAACTGAGTGTTTTTGGTTTTACTATTCTCTTTTGTGTCTTCAGGTTTCTTGGTGGTGTGTGAACATGATCATACAGACTTGTTCACTGTGCAAGTAGCCCATGTGTTCCTGTTTCCATAATTGTTCTCTTGTGTCTACAAGACTGGGGAGTTCCACCACTCCTCTTGGGCTATCTGCACAAAAGCTGTTCTACCCTGTATGCACACATGGATTTTTCCCTCTCTGAACCCTGTTCACACAGGTTATATACAGATGATCAGGTTTTTAAATACATCAGATAGGGATTGCATACATTAGTTAGGACTGCTCTGATAAGGGTATACCGTGAAGATTGGTAGAGCAGCTTAGTATACATTTTTTGCAAAAAACGTATCAACCAAATACCCTGTTTTTTACATCTTTTACTAGCACTTGCGGATTACTGCAACATTTTTTCAAACTGAGTGTTTTTGGTTTTACTATTCTCTTTTGTGTCTTCAGGTTTCTTGGTGGTGTGTGAACATGATCATACAGACTTGTTCACTGTGCAAGTAGCCCATGTGTTCCTGTTTCCATAATTGTTCTCTTGTGTCTACAAGACTGGGGAGTTCCACCACTCCTCTTGGGCTATCTGCACAAAAGCTGTTCTACCCTGTATGCACACATGGATTTTTCCCTCTCTGAACCCTGTTCACACAGGTTATATACAGATGATCAGGTTTTTAAATACATCAGATAGGGATTGCATACATTAGTTAGGACTGCTCTGATAAGGGTATACCGTGAAGATTGGTAGAGCAGCTTAGTATACATTTTTTGCAAAAAACGTATCAACCAAATACCCTGTTTTTTACATCTTTTACTAGCACTTGCGGATTACTGCAACATTTTTTCAAACTGAGTGTTTTTGGTTTTACTATTCTCTTTTGTGTCTTCAGGTTTCTTGGTGGTGTGTGAACATGATCATACAGACTTGTTCACTGTGCAAGTAGCCCATGTGTTCCTGTTTCCATAATTGTTCTCTTGTGTCTACAAGACTGGGGAGTTCCACCACTCCTCTTGGGCTATCTGCACAAAAGCTGTTCTACCCTGTATGCACACATGGATTTTTCCCTCTCTGAACCCTGTTCACACAGGTTATATACAGATGATCAGGTTTTTAAATACATCAGATAGGGATTGCATACATTAGTTAGGACTGCTCTGATAAGGGTATACCGTGAAGATTGGTAGAGCAGCTTAGTATACATTTTTTGCAAAAAACGTATCAACCAAATACCCTGTTTTTTACATCTTTTACTAGCACTTGCGGATTACTGCAACATTTTTTCAAACTGAGTGTTTTTGGTTTTACTATTCTCTTTTGTGTCTTCAGGTTTCTTGGTGGTGTGTGAACATGATCATACAGACTTGTTCACTGTGCAAGTAGCCCATGTGTTCCTGTTTCCATAATTGTTCTCTTGTGTCTACAAGACTGGGGAGTTCCACCACTCCTCTTGGGCTATCTGCACAAAAGCTGTTCTACCCTGTATGCACACATGGATTTTTCCCTCTCTGAACCCTGTTCACACAGGTTATATACAGATGATCAGGTTTTTAAATACATCAGATAGGGATTGCATACATTAGTTAGGACTGCTCTGATAAGGGTATACCGTGAAGATTGGTAGAGCAGCTTAGTATACATTTTTTGCAAAAAACGTATCAACCAAATACCCTGTTTTTTACATCTTTTACTAGCACTTGCGGATTACTGCAACATTTTTTCAAACTGAGTGTTTTTGGTTTTACTATTCTCTTTTGTGTCTTCAGGTTTCTTGGTGGTGTGTGAACATGATCATACAGACTTGTTCACTGTGCAAGTAGCCCATGTGTTCCTGTTTCCATAATTGTTCTCTTGTGTCTACAAGACTGGGGAGTTCCACCACTCCTCTTGGGCTATCTGCACAAAAGCTGTTCTACCCTGTATGCACACATGGATTTTTCCCTCTCTGAACCCTGTTCACACAGGTTATATACAGATGATCAGGTTTTTAAATACATCAGATAGGGATTGCATACATTAGTTAGGACTGCTCTGATAAGGGTATACCGTGAAGATTGGTAGAGCAGCTTAGTATACATTTTTTGCAAAAAACGTATCAACCAAATACCCTGTTTTTTACATCTTTTACTAGCACTTGCGGATTACTGCAACATTTTTTCAAACTGAGTGTTTTTGGTTTTACTATTCTCTTTTGTGTCTTCAGGTTTCTTGGTGGTGTGTGAACATGATCATACAGACTTGTTCACTGTGCAAGTAGCCCATGTGTTCCTGTTTCCATAATTGTTCTCTTGTGTCTACAAGACTGGGGAGTTCCACCACTCCTCTTGGGCTATCTGCACAAAAGCTGTTCTACCCTGTATGCACACATGGATTTTTCCCTCTCTGAACCCTGTTCACACAGGTTATATACAGATGATCAGGTTTTTAAATACATCAGATAGGGATTGCATACATTAGTTAGGACTGCTCTGATAAGGGTATACCGTGAAGATTGGTAGAGCAGCTTAGTATACATTTTTTGCAAAAAACGTATCAACCAAATACCCTGTTTTTTACATCTTTTACTAGCACTTGCGGATTACTGCAACATTTTTTCAAACTGAGTGTTTTTGGTTTTACTATTCTCTTTTGTGTCTTCAGGTTTCTTGGTGGTGTGTGAACATGATCATACAGACTTGTTCACTGTGCAAGTAGCCCATGTGTTCCTGTTTCCATAATTGTTCTCTTGTGTCTACAAGACTGGGGAGTTCCACCACTCCTCTTGGGCTATCTGCACAAAAGCTGTTCTACCCTGTATGCACACATGGATTTTTCCCTCTCTGAACCCTGTTCACACAGGTTATATACAGATGATCAGGTTTTTAAATACATCAGATAGGGATTGCATACATTAGTTAGGACTGCTCTGATAAGGGTATACCGTGAAGATTGGTAGAGCAGCTTAGTATACATTTTTTGCAAAAAACGTATCAACCAAATACCCTGTTTTTTACATCTTTTACTAGCACTTGCGGATTACTGCAACATTTTTTCAAACTGAGTGTTTTTGGTTTTACTATTCTCTTTTGTGTCTTCAGTGCCTACAAGTAGTATTCAACCCCCTGCAGATTTAGCAGGTTTAATAAGATGCAAATAAGTTAGAGCCTTCAAACTTCAAACAAGAGCAGGATTTATTAACAGATGCATAAATCTTACAAACCAAAAAGTTTTGTTGCTCAGTTAAATTTTTATAAATTTTAAACATAAAAGTGTGGGTCAATTATTATTCAACCCCTAGGTTTAATATTTTGTGGAATAACCTTTGTTTGCAATTACAGCTAATAATCGTCTTTTATAAGACCTGATCAGGCCGGCACAGGTCTCTGGAGTTATCTTGGCCCACTCCTCCATGCAGATCTTCTCCAAGTTATCTAGGTTCTTTGGGTGTCTCATGTGGACTTTAATCTTGAGCTCCTTCCACAAGTTTTCAATTGGGTTAAGGTCAGGAGACTGACTAGGCCACTGCAACACCTTGATTTTTTGCCTCTTGAACCAGGCCTTGGTTTTCTTGGCTGTGTGCTTTGGGTCGTTGTCTTGTTGGAAGATGAAATGACGACGCATCTTAAGATCCTTGATGGAGGAGCGGAGGTTCTTGGCCAAAATCTCCAGGTAGGCCGTGCTATCCATCTTCCCATGGATGCGGACCAGATGGCCAGGCCCCTTGGCTGAGAAACAGCCCCACAGCATGATGCTGCCACCACCATGCTTGACTGTAGGGATGGTATTCTTGGGGTCGTATGCAGTGCCATCCAGTCTCCAAACGTCACGTTTGTGGTTGGCACCAAAGATCTCGATCTTGGTCTCATCAGACCAGAGAACCTTGAACCAGTCCGTCTCAGAGTCCTCCAAGTGATCATGAGCAAACTGTAGATGAGCCTTGACATGACGCTTTGAAAGTAAAGGTACCTTACGGGCTCGTTTGGAACGGAGACCATTGCGGTGGAGTACGTTACTTATGGTATTGACTGAAACCAATGTCCCCACTGCCATGAGATCTTCCCGGAGCTCCTTCCTTGTTGTCCTTGGGTTAGCCTTGACTCTTCGGACAAGCCTGGCCTCGGCACGGAAGGAAACTTTCAAAGGCTGTCCAGGCCGTGGAAGGCTAACAGTAGTTCCATAAGCCTTCCACTTCCGGATGCTGCTCCCAACAGTGGAGACAGGTAGGCCCAACTCCTTGGAAAGGGTTTTGTACCCCTTGCCAGCCTTGTGACCCTCCACAATCTTGTCTCTGATGGCCTTGGAATGCTCCATTGTCTTTCCCATGTTGACCATGTATGAGTGCTGTTCACAAGTTTGGGGAGGGTCTTAAATAGTCAGAAAAGGCTGGAAAAAGAGATAATTAATCCAAACATGTGAAGCTCATTGTTCTCTGTGCCTGAACTACTTCTTAATACTTTAGGGGAACCAAACAGAATTCTGGTGGGTTGAGGGGTTGAATAATAAATGACCCTCTGAAAAGACATAACATTCTTTTTTGCTGCAGTGCATTTCACACTTCCAGGCTGATCTACAGTCCAAATGTCACAATGCCAAGTTAATTCCAAATGTGTAAACCTGCTAAATCTGCAGGGGGTTGAATACTACTTGTAGGCACTGTATTTATTCTCTGAGGTGATAAAGGTTTTTGGATATTTTACAATTATGTGGTTGTGCATACCCCTATTAGTCTAGTCTTTTCTTTTTGTTAGGTGCAGTCCGTTTAACGCATGCGTTGAATGGACTGTAGCAACGCAATGTGAACCCTGCTTACGATATATTTTCTCTTAAGAATTTGTATGTGGTGGGACCAATTTTGTAAATAGATACAGTGGCTTGCAAAAGTAGTCATTCCCTTGACATTTTCCATGTTTTGCTACCTGGAATTTCAGTTTTCTTTAGGTTTTGCATCAGTTCATTTAAAGAACATGCCTACAACTGAACATTTGGTTTTCTTTTTATAGTACAGAAACCAACACATAGGACAAAATAACTTAAAACTTAAGTGTGCGTAACTATTCACCCCCTTGCCTCCTTTTGTGGCAATTATAAGTGTAAATCACATCTTGCCACTGGAATTTTTGCCCATTCCACAAAGCAAAACTGCTCCAGCACCTTCAAGTTAGATGGTTTCTTTTGGTGAGCAGCAGTCTTCAAGCCTGACCACAGATTCTCAATTGGGTTAAAGTCTGTGCTTTGACTAGGCCACTCCAAAACATTTACACGTTTCCACTTAAACCCTTTATGACTAATGACGGACATAGCATGTCATGAGCAGGTGTTAGCTCAAACAATGACCTTCTGGTGAGCCATGTAAAGGTACTGTCACACTAGACGATATCGCTAGCGATCCGTGACGTTACAGCGTCCTCGCTAGCGATATCGTCCAGTGTGACAGGCAGCAGCGATCAGGCCCCTGCTGGGAGATCGCTGGTCGGGGAAGAAAGTCCAGAACTTTATTTCGTCGCTGGACTCCCCGTAGACATCGCTGAATCGGCGTGTGTGACACCGATTCAGCGATGTCTTTGCTGGTAACCAGGGTAAACATCGGGTAACTAAGCGCAGGGCCGCGCTTAGTAACCCGATGTTTACCCTGGTTACCATCCTAAAAGTAAAAAAACAAACAGTACATACTTACCTACAGCCTTCTGTCCTCCAGCGCTGTGCTCTGCACTCCTCCTGCTCTGGCTGTGTGCGTCGGTCAGCCGGAAAGCAGAGCGGTGACGTCACCGCTCTGCTTTCTGGCTGCCCGGCGCTCACAGCCAGACCAGAGAAGCAGAGCGCCGAGGACAGACAGCGGTAGGTAAGTATGTAGCGTTTGTTTTTTTACTTTTTAGGATGGTAACCAGGGTAAACATCGGGTTACTAAGCGCGGCCCTGCGCTTAGTTACCCGATGTTTACCTTGGTTACCGGGGACCTCGGGATCGTTGGTCGCTGGAGAGCTGTCTGTGTGACAGCTCTCCAGCGACCAAACAGCGACGCTGCAGCGATCCGGATCGTTGTCGGTATCGCTGCAGCGTCGCTATGTGTGACGGTACCTTTAGGTGTAATCACAGAGGTCTCAAGCATTGCAATGTATAACGTAAAAACAAATATGAACAATAGAAATGCACACATTTGGTATCGCTGTGTCGAGAACAACTTGACCTATAAAACTGTCCCACTAGTTAACCCCTTTAGTGAACACCGCAAAAAAAAAAATGGCAACGAAACTTTGATTTTTCATCATACCACTGGAAAAAATAGTGGAATAAAACTAAACCAAAAAGACAAATATAAATAAAAATTGTATAGCTGAAAATGTTTTGTCCCGCAAAAGGTGGCTGTCACACAGCTCCATAAGTGGAAAAATAAAATTATAGCTCTGAGAATAAGAGGGATGCAAAATCAATATTTCTTTTTCCATAAAATTGCTTTTACTGTGTATGAGGAAAACATAAAAAATCACCTAAATGTTGTATCACAGTAATTGAACTGACTCAAAGAATAAAGCCGTCTTATCACTTACCACATGGCGAATGGCATTAAAAAAACCAATTCCTGAATTTCTGTTTTTTGTTCATTCTGCCTCCCAAAAATCAGAATAGAAAGCGATTAGTGATGAGCGAGTGTACTCGTTGCTCGGGTGGTCTCCGAGCATTTATGACTGCTGGGAGATTAAGTTTTCATCACCTCAGCAGCCTGATTTACAGCTATTAGTCAGCTTGATTACATGTGGGGATTGCCTAGCAACCAGGCAACCCCCACATGTACTCAGCCTGGCTAATAGCTGTAAGTCATTCAGCTGCCATGATGAAAACTAAATTTCTGAACACTAACAAATACTCGGAGGTCACCCAAGCGTTCTCGGGAAAACCTGAGCAACAAGTACACTCACTCATCGCTTAAAGCGATCAAAAAATGTTATGTGCCCGAAAATTGTATCAATTAAAAAATTCAACTCGTCCCACAAAAAACAAGCCCTCACATGACTGTCGGCAGAAATATCCGAAGAATAAAGTCTTCCAATCACTTATACCGCATGAGAAACCGTGTAAAAAATACATGAAAACTTGAGCTGCTGTTGATTTGTTTGCTGATTGCAGTAAGGCTCTGCTCACATTTATCCTACACTCTACGCTGAGCGCTTACACCAGGGTTTCCATGTAAATCTCTGAAATATGTGATTCAGATGGAACCCCCGGCAGAATATTCCCTATCATGAAGCAGATGTAGTCACTGTAGGTGCAGTCTGTCCTATGATCCAGCAGTGTCTATCTATTTAGGCATGTATAAAAGCACAGTCGGACACAGTTTTGCGCATTGCTGAAAAGACGGTTACTGCCAAATAAATGCCAGAGGGAGTTCAGAGTAACTCTGCTGCCTCATTATAGTGAATGAATCCCTCAGAGATTTAATCTGAATCACTTCTTTTGTAGAAACCCAGATGTAAGTGCTCAGAGTAGAGCACAGTATAAATGTGATCCTGAATGTTCTGTAACCCAACATGCAACCAATAAAAGCTTATACTTAACCCACAAAAAAAAACACCACACTCAGGTTAGACATCTGTTAACAAAAATATATGGGGCTTCCAAATTATTGCGCAAAGACTCTGGAAAAGTGATCGGGCTCCTACCAAAGAAATCTAGTGAAAACTCCTCTCCCAAATCCAAATGCCTCTTTCCTGCTGAGCATCACAGTATGGCTAAACTTCAGTTAGCGTCCACATACTTGACTTTACTGTAGCAAGGAGAACTCACTTAATTTATAGGTATGTGTCTCCAGAAGCACGAGCTGGGCACAATGTACCATACACTACAATGGTATATGTACAACAATGGCATATTTGTGCCATGGTTTGGACAGGGTTAATGCCCTGCCCCCTCAGAGATAATTGTTGTGGCCTCATTTAAGATCTGGGAGGGATATTTATACCCATGCTGGACTGGGATTCTCTGTCAGTTATACTTTAATTTTGCCTCTGTGCCTGACCCCCCCGCTGGGGTGCATACTGTGTTTGTTTGATCTCCGTGCTTGATCTAGTCTGTTTGATCCTCTCGGCTTCCCTGCTTTGTGTTTCTATTCATTCACATACTCGACTTTCTGACCTCCGGCTTCCACCCAACTATCCTTCTGTCTCACCCTCCAGTACCTCGCTTGTCCCCTAGATATTGACCTCGGCACATTTGACTACTCTCCGGCGCCATTCGCCTCCTTTCCACCCCAGTGCCTGGCTCCGCCCTTGGCCACTCCCTCTCTGTCACATGGTTCAGGTCCTGCTGGCTACCTGGTGAGTTCTCAGCCATTCTTTTCTTGGCTCCCTTACTGCGGCTAGTAGCCTCCTGGCAGTAGTTTCACTCGGGAGCCTTTACAATTTGCAGATTCGCTTAGCAACACCCATTGCGGCTTGCTTTTGGAAAACACCCAAGGAGTCAAAATCATCAGTACACATGTAGATAAATCCCCAGAGAGGTGTAATTTCCAAATTGGGGTCAATTTAGGGTAATTCTGCTCTTCTGGCACTTAGGTCCTCTGTATATGGAGTCTGCAAACTTTTCTAAGAAAATTTGTTGTCAGAGTCTAGTAACGCTCCTTCCCTCCAGAATCTCGCCGTGTGGCCAAACAGTATTGTACAGCCATACATGGGGTATTGCCTTGTTCATGAGAAGTTGTGTAACAAATTATGTGGTGAATTTTACCTATTTCTGCTTGTGAAAAAGTAAAACCTGGGTCTAAAACAACATTATAGTGGAAACAATTTTTTTTTCTTCACAGCTCGATGTTAAGGAAAAAAAAATTGCCACACATATGTTGTGACAATATGATCACTGCCCCTCTAGATGATTTCATTAAGAGGTGTAGTTTATAAAATGAGGTCACTTATAGGGTACTGCTGACCTGACACCACAGAGGCGATGGCAATGTGAAATGGAACTCGCAAATCAGTTTAGGCAAATCTGCTCTCTGATATGGCACTCCTTCCTTTCTGAGCTTTGCACTGTATCTAAAAATGTAGTTGTTGAGCACATATGGGACACTGAAGTACTCAGGAGAAAGGCTACGTTCAGACTAGCGTTGTGCTAGTGTGCGTCGGGCGACGCAGCGGCGACGCACGCATCATGCGCCCCTATGTTTAACATGGGGGACGCATGCGTTTTTGTTTGTTGCGTTTTGCGACAAATGCGTCTTTTTTGCCGCAAGCGTCGGACCAAGAAAACGCAACAAGTTGCATTTTTCTTGTGTCCGATTTTCGGCAAAAAACGACGCACGCGTCGCAAAACGCAGCGTTTTTCCGTGCGTTTTTCTGCGTATTTGCGTGCGTTGTGCCGCTGACGCAGCGGCGCACAACGCTAGTCTGAACGTAGCCAAAGAGAGTAACAAATTCTGGGGTCCATTTTCTTCTGTTACCTTTGAGAAAATAAAAAAATTTGGAGCTAAAACCACTGGGGGAAAAAACGTCATTTTTAAATTTCACAGTTTTAAAATTCCGCTAAGCACCTATGAGTTCAAGATGTTGACCACACCTTTAGAAAAATTCCCTGAGGGGTATATTTTCCAAAATGGGGTCACTTGGGGGTTTCCACTGTTTAGGCACATCAACGGTTGTGCAAATGCAACATGGTGCCCTCTATTACAGACAATTTTGCACTCAAAAAGTTAAATAGTTTTTCACCACATATGGGGTATTCGTGTACTGAGGAGAAATTGCACAATAAACTTTATGGACTATTTTCTCCTGTACCCTTGTGAAAATGAAAAATTTGGGACTGAAGCAACATATTTGTGATTATATAGGCATCCAAAAGTCACTTCAAATGTGATGTGATCCCTAAAAAATGGATTTGTAAATTTTGTTGGAAAAAATAGAAATTGCTGATAAAAATTTAACCCTTCTAGCTTCCTAACAAAAACAAATTATGTTAAAAAAAAATATGTAAAGTAGACATATAGGAACCATTATTTATATTATATATGCTACTATTTTGTGTGGTATAACTATTTTCAGGGCATAAAAATTAAAAGTGAAAATTGCAACATTTTTAATTTATGACATTTTCAATATTTTCATAAGTAAACAAATCACATTGATCAAAATTTACTACTAACATGAAGTACAACATGTCATGAAAAAAAAACCAAATAACAGAATCAATGGGATATGTTAAAACGTTCCAGAGTTATTACCACATTAAGTGCAACTGGTCAGATTCGGAAAATGAGGCTCGGTCATTAACCCCTTCATGACCGTGGGATTTTTTGTTTTTCCGTGTTCGTTTTTCGCTCCCCTCCTTCCCAGAGCCATAACTTTTTTATTTTTCTGTCAATTTGGCCATGTGAGGGCTTATTTTTTGCGGGACGAGTTGTACTTTTGAACGACATCATTGGTTTTACCATGTCGTGTACTAGAAAACGGGAAAAAAAAATTCCAAGTGCGGTGAAATTGCAAAAAAAGTGCAGTCCCACACTTGTTTTTTGTTTGGCTTTTTTGCTAGGTTCACTAAATGCTTAAAATGACCTGACATTATGATTCACCAGGTCAGTTCGAGTTCATAGACACCAAACATGACTAGGTTATTTTTTACCTAAGTGGTGAAAAGAAATTCCAAACTTTGCTAAAAAAAAAAAATTGCGCCATTTTCCGATACTCGTAGCGTCTCTATTTTTCATGATCTGGGGTCGGTTGAGGGCTTATTTTTTGCGTGCCGAGATGACGTTTTTAATGATAGCATTTCGGTGCAGATACGTTCTTTTGATCGCCCGTTATTGCATTTAAATGCAATGTCGTGGCGACCAAAAAAACGTAATTCTGGTGTTTCGAATTTTTTTCCCGCTACGTTGTTTAGCGATCAGGTTAATGCTTTTTTTAAGTTGATAGATCGGGCGATTCTGAGCGCGGCGATACCAAATATGCGTAGATTTTATATTTTTTTTATTGATTTATTTTGATTGGGGCGAAAGGGGGTTGATTTAAACTTTTATATTTTTTTTATTTTTTTTTACAACTTTTTTTTTTTTTTACTATTGCCATGCTTCAATAGCCTCTATGGGAGGCTAGAAGCAGGCACAACCCGATCGCCTCTGCTACATAGCAGCGATCTGCTGATCGCTGCTATGTAGCAGAAATGGAGGTGTGCTGTGAGCGCCGACCACAGGGTGGCGCTCACAGCCACCGGCGATCAGTAACCATAGAGGTCTCAAGGACCTCTATGGTTACAATGGAGACGCATCGCCGACCCCCGATCATGTGACGGGGGTCGGCGATGACGTCATTTCCGGCCGCCCGGCCGGAAGCGGTAGTTAAATGCCGCTGTCTGCGTTTGAAAGCGGCATTTAACTAGTTAATAGGTGCGGGCAGATCGCGATTCTGCCCGCGCCTATTACGGGCACATGTCAGCTGTTCAAAACAGCTGACATGTCCCGGCTTTGGTGCGGGCTCACCGCGGAGCCCTGCATCAAAGCAGGGGAGCTGACATTGGACGGTATAGTACGTCCGATGTCAGTAAGGGGTTAACGTGCAAAGTGGCTTGATCTTTAAGGGGTTAATGGTGTTGCAGCCTATGTGGCCATGTGACACAGATTGCACAAAGGTGGACTTCCTTTCACTAAGCATGTGACTTATAAAGGCAATTGCTTGCACCAGAAATTTGTAGGGGCTTCATAGCAAAAATGGTGAATACATATGGACATGCCAATTTTTACTTATTTGATCCCATAAATTGAATTTTTGCCTCACTTCACCAATTTAACCTCTTAACGACCACCGATACGCATATTATCTGCTTTTAATGGCCTAGAGAAATGAGGGTATAGCGCCCGCAGAGTCGGAAAATGAACATGATTCGGGTCGGTTTTTACCGTTCCCAGTGTTTTGATCAACGGCGACCTCAAAGAAAAAAAAAAAGTCTGATTTCCCATTTATTTCTCTCTCCTCTAAAATGATCTAGCACATCAGAGAAGAGAGAAATGGGGTCTCCCGACCCCCCTGGTACCTCCGGCACCTCCTGCATCCCGTGATCCTGTCCCCCAGCCTGATATCTGCCGGCCGGCACCCGACAACAATAGGAGATTTTTCCTATTGGTTCATTTTGATCACTGTGATAGGGTCCATCACAGTGATCAAAATAAAAAAAAATATTAAATTAAACCCCCATTTATCACCCTCTTAGTAAAGTAAAAATAATAAAATAAAAAAATGTATTTTTTTCCATTAAGGTTAGGATTGGGCTAGGGTTAGGTTTAGGGATGTGTTGGGATTAGGGTTGTGTTGGGATTAGGGCTGTGTTAGGCTTGGCGTTAGAATTGGAGGGTTTCCACTGTTTAGGTACATCAGGTGGTCTCCAAACTCAACATGGCGCCCACCCTTGTTTCATTCAAAAAAGTCAAACGGTGCTCCCTCCCTTCTGAGCCCAGCCATGCGCCCAAACAATGACTTTCCTCCACAAACGGTGTATCGGCGTACTCAGGACAACATGGACCACAAAATTTGTTGTGCAATTTCTCCTGATACCCTTGTGAAAATAAAGTTTGGTTCCAAAGAAAATATTTTGTGAAAAAAGTAAATTGTTAATTTTTTCCGTAAACATTACTTTAGTTCTCGCGATTAACAAACTTCTTCAATGTGGTTTTGAGTACCTTGAGGGGTGTAGCTTTTAGAATGGTGTCACTTTTGGGTATTTTCTGCTATATTGACCCTTCAAACTCACTTCAAATGTGAGGTGGTCCCTAAAAAAATGGCTTTGGAAATTTTATTGGAAAAATGAGAAATTGCTGGTCAAACATTTAACCCTTATAACATCCTAACAAAAAAAATGATGTTTCCCAAATTGTGCTGTTGTAAAGTAGACATGAGGGAATTGTTATATATTAACTATTTTGTGTGATATGAATGATTGAAAGGAACAAAAATTAAAAAATTTAAAAATTGCAAAACTCAATTTTTGCCAAAGTTCCGTTTTTTTTTTCATAAATAAATGCAAGTCATATCAAATAAATTTTTTACCATTACCATGAAGTACAATATCTCAAAAAATAACATTCTCAGAATCAGTGGGATCCGTTGAAGCGTTCCAGAGCTATAACCTCATAAAGTGACAGTGGTCAGAATTGTAAAAATTGGCTTAGTTATTAAGTACAAAATTGGCTGTCACTAAGGGGTAAAACTATTTAGTGCTGATGCATCACACACAAATCGGATTACAAAAATATGTAAACACAGGTTAAATGTAACAAAATAGGTAAAAAGCCAAGGGGATGAATACTTTCGCAAGACACTGTACACAAGCTGATTCCAGACATTACTATTATATGGTAGTGCAATTATTTTGCAAACTTACATCAATAATTTTATTAAATTTATTATTTTAAATTTATAATGACAAAAGTACACAATAGCAGCTAGAATAACATTGTTTTTCACCAATTGCCATATACTAAATCCTGTTCAATGTTTGCAAATGGACACGAATGCAGATAATTTTTGCTTTTACATAGTTTCCCACCAGTTAATTCTTGCGCACACAAACTAGAGAGTGTGCATGTGCACCATGTACAGTATATGAGTCCAAATACTGGCAAATACCGTATATACACGAGTATAAGCCGAGATTTTCAGCCCAAAATTTTGGGCTGAAAGTGCCCCTCTCGGCTTATACTCGCGACACAGTGGGCGGCAGGGTCGGCGGGTGAGGGGGAGAGGGCGCTGAGGCATACTCACCTAGTCCCGGCGGTCCTGACGCTCCCTCTGCCCGTCCCACGGTCTTCGGTGCTGCAGCTCTTCCCCTGTTCAGCGGTCACGTGGGACCGCTGATTAGAGAAATTAATATGCGGCTCCACCTCCCATAGGGGTGGAGCCGCATATTCATTTCTCTAATCAGCGGTGCCGATGACCGCTGATAGAGGAAGAGGCTGCGGCACCGAAAACCGTGTGACAGGCAGAGAGAGCGGGACGCCGGGAGCAGGTAAGTATGTCATATTCACCTGTCCGCGTTCCACACGCCGGGCACCGCTCTGTCTTCGCGTCCTCTTGCTCTGACTGTTCAGGTCAGAGGGCGCGATGACGCATATAGTGTGCGCGGCGCCCTCTGCCTGATCAATCAGTGCGGAGGGACGCCGGGACCGGACGCTGGGAGCTGCAAGCAAGAGAGGTGAATATGGCATTTTTTTTTATTGCAGCAGCAATGGCACAGCTTAATATGGCACAGCTATGGGGCAATAATGAACGGTGCAGAGCACTATATGGCAGTTATGGGGCAATAATGAACGGTGCAGCGCACTGTATGGCAGCTATGGGGCAATAATGAACGGCGCAGAGCACTATATGGCAGCTATCGGGCAATAATGAACGGTGCAGTGCACTATATGGCAGCTATGGGGCAATAATGAACGGTGCAGAGCACTATATGGCAGCTATGGGGCAATAATGAACGGCGCAGAGTACTATATGGCAGCTATGGGGCAATACTGAACGGCGCAGAGCACTATATGGCAGCTATGGGGCAATAATGAACGGTGCAGAGCACTATATGGCACAGCTATGGGGCAATAATAAACGGCGCAGAGCACTATATGGCACAGCTATGGGGCAATAATGAACGGCGCAGAGCACTATATGGCACAGCTATGGGGCAATAATGAACGGCGCAGAGCACTATATGGCACAGCTATGGGACAATAATGAACGGTGCAGAGCACTATATGGCACAGCTATGGGGCAATAATAAACGGCGCAGAGCACTATATGGCACAGCTATGGGGCAATAATGAACGGCGCAGAGCACTATATGGCACAGCTATGGGGCAATAATGAACGGCGCAGAGCACTATATGGCACAGCTATGGGACAATAATGAACGGTGCAGAGCACTATATGGCACAGCTTTCTATGGTACATCTATGGGGAAATAATGAACGGTGCAGAGCACTATATGGCACAGCTATGGGGCCATAATGAACGGTGCAGAGCACTATATGGCACAGCTATGGGGCCATAATGAACAGTATGGAGCATGTATTTTTATTTTTGAAATTCACCGGTAGCTGCTGCATTTTCCACCCTAGGCTTATACTCGAGTCATTAAGTTTTCCCAGTTTTTTGTGGCAAAATTAGGGGGGTCGGCTTATACTCGGGTCGGCTAATACTCGAGTATATACGGTACATTCTGTGCTTCTGTGAAACTTTGTAGTATAGTAAAATAATCTTTGGATTGCTGTTTTGCACTGATTTTTGCAAAACTGGGCCAAAATAATGTTTGCAGTCAAATGCTCCATCAAACCTATTTTACTTTGAATATCCATGTCAGAATGGCTGAATATCCATATCAGAATATATTAACCCCTTAACCCCCAAAGCTTTTTTCGGTTTTGCGCTTTTGTTTTTCGCTCCCCTCCTTCCCAGAGTCATAACTCGAGGGCTTATTTTCTGCGGGACGAGTTGTACTTTTGAACGACACCATTTGTTTTACCATGTCGTGTACTAGAAAATGGGAAAAAAAATTCCAAGTGCAGTGGAACTGCAAAAAAAGTGCACTTCCACACTTGTTTTTTGTTTGGCTTTTTTGCTAGGTTCACTTAATGCTAAAACTGACCTGTCATTATGATTCTCCAGGTCATGATGAGTTCATAGACACCAAACATGTCTAGGTTATTTTTTATCTAAGTGGTGAAAAAAAATTCCAAACTTTGGTAAAAACAAAAAACAAAAAAACAAATTGTAGCGTCTCCATTTTTCGTGATCTGGGGTTGGATGAGGGCTTATTTTTTGCGTGTCGAGCTGACGTTTTTAATGATACCATTTTGGTGCAGATACCTTCTTTTGATCGCCCGTTATTGCATTTTAATGCAATGTCACGGCAACATAAAAAACCTAATTCTGGCTTTTTAATTTTTTTCTCGCTACGCCACTTTTTTTTAATTGATAGATCGTGCGATTCTGAACGCGGCGATACTAAGCATGTGTATACAACAAGAGCCGGAGAAACAACACGCCGAGCGGCACTATCCTCGATGGCTTAAAACATCTGACAGGCTGTGTCAACAGATCCGACAAATAGAAGCACAACTCCAACGAATCCTGACTTCGGGTGCTCCTCAGAAAAAACAGTGTTCAATACGATCCAATACAAGAAATGAGGGCACTCACCAGTCTTCACCGTGATTCGTACTTTATTAATAGATACAACTTGTTAAAAATCCATGGCCGGAGTTGAATGAGCCGTAGCTCGTGTGAGCAGGGGGGGTCAGGACGACGATCGTTTCGCGCTGTGCTTGCGCTTCAACAGGTCCCTCATTCAACTCCGGCCATGGATTTTTAACAAGTTGTATCTATTAATAAAGTACGAATCACGGTGAAGACTGGTGAGTGCCCTCATTTCTTGTATTGCTAAGCATGTGTATGTTTGTTTTTTTATGTTGAATGGGGCGAAAGGGGGGATGATTTGAACTTTTATATATTTTTTTTTTTAAACATTTTTTTTTTTGCAATGCTTCAATAGCGATGACCCCCGATCACATGATGGGGGTCAGCGATACGCGCATTTCCGGCCGGATGCGCTTGTTAAATGCCACTGTCAGAGTTTGACAGCGGCATTTAACTAGTTAATAGGAGCGGGCGGATCACGATTCTGCCTGCGCCTATTGCGGGCACGTCAGCTTTTCAAAACAGCATGTTTGACATGACATGTCCCGGCTTTCATGCGGGCTCACATCAAAGCAGAGGTTCTGCCATCGGATGTACTATTCTGTCTGATGGCAGAAAGGGGTTAATAAATCTCTGAATAAAAATAAATTTTCACAATTAAATATGTAAAAAAAAAAAGTTACTGTGCTGAGATAATTTTATAAATGTGCCCCTTCTGTGTACTATGTAATGGCTGTGTCTGACCATGCAGGGACATTGTCTAATCATACCACAGTTCCTAGGCAGGGGGGATGCAAAGGAGAACATACAGGCATAAGGCTATGTGCACACGTAGGAAATGTGGTGCAGAATTTTCTGCAATAAATCTGCATCTGCAGATTTGATGCAGTTTCTGTGCAGTTTCTATGCAGTTTCTGCGCAGTTTCTGTGCAGTTTTTGTGCAGTTTTTGTGCAGATTCTATGCAGTTTCTGTGCAGTTTCTGTGCAGTACAATGTAAATCAATGAGAAAAGAAAAAAGCTGTGCACATGGTGCAGAAAAATCTGCGCAGAAACGCTGCAGAACTGCACAAAAGACGCGACGTGCACTTCTTTGAAATCTGCAGCGTTTCTGCGCAGATTTTTCTGCACCATGTGCACAGCTTTTTTCTTTTCTCATTGATTTACATTGTACTGTAAATCACAGTGCAGTTCTGCAGCGTTTCTGCAGCAGAAAAATCTGCTGCAGTTCTGCACCAATTCTGCACTAAATCTGCATCGTGTGCACATACCCTTACAGTAGGGAATCGCAGCTGATTCTTTTTGTGAGGTAAAACATTTCCCTGCCTGTTTTTAAGCAATGCTTTAGCTCAAAGAAAATCAGCTGTTATCCCATGCTGTAATGTAGGGTTGAGCGAAACGGATCGTTCATTTTCAAAAGTCGCCGACTTTTCGCAAAGTCGGGTTTCATGAAACCCGACCCGATCCCTGTGTGGGGTCGGCCATGCGGTACGCGACTTTCGCGCCAAAGTCGCGTTTCGTATGACGCGCTTGGCGCCATTTTTTTCAGCCAATGAAGGGGCGTGGGCAGAGTGATGACATAGGTCTTAGGGGCGTGGACGCCTATCGCCATGTTGTCGCTTGTGCGCTGTAGCGATTTGCACTGTGTAACACCAGCTTTTCAGTTCAGGGACGGACGGAGGGGAGAGGGGGAGAGAGAGAGAGAGAGAGAAAAAAAAAAAGAAAAAAAAAAATCCCATTGCCTTTGCATTGGGTTTCGTGTTTCGGTCGATCCTCGACTTTTCGCCATAATCGGCCGATTTCACTCGACTCGACTTTTGAGATAGTCGGGTTTCGCGAAACCCGGCTCGACCCTAAAAAAGTCAAGGTCGCTCAACCCTACTGTAATGTCTGTATCCTTTCTTTTCCCTTCGTCCCTTCCCAGGAACTTTGGTATGATCAGACCGTGTTCCTGCACAATCAGACACAGCCATTACATAGTACACAGAAGGGGCACATTTATAAGATTATCTCAGCGCAGTAACTTTTTTTTTTTTTAAACACATTCAGTTGTGGAACTTACTGTTATTACAAGATCTATTGATTTAAATTAACTTTTTTCATTGGAAACCCCCTTTAACCCCTTCATGACCCCAGCTTTTTTCGGTTTTGCGTTTTCGCTTTTCATTCCCCTCCTTCCCAGACAAGTTGTACTTTTGAAAAACATCATTGATTTTACCATATCGCGTACTAAAAACAGGAAAAAAAATTCCAAGTGCACTGAAACTGCACAAAAAGTGCAATCCCACACTTGTTTTTTGTTTGGCTTTTTTGCTAGGTTCACTAAATGCTAAAACTGACTGTCCATTATGATTCTCCACGTCATTACGAGTTCATAGACATCAAACATGTCTAGGTTATTTTATATCTAAGTGGAAAAAAAAATCCAAACTTTGCCCAAAAAAATAAAAATTGCGCAATTTTCTGATAAACGCAGCGTCTCTATTTTTCGTGATCCTGGGTCGGGTGAGGGCTTATCTTTTGGGTGCTGAGCTGTCATTTAATGATACCACATTTGTGCAGACACGTTCTTTTGATCGCCCGTTATTGCATTTTAATGCAATGTCGCAGCGACGAAAAAAACGTAATTCTGGCATTTCAATTTTTTTTTCTTGCTACGCCGTATAGCAATCATGTTATTCCTTTTTTATTGATAGATCGTGTGATTCTGAACACGGCGATACCAAAAATGTGTATATTTGATTTTTTTTGTTGTTTTATTTTGAATGGGGCTAAAGGGGGTGATTTAAACTTTTATATACGGTATTTTTTTTTTCATATTTTTTAAAACATTTTTTTTTAACTTTTGCCATGTTTCAATAGTCTCCAGGGAAGGTTAGAAGCTGGTTTCAAAGTCTTGTAGTACAGTAGTGAATGTGATGTGGGGATATTGTTGGACCAGTTGCTTCACTGTAGCTTCAATTACCTGATCACATCTCATCAAGCCAAGATATCGTATAAATTTGCTGCTCTGTGCAATCAATGTGGCTCCTTGGTCAGTAATCTCTTTACACCATCCCACGTCCACGGTTTCTATAGTAGTGCTGTATCGACCGATGGCTATCAAAGCGTGATCTGTGATCTTGCACGTTACTAAGTAGAGCTCCTTCAGGCTTCGGCCTTCCTTTGCAATAACTTCTACACACCAATTTGTTTTCTTGCATGTAAATTTTTTTAAGTTTGGGACAACCTTTAGCAATAAGAACCATCCCTTCATCAGAGATCTTGTAGCACTGTCCAAAATGTATGTCTCTCAGATCCCTGCACCTGGAACCCAGCTGCTTGATTGCCTCATCGGTGAGCCGATCCTGGTTGCCAACATGAACCTTCTGTAACACGGCACTATGAGTGGCCATAGAGATGAGTGAGGAGTCAGACAGCTGCTTACACCGGTAGGCGGTGTACTTCACCAGGCCGGAACATTTGGCCGCCACCATCTCAACCCCAGCATTTGTCACATTTAGACAGTCGGAATTGTTGAGTTCTGTAATGTTCCAAAACCTGAAAGCTATTCTTTCCAATATGTCATCTTTAACCTGACTACAACTGCTGAGGTCCAGCTGCTTCCAGAACTGAAAGTCCAAGCAGAGATCGCGCCAATATTTACATACCAAAGACACACAAAGGCAACGCTCATTCAGAGAGAGGTGAGAAAATATCTTCAGTAACAGTGATGGAGGCAGCTGGTTAATATGTAGCGGCTCATCCTCCACCTTGTGAGTGTCAGGGTCAGCTTCCCTATGTGTCTGTGCCTGATCCTGGGAACAGGAGCCAAGAGAAGATGCAGAGCAGCAGATCGGAGTCATGGAATGCTTCTGTGCTGCTGTGCCGGGCTGTGGGGGCTCCTCTGTTGGCGACATGCCATCTTTTTCCAGTGCTGGATTCCCTGGAGACAGCTCCTCCGCAAAGGGCAATGCTAGATCCAAGGTGGGCTGATGTGTAAGCTCTGCGGTGCTGGGATGCCCACGATCACCTGTGTGCACTGCAGGATTTACCCAATAATTTGATGAAGGTGGGACTTTGGGGCAGTTTACAAGGGGTGCCAGTATGCTCTGCAGGTTCTCCAGTGCTGGGGTGCCCCTGATCTTCTGCAGGGGTACATCGGAGCATCTTACAGGGGGTGCTGGGCTGCTCTATAGGTCCCTTAGCGCTGCAGTGCCCCTTATCTCTCACTGGGGTACTATGGGGCATCTTATAGGGGGTCCCAGGATGCATTGTAGTTTCTCCACTGCTAGGGCGCCCCTCGATCCTCCACTGTTGTACACACAAGCAGCTTACAGGGGGTGCTGGGATGTTCTGTAGGGTCTCCAGAGTTTGGGTGCTCCTGATCCCTGTCTGGGGTACATCTTGGCAGCTTACAGGGGGTGCTGGGCTGGCTCTCTGGAGCTGGGGTGCTCCTGATCCCCAGCTGGGGTACATCTTGGCAGATTACAGGGAGTGCTGGGCTGCAGGGTAGCCTCTCCGGAGCTGGGGTGCCCCTGATTCCCGGCTGTGGTACATAGGGGCAGATTACAGGGGGTACTGGGTTGCTGGGTAGGCTCTCCGGAGCTGGGGCACTGGAGCTGGGACACTGGATCTGGGACACCATTCAACACATACCAAGAAGAGCAAGGACAGTGCTCACAAGAGCCTAACCAGCAGCCCCTTTAATCTGCCCCTATGTTCCCCAGCCGGGAATCTGGGGCACCCCAGCTCCGGAGAGGCTACCCAGCAGCCCAGCACCCCCTGTAAGCTGCCCATCTAGGGGGATGATCCCAAGAGAGGGAGAACAATAAGCCACATGTTTAGCGAGTGAGCTGGCACGGTGACGTCGAGGATCTGTTGTTGAGGTCCTGGTGCCCATGTATGGATGGTCCTATGGAATTTGGAGATCAATTGCTGGCTGGAGCTAGATAGAAGTGCTACAGTCGTGGAATCCATCTTCTGGAGGAGCGTGGACTGTGACTACAAACTATAATGGCAAGAGCTTCAAACGCTGTGGTAAAAACTGAAATCTGGGGAGACAGTGGACATAGCCTGGTACGGGGGCAGTGGAACTACAGGCCTCGAGTCGTGATCTTGTGGACTGAAGGCATTGTATTTTGACCATCTAACCGTAAATGTTGTAAGAGCGTGAATGTAAGCAATAAAAAATAGTTGCATCATTATTCTGCCTAGGTGATTACTACAACCCACAACCTCAGATCTTCACAGGCCCGTTGGCGCATATGATGGAATCGTGTTGTGTAAGGGGCTTAGACACAAGCCCCGACGAGATCCCTGAACGTGGGCAAGAACGCAATGTGAAAGGGGACTAACACCATTCAACACATATCAAGAAGAGCAAGGGCAGTGCTCACAAGCTTACAATCTGTGAGGAAATAAGGGAGACACAAAAGTTAGATGGTAAAAAATGATTTCAGTGTATGGTTCAGCCATTAACACATTAAATAGGGTATTCAAATAATGCTGCATGAATCAGTCATCAGCCAGTAGCTGTGCAAGTACAGATACTGGCTAAAGTAAGGTGAGGAGATAAGCCAGTATAAAAAATTTTGTTTTTAGAACACGCTTAAAACTGTGGTTACTGGGAATCAATTAAATTGCATAAGTTCATTTGAAAGAACTGGTGCAGCATAAAAAAAGTCTTGGAGAAGGGAATGTGAGGTTGTGATTATTGAGGTTGTTAGTCTCAGGTCATTAGCGGAATGGAGAGAATGGGTAAGGTGTAGTGATGAGCGAGTGTACTCGTTGCTCGGGTTTTCCAGACCATGCTCGGGTGGTCTCCGAGTATTTATGACTGCTCGGAGATTAAGTTTTTATCGCCTCAGCTGAATGATTTGCGGCTACTAGACAGCTTGATTACATGTGGGGATTCCCTAGCAACCAGGCAACCCCCAAATGTACTCAGGCTGGGTAGTAGCTGTAAATCATTCAGCTGCCACGATGAAAACTAAATCTCCCAACACTAACAAATACTCGGAGACCACCCGAGCAACGAGTACACTCGCTCATCACTACTAAGGTGATAAAGATGAGGGAGGGGTGCAGAACTATGTAGAACTTTGTGGGTGAAAGTGAGAACTTTATATTGTACTCTAAAGCACATAGGCAACTAGTACAATGACTGGCACAGGGTAGAGGCATCAGTGCAGCGGATGGACAGTAATATAATTCTGGCTGCTGCATTCAAGATCAATAGGAGAGGGTTTAGAAAAAGGGAGATCAGGTAGTGGAGAGTTGCAATAGTCCACATGACAATGAATAAAAGCAACAGTAAAAGTTTTTGCATTGTCAAAAGGTTAAATTCTAGAGATGTTTTTGAGGTGCAGGTGGCATGAGAAAACGAGTGATCAGATGTAGGGAGTGAAGGAAAGATCTGAGTCAAATATAACCCCAAGCAGCATGCATTCTGCTTGGGAGTTATGGTAGAACCACACACGAAAATGGCAATATTGGGTTATGAAGTGATACCTCTTTGTCTTGCTTTATGGTACAATTGAGTAGACTATTTGTTAAAAAAATAAAGAAAAGCTATGTTAAAAATATAAGATGACTGCCAAGCATAAAATGTTTGCCACTCAGCTTTTTTTAGAACTTATTATAAAGAAATGGCGGCTTGCAAGTTTAATTTATTGAATTGTTACTTCGGACTACCTGAAAAAATAGCTGTAACTTAATTAAGAGACAGAGACAGTATAACACTGAAATGCAGCCTGTACATACTTTGGTTCATGAGAGGTCTTGAAAATATCCACCGTTCGTATCCAAGCATGCCAGCATGTGTTGTTCCATATTGATGAACATATTTTGCAGGATGTCTAGGTTCTCAGCCTGAATTTCTCGCTATATGTTCTCTCGGAGTGCCAGTAATGTTTGAGGCATGTTAACTGTACACGTCACCTTTCAAATGGCTCCAAAAAAAAAAAATCAAAAAAAAAATCAGGGGGTGTTAAATCAGGCAATCTTGGTGGCCACAGTCCCTTGGCGATCAATCTCTCATCAAAAACGGCTTCAATACATGGTTTGCACGGCAGATTTCAACCTCCAAACTTCTTTATAAACTCACTT
Organism: Ranitomeya imitator; assembly: GCF_032444005.1. NCBI lineage: Eukaryota > Metazoa > Chordata > Amphibia > Anura > Dendrobatidae > Ranitomeya > Ranitomeya imitator. The sequence goes on along the minus strand of NC_091284.1, from coordinate 574,613,668 downwards.
TAGCACCTCTTTATGGACTCTGTTTTACAATAAGTTTTCACAATGAAAACATGCTCCTCCAAACCGTATCTGTACATTGTTAAATTAAGAAGGAATTCTGCAGAATTGAAATGCAAGCACCAAAAAAACTACCAATGGGCAGAAAGGCGTGCACCAATTCTATGTTGTAGTGGAGATAAACAGCGGGTCGACAAGTCAGCAAGAAAACTCGATGCAACGATGTTTTTCGTCGCTGTGGTTTATTGTTCTCTCACTTACCATGAACCAAAGTATGTAGCAGTCCAAATTTCAACATGGGCAACCATCTCTTAGAAATTATAGCAATATTTCCAGGTAATCGTTATTCTCTAGTTCTTTATTGAGTAAAACTGAAAATTATTTGTAAAATCAAACAAATGTGCAATTAAAAATCCTTTGATCTTAGGAAAATTGTTTAACTGCTTGTTGTTTAGGTTTCCAGCCACCTTGCAGTCTATAAATGGTGTGCGGTCTCCTAGACAAAGAGTGCAGTGCGTGCAAGCTTCATGGTATAGAGCTTGTAAGCGTCGCATAATTGCTGGATCCAGCCAGTGTCCATGCCACTACACTCCTCCATTGCTGCAGAAGCAAAGCTGCCTATTGTTCCAGCATAATAGAATGAACAATTTGGGCCAGAGGCTCAATGATACCACTCGTCTGAACAGTCAACCTATCAGCAGCACGAAAGCTCCCGGGCAAACCGGAAGAGCAGAGACAGGGGAGCAGTACTCTCCTGAAATTAAATGTTGAGAGAACCATCTGAAAGTAAAATTTGATTGATGTTTGTACATCTATGTTGTATTTTTAATATGTATTTTCTGTTGAAAATAGTAATATTTAGAATAAATAGCTACATATAAAAGGCATAAAAGACAAACAATAGGCATTTCATTTAGTACATCCTCTAAATATGACAGAATCCCAAGTGAATATTTAATATGAATGAGCACAGCATTGAATGGAGGAGAAACCCTACAAAGTAAACCTTTTGTCCCAAATGATCTTCTACCATGAAAAAAAAAAAGGAGGCGAGATATAAATTAGGAAATCATGTAGTCTAGGGGATAATTCTGAAATAATCAGCTGCTACCAGATCAAAAAAGGCTTAACACATCAATAGGAAACAATTCACAAGAAAAAAAAAAAAGAACCTTTTTCATCTTCATCAAAACAGAATGTAATGACTACAAATGTCTTGGTTTTTACATTCTTTAAAATTGTAGATCGAGGGAAAAAAATTCACCCCTGAGGCAGAATTCCACACCATTACTGCAGATTTGTGTAAAATTTTAAAATACTGTTGAACGGATATTAATCATGAAAAAAAAATGTCTCTCAAGTACTCATTTGTACACATCAGTAAGAAAATAAAGGCATCATCCCTTTCTAACTATTCCACAACCATTACTTTTTGACAAGTCTTTTCTTCTTTATTCCGATGGCTAGCTCTCCTACTCCCTTCAGACATGGAAAGGCTTTACGCATTCTTTTGATTGTAAGGGGGACTAGATAAAGCTCTTTGAAATTGGATTTCCTCAAGGAAAAACACAAGTACTAGTTAAAAATAGAACAAAAACTGGTAAATAGTACAAACAGATGACACCAGTCTTGATGTTGTCTTCATTAAAGAATAGTGGCAAAAAATGAAACCATCTGTGCAACATGCCATTACTGTTTTAGATTTCAAAAGTTTTTTTTTATGATCAAGAAGAATGACACACTTGTGATTAATGAAATATGATCCATTAAAAAAGAAAACTAAGCTGAAAATGGGATTTTTTTTGTAGGTGTTTGCTATACATTTTTTTTTACTGAATTCAATCCAATAGGATGATGCGTCTACATCTTGTTCAATGTGTGGATTATTACATTTGTAAAACATAGATTGTTAGTCAGCGACTCTAAAGTGTCTGCAGACCTTTCCTCAACAGAAGATGCTGGGACAGAAGGCTTAGGCATGTAAAAATTAAACATTCCAGATTGTTTGTCCATACAATGTTGTCTATTAACTCAAAAGCTTCAAATCTAACAGTTACAAAATGCACAAAAACCTATGTTTCTAATATATTACACTAGCAGTAACCCTGAAGAACTTATGGCATGGCTGGTTTTGTAAATATATCCTTGGAAACTGCAGCTTTAGACAGACATTTGTTTATATGTTAGGAGCGAGCAATTCTCCAGTACACTGGTGGAAAGGGCATCATTTGGGATGCAGTTTGTGTTTTTTTTAAGAGAACACTGTGTGCACATTTTTTAGGTTTCTTATAAGCTTGAAACATCTAAAGATGTTAAAGGTCAATATGAAGAAAGATGCATTCTGTCTTTGAGTTTTTCATTATTATTATTATTTTTTTTTTACACAAAGAATTTGACATAATAAGACGCTCCTCAGGCAACAATGTCACAATTCTTTCTGATGTTCCAGAAATAATTCCAACAGCAGGCTCATCGATTAGGATGTTGAGGACTGGACTGATGCAGATAATTACACAGTTTTTGTTGAAAAGTTCACTGATGAGCAAATGCTTTGGAAAGCTTTAAATCCGGAAATATCACAAGCTGCAGAACAAGAGCAGACACAAAGAAATCCTCAAGGAGCCAAGTTCCCCTAGTTTGCAAAGTGCACAGAGAAAAATTTGTCATAAAACTACAACACACATTCACACATAGCCAATGTAGCCAACACACATTTTCATGCTCAAAAACTTTTTTTTTACAATGTTTTTTCCAATATTCTTGTACATGATCTAAGTTATGTGATTGGAAAAAAAATGTTTTCCCTTCTTGATTGCTTTGGTTTGGACTTTGGCCTATGATACTAGACATAACACTACTGGACATTCAACTCTGAAATATCTAAGACAATGCCATGTAATATAAAACATTAGGTTAGCAATATAGGTCATAGTACATCTCCATAGAATATTTTATCTATACCTAATAATTTTATTGAATAAAAAGTACAGAAGCCTGAAGCATCTTTTCTTTTGCATTATATCAACAACTCGGCCTTCAAAGAATAATGGATAAAACATAACTATACTGCATCTACCACAAGGACACCAGTGAGATCGGAGCAAGGCAAAGCTAAATAAGGAGTTCCAAAACCCTTCCAAATATAAACTTTACTGCTTCTATGATCTTCAGAGCAAATCTACACCTTCCCAATCCTCCTTCCACATCAGACTTCCTGTATTGAGGGTGGTTTCACATTTGCGTTTTTTTTTTTTTTTTTCATTTTTGCGGTAAAAAAACGCAAAAAAAAAACGCATGCGTTTTTTCCCCTATGTTTAACATTAAAAACGCATGCGTTTTTTGTATGCGTTTTGACGCGTTTTTGCAACGCATGCATTGCTGTCTATGTAAACGCATGCGTTTGCATGCGTTAAAAACGCATGCGTTTTTTAAAAAAAACCACACCGATAAACCACCCCACACCATAAAATTGATAAAGGGATCCTACCCCTAACCCTACCCCTAATCCCTTTAAGGGTAGGGTTAGGGGTAGGGTTAGGATCCCTTTAGGGTTAGGGTTATGATCCCTTTAGGGTTAGGGGTAGGGTTAGGATCCCTTTAGGGTTAGGGGTAGGGTTAGGATCCCTACCTCTAACCCTAGCTCTTTCTGTTTATAGTGGGTTTTTTACTTTATTTTGATGATTGGCAGCTGTCACACATTTATCTGCATGCGTTTAAAAAACGCGAACGCATGAAAAAACGCATGTAAACGCGTCAAAACGCCGCGTTTTTTTTCACCACATGCAAAAACGCATGCATCAAAAAAACGCAGCGTTTGCACGCGTTTACATGCGTTTTTTCAGCATGCGTTTTTTTTTAAAAAAACGCATGCGTTTTGAAACGCAAGTGTGAAACCAGCCTAATCCAATAATGCTGCTATTAGTCCTACTGAGACGAGTAGTTCCACAAGCAATACTGTCATGACTTTCTCTTAAAGAACAATGTGACATCCCCAAAAAAACAATCTGTGCTTATTTATGCATGTAATATTATACCTTGTAGAACCTGCTAAGCTTGGGACTACCTAACCTCATTCTTTACTGACTTTTTAAATGTAACATATTATGTTAATATGCTGCCATCATTTCTCTGCAATCAAACTATTTGCAGACAATGCATAATGGCATATATCGCTAATATGCAACAATATTGCAGATTATCAATTATTTTTTAGAAAATGTCATCAGGATGAGACAAGAGAGACTTAAAACTGTTAATAATAATAATCATTATAATTATCATCATCATAACAATAACAAACTACTGAGCAAAAGAATTGCAGGCTTAAAATCTCTGAGAAAAATTAAAACTAAATATCATAAAAATGTCAAATGAGAACCAATACAAGATCCTTCACTTCTGGTACCACACTCCTGAGCTCCTACTTAAATGAGATTCATCTATGTCCCCCTTATGTTGGAGATGTGCCTTGTTGACAGGATCTATCCCTATTCTGGGACTGTTCCCTGATAAGACCATTCTGGACAAATGTATAAACTGATTAAACAGGTCCATGATTTAGACCTATCATTAGATCCTCAACACTTTTTAACCAATATTTTACAGCAGAATATATGTAAAATAATCCTTAGACTTATCCTACACATATTGACGGCTGCAAGAGGTTTTATAGCTTCTTATTGGAAACAAACCTCCATCCGTCTATCTATGACTTCGACACTAGGATTAAAGAGATCAGAAATGTTGAATATCGCACTGCCCTGAATGAAGAAACAGTCAAGAAATTCAACCTCATTTGGTTCCTCTGACACCTTTTAGGTACTTCTGAGTATTTAGGAAGCTTATGAACTAGGTCACATATCTCCCCTCACCCCTTAACACCTTTACTCCTCTCCTACTATCCATTTGTATGTCTCATGTGTATCCCTATTTTTAGTTTGATATATAAATATATATATAAATATACATATATATATATATATATATATATATATATATATATATATATATATATATATATATATATATATATATATACACCGTATATACTAGAGTATAAGCCGAGATTTTCAGCCCAAATTTTTGGGCTGAAAGTGCCCCTCTCGGCTTATACTCGAGTCACGGTTGCGGTGGGGTCGGCGGGTGAGGGGGTGAGGGCGCTGAGGCATACTTACCTAGTCCCAGCAATCCTCGCGCTGTCCCTGCCGTCCCACGGGCTTCTGTGCTGCAGCTTCTTCCCCTCTTCAGCGGTCACGTGGGACCGCTCATTAGAGATATGAATAGGCGGCTCCACCTCCCATAGGGGCGGAGCCGCCTATTCATTTCTCTAATCAGCGGTGCCGGTGACCGCTGATAGAGAAAGAATCTGCAGCACCGAAGACCAGCTGTGACAGGAGGGGACAGCGCGAGGATCGCCAGGACTAGGTGAGTATGTTATATTCACCTGTCCACGTTCCAGACGCCGGGCGCCGCTCCATCTTCCCGGCGTCTGCGCTCTGACTGTTCAGGTCAGAGGGCGCGATGACGCATATAGTGTGCGCGGCGCCCTCTGCCTGATCAGTCAGAGCGGAGAGACGCCGGGACCGGACGCTGGGAGCTGCAATCAAGAGAGGTGAGTATGTGTGTTTTTTTTTTTATTGCAGCAGCAGCGGCCATGGCACAGATTTATGTGGAGCTCTATGGGGATATATGAACGCTGCAGAGCACAGTATGGGGCACAGCTATGGGAGACATGAACGGTGCAGAGCACTATATGGGGCACAGCTATGGGAGACATGAACGGTGCAGAGCACTATATGGGGCACAGCTATGGGAGACATGAACGTTGCAGAGCACTATATGGGGCAGAGCTATGGGAGACATGAACGGTGCAGAGCACAGTATGGGGTAGAGCTATGGGAGACATGAACGCTGCAGAGCACAGTATGGGGCAGAGCTATGGGAGACAAACGGTGCAGAGCACAGTATGGGGCAGAGCTATGGGAGACAAACGGTGCAGAGCACAGTATGGGGCAGAGCTATGGGAGACATGAACGCTGCAGAGCACAGTATGGGGCAGAGCTATGGGAGACATGAACGCTGCAGAGCACAGTATGGGGCAGAGCTATGGGAGACATGAACGCTGCAGAGCACAGTATGGGGCAGAGCTATGGGAGACATGAACGCTGCAGAGCACAGTATGGGGCAGAGCTATGGGAGACATGAACGCTGCAGAGCACAGTATGGGGCAGAGCTATGGGAGACATGAACGCTGCAGAGCACAGTATGGCATAGCTATGGGGCAATATGAACAGTGCAGAGCACTATATGGCACAGCTATGGGGAAATAATGATCTATTTTTGTTTTTGAAATTCACCGGTAAATGCTGCATTTCCACCCTAGGCTTCTGTATCAGTCCGTCATTGTTAGTTTGTTTACTGTATGTGATATTTGTAACTTGTATGTAACCCCTTCTCATGTACAGCACCATGGAATCAATGGTGCTATATAAATAAATAATAATAATAATACTCGAGTAAATAGGTTTTCCCAGTTTTTTGTGGCAAAATTAGGGGGGGTCGGCTTATACTCGGGTCGGCTTATACTCGAGTATATACGGTGTATATATATATATATATATATATATATATATATATATATATAAAAATTTGAATATCGCCATATTATGATACATGTATACCCCAAAGCTGATTTACTCTATTTTCATTGTAATCTGTCAGGGTACGTGGCCAAGATCAGGGACAGCAGCGTTTTGGAAGCAGCACACTTGTCCAAACCACTACGTTCTACGACACAAGCACTGTGGTTGAGATTTATAGAATGCCCATACCCATTGCACTTCTATTTGACGCTGAGTAAACTCATCTGCGGTGCGGATTTACGAGCCACAGCATGTCAGTTTCTGTTGAGAAGAAACAGATTTACGAATTTACATGTGTGATTAGAAAGCAGCACTTTGGACCCAGCAAAAATACTCTGCTTCCAAAGAGCTGCTACTTCCTGATCGTGGGAACGTAACCTTAATCTTTATTCCTTCACCCCTCCACCCCCCCACCAAGTCTGCTTCTTGTTGAATATGAAAGTAATTCAATAAAAAATACAATTATTAAAAAAAGATGTCAAATGATACTTTGCTTTATAATTAGGTGCTCTTGTCATAATGGTTGCCAACTCAGCTAAGCAGGTAACAGTCTTAACCTTCTCCAGTCTCGTGGCCCTGCTCTAAGCCAGTCAACAGCAACATTTGTCCAGAAAAGTCATTAAAGGCTACCTTATACACCAAAATCAAGGCTGACTGCTGAAATGCTCAAAGGTTAACTACATTTAGACAATACTAATCCAAGTAAAATCTGGATTAATGCAATATATTGAACCTGGCATAATTATAGTGTATTATGCATATGACTTCCATATTAATGGTATAACAAAACATCTTAATCAAAAGGCCACACTATGCTTCAACTAGTCATCAGTGGATTTGGTTACTAAATGATCCCTTATAGAACAAAGCTACATTTTCTCAATAATAACAGTTGTACAAACAGAGAAACCAACATCAAAAAGCTGCGAGACAAGCAAACATAAACACCCTTTTTCTTTGAAGGTGCCCGTTTGAAGAGAAGTATTTTTCGTTATTGGCGGGTGAAATGAGAATTCAGCATTGAGAATTGGACCTCCAATCCCTGTGAAAGACTAATTAAATCCATGTGAAGATCTGTGCCTGAAACACCTTCACACATTAAAGGAGAAGCTACTAGTTACGCTTCTGAGTTGGCTGTAACAAAATATTTGGTCACACATGATGCACGTTCATACTGCAGAAGTAAAAAAAGGGAAAGAAAACCTTCAGACACCAATGTAACTACTGATTTTGCCATCAATATGGGACACAGGAGTTTTAACAAATGCATCATCAACAGTTTAATTTATAACGGAGATCCTCTTTATATTTATGGCCGTGAAATATATGCATCTATCTTTATAATGGTCACGAGACGGTTACTAAACCATTTCATCATAAGGTGAAACAGAGCAAAGTTGTAAAACAACTGATTACATATTACAACTATACTGCAAACATTTTTAGGAATGAACAATTTTTGTGATCAATAAATATCTAAAGAACAAACAGCTAGATCTTATTCTGGCTGGTAGCTGTTACATCAAGCACCTGCCATGGATGGCTTAAGCATACCCAAAGCCTTAAAGTGGTTGACTACTACCTTTTCAATGTTGACCTCTTAATATGATAGGCCATCAGTATCTGTCTATTGGGGGTGCGCCACCTAGCACCCTTGCCGATCAGCTGTTATCAGCCATGGACGTGATTTTCTCGGATGCTGCTGGAACACAGCAGCTCCGTCATTTCTATAGTAGCCATGACCGGACACTGCTGCTGAGTCCCGACACATCAGAGAACCAGCCAATGCCAATAATGGCTGATCGGTGGGGTTGCTGGGTATCACGCCCCCACGGTCAGATATTGATGACCTATAAAAGGACAGCATGTCACAGTAACTACCCGCTCACCACACTGTTATTACACACTACGGGACGCAGAACACTGACTATTTGCTAGTTTACTGCAGGGGAAGTGTAGAGTCAGTTCAGATATAAGAATGACATAATTGAAACCGGTCTCTTCAGCTAGCCATTAAACGTAATAGATAACATTTTGCACAGATCATTTCCCTAAAGATTCTCTTTACAGTAAATTTTTTTTTTTTAAACATTTTCTCCGCAATGTTACCAATAACTGATCGGTTCTAAAATACTTACAGAGAAATGATCCTTTAACGTTTTAACCCCGACGGAGTGAGCAGTATCATATAGGAATACAGACAGGTCCCAGCTTGTCACATCATTCTTAGCTACTGGAACTCTAGAATAAAGAGACAGTGCGGTTCCATTAAACATTATTAATTTGGGGTCTTAAAAGATTATAAAAGAAACATACTAATTAATTCATAACAACCACTAAGCAAGAGCGTCATTACTGGTAATACATATGGTATGAAATATTTCTGCATAAATACAGCAGTTATTATTGAAATTCCAGGCATTGTATAGCTGCCACCGTAATACCTGTTACCTGTAAATCAGACTATAGGCAGATTAGAAGCATCATTATACTGGCCAGTTGTATGCGAGACCATCAAGGAACGAATGTGTAAAGTACGTATTTAAATATAAATGAACACTAAGATATCAATTGTGCTGCAGATAAATGGCAAAAAACAGTTTTAATCACTCTTTTGACAGGCGAGACTGGAGCAAAGTGCATAGTATCCTTGACAACCCTTGAAGTCACGGTTGTGCGTTGTGCACCTGCTGAGCCTTGCGTAAAGGTGTCTGGTAAGCATTGGGATTGGATCAAGTCCGTCATCTGTGGTCAGTCTCCTCTAATGTGGAGACATGACTATTCAGTGACACCTCTTAGCATCTCTTTTGGATTAGAAAGGCTGAGATTGGCTTCAGGGTGAAAATGATTACAGTATTTGCTGTGCTGAGGAGCATACAACCCAGACAAGAGTAATGAATCTTAAAGGGAACCTGTCACCCCGTTTTTTTAGATTGAGCTATAAATACTGTTAAATAGGGCCTGCACTGTGTGTTACTATAGTGTATGTAGTGTACCCTGATTCCCCATGTATGCTGAGAAATACATTACCAAAGTCGCCGTTTTCGCCTGTCAATCAGGCTGGTCTGGTCAGGTGGGCGTGTTCACAGCGCTCTTTTCTTCCCCAGCTTTCCGTTGGTGGCGTAGTGGTGTGCGCATGTCCAGAGTTCCGACTTCCCTGCGCCCACGTGAAGACACAGCGCGCGATCTGCACTGTAATCCCTTGCATCGGTGGGGGAGGCCATCTTCCTGGGGCCGCGCGTGCGCAGATGGAGTGCTCTGCTGCACGGGGCTTCAGGAAAATGGCCGCGGGATGCCGCGCGTGCGCATTAGAGATCACGGCGGCCATTTTCCCAAAGCCGAGTTTGCATCTCGGCTTTGGGAAAATGGCCGCCGCGATCTCTAATGCGCACGCGCGGCATCCAGAGGCCATTTTCCTGAAGCCCCGTGCAGCAGAGCACTCCATCTGCGCACGCGCGGCCCCAGGAAGATGGCCGCCCCCACCGATGCAAGGGATTACAGCGCAGATCGCGCGCTGTGTCTTCACGTGGGCGCAGGGAAGTCGGAACTCTGGACATGCGCACACCACTACGCCACCAACGGAAAGCTGGGGAAGAAAAGAGCGCTGTGAACACGCCCACCTGACCAGACCAGCCTGATTGACAGGCGAAAAAGGCGACTTTGGTAATGTATTTCTCAGCATACATGGGGAATCAGGGTACACTACATACACTATAGTAACGCACAGCGCAGGCCCTATTTAACAGTATTTATAGCTCAATCTAAAAAAACGGGTTGACAGGTTCCCTTTAAACTCTACGTCTACTCTTCCATCTGAATAACAATTTTAATAAATCTGTATTTACAGAATGAAGCATCCATTTCTTCATCTAACCAACCTCGATAAAAGGAGGAGGAACACTGTGAACTAGAACCATCCACTTCTCAAATATACAGTTCAGCTATTGGACCAGTCATCGCTGGAACAGTTGCTGCAAATTGGTCCATTTCCAGGAGGATTCCCATCCTGTAATGTGACGAATACCTCTACAACAGGTTATCACGCTACGACTGGTGGGGGATGATTTTTCTTTTCGCTAGTGTCAGTCTCTGGATATACAGCAACCAGTTCCCTACATAGATGACTATCTGAAGCATAATCATGCCGGAGAAGCAGCGCCAGTCATAATGTGATGGCATACCACAGCCATGTACCAACATTTACTATCCTAAAGGTACCTTCACACTGAACAATTCAACAACGATATCGCTAGCGATCCGTGACGTTGCAGCGTAATGGATAGCGATATCGTTGTGTTTGACACGCAGCAGCGATCTGGATCCTGCTGTGACATCGTTGGTCGGAGCAGAAAGGCCAGAACTTTATTTCGTCGCTGGATCTCCCGCAGACATCGCTGATTCGGCGTGTGTGACGCCGATTCAGCGATGTCTTCACTGGTAACCAGGGTAAACATTGGGTTACTAAGCGCAGGGCCGCGCTTAGTAACCTGATGTTTACCCTGGTTACCAGTGTAAATGTAAAAAAAACAAACACTACATACTTACATTCCGGTGTCTGTTGTGTCCCCCGGCGTTCTGCATCCCTGCACTGTCAGCGCCGGCCGGCCGTAAAGCACAGCGGTGACGTCACCGCTCTGCTTTACGGCCGGCGCTCACAGTGTAGGGAAGCAGAGCGCCGGGGGACAGACACCGAATGTAAGTATGTAGTGTTTGTTTTTTTTTATATTTACACTGGTAACCAGGGTAAACATCGGGTTACTAAGCGCGGCCCTGCGCTTAGTAACCCGATGTTTACCCTGGTTACCAGGGGACTTCGCATAGTTGGTTGCTGGAGAGCTGTCTCTGTGACAGCTCTCCAGCGACCACACAGCGACGCTGCAGCGATCGGCATCGTTGTCTAGATCGCTGCAGCGTCGCTAAATGTGACGGTACCTTTAGGCTATGTTCACACATTGCATCTTTTTAATGCAAATTTTCAGCTGTGTTTATAGTACCAGCCAAAAATCAATACCTTGGGTTTTGTAAAATGCAGCATATCACTTTTAGCATTTCTTACGCATTGAAAGCAATGGGTGGTGTAAAAAATGCTGAAAAAAACACATGCATCATTTTTCGCTGCATTTTTTGAGTCAAAACCTGAAGTAGAATCAGGTTGTTTTTTTTATACACTAAACTTTATCAGCATAAGAGAAATTTACCATGACAAAAATGCAGAAAAAAAACGCACCAAGAACTAAGCAAAACCTTCTTTTTTGAAACAAGTTTCTTACTGCCAAGAGAGCAGGTTTTGTCTGTGGAAAAAGCATAAAAAATGCAACTTGTGAACATAGCTTAAGAATGAAGATAACTCTTCAATAAGCATACACAGCTTTTAAAAAGAGATGTCCCAAACAGCGGTCCCAAGTGATCTCATGTGCAATACATTACTTCATACAGAAAAGCAATCAGCCAGCTAACATACACAGGTATAGTGCACGGACTAGTTCTGGTGGAATAATATCCATCCAGGCTATTGGAAGAGAAGCATCTGTCCATTTGTTTGGATTCAAACTACAGTGCTTTATAACAGGAGCCTGTACAAAGTTGAGAACAATAGTTTTTTTTTCACTTAATTGGTCTAAAATAATTTTTGCAGTTGGGTTCCATTAAACACTTTGCATGGTATACTGCTGGCTGTAACATTTTTATTTATATACTAGCTGAAAAGCCCGGCGTTGCCCGGGCATAGTAACTAACTGTGGTTAGTTATAACAAATTACAATGATTATATTGCACATAAAAACATTTCACATCATATACTCAAAACTACAGATTTGCAACACAAATTAACTAAACATTTACCTAAGTATTGATAGTATTTTATTTTCAACTCATTCAATAGCCTTTTGGATAAACAACATTTTTGGTTTTTCCTTCCGATGCAAAGATGAACAGATTTTTTGGCAGTTCCAACTCTTGAACAGGCCACGTAAAGTTGACCATGAGAAAAGCATGGAGATTGAAAATTGATCCCTACTATCTTCAAGGACTGTCCCTGAGCCTTGTTAATGGACATTGCAAATGCCAGTTGAAGTGGAAACTGGAGGCGTTTAAAATCAAAAGCCAAATCAGAAGAAATGAGAGGAATTCTTGGAATGAAGAGGTCCTCTCTCATTTGGCACATCCTGTTGCTGAGCTGTGTATCTAATCCTATCCTGTGTGATACCGTCTGCTGAGCTGTGTATATAATTCTATCCTGTGTGATACTGTCTGCTGAGCCATTTATCTAATCCTATCCTGTGTTACTGTCTGCTGAGCCGTGTATCTAATCCTATCCTGTGTGATACAGTCTGCTGAGTTGTGTCCCTAATCCTATCCTGTGTGATACTGTCTGTTGAGCCATGTATCTAATCCTATCCTGTGTGTTACTGTCTGCTGAGCCGTGTATCTAATCCTATCCTGTGTGATACAGTCTGCTGAGCCATGTCTCTAATCCTATCGTTTGTGATACTGTCTGATGAGCTGTGTATCTAATCCTATCCTGTGTGATACTGTGTGCTGAGCCGTGTATCCAATCCCATCATGACACGCGTTTTGGAATTACTTCCTTCGTCAGAAAGGAAGTAATACCAAAACGCGCATCTGGAAGTGCGCGTGCCGGGACTGTGACGTGACTTCAAGGTATATACCATAGATATTGATCCCATTGGAATGCTCTGGATTTTCTACTTGCACTATAGCTTATTTGCATTGCACTTGATTAATTTTTTTGCTCTCACATTGAGTGACTTCCTATTACACCTTGCACCTCACAGATTAAGCAATTTACACATTGGTTTTTATGAGTTACAATTATTCACATATTTTTAATTTTTTAGATTAATTTTTTTTAGAATAATTCTCTTGGGATCGTGTATCTAAACTATCTAGTATTCCTTCAACATCTTGTATGTTTTGGGCCATCATAAGTACACATTGTTGTAGCATTAACCCTTTTATCTGATTTTTACCTGTGCACAGGCACTTTCTTTTAAACTTGTATTAATAGTATCTTTGCCATATATATGTAAATAAAGGTATTTTTCTCTAAATTTGTTGTGGTCCGGTATTTATATTTTAGTCCTTAAGTTGGGGAAAGTTCCTCTTTTGACTTCAATTGAGTGGTTTCCACTTTTTTTCTTGGAGTACACCTGGTAATAATATAAATATATATATTTTTTTTTAGCTTTTAGTACTCAATATTTTTGGGGTTCTCAGGTATACTTCTATTGTATTTATTGTTAATCATTTTTATATATATAGATATTATAAAACTGCAAATAGCTGTCGATTGGTGTCAGTGTGGTTCTCGGGGCAAGGTCATGAGACACACACTGATGGCACAAAATACCACTCAAATACGCAGCTCTTCCAATGGTAGACAATATCTTTAAAGGGAACCCGACAGCTGATACATGTTACAAAAAACCAAGCCACAAAAAGAAACTAGTCGTACAAGCAGGTCCCAGGTGTTTTCTCCTGGCCTGCTGCACTGGAGTGAGACACACAGGAAGATACTCTTCATTCAAGGTGAGAGGCCCGGGAGAAGCCTCCGGGTACTGTCTGTCTGACCAATTGTCTTTCATGTGGCTTGGTCCCAAGCAGCATTTAAAGTATGGTTTTCTCTGAAACACCTCCAAAGTTAAAGGTGCGGTCCACTACTAACTAAACTAAATGTTTGGCCCTGGCAAAACAAGAAAAGCCTATACTCACCTCCCATGCTGGCGCTGTTCCAGGGGTGTCAGCACTTGCGGTCCTGGAGCTCTTGTGCGGTGTTGTGACATGTGGTGCCTGGTGCCCAATCAGCACTGGGATCATCTGCAGCCCGGACTTCATTTTCCTGTTCAATCCATACGAAGGCGGAGACAGTGATGCCAGCGTCTATTGTGTGCAGGGGTTACGGGTCACAACACCACTTAAGAGCTCCGGGACCGCGATAGCCGACATTGCTGGAACGGTGCCAGTACAGGAGGAGAGTATAGCTTTTCTTATTTTATTGGGGACAAACATTTAGTTCAAGAAGGAGTTGTCCTAGTAGTGGACAACCCCTTTAAATATACCTGGCTAAACTCATACTGCCAGTGTCTGATACACGCTGCCTTTAAAATGATTCACTACGGACAGGTTTAAGACTAAAACATGTCAAAGGAGAACCTTTTCTGGATCTCAAACTGTGTTCCTAATAAAACCTTGAAGTTTTATTCTTGCTAATGTTGAACACTTTTCATATTATTTGGATCTAAAATTATCATAAAACCTGAAATATCAGTAATTTTCAGCAACAATAAAATAATGTACAGTTTAAAATACTGACGACAACCATGACCCATTAATCTATTACCTTGGCTCACAAATTTGAGAGGTATCTAATATAGAGAATAAAGTTGATGGACATTGTCACCAAGATCATGTTAGATTATTACGCCTTGGACCAATATCAACCCAACAAACCAATAGTGCAGGTATTCAAATACCGTATATACTCGTTTATAAGCCAAGTTTTTCAGCACATTTTTTGTGCTGAAAAAGACCCCTCGGCTTATACACGAGTCATTGTCTCAGAAAGACAGCAGGGGAGGGGCGGAGCAGCGGGTCACAGATGCAAGAGCCGACGGCTGCGGCTAAAGACTGTGCTCGCTGCTAAAGAGAAATGAATATTCACTGCACTGGCAGTGCAGTGAATATTCATTTCCCTTATAGCTCACACAGATACAGCTGCAGCCACCAGCTTCCAGCAGCGGCCAGGCTATCACGGATGTCCACTCATTAAGAAAATTAATATTCACCTCTCTCAACCCCCATAGGCGTGGAGTGAATATTCATTACCTTAATGAGCGGGGACACATGATCGATCGGCCGGAAGAGCTGCTGGCACCGGAACGAGATGCAGCGAGGGCACACAGGGAATGTAAGTAGGATGTTTTTTTGTTCTTTTTTTATAGGAACCATGTATTCAAGGACAGGGATGGAGAGCCATGCATACATGGATAGGGGATAAAGAGACATGCATACAGAGATGGGAAGCCATGCATACCCGGCTCATACTCGAGTCCGTAAGTTTTCCCAGTTTTTCGTGGCAAAATTAGGTGCATCGGCTTATACTCGGGTCGACTTATACAAGAGTATATCTGCTAAGTTCATTTTTCCAATAGCTTTAAATGTGATAAGTGCAGGATGTAACATGTTATAGGAAACCATCAAAGCTTTTAGACATTTTTTTAATACACCGTATTTTTCGGACTACAAGACGCACTTCCCCCCCCCCAAAAAAGGGGGAAAAATAGGGGGTGCATCTAATAGTCGTAATGCAGGCTTACCCGCAGTGGTGTGGTGGCGGTGGCAGAGGTGCGGCAGCAGAGGTGTGGAGATGAAGGGGCGCAGTGAGCGGGGTCCCTTTCACCGGTGAGATGATGCAGCAGCCCGGTAAGCAGCAGAGCCGGGTGAATAATGTTGTTATCGGTGGTGGCGGCCATCTTCCTGAGGCCATGCATGCGCAGATGGAGTGCTCTGCTTCCCGGGGCTTCAGGAAAATGGCCGCCGCGATCTCCATCTGCGCACGCGTGGCCATTTTCCTGAAGCCCCGGGAAGCAGAGCACTCCATCTGCGCATGCATGGCCTCAGGAAGATGGCCGCCACCACCGATAACAACATGATTCACCCGGCTCTGCTGCTTACCGGGCTGCTGCATTATCTCACCGGTGAAAGGGACCCCGCTCACTGCACCTCCTTATCCCCGCACCTCTGCCGCCGCACCTCACTGGTGAAAGGGACCATGCTCACGCCAGGCTGCTGCATCATCTCACCGGTGAAAGGGACCCCGCTCACTGCGCCTCCTCATCCCCGCACCTCTGCCGGTAACCACTGCTGCAACCCTCCCATGGACACCAGGCCGTGGCGTCGCCCACCTAAGCAGGAAGGGACCCTGCTCAGGTGCACGCCGTACCGCATCACCCCACCTCTGCTGACACCATGCCTCCTGTGACCCTGCTCTGCCACAGCCAACCCTCAGGTAAGATACTGTAAATTTGGACAATAATACGGACTCCCATCTTATAAAAAAAATTTTTTTTCTGCAATTTTCACCCCAAATTTGGGGTGCGTCTTATGGTCCGGTGCGTCTTATAGTCCGAAAAATACGGTACATGAAATGGGCTCTCTTTTTTCTGGACTTCTGTGATAAACTCTGGACATTGAGATATATTCCTTTCCTCAAAATGATGTCAGTTCCTTAGTTGAATTAACACAGATCGAAGATGCACCCCAGAGATAATGGGTGCATTAGAACCCTATGCATTCTCTCAATGGCAAATATCCCTTGCAAAACTCTTTAAAAGTCAGGTTTCTAAAAAGGTTACAGAGTCCCAGTTGTCCAGCTTTTCTTAAATCCCAACAAGTCGTATGTTGTTTCTTCTGAGTTTATTTTATTTCTGAGTTTATTTTCCAGATCATCTGTTTTATTCAAGAGCATGCCTATATTCTATGCATTCTTTTGGATGATAGCGAGTTGAGCTTCTATTGTAATCACTCTACCTTCAGCTTCTTTCATCCTCTCATTCACCCATTGTAGATCTTGTCTCATCAGGGGCATATCCATTAAGTCCTCCCATGTATACTTTTAAGGAAGCTAGGATATTATTAGAGTGAAACTGTCGCAAGTACATCACATATAGTTCGGTCTTCTTACAGAGAGTCACCATCTCCATTTCTCAATTCAAAATCTACCAGTCCACTGTGACTGTCGTCAGGCAGATTTACAGGAAAGGCAGGATGGGCAGGGCCGGCGTCAGCACCAGGCGTACCCGGGCAAATGCCGGGGCCCTGGCGAGACAGGGGGGCCCATTCAGGGCTGGCGTTAGAGGCAGGCTGCCCGCATGCGGCCCCTGAGGCAGGCATCTGCGGTCCGAGGTGCACGACTGAAGATAGGAGGCAGCACGGAGCTCTGGGACTTTTGCAGCTGCTGGAGGGCCGCCCACAATCCATCGCCATGGATACGCAGAGCAGAGCAGTCACTTCCGACCGTCCAGTGCCCAGAGAATGAGCCGAGCGTCCCCAAGCAGGAAGTGTGCAGCACCTGCCACCTGGCTGGAACAAAGGATTGCGGGGGGATGCAGACCCTGGCTGGGAGGACAAGGTATGGGCTCTTATATACTGGCTCGGCTGTGTTATATACTACGTGGGCTGCTATATACTACATGGGCAGCTGGGCTGCTATATACTACGTGGGCTGGGCTGCTATATACTACGTGGGCTGGGCTGCTATATACTACGTGGGCTGGGCTGCTATATACTACATGGGCTGGGCTGCTATATACTACATGGGCTGGGATGCTATATACTATGTGGGCTGGGATGCTATATACTACGTGGGCTGGGCTGCTATATACTACATGGGCTGGGCTGCTATATAATACGTGGACTGCTATATACTACGTGGACTGGGCTGCTATATACTATGTGGGCTGGGCTGCTATATACTACGTGGGCTGCTATATACTACGTGGGCTGTGCTATATACTACATGGGCTGCTATATGCTATGTGGGCTGCTATATACTACGTTGGCTGCTATATACTACATGAGCTGCTATATACTACGTGGGCTGCTATACTACATGGCTGTGTTTATATGCGATCATGAATCGTGGTATGTGTTAAGGGGGGGGGGGGGGTCACTGAGACTCTTTCGCCCGGGGCCCACAAAAACCTGGAGCCGGCCCTGAGGATGGGCATTACTGGAACAGAACAGGATGGGTATTACTGGAATTGAAAAGAGTGCCATCTCAGGTCCCTGGAGAGGCACACACAGGCAAAGTGTTCCAGGCGAACAGCAACGTCCAATGCTCTGTCTTTATCTGATGATTCCACAGGTGCCACTACGTTAGATAGTCCAACTTCACAACCCGCTCTGTTTCCCTGCAGAGTCATTGTACAGGTTTCCATTCCCACAACCTCCTTCTGGTCACCAAGGTCGACAGGGATAACTTAAAGAGGTGTTTTCAGATGGATATGGCCAGTTATTAAATGATGACATCATGACAGATGAAGGATTTTAGCAGCAGCTTCTGTGGACACATCTGCTCACATCTCTTTGATAGTCATGTCCCCCAATACTGGTTATTAATTTGTTGCAAAATCACCAAATGCTTGTTTGGCTTTGGTCTGAATTTATCTTCACTATCAAATAAACCATGATGATGTTATGAGTGGGTCTTTATCAAATCCCATATTACGTCCAGCAACACAATATAGATACATATAAATAAATATAATAAAGTCTCATTTCGCTTTAATTTGGCAAAAATGTATATGTAGTTGTATTTTATTAGCAGTATCGCTATATGACTAAGAGAAGAATATTTTTAAGTCCAAGGTTCAAATAGAGAATACAAATAAAACAGATTTAATAGTCCATAACAGTAATACAGTGCTCAAAAATGTAAACCTCATAGGGTGAAAATGACTGTCGTGTTTTCATTCCACACAATTTCTGAATTAGTTTTGTGGAATTTATTTACATATGTATTATCATAACACAAAGACAAATTATGAAGTCTATAAAAGTGGTGCAATTAGGAATGCTGGAATAAAAGCAAACTATTGCCTTAAAACAATAGGAAAGAGTGAACCAGTCATTAAGAAATTCATCATCACAGCACTAGCAGCAGGTGGCATGTAAAATGATCAAGAATAATGTGCAGAGTTCTGTGGCAAGTAAGGTCAGTTTCACATAGAAATCCCTGTTGGAATAAAGACAGAGGGATAAAAAGAGGGGGAACCTTGAGTATGTGGGCCATTCATCTGAACTAAGTTCAGAGAATTTCTGGAGCTGTGAAATATATGTTATGCAAGCGCATAGATGTATTCAGTGGGGGTAGACTGAACCAAGCTACACCATGACTACAAAGCAGCCCTCCCATGGTTCATGAATAAGTCGAGGAAATGATCAGGGGTTTTGGGGGGGTGAGATGTTTAGACAGATGGCCCACTTAAAATGCTTGGGATAGGGCATAAGTAATTTTAATGAAACTTTAGATCTACCCTTTTTTATTTCCTCTCAACCCCACCCTAAATGTTAAAGACATACAAACAGACATGTAATAATATGCCATCGATTTTGAAATACAATATAAAATAAAGATGACTTTTGTGCCCTGGTGATAATGAATTCATATGTATGGAGAACATTTCAGAGACCCTTAAACTAGCTACATGAATACAAAACATGAAATTGCTAGATTAAAGGAATTCTTCACAGAAAAACGAACTAGCCAAAAACAACACAAAACTAGCTTTGCTATTGAACTACTTTCAACATAAAAGTTCATCACACTGTATAAAGATGAAAGTCTGGTATTTGCACTATTCTTCTCAATCCACAAAACTAAAATCAAACTGATTTCTAGAGATTGTTCGGTGTGTCCTTAATCTAAAGGCAATGACACAGTCACCTATGAATATTTCAATTTGAAAGAGGATAGAAAAATCTTTCCAAAAGTAGTATTGTCTTCTGTGAAGTTCCTCTTCTAGCAAGAGGGCTATATTTCAGCAGAAGAATAAAAACAAAGAATTATAGAAACAGAAAAAGTGATGAGGAGTTACAGAGTTTACAATTGCAATCACATTGTACACATGCACCCAACAAGTTTGTTTTCTACTTCCTGAATCAATTACCAGGAAACAATTGCTTAGTCAAATTTGGCCTTTGTGGTTATGTATATTTATAAAACCACATTATTCTAGAGTTTGTTTTTTTCTTCTTTTTCCACCCCAAAAGATTTAGGTTTATTTATCAACTGAACTATACAGATTGTAGGTGACATTAAAAGCTGGAAAAGGTTCTCAAACTGTTTCTTCTTGGTATGATGTTTTTCATGACAAAAATCTGTTATTTTAACAGGTTTGTGTAGACTTTTTATAACCACTGTATATGTACCCACAGTACAAAAATAATTTAGAAATCTATTGATAAAAAGTTTAAAGTGATGACTAGGCCTTCAAATTCACCAGAACAGTTTGATGGATCTGCTGCTAACTTCTTGGCATCAGAGGCTCCACATGACAACTTTCAAGTACTTGTTGAGTCTGTACTTTGACACGTCAGAAAAAGATGAACCTGAAATGTACCTCAAACATGTTGGAGTCAGGGGGCAGTCCCAAATACCAATTGGTGTCCAGGAAACTGTGGACTATATTCACTGACTGCCAATCAATAAATGCACACAAACATTAGTTTGTGGTGCCATAAAGGGAATGGCTGAATTAGAAAGCCAGAAGAGGAAAAAGCTACTTCGTAGGGAGTTTCCCCAATGTTTTGTTCCTCTAGTTCTCTTATCGCTCCCCTCCTTAGACAACAGAAGTGTAATGTAATGGTAGGTAGGCAAGAAAGCTACTACACCAGGAAAGATCTTTGAACAAATTATTAAACAACATGTATGTAAGTACCTGGATAAGAATTAAGTGATTAACCAGAGTCAGCATTGGTTTGTAACTAATACGACTTGTCAGACTAACTTAATTTCCTTCTATGACAGAATCACTGACTGGTTGGATCAGCGAAATGCTGTAGAAATAGTATATCTTGACTTCAGTAAAGCATTTGACAAAGTATCTCACACCATCCTTATTGAAAAAATGACTAAGTATGGAATGGACAAGGCAACTGTTAAGGTACCTTCACACATAACGATATTGTTAACGATATCGTTGCTATTTGTGACGTAGCAACGATATCGTTAATGAAATCGTTATGTGTGACAGCGACCAACGATCAGGCCCCTGCTGGGAGATCGTTGGTCGCTGAATAAAGTCCAGAACTTTATTTCGTCGCTGGACTCCTGCTGACATCGCTGGATCGGCGTGTGTGACACCGATCCAGCGATGTCTTCACTGGTAACCAGGGTAAACATCGGGTAACTAAGCGCAGGACCGCGCTTAGTAACCCGATGTTTACCCTGGTTACCATGCTAAAAGTAAAAAAAACAAACACTACATACTTACCTACAGCTGTCTGTCCTCCAGCGCTGCGCTCTGCACTCCTCCTGTACTGGCTGTGAGCCGGAAAGCAGAGCGGTGACGTCACCGCTCTGCTTTCCGGCTCACAGACAGTACAGGAGGAGAGCAGAGAAGCAGAGCGCAGCGCTGGAGGACAGACGGCTGTAGGTAAGTATGTACTGTTTGTTTTTTTTTTACTTTTAGCATGGTAACCAGGGTAAACATCGGGTTACTAAGCGCGGCCCTGCATCGGCATCGTTGGTCGCTGGAGAGCGGTCTGTGTGACAGCTCTCCAGCGACCAAACAGCGACGCTGCAGCGATTCGGATCGTTGTCGGTATCGCTGCAGCGTCGCTAAATGTGAAGGGGCCTTTAGGTGGATTCATAACTGGCTTAGTGATCGGACCCAAAGAGTGGTCGTAAATGGCTGCACATCCAGTTGGAATAATGTCTCAAGTGGGGTACCACGGGGCTCTGTCCTGGGCCCTGTATTATACAACATGTTAATCAATGATTTAGATGAAGGAATTGAGGGTACACTAATTAAATTTGCTGATGACACAAAGCTAGTGGGATAACTAATACTAGAGAAGTGAGAGAGAAGATTCAAAAATATATAAATAAACTGAAGCAGTCGACAGCAACTAACAGAATGGTTTTTAAGAAGGAAAAATGCTAAGTACTAAATCTGGGCAATAAAAATGAAAAAAGCATATACAGAATGGGAGGAATAGGGCTAAGCAACAGCACATGTGAAAAAGACTTGGGTATACTAATAGATCATAAACTGAACATGAGTTAACAGTGTGATGCAGCAGCAAAAAAGGCAAATGCAATTCTGGGATGTATTAACAGAAGCATACAGTCTAGATCACGTGAAGTCATTATTGCCCTCTAATCCTCTTTGGTCAGACCTCATCTGGAACACTGTGTCCAGTTTTGGGCACCACATTTTCATAAAGACATCAACAAACTGGAGCAAGTTCAGAGAAGAGCGACCAGAATGGAGACTGGTCTGCAAACCATGTCCTATGAGGAACGGTTACAGGATCTGGAAATGTTTAGCTTGCAAAAAAAAAAAACCGAGAGGAGGCTTAACAGCTATCTACAAATATCTCAAGGGCTGTCACATTGTACAAGAATCATCTTTATTCTCATTTGCACAAGGAAAGACTAGAAGCAATGGAATGAAACTGAATGGGAGGAGACACAGATTAGATATTAGAAAAAACGTTTTGACAGTGAGGGTGATGAATGAATGGAATAGGCTGCCAGGAGAGGTGGTGAGTTCTCTTTCAATGGAAGTCTTCAAACAGAGGCTGGACAGACATCTGTCTGGGATGATTTAGTGAATCCTGCTTTGGACCCAGGAGGTCCCTTCCAACTCTACCATTCTATGATTCTACAACTACACACCAATTGATGTAGTGCGATAGCGAGAACAAGAGGCTAGGACAAGGCAACACAGTCAGTAATGTGTCGGAGACTTTAGGGATCTGTCTGCACACAACTGTAAGGCCATGTTCACACCATCCTTTTTTTAATGCGGAACCGCCGCGATTTTCCCGCTGCGGGTCCGCAGCTGTTTTCCATGCAGGGTACATTACAATGTACCCTATGGAAAACAGGAACTGCTGTGCCCACATTGCGGAAAATCCCAAAAAAAGCCGCGCTGAATAGCTGCGGTAAAAAAGAAGTACCATGTCACTTCTTTTTGCGGAACTGCAGCGGTTCTGCACCCATAGACCTCCATTGTGAGGTCAAACCCGCAGTACATTGTGAGGTCAAACCCGCAGTAAAACCCGCAGATGAAAAAAATATCTGCGGGTTTTCTGCGGTTTGTGGTGCAGAACCGCTGCAGTGTGGCTGCCCCCCCGTGCCCCAATCCCAACCCCACATGCTCCGATGCCACCCCCGGTGCTCCGACGCCCCCCCCCCCCCGTGCCCTCATCTCCCCCCCTTATACTTACCCGGCCTCCCGGTGTCCGTCCGGCCATCTTCTCCCTGGGTGCCGCCATCTTCCAAAATGGTGGGCGCATGCGCAGTGCGCCCGCCGAATCTGCCGACCGGCAGATTCGTTCCAAAGTGCATTTTGATCACTGAGATATAACCTATCTCAGTGATCAAAATAAAAAAAATAGTAAATGCCCCCCCCCTTTATCACCCCCATAGGTAGCAACAATAATAAAATAAAAAGATTCCCCCCCCCCCACTACAGTTAGAACTAGGGTTAGGGTCAGGGGTAGGGGTAGGGTTAGGGGTAGGGTTAGGGGTAGGGTTAGGGGTAGGGTTAGGGTATTTTCAGCCATTTTAACCCTAAAAAAACTTCCTAGAAAACACACAAACTGCACTAAAAACCGCATCAAAAAACGCATCAAAAAACACACCAAAAAACGCACCAAAAAGCACCAAAAAACGCACCTGCGTTTTCTGCCAAGAGCTGCGGTTTTTAGTGCAGAAAAAACAGCAGGGAAATCAGGAACGTGTGAACATGGCCTAATGCTTTCAAAGTTAGCAAAAATAAAACAGGCAGATGATTATGATGTTATGGCTGATAAGCATACCCAAAAATTGAAAAAAGAAAGATTGATCACCTATACAGCGTCAGACTTTGCTTAGCTTCATATTCTTAAATTTATGTAAAAACAGGAATATTTTTTTTATTCACATAGTGCCTGACAATGGAGCTCTACAATTATTGTTGACCGGTATTAGCCATATTACCTATGCAAAAAAATAATTATTTTATGAAAGTTGAACTGACAAAAAATAAATTATATATATATGTATATATATATATATATATATATATATATATATATATATATATATATATATATATATATATATATATATATATATATATATATATATATATATATATATATTGCACAAACTGTATGCACAGCTTTTAGGCAGGTATTGTGACCATTTCACATTCTCAAACAAGCAGCTATAAAAACTTGGGGGCTTATTGCATGAAGCAGTACACTCAGAACAATATATTAATAAATCGGGGTGCAAAAGTCAAAATCATATATCTACCCTCAATATAAAAACACTTTTTATTGTTAAAAACGAGGCAAACTAAACCACCTATAGTGACAAACACAAAAACAAAAGTGCTCAAAACATACCCCAAAACTAATGGGGGGTAATAGACAACCCTAGCTGAGGCACCTACACCTGCCCCTGACTGCGGAGGTAGACGCGCTAGGGGGGAACGTTCTGGCGCCCCCGCTCCACGATGGTTAACCTTACAGGCCCTGATAAACCCTGCAGCCACTAGTGAGAGACTCTACCCACAGACTAGAGGCACCTCTATCACTAGACAAATGAACAACTTTGCTAAGGAAGAACTAGGTCCCCAATAAGTATAAAAACAATATATGAACACATATGGCGATATACGATATAAGAGATGATCACTACAGGTGGACAATGCTACTCCAATAGATGTAGTTACAATAAATATGTCAAAAACAGCCCACCACTTAAATATGTAGTGTGGGCTAGTCCACCTGTGTTTTCCATATACATTTACAAAAACGGGAATCCCCCCTTCCTTCAATCAGGCACATAAACCAACAGTAGGTATCTCCTGCAAGAGACTCCGGCTCCGATATCGAATCAAAATCAGCATTAACCAACTGAGATACAATTATATATGGAAATCATTGATACTCATCTATTGATGGATCGGCTGTAGTTCACTACTCGCCATCTACAATTAGCGCCTCAACGCGTTTCGCCTGCCTAGGCTCATCAGGAGGCCTGATATCATAAGTTGTGTCACATCAGATACTGGATAGCTAAATGCCAAGTAAAATTCTCCTCCTTTTATAATTACCGCCAGACTCTCAACATCAACGTACCTCCCCTTCATTTCCTGTGGTGTCCTTTACAGACTCCTTTTACTGTGCATGCCCGTGCTGGAGCGCAAAGGATAATGCACGTCCACTCCCCCAATGACGTATGTCTCTGACCATTTCCGGTCTATGTTAAACAACACAGGATCACTCCCTGGTTGCCGGGATATAGCGTGTACGTCATCAGAATGCACACGCTTTAAGTCCCCCGGCATAATTAACATGCCTGTACTGGAGCGCCAAAGATACTAAGCACACCCTTATCTTATGACGCATAAATATGACCTTTACCGGTATGTCTCCTTGAAATCACCTCTCCGAAACAAAATCACAGCACGCCCGTCACCCAAGTGCGCCCGCTAAAGGTTGCCAAGCAACCACGGACGGTTTCCCACGGGAGATATCCTTGAAACCACCTCCTGTATACAAACATACAGTGTGCATGTAAAGACAGCGCGCATGCTCAAGGTTGATATGAACCCTTGAGGCATACAACACTGCACCGGCTAAGTCATGACACAGGGACGGCGTACTACATATATTTAACGGAGTCACGGGTAGGGGGAGGAAGATAAGGGTATAAGGCAAGTTCCACTGGCCCTATCATAGATTAGCCATAATATATACTTAGAAAAGATAATAATAAATGATGATATAATATGTAAATTCAGAAATATAAACCTGGTAGATATAAAACATACATCAGCGATCCCCATAAGCATCTCACCACGAGATACACATTGTCCCATGTCAAAGGTCAAAAAAGTATGGGGTACGCATATTCAAGTTTCTCCCAAGGCTATATACAATTATAATGTGAGTGAAAGTCGGTAAATAGTCCAAGGACGATAAACGATATAAAATCTCAAAAAAGCAGAAAAAAAGATGACGGGCACTCACCGGTGATGATTCGTCAGATTTATTCAGACATAAATAACGTGCTGCAGGGAGGGTTGTGAACACACACGATATAAAAAGAAAACAGGATAATAATTTTGATTTTCCATGGTGATCCATGTTATTCCCCAAATATGAGGAATACATCGAAAATTCAGTATGGCCAAATAACCCTAAAGAAGACCCCAATAGACTAGACAAATCATATACACCGGAGACATATGTTCTACACATTTATAGAAAACAGGCATAGGATACTTGCTCATTAATTCCCTTCCGTTCCAGAGATTCCATCCTAAATGTCCACTCACATTCACGTCTGAGGATCATCCTGTCAAGGTTCCCCCCTCTTGGGTTCGTCCTGACAACCTCTATGACCGTGAATCTCACCTCTGTTGGATCTCTGCTATGGTAAGTATGCATGTGTTTGGCCAGTGGGGTATCTCTATTATTACAGATATCACCCATGTGCTCTCCCACTCTTCTCCTGAACTCCCTCTTAGTTTTCCCTATGTAATCTTTAAGGCAGGAGCAGGACGCCAAGTACACTACACCTGCTGTCTTACAGTTTGAAAATTCACGTTGATAAAAGATTTTTCCCGTGGTGGAACTCGAACTGTTTGCAGGGTCTCATCCATTTACAGAGACTGCAGTCACCACACTTAAAGAAACCACATGGTCTCCTGTCCAGCCATGTGCTACCGGACTTCGGTCTCTGGTATTGGATATGCACCAGCATAATAGATCTGCCCTTCTTGAACGTGATGTTGGGGCGTTCGCCCACTATGTCCGTCAAATCAGGGCCGAATCTGAGAACATCCCAGTGTTTCGCAAATACCTTTCTAATATCCTGGTGCTGCGCATCAAATGTGCCAATGATCCTCAAAATATCACGAGAATCATCCCTAGTATGCTTCTGCAGCAGGCCTTGTCAGAACATGGCTCTCAAAGACCTGCATTGAAGAAAGACCTCCAGTTAATTCCAGCAAACATTGGAGTGATCTGGCAGGTCACAAACTGCTATAGACCGACCGGAGTGGCGCAGATAACAGCAGAAGATGGCAAATGGTAAGTATAAGGCCGAGGTCAGAAGGCCGTCCGTCGATTCTCTCATGTGAGAGAATCCGGTCGATTATGCTAAAGTGTTGCTTTGATTTTTCAAAGCCCTCTATTCCTTCCCCCATTGTCAAGCGTTGTATGTTGTACATATTTATATTTTTTCCCTGATGCAATTGTGTGTTAAAGGTCTAATGAATCGGGTAAGCTTTTCAACTGACCCATATAAGTGAGGGATTAGCTTGGTTCTTTGTTTGTAGCGTTGATATTAATGAATATAATACAGATTCATGGCTAATATGCCTACTAATGGTAATGGATAGTTAAATAGTTAACTGCTCTCACTTTAGGCATGACCCTGTTGTCATGGATATGACTGAGCGCTGCTTTCTTTCCGTTTTCGGCTGTAAGTTGGGGATGTGTGTGAGCTGGGTACCGTTGTCTGTGAATGGAGTCGAGTTACTATGTGACCTTGTTGCCATGGATATGGCTGGACGCTGAGTTTCTTCGGTCTTCGGCTGAAAGTGAGGTGCGCGCTGGGTGCCGATGCCTGCGAATGTGGTCAGTGACTTAGTCACATGATCGCCTCCCGTTCTGATGATCTGGTGCGCATGAGCGCCGGTCGCTTGTCATTTTATGGTTTATCAGCGAATGGTAGAGTGTTTTGCGAGCACTATAGCAGTGTGAGTACTTGTGATTAGCTGACGGATCTGGTGTATTGAGTGCCAACGCTAGTATAAGCCTGTAGGCTGATTGTTTACACATCCTACATGAATTGGGAGTCCGGATTGGATTGTGGTTTCTATAACAACTATGTTGCTTTACCATGATTGGTTTGCTATTATGTAGGAGGTTGATACTATATTAATGCATTTCTTCCTTTTTTGATAATTCATTTCACTTTATAAGATATTGGCATTGTATTTGATGAATATGAATTGTGTTGCATATTGTGTGATAATTTTGTATTTATTTCGAATGGGCAGAACCTTTTATTGGTGATTGGTGTGCATGTGTCTCCACACTATATAAGGCTGCCATGTTATGTTTTGTATATGCTTGATAAAGGCCAATATTGGTCGAAACATCGCGTCATGACGGAATAAAGACTTTTCTCTTTTTTCATCACCTGGGCTGGATGCTGACCCTTTTTGTTCTTTATGCCAATGACACTAGTCTGAAACTCATGTCAGAATTTGAAATGATTTTCATTATACTGTGATGAGATTCTCTTGCATGAGAGAATAGCAACGCAGGAGTGGAGAACTTCATTTCTCCCATCTTCTCTACGGTCTCTGTCCACAGATGTTGCGTGATCTGAATTCCAGAGCCACTAGCAGCGCGCTGCAATTCGCATGCTGAATCCACATGACTGATCTGCACTGCCTCAAAGTATGATATCGGTCCGAAGGCTATCCGATAAAACACTTTAATACACTATAGCACTACTCCAGAACTAGAATAAAAAGACACGTTGGAGTGATGTTTTAACTCCCCCCCCCCCCCCCCAAGCCTGTTTTCACCTTCTTGACCAGGCCAAATTTGCAATTCTGAACTTTATGAAGTAATAACTCTGTTACGCTTCAATGTATCCCACCGATTCTGAGATAGTATTTTCATGACGTATTGTAGCCCATGATAGTGGTAAAAGTTCTTCAATATGACTTGCATTTGTGAAGAAAAAAAATTGGTCAAGATGTTGAAAATTTAGCAATTTTCAAATTTTTAATTATTATGACCTTATAACCCTTTGTCACATAAAATAGTTAATAAATTACATTTCCCACATGTGTACTTTACATCAATAATTTTTTTTGTTAGGAAGTTATAAGTTAAAAGTTCACCATCAATTTCTCATATTCCCAACAAAATTTACAAAATAATTTTTTTCTTTTTAGGGATCACATCACATTTGATGTGACTTTGAGGGGCCTATATAACAGAAAATACCCCAGAGTGACACCATTCTTCACTCCAGGTGTTCAAAACCACACAAGAAGTTTATTAACCCTTCAGGTGCATCACAAGAATTAATGAAATGTAAAAGGAAAAAATAAACATTTAACTTTTTTTTCACAAAAATTTAACTTTAGACCCAAATTTATTTTTATTTCTACAAGGGTATCAGGACAAAATGGACTCCAAAATTTGATGTGCAATTTCTCCAGAGCATTCAGATACCCCATATGTGGGGGAAAACCACTGTTCTTACACACGGCAGGGCTCGGTAGGGAAGTAGCTCCATTTGACTGACAATGTAAAATTTGCTGAAATAATTAGCGAACGCCATGTCAAGTTTGGAGAGCCCATGTTATGCCTAAACTTTGGAAATCTCCTGCAAGTGACCCAAGTTGTTCTCAGGTTGCAGCATTCCGGAGTTCGTCAGCACCAAACAATGAATGTCTGAGTCCAAGTTAATTTTTATTAAAACAACTTTACTAAGCTTGTCCAGTTGAATTACAGACACGGCACCGCAATCTTCATAAATCAAGGACATTCCCTTCCCTGAACTGTCCCTGGTCCTTCCTGACATTTTTCGTTCCTGTACCGTATCCTCCTGTACTGCAGCTCCCAGAGTAGCTGTACTAGCTTCTTCCTAATGCCCCCGTCCATTTTCCCCATTGTGGGTGAAACTAAAGGATGCCACTGCCAATCCATTTCAGACCGTAGGTCTTGGACGTTTCGGGATTTATCATTAAGCCTAGCCGCTGACTTATGCTGCTCTGGTTCTCTCCACATCGTGTCTCCTCCCGCTCGTAGGGCCTGGACTTTTTAGCTTCTCCTCATGAACTCATTTTTCTCAGAACCTGACTGCTCTGCCACAACTCTTCAACTAATTACCTCAGGAAAAACTGGCCCTGCCCAGTTTCTCAACTGTCACTACTCCGGCTGAAACCAGATCTTATCCTAACTCGATCTAATCTCTTACTCTACAGCACCCCCCACTGTTTAAAATCGTAAATTACCCCTTATTAGTACTAACCTTTACACTATCATTATATTTCCCCTATCTCTAACCCTAGTCTTAAGGTACCGTCACACTCAACAACTTTGCAAAGAGAACGACAACAATCCGTGACGTTGCAGCGTCCTGGATAGCGATCTCATTGTGTTTGACACGCAGCAGCGATCTGGATCCCGCTGTGCCATTGCTGGTCGGAGCTAGAAGTCCAGAACTTAATTTTGTCACCAGGTCGGCGTGTATCGTCATGTTTGACATCAAAAGCAACGACGTCAGCAACGAGCATAGGGCCCCTAGATGTGTGTCGGATCGGTACACTCCGGCTGTTTGACATGGAGCTAACAACCAGCGAGAACGAGAAGTGAGTCGCCGTTACGTCACTGGATCGCTCCTGCATCGTTCTGGAGTTGCTGTGTTTGACATCTCTACAGCGACCTAAACAGCGACGCTCCAGCGATCTAGTTTAGGTCGGCTCGTTGTCTATATCACTGCAGCGTCGCTGAGTGTGACGGTACCTTTATGAAGATATATGACTTGTACAGCAACCGAACATCGGTACATTGTTTAACATATTAATACACAATAAAGCAGTATCACACAACACATCACTTACATATAAAACATACCCACTTTATTAGAAAAGTATGCAAAGGAATGCAAGGCATAAGTTAGCTCCCCAGTATACCCCTTACAAAGGGATAATCTAATGCTACTTACAAACCATGTAAATAAACAGCATGGAGGTTAAGGTACCGTCACACATAGCGACGCTGCAGCGATACCGACAACGATCCGGATCGCTGCAGCGTCGCTGTTTGGTCGCTGGAGAGCTGTCACACAGATAGCTCTCCAGCGACCAACGATCCCGAGGTCCCCGGTAACCAGGGTAAACATCGGGTAACTAAGCGCAGGGCCGCGCTTAGTAACCCGATGTTTACCCTGGTTACCATCCTAAAAAGTAAAAAAAAACAAACACTACATACTTACCTACCGCTGTCTGTCCTCGGCGCTCTGCTTCTCTGGTCTGGCTGTGAGCGCCGGGCAGCCAGAAAGCAGAGCGGTGACGTCACCGCTCTGCTTTCCGGCTGACCGACGCTCACAGCCAGAGCAGGAGGAGAGCAGAGCACAGCGCTGGAGGACAGACGGCTGTAGGTAAGTATGTAGTGTTTGTTTTTTTACTTTTAGGATGGTAACCAGGGTAAACATCGGGTTACTAAGCGCGGCCCTGCGCTTAGTTACCCGATGTTTACCCTGGTTACCAGCAACGACATCGCTGAATCGGTGTCACACACGCCGATTCAGCGATGTCTACGGGGAGTCCAGCGACGAAATAAAGTTCTGGACTTTCTTCCCCGACCAGCGATCTCCCAGCAGGGGCCTGATCGCTGCTGCCTGTCACACTGGACGATATCGCTAGCGAGGACGCTGCAACGTCACGGATCGCTAGCGATATCGTCTAGTGTGACTGTACCTTTAGAGTACAGCAATATAGGGGCAAGAAATTGAAGAATTAAACCATGTGACTACAGATGTGGAAGTAATGGACTAATTTTTAATATATCCAGCCACAATTCAGTGTTGGCTCCTAAAATACAAGATGATGACTCTGATCAGACTTCTAAGTAAGCACCACATGTTCCCCCAGGCTCAGGACTAAGTACAATCACCTGGTCTTCTATGCAAATCTCTGTTCTCTCTACATACACAGATCATTTAGCTGGGTTGAGCGTTTACATGTTCTCTATGAGAAGAACCAATTAGTAACATAGTAACAATGCTTATTCACACAATGAAGTTTTCTATGCGTACCACAGCATTTCATTTAATAGCTTTGATTACAAAGCAAATCTGCAAGAGATCATTGCTGGTACAGTGAGAAAAAGTCTAACGGTGCAGAGGCACCTTCACCGCAGTTTAAACTCATTGCAGTAAAATTCTCCCGGTGAACTCATCTATGCACAGCTCCCAGCTGTATGCTTTAGATAGGCTGGTTGTCCAAATGGGGGGACAGCACACCATTTTTTTTAATTATTTATTAAAATAATGAAAAAAAAATTGTAGTAGGGACCCCTCTATTCATGATAACCAGCCTTGCTGAAGCTGACAGCTGAGGGTTGCAGCACCCAGCTGTTGGTTTTGCCTGGCTGGTTATCAAAAATACAGGGGAACCCACACCATTTTTTTTTATTATTTATTTATAGCGCTGACGTTGGATGATGAATACTCCCAACAGCCTCTCCCGCTCTCACTGTTATTAGCAACAGCCGGCGTCGGCTGATAGGAGCAAAAGTCCACTCTGACACCAGTGACCTGGAGGTAAACTTTATACCTCCAATCACGCTGGCTCATGTGTTTTTTTTCTCTTGTGCCGCTATTATTAGTGCCTCTGTGCTGTCTCAGAGCCCCGCTTTCTCCAGCCATTGTTAGGATTTCTCCATGTCAGCCACGTCCATTATCTGTCGATGGTACGTCCCATGCAGCGACTTGTCTTGCCATGGCGCTTCATGTTCCTGTTCTTCATTCCAGATCTGTTGTTATTGCTGCCTAAGGCTATGTGCACACGTTGTGGATTAGCCTCTGGAATTTGTTGTGCGGATTCTGCATCTCATGGCAGAAAACGCAAGTGCGGATTTGATGTGTTTTTTTTAATGTGGATTTTGTGCGGATTTCTTGCGTTTTTACCCATGCGGATTTCTATAATGGAATGGGTACAAAAATGCTGCAGATCAGCACAAAAGAAGTGACATGCTACTTCTTTTAATCCGCAGCGTTTCCGCGCTGAATTTTCCGCACCATTAGCACAGCAATTTTTTTTTCACTGATTTACATTGTACTGTAAATCACTTACGGATCTGCAGCGTTTCTGCACGGCAAAAAACGATGCGGATCTGCAGGAAATCCGCAACGTGTGCACATACCCTTAGGCTTTCTCTCAGCATCTAATCTTTTGGTGCCATTTTCCTGATGTATTCCTGGATACTCCTTGTTTCATCCATGATGGTGGCTTGGATGCTTATCAAGCCTCGACCACCCTCCTTTCTGTTGGTATACAATCTTTGTGTGTTGCTTATGGTGGAGACCTCCATGCATTGTGAGGAGCTTTCGTGTCACAATGGGGGCAGGCTTCGCAGCGTTGAGAATCTCTCCCCTCCATGTGCTGACCGACCTATCCACTCTCTCTTTCCCCATGTGCTGTCTTCTCCTGCCTGTGCTCCTAATGGCATCCTCTGATAATCTAATGATTTTTGCATTAGGGGACTCATGTGCTTGACGCCTTATATGCATTGTTTTTGTCGCAGCGATGCTGTTGCTCTTCAAGGGTCTCATTTGCCCGTTGTGGTCATCGACGTGGTCCCTTTGCTGCTTTCCTTTCATTGTTATTGACGTACTTTTTAGGAGGAGCCATGTTGGCGTTGATATTTGCTTTTTAACCCCTTAATGACAGCCAATACGTCTTTTAACTGACCTGAGATATAAAAGAATAGCATCCCCATACAGGTGACAATCCAGCAGCTGTGGGCTGTCCACTATAGCTGACAACTTGCTGTATCAGCCACGATCAGTGTTTGTACCATCCAAATCTGTTTAACCCCTTCATGACCCAGCCTATTTTGACCTTAAAGACCTTGCCGTTTTTTGCAATTCTGACCAGTGTCCCTTTATGAGGTAATAACTCAGGAACGCTTCAACGGATCCTAGCGGTTCTGAGATTGTTTTTTCGTGACATATTGGGCTTCATGTTAGTGGTAAATTTAGGTCAATAAATTATGCTTTTATTTGTGATAAAAACGGAAATTTGGCGAAAATTTTGAAAATTTCGCAATTTTCACATTTTTAATTTTTATTCTGTTAAACCAGAGAGTTATGTGACACAAAATAGTTAATAAATAACATTTCCCACATGTTTACTTTACATCAGCACAATTTTGGAAACAAATTTTTTTTTTGCTAGGAAGTTATAAGGGTTAAAATTTGACCAGCGATTTCTCATTTTTTACAACGAAATTTACCAAACCATTTTTTTAGGGACCACCTCACATTTGAAGTCAGTTTGAGGGGTCTATATGGCTGAAAATACCCAAAAGTGACACCATTCTAAAAACTGCACCCCTCAAGGTACTCAAAACCACATTCCAGAAGTTTATTAACCCTTCAGGTGCTTCACAGCAGCAGAAGCAACATGGAAGGAAAAAATGAACATTTAACTTTTTAGTCACAAAAATTATCTTTTAGCAACAATTTTTTTATTTTCCCAATGGTAAAAGGAGAAACTGAACCACGTAAGTTGTTGTCCAATTTGTCCTGAGTACGCTGATACCTCATATGTGGGGGTAAACCACTGTTTGGGCGCACGGCAGGGCTTGGAAGGGAAGGAGCGCCATTTGACTTTTTGAATCAAAAAATTGGCTCCACTCTTTAGCGGACACCATGTCACGTTTGGAGAGCCCCCGTGTGCCTAAAAATTGGAGCTCCCCCACAAGTGACCCCATTTTGGAAACTAGACGCCCCAGGGAACTTATCTAGATGCATAGTGAGCACTTTGAACCCCCAGGTCCTTCACAAATTGATCCGCAAAAATGAAAAAGTACTTTTTCACAAAAAAATTCTTTTAGCCTCAATTTTTTCATTTTCACATGGGCAACAGGATAAAATGGATCCTAAAATTTGTTGGGCAATTTCTCCTGAGTACACTGATACCTCATATGTGGGGGTAAACCACTGTTTGGGCACATGGTAAGGCTCGGAAGGGAAGGAGCGCCATTTGACTTTTTGAATGAAAAATTATCTCCATCGTTAGCGGACACCATGTCGCGTTTGGAAAGCTCCTGTGTGCCTAAACATTGGCGCTCCCCCACAAGTGACCCCATTTTGGAAACTAGACCCCCCAAGGAACTTATTTAGATGCCTAGTGAGCACTTTAAACCCTCAGGTGCTTCACAAATTGATCTGTAAAAATGAAAAAGTATTTTTTTTTTCACAAAAAAATTCTTTTCGCCTTAATTTTTTCATTATCATATGGGCAATAGGATAAAATGGATCATAAAATTTGTTGGGCAATTTCTCCCGAGTACGCTGATACCTCATATGTGGGAGTAAACCACTGTTTGGGCACTCGGCAGGGCTCGGAAGGGAAGGCGCGCCATTTGACTTTTTGAATGGAAAATTAGCTCCAATTGTTAGCGGACACCATGTCGCGTTTGGAGAGCCCCTGTGTGCCTAAACATTGGAGCTCCCCCACAAGTGACCCCATTTTGGAAACTAGACCCCCAAGGAACTTATCTAGATGCATATTGAGCACTTTAAACCCCCAGGTGCTTCACAGAAGGTTATAACGCAGAGCCATGAAAATAAAAAATAATTTTTCTTTCCTCAAAAATGATTTTTTAGCCTGGAATTTCCTATTTTGCCAAGGGTAATAGGAGAAATTGGACCCCAAATGTTGTTGTCCAGTTTGTCCTGAGTACGCTGATACCCCATATGTGGGGGTAAACCACTGTTTGGGCGCACGGCAGGGCTCAGAAGGGAAGGCACGCCATTTGGCTTTTTAAATGGAAAATTAGCTCCAATCATTAGCGGACACCATGTCACGTTTGGAGAGCCCCTGTGTGCCTAAACATTGGAGATCCCCCAGAAATGACACCATTTTGGAAACTAGTCCACCAAAGGAACTAATCTAGATGTGTGGTGAGGACTTTGAACCCCCAAGTGCTTCACAGAAGTTTATAACGTAGAGCCATGAAAATAAAAATAAAAAATTGTTTTCTCAAAAATGATCTTTTAGCCTGTAATTTTTTATTTTCCCAAGGGTATCAGGAGAAATTTGACCCCAAAAGTTGTTGTCCAGTTTCTCCTGAGTACGCTGATACCCCATATGTGGGGGTAAACCACTGTTTGGGCACATGCCGGGGCTCGGAAGTGAAGTAATGACGTTTTGAAATGCAGACTTTGATGGAATGCTCTGTGGGCGTCACGTTGCGTTTGCAGAGCCCATGATGTGGCTTAACAGTAGAAACCCCCCACAAGTGACCCCATTTTGGAAACTAGATCCCGAAAGGAACTTATCTAGATGTGTGCTGAGCACTTTGAACCCCCAAGTGCTTCATAGAAGTATATAATGCAGAGCCGTGAAAATAATAAATACGTTTTCTTTCCTCAAAAATAATTATTTAGCCCAGAATTTTTTATTTTCCCAAGGGTTTCAGGAGAAATTGGACCCCAAAAGTTGTTGTTCAGTTTCTCCTGAGTACGCTGATACCTCATGTGTGGAGGTAAACCACTGTTTGGGCACACGTCGGGGCTCAGAAGGGAAGTAGTGACTTTTGAAATGCAGACTTTGATGGAATGGTCTGCGGGCGTCACATTGCGTTTGCAGAGCCCCTGGTGTGCCTAAACAGTAGAAACCCCCCACAAGTGACCCCATTTTAGAAACTAGACCCCCCAAGGAACTTATCTAGATATGTGGTGAGCACTTTGAACCCCCAAGTGCTTCACAGACGTTTACAACGTAGAGCCGTGAAAATAATAAATCATTTTTCTTTCCTCAAAAATGATGTTTTATCAAGCATTTTTTTATTTTCACAAGGGTAACAGGAGAAATTGGACCCCAGTAATTGTTGCACAGTTTGTCCTGAGTATGCTGGTACCCCATATGTGGGGGTAAACCACTGTTTGGGCACACGTCAGGGCTCGGAATTGAGGGAGCACCATTTGACTTTTTGAATACGAGATTGGCTGGAATCAATGGTGGCGCCATGTTGCGTTTGGAGACCCCTGATGTGCCTAAACAGTGGTAACCCCTCAATTCTACCTCCAACACTAACCCCAACACACCCCTAACTCTAATCCCAACTGTAGCCATAACCCTAATCACAACCCTAACCCCAACACACCCCTAACCACAACCCTAATTCCAACACACCCCTAACCCTAACCACAACCCTAATTCCAACCCAACCCTAAGGCTATGTGCCCACGTTGCGGATTCGTGTGAGATTTTTCAGCATCATTTTTTAAAAATCCGCGGGTAAAAGGCACTGCGTTTTACCTGCGGATTTTCCGTGGATTTCCAGTGTTTTTTTGTGCGGATTTCACCTGCGGATTCCTATTGAGGAACAGGTGTAAAACGCTGCGGAATCCGCACAAAGAATTGACATGCTGCGGAAAATACAACGCAGCGTTTCCGCGCGGTATTTTCCGCACGATGGGCACAGCGGATTTGGTTTCAATATGTTTACATGGTACTGTAAACCTGATGGAACACTGCTGCGGATCCGCAGCGGCCAATCAGCTGCGGATCCGCAGCCAAATCCACACCGTGTGCACATAGCCTAATTCTAAAGGTATGTGCACACGCTGCGGCAAACGCTGCGGATCCGCAGCAGTTTCCCATGAGTTTACAGTTCAATGTAAACATATGGGAAACAAAAATCGCTGTACACATGCTGCGGAAAAACTGCACGGAAACGCAGCGGTTTACATTCCGCAGCATGTCACTTCTTTGTGCGGATTCCGCAGCGGTTTTACAACTGCTCAAATAGAAAATCGCAGTTGTAAAACCGCAGTGAAATGCGCAGAAAAAACGCGGTAAATCCGCAGCGGTTTAGCACTGCGGATTTATCAAATCCGCAGCGGAAAAATCCGCAGAGGACCAGAATACGTGTGCACATACCGAAACCCTAACCCTAACCCTACCCCTAGCCCTAACCCTACCACTAACCCTACCCCTAACCCTAACCCTACCCCTTTTCTAACATTAGTGGAAAAAAAAAATTCTTTATTTTTTTATTGTCCCTACCTATGGGGGTGACAAAAGGGGGGGGGTCATTTATTATTTTTTTTATTTTGATCACTGAGATATAATCTATCTCAGTGATCAAAATGCACTTTGGAACGAATCTGCCGGCCGGCAGATTCGGCGGGCGCACTGCGCATGCGCCCGCCATTTTGGAAGATGGCGGCGCCCGGGGAGAAGACGGACGGACCCCGGCAGGATCGGTAAGTATGATGGGGTGGGGGGAGAGCACGGGGGGGGGATCGGAGCATGGGGGGGTGAATCGGAGCACAAGAGGGGTGGAACGGAGCACGGAGGGGGTAGAACGGAGCACGGGGGGTGGAACGGAGCACGGGGGGGTGGAACGGAGCACGGAGGGGGGTGGATCGGAGTGCAGGGGGGTGACTGGAGCAAGGGGGGTTGATTGAAGCTTGGGGGGAGCGGCCAAGAGCACGGGGGGGGGGGGAGCGGAGCACAGGACAGAGGGGAGCCGGAGCAGTGTACCGGACAGATCGGGGGGCTGGGGGGGCGATCGGTGGGGTGGGGTGGGGGCACATTAGTATTTCCAGCCATGGCCGATGATAATGCAGCATCGGCCATGGCTGGATTGTAATATTTCACCAGTTATAATAGGTGAAATATTACAAATCGCTCTGATTGGCAGTTTCACTTTCAACAGCCAATCAGAGCGATCGTAGCCACGAGGGGGTGAAGCCACCCCCCCTGGGCTAAACTACCACTCCCCCTGTCCCTGCAGATCGGATGAAATGGGAGTTAACCCTTTCACCCGATCTGCAGGGACGCGATCTTTCCATGACGCCACATAGGCGTCATGGGTCGGATTGGCACCGACTTTCATGACGCCTACGTGGCGTCATGGGTCGGGAAGGGGTTAAGCCCTTAGTTGCTGCTGTCAATAGTGACTACATCATTATAAATGGTTAACAGAGTGTGGGGGCTTCATCTTTATCCAAATTGGTGCCCTCAGATCATGATTGTGTGGTCCTGATGTTTGCCATGGCAATTGACGGCCTAATAATGGCCTTAGAGTCTGACGGCTGTAGTAACCTGTTCAGAAGTTAGAGGCATTTAGGTGGTAAAAACATACATTTTCATTTCTGTCATTCCACTTTGCATTAATTCCTGAAAGCACCTGAAGAGTTAATAAACTACCTGACAGCAGTTTTCAAAATGTCATGGGATGCTGTTTTTAAAATGGTATAACTTTGGGGGGTTTCCCAGTATATGGGACCCCTAAAGTCACTTCAAACATGGATATTCAAAAATATATTTTGTAAATTTCCTTGAAAAAATGAAAAATTGCTGCTACAATATTAAACCTCCTAAAATGCAAACAAAATAAAATAACATTTTACAAATGGTGCTGATGTAAAGCAGACGTGTGAAATGTTATTTATTAATGTTTTGCTGTGTTAGGACTATCTGGATTAAAGGGATAATCATTCAAAGTTTGAAAATTGCTAATTTTTTAACATTTTTCTCAAATTTCTGATATTTTTTATAAATAAACACAAAACATATCGACCTAAATTTACCATTATCATAAAGTATAATGTGTCACGAAAAAACAATCTCAAAATCACTGCAATTTGTTGAAGCGTTCCAGAGTTATTACTACATAAATTGACACTGGTCAGATTTCAAAAATTTGGCTCCGTCACTAAGGGGTTAAAGGGGTTTTCCCACGAACGCAAGTTCATTTTAACAATTGTCTGTGTCTGACAGTGTACAGAACATACCACAGCTCCTGGGCATGGAAGGAAGCAAAAGCCAATACTGACATTACAGCAGAAAATTGCAGAGGACACATTTTGTGAGGTAAAATATTTTTTAAAAACAGTCAGTGAAATATTTTACCTGACAAAATGAATCCTCTGTGATCCCCTGCTGTAATGTCAGTATTGTCTTTTGCTTCCTCCCCTGCCAAGGAGATGTGGTATGCTCCGTATACAGTAAGACAGACAATTTTTAAAATTAACTTTCATTCGTGGGAAAACCCCTTTAATGTGACCAACTTCCTCTGCCTGTAGACACGTTGCGCATCTGCTGCCGGGATCAGCTGAATGATTCACAGCGCCTGCGTGGAATTTGCACAGGCACAGTAAATCAGACCACCGACATCTTTGTGCAGACAGATAACGGCGGTCACATTAAAACTGTGCATGAGCTCCTCCTGTACAAAGATGGAGGTGCAGCACCCCAGAGTCCTGGTCGTTGCAGTAATGTCATTCTTCCACCAGGGGGAGCGATGTTACGTCTGATGGCAACAAAGGAGTTCACCCTGCCAGGTATCACAGCCACACACACTTCACACGCCGGCCACCAGGGGGAGGAAAAGGTTCTATCTATTAGGCCACTCCTCACACTTGGGTAAAACTGGGGGTTTGGTTAGGAAGTTAGGCAGAAGGTCAGTTGGAGTTGGAGGAGAAGCTGACTGGAGGGAGAAGGAGTAGGTCAGTAGGAGAGGAGAGGAGCAGACTGGGCTTGGCCCAGGAAGGAGAGAAGGACACGGAGCTGCGCCTGCAACCCATGCGGCAGACTCCTAAGAAAGGACAAGAAAGGAAGTGTGCCGTAGTGAGTAAGCACAGAAGTCGTAGCAACAGGAGTAAAACACCAGTGGGAGACAAGCTAGGAACAGGCTGCCTCCCACTGAGCGCAGTGTCGGTGGCCGGAACACCGAGGGAGTAATAGACTCTACGCTTTACTTCAGAGACCGGCAAGACAGTCAATTCCAAGTTGGCTGCCCGACCTAAGAACCTAAGCAGACAAGGTGGCAACGTGGAGGAGGGGCGACGCTAGGGTCCCTATAAAATAGCCTCAGGCCACCACCATCATACGGGTTGGTCATATCCATCTGGGGGACCGAGAGAAGAGTAACTAGAGTGAGGACCCTATGGGAGCTAAAGCACGTAGGGACTTACTACGTTACTGTGCGCAAGGGGAAGGCTACTGATTTCCACCTGGATAAGGGACTCTGGAATTGCCATCAAACCGGCCAGACTCTGCCTACCCTGTCATCCGGCACCCTGGACCGTGGATGCTGAAGCCTTCAGTAAAGGTAAAGACACTGCACTCTGTGTCCTCGTTATTCACTGCGCATTGCACCATCCACCATCACCATCTAC
The DNA here is from genome assembly GCF_032444005.1 of Ranitomeya imitator. Lineage (NCBI taxonomy): Eukaryota > Metazoa > Chordata > Amphibia > Anura > Dendrobatidae > Ranitomeya > Ranitomeya imitator. The sequence continues at coordinate 574,572,322 of NC_091284.1, read as the reverse complement.
ACTTCTGGGAAGCCTTGGGGATATACTTCACCTGTGGGAAGGTATACCATCTAGCTGCCATAACATCACCCCAGAAGACCCCTAAGCAGCGTCGGTCACCCTGACCGAATACCACAGGTGGCGCCACGAACACTACCTGTTATGACCTGGTGGTCAGGACAATAATAGACCTGGTGGTTAAGAGCACACGGAATGACCTGATAGTTACTGATAATAAGGACGAGCTCTGGGACGTGGGAACTCTGCTGACCGCAATCCCTAAACCTATCAAACACACTAGAAATAGCCGTGTATTGCGCCTAACGCTCCCTATGCAACTCGGCACAGCCTAAGAAACTAGCTAACCCTGAAGATAGAAAAATAAAGCCTACCTTGCCTCAGAGAAATTCCCCAAAGGAAAATGCAGCCCCCCACATATAATGACTGTGAGTAAAGATGAAAATACAAACACAGAGATGAAATAGATTTAGCAAAGTGAGGCAAGACTTACTGAACAGACCGAGGATAGGAAAGGTTACTTTGCGGTCAGCACAAAAACCTACAAAAAGACCACGCAGAGGGCGCAAAAAGACCCTCCGCACCGACTCACAGTGCGACGGCGCTCCCTCTGCGTCCCAGAGCTTCCAGCAAGCAAGACAACAAATAAATAGCAAGCTGGACAGAAAAATAGCAAACCAAAGAAATACAAGCTGGAACTTAGCTTCTGATGGGAAGACAGGTCACAAGAACGATCCAGGAGTGAACAGACCAATACTGGAACATTGACAGGTGGCATGGAGCAAAGATCTAAGTGGAGTTAAATAGAGCAGCAGCTAACGAATTAACCTCGTCACCTGTGAAACTCAGAAACACCCACCAGAGGAAGTCCATGGACAGAACCAGCCGAAGGACCATTCATGACCACAGGAGGGAGCCCGACAACAGAATTCACAACAGTACCCCCCCTTGAGGAGGGGTCACCGAACCCTCACCAGAGCCCCCAGGCCGACCAGGATGAGCCAAATGAAAGGCACGAACCAGATCGGCAGCATGAACATCAGAGGCAAAAACCCAGGAATTATCTTCCTGACCATAACCCTTCCACTTGACCAGGTACTGGAGTTTCCGTCTCGAAACACGAGAATCCAAAATCTTCTCCACCACATACTCCAACTCCCCCTCAACTAACACCGGGGCAGGAGGATCAACGGATGGAACCACAGGCGCCACGTATCTCCGTAATAACGACCTATGGAACACATTATGGATGGCAAAAGAAGCAGGAAGGGCCAAACGAAATGACACAGGATTGATAACCTCAGAAATCTTATACGGACCAATGAAACGAGGCTTAAACTTAGGAGAGGAAATCTTCATAGGAACATAACGAGACGACAACCAAACCAAATCCCCAACACGAAGTCGAGGACCCGCACAGCGCCGGCGGTTAGCAAACGTTGAGCCTTCTCCTGGGACAATGTCAAATTGTCCACGAGTCCAAATCTGCTGCAACCTATCCACCACAGTATCTACACCAGGACAGTCTGAAGACTCAACCTGCCCTGAAGAGAAACGAGGATGGAAACCAGAATTACAGAAAAACGGCGAAACCAAAGTAGCCGAGCTGGCCCGATTATTAAGGGTGAACTCAGCCAACGGCAAAAAGGACACCCAATCATCCTGATCAGCAGAAACAAAACATCTCAGATATGTTTCCAAAGTTTGATTAGTTCGTTCGGTTTGGCCATTTGTCTGAGGATGGAAAGCAGTGGAAAAAGACAAATCAATGCCCATCCTAGCACAAAAGGATCGCCAAAACCTTGAAACAAACTGGGAACCTCTGTCAGAAACGATGTTCTCCGGGATACCATGTAAACGAACCACATGCTGGAAAAATAATGGCACCAAATCAGAGGAGGAAGGCAATTTAGACAAAGGTACCAAATGGACCATCTTAGAAAAGCGATCACAAACCACCCAAATGACTGACATCTTTTGAGAGACGGGGAGATCCAAAATAAAATCCATAGCAATATGCGTCCAGGGCCTCTTCGGGACCGGCAACGGCAAAAGCAACCCACTGGCACGAGAACAGCAGGGCTTAGCCCGAGCACAAGTCCCACAGGACTGCACAAAAGAACGCACATCCCGCGACAAAGACGGCCACCAGAAGGATCTAGCCACCAAATCTCTGGTACCAAAGATTCCAGGATGCCCAGCCAACACTGAACAATGAATCTCAGAGATAACTCTACTAGTCCATCTATCAGGGACAAACAGTTTCTCCGCTGGGCAACGGTCAGGTCTATCAGCCTGAAATTTTTGCAGCACCCGCCGCAAATCAGGGGAGATGGCAGACAAAATTACCCCCTCTATGAGAATACTCGCCGGCTCAGGAACACCCGGAGAGTCAGGCACAAAACTCCTTGACAGGGCATCAGCCTTCACATTCTTAGAGCCCGGAAGGTACGAAACCACAAAATCAAAACGGGAGAAAAATAATGACCATCGAGCCTGTCTCGGATTCAACCGTTTGGCAGACTCAAGATAAGTCAAATTCTTGTGATCTGTCAAGACCACCACGCGATGCTTGGCTCCATCCAGCCAATGACGCCACTCCTCGAATGCCCATTTCATGGCCAACAATTCACGATTACCAACATCATAGTTACGCTCAGCAGGTGAAAACTTTCTAGAAAAGAAAGCACATGGCTTCATCACCGAGCCCTCAGAACTTCTTTGCGACAAAACAGCCCCTGCTCCAATCTCAGAAGCATCAACCTCAACCTGAAACGGAAGCGAAACATCTGGCTGGCACAACACTGGGGCAGAAGAAAAACGACGCTTCAACTCCTGAAAAGCCTCTACAGCCGCAGAAGACCAATTGACCACATCAGCACCCTTCTTGGTCAAATCAGTCAACGGTTTAGCAACAGTAGAAAAATTAGCGATGAAGCGCCGATAAAAATTAGCAAAGCCCAGGAACTTTTGCAGGCTCTTCACAGATGTCGGCTGAGTCCAATCGTAAATGGCCTGGACTTTAACAGGGTCCATCTCGATAGTAGAAGGGGAAAAAATGAACCCCAAAAATGAAACCTTCTGAACTCCAAAGAGACACTTTGACCCCTTCACAAACAAGGAATTCGCACGAAGGACCTGGAACACCATTCTGACCTGCTTCACATGAGACTCCCAATCATCCGAAAAGACCAAAATATCATCCAAATACACAATCAGGAATTTATCCAGGTACTCTCGGAAGATGTCATGCATAAAGGACTGAAATACTGATGGAGCATTGGAAAGCCCGAATGGCATAACCAGGTACTCAAAATGGCCCTCGGGCGTATTAAATGCTGTTTTCCATTCATCGCCTTGTTTAATACGCACAAGATTATACGCCCCTCGAAGATCTATCTTGGTGAACCAACTAGCCCCTTTAATACGAGCAAACAAATCAGACAGCAACGGCAAAGGATACTGAAATTTGACTGTAATTTTATTAAGAAGGCGGTAATCAATACAAGGTCTCAAAGAACCATCCTTCTTGGCCACAAAAAAGAACCCTGCTCCTAACGGTGATGACGACGGGCGAATATGGCCTTTCTGCAAGGATTCCTTTATATAACTCTGCATAGCGGCGTGTTCTGGCACAGATAAATTGAACAATCGGCCCTTAGCGAACTTACTACCAGGAATCAAATTAATTGCACAATCGCAATCCCTATGAGGAGATAGGGCACTGGCTTTGGGCTCATCAAATACATCCCGATAATCCGACAAAAACTCTGGAACTTCAGAAGGAGTGGAAGACGAAATAGACAAAAATGGAACATCACCATGTACCCCCTGGCAACCCCAGCTGGACACAGACATAGATTTCCAGTCCAATACTGGATTATGAACCTGTAGCCATGGTGTCACGATATGGTATGAAATATCATAAGTAGTTCTCTTGCTAGCCTGCGTGGGCTAAGCCCCCCTTCTTGGAGTGATACTGCAACAGTTGGTAGCTGCAAATTCCTGGCTTTCCTTCTCAGAGAGTGTGGGGGTTAGGAGAGCCAAAAGTATTTACGACCGGCATTTCCTGTGTAAGCTCTTGTTCAGCTATAAGTGAAGTAGAAACTTCGAGGATCCATGAAAGATTCTTTGTTTAGTTTTTGTTAGATATTAGGCAAACGATTTAAGCTAGAAATACGAAAATATATATTCTTATTCTGACGCGGCGTATCTACCCATCCCGCGAAACCCAGGCTTCTAACTCCATCTGGTAAAGAAGTAGGGATTTCTCTGTAAATATGTATCCCAGATAGGACATATTTGATCTCATTAGAATGCTCACGTTAATCCGAGATGAATGATGGATTTGTTAGGACTATAACATGTTTTGTAGCGGAGTTATCAAAAGTAGATATAGATTAGGATAAAATGAGTTATCTGAAGAGGTAGGAGGGACGAGGTGATCCAACCCCTTTCTGGGATGTTACAGGCTTAGCTATAACTGTCTGCCCAGATCCCCAGCTCTTTCTTCTTGTCCTTTTTTTCCTGGAAGAGCTGAGTACATCCCATGAGCTGGGACGTATGGAAAACTGCCCTAGCCTGGGGGCCTGCCATGCGTTGAACTTGTGAGTGTTATCTTTTCTCCTTTATTCCCTTTATGTTATAATTACCCGTGTACATATTTGCAATTGTCTCATTTGTAATATCTTTATAAAATATTTTTGATAAAGCACTGCCTAATTTTTTATGGGATATAATATTTAATATTAGTTAGTTCTCCTGTTCTAAACCGTACCCTAAGTCTTCTGAAGGGAAATACGCTACTGTTACTGTTGTGTTGGGTTAGCTTCGGACGCGTTTAATCGAAGCTGGTGGCGGCGATACCGTGTGCAGACTGTTGAGTGATGCTGTAGCGACTGCGGCGTTGATAATCATTGTTCCTGCCTGAGTGGGAGTAGTTATCGCGTCGCTGCAGCGTGCCCAATAGCCAGTACATAGCAGGCAGCCTTTCTGGCGACTAATTACCCAGGGTGCAGTACCTAATCTGACCTGAGAGTAAGGGGGGCGCGAGAGAGCTGCAAGTGTTAAGTGGAACTGTGAGTGGGAAATCCATAAATCCCTGCAGTTTGTGGTATATTGAAAGCAGTGGGATACCTAGCATAAGCCCCTGCTGTAAACTAAGAGGTCAATAGCCTTGTGTGTGTTTTCTTATCACATTGCTAGCAGTGGAGGGATAACTAAGATAAGCCCCCCTGCACATGTGATAGTTGTCTGTTGGCCTAAAGTCACCCCGAATCGTGACAATTGGGGCCAGCGGTCAGGGGATTCCTGACACATGGCAACCCCAAAACGACCACATCATGCAGATTATGCAACACCAGAAAGCGGATATCCTCCTGATGTGCAGGAGCCATGCACATGGTCAATTGGGTCCAATACTGAGGCTTATTCTTGGCCAAAGGCGTAGCATCAATTCCTCTCAATGGAATAGGATACTGCAAGGGCTCCAAGAAAAAACCACAGCGCCTAGCATACTCCAAGTCCATCAAATTCAGGGCAGTGCCTGAATCCACAAATGCCATAACAGAATAGGATGACAAAGAGCAAATCAGAGTAACAGACAATAGAAATTTAGACTGTACCGTACCAATGGTGGCAGACCTAGCGAACCGCTTAGTGCGCTTAGGACAATCGGAGATAGCATGAGTGGAATCACCACAGTAAAAACATAGCCCATTCCGACGTCTGTGTTCTTGCCGTTCAGCTCTGGTCAAAGTCCTATCGCATTGCATAGGCTCAGGCCCATGCTCAGATAGTACCGCCAAATGGTGCACAGCTTTACGCTCACGCAAGCGTCGATCGATCTGAATGGCCAAAGACATAGACTCATTCAGACCAGCAGGCATGGGAAACCCCACCATAACATCCTTAAGGGCTTCAGAGAGACCCTTTCTGAAGATTGCTGCCAGGGCACATTCATTCCACTGAGTGAGCACAGACCACTTTCTAAACTTCTGACAATATATCTCTGCTTCATCCTGACCCTGACACAGAGCCAGCAAGATTTTCTCTGCCTGATCCACTGAATTAGGTTTGTCATAAAGCAATCCAAGCGCCAGGAAAAACGCATCAGCATCACGCAATGCCGGATCTCCTGGCGCAAGGGAAAATGCCCAGTCTTGAGGGTCACCACGTAACAAAGAAATAATGATCTTTACTTGTTGAACAGGGTCACCTGAGGAGCGAGGTTTCAAGGCAAGAAACAATTTACAATTATTTTTGAAATTCAAGAACTTAGATCTATCACCAAAAAACAAATCAGGAATTGGAATCCTAGGCTCTGACATCGGATTCTGAACCACAAAATCTTGAATGTTTTGTATCCTTGTAGTGAGATTATCCATCCAAGAGGACAGACCTTGAATGTCCATGTTTACACCAGTGTCCGGAACCACCCAGCGGTAAAGGGGAAAATAGAGACAAAACACACTGCAAAGAAAAAAAAATGGTCTCAGAACTTCACTTATCCCTCTATTGAGATGCATTAGTACTTTGGGCCACCTGTACTGTTATGACCTGGTGGTCAGGACAATAATAGACCTGGTGGTTAAGAGCACACGGAATGACCTGATAGTTACTGATAATAAGGACGAGCTCTGGGACGTGGGAACTCTGCTGACCACAATCCCTAAACCTATCAAACACACTAGAAATAGCCGTGGATTGCGCCTAACACTCCCTATGCAACTCGGTACAGCCTAAGAAACTAGCTAGCCCTGAAGATAGAAAAATAAAGCCTACCTTGCCTCAGAGAAATTCCCCAAAGGAAAAGGCAGCCCCCCACATATAATGACTGTGAGTAAAGATGAAAATACAAACACAGAGATGAAATAGATTTAGCAAAGTGAGGCCCGACTTACTGAACAGACCGAGGATTGGAAAGGTTACTTTGCGGTCAGCACAAAAACCTACAAAAAGACCATGCAGAGGGCGCAAAAAGACCCTCCGCACCGACTCACGGTGCGGAGGCGCTCCCTCTGCATCCCAGAGCTTCCAGCAAGCAAGACAACAAATTAAATAGCAAGCTGGACAGAAAAATAGCAAACCAAAGAAATACAAGCTGGAACTTAGCTTCTGATGGGAAGACAGGTCACAAGAACGATCCAGGAGTGAACTAGACCAATACTGGAACATTGACAGGTGGCATGGAGCAAAGATCTAAGTGGAGTTAAATAGAGCAGCAGCTAACGAATTAACCTCGTCACCTGTGAAACTCAGAAACACCCACCAGAGGAAGTCCATGGACAGAACCAGCCGAAGTACCATTCATGACCACAGGAGGGAGCCCGACAACCGAATTCACAACAGGGACGTGACAGGAATGTGAGTATGTACTGTTTTTTTTTAGGCATCGCCAGCCTTAGATTGTCTGTAAAAAGTCTCATTTAAGGCCCCGTCACACATAGCGACGCTTAAGCGATCCCGACAACGATACGACTTGTCAGGGATCGTTGCTGCGTCGCTATGTGGTCGCTGGTGAGATGTCACACAGTGCGATCTCCCCAACGACGCAGCAGCGATGCGGCGACCTGTAGCGACCTGTACAACGATGCTATTTCATGACGATTCAACGAGACGTCCTGTCAACGAGGTCGTTGGTAAGGTGTCAAACACAGCGATGTGTGCTACCCAGCGGGACCTCAACGATCAAAAAACGGTCAAGGCCATTCCGACACGACCAGCGATCTCACAGCAGGGGCCTGGTCGCTGCTACGTGTCACACATAGCGAGATCGCTACTGAGGTCGCTGTTGCGTCACAAAACTTGTGACTCAGCAGCGATCTCGCTATGTGTGACGGGGGCTTTACCCTAAAACAACAACAACCACCCTGCAACCTCACTTAATACCCTTCCAAATAACTATACCATATGAAAGTGGGGGTAGGGTGAGAATTGTTTTCCAACTTCAACATATGAGCTCTAATTGGGTTCATTCACATTGAGGGAGAACAGGGTATACAAGTTGCACTTTCAAGACCACCAACCATGCGTTTTCACTCTTTTGATGGCCATAAAAATGTAGTCATGTTCTAATAATTTCTTAAGAGAGTAGGGTTCATGGTGGGGGTTCTTGTCAGTGTGAATTCCCATTCAAACCAACCTAACACAGCAACGTACATATTTCTAGTTGAAACAAATAAGAAAGTTTTCTTCTAACAAATCATTTGAGAAGAACCTACATATTGCCAGCATATAGTCTATGTATGCATGCTAAAAATGAGATCACTTAGGGAATATGAAAATAGAAAATTTGGAAAATACAATATTCGGTGAAATCAATACATCAGAAAATTTGTCCATTCATGGTAAACAAACTATATGCAATCTTTAAATCAAGCAAGTCAGTAAATATAAAGAATCAAGACTAAATTTCTGTAGTAATAATTTTTGTCACATACATAAATCTAGATAATTTCATGTCCAGCTCTGAGGAACATCAGAAATTGTCCACGGAGCAATAAAAGAAGGCAGCCTGGTCAGATGGATCAAGTCTCCTTTACATTATATGGATGACCAGATGCACTATTCTGAGAAACAGTTGATATCAGGGAGCATTATTAAAAAAAAAAAAAAGCAATCTGGCAAAGGAATTGAGATGCACTCGAAAAGGTTATTTTCGGAAAGCTTGGGTCCTCGCATTTATGGTTGTTACGCTGTCTGATGTAGATCACATACCTATTCTAAGGCTACTTTCACACTAGTGTCGGTACGGGCCCGTCGCAGTGCGTCGGGTCGACACATGCTGTGAAGTAAAAGCACAACGGGGGCAGCGGATGCAGTTTTACAATGCATCCGCTGCCCCATTGTAAGGTCCGGGGAGTAGGGGGTGGAGTTCTGGCCGCGCATGCGCGGACGGAAAAAGCGGACCCGACGGACAAAAAAACATTGCAAGCAACGTTTTTCTGTCCTGACGGACTGCAAAAACACGCTGCATCCGTCGCACGATGGATGCAATGTGTGGCAATCCGTCGCAATGTGTCGCTAATGAAAAATGAAAATCTGGAGAAAAAACGCATCCTGCAGGCAACTTTGCAGGATGCATTTTTTCTTCAAAACTACGCATTGTGACATGCGTCCAACGACGCTAGTATGAAAGTAGCCTAACAGACTGAAAACACTACTGATGGCAGTAGCATAATGATTCTTATCACACTATACAAAGATTTAGGAATGGCTTGAGGAGCATGAAAAGCTTAAAGTGTTAAATTAGCCTTCAAATTCCCCAGATATTAATCTGATCTAAATTGATCTGACTGTTGTAAAATCAAGACGAAACAATGGAGGCCTCCCCTCAAAACTTAAAGCCCCCATATATATTAGACTGAAGTTGATATTGATGGGTTTGGCCGACTGTGTGTAGGGGAGCTGGCCAACTGATCATCAGAGGAGATGTGGATTGCATGTGTCCGATTGGGACTGCAGATCGTATAGTCCCCCAATATAAACTACTAGCTGATGTATCATCCAGCAGCTTTCTCATATAGAATACTGGAGTACTTGGCCTCAGAATCATTTGGATGAGACAGCCACTTAATGTGTATGGCCAGCCATAAAATTACCTAAAAATGACCTGCTTCACAAAGTCGAAAGTGTACAGTTCTTGCACTTATTTTATTCTTGCTGCTCCTCTGAGTATGCAGTTTTTTTTAGCATTCTTTTCTTAAAATCTACTATACGGTTACAGACTGAGGGCCTTTTTATTCAGTGCTAATGTTTTATGGTCTTTACTATGAACAACCAAGATATTTTGCAACATTGTGTGATGATTTACCCTCTTAAGAGTTTGATAATCCTCTCTGTTTCTGTGTAAATCAAGTTTATTAAACGAAATCATATATACAGATACCATCGTAGTGAAATAGTAGCAGATTGATACAACTTAGGATGACATTTGGATTGTTAACACTGTAACCAAAAGAAGATGCAGTAAACATTACCCTACAATCCCATACAATGGCTCCATTGTCTTCTTTTGGAAAAAAAGGGCTATTCTAGTAAAGGTACCGTCACACATAACGATATCGTTGACGATATCGTTGCTTTTTGTGATGTAGCAACGATATAGTTAAGGAAATCGTTATGTGTGACAGCGACCAACGATCAGGCCCCTGCTGGGAGATCGTTGGTCGCTGAGGAAAGTCCAGCACTTTATTTCGTCGCTGGACTTCCCGCTGACATCGCTGGATCGGCGTGTGTGACACCGATCCAACGATGTCTTCACTGGTAACCAGGGTAAACATCGGGTTACTAAGCGCAGGGCCGCGCATAGTAACCCGATGTTTACCCTGGTTACCATCGTAAAAGTAAAAAAAACAAACACTACATACTTATACTTACATTCCGCTGTCTGTCCCCGGCGCTCTGCTTCCTGCACTGGCTGTGAGCGCCGGTCAGCCGGAAAGCAGAGCGGTGACGTCACCGCTCTGCTTTCCAGCCGCTGTGCTCACAGCCAGTGCAGGAAGCAGAGCGCCCGGGACAGACAGTGGAATGTAAGTATGTAGTGTTTGTTTTTTTACTTTTACGATGGTAACCAGGGTAAACATCGGGTTACTAAGCGCGGCCCTGCGCTTAGTAACCCGATGTTTACCCTGGTTACCGGCATCGTTGGTCGCTGGAGAGCTGTCTGTGTGACAGCTCTCCAGCGACCAAACAGCGACGCTGCAGCGATCGACATCGTTGTTGGTATCGCTGCAGCGTCGCTTAGTGTGACGGTACCTTAACACTTACAGAGAACCATAAATCAGTGGGTTAATTCTGGAGTGGGCACCCAAGGACACCCATCCTTTAACTGTGTATTAAGTTATTACCAATGGCGATGAAATACATTTATAGTAAGGATCCATATCTCCGGAACCCGTATTAGCGTCTAGATTCGGGTATATTGCCAGAGTAGGTTATCCGAATTGGTTCCTATTCATTGCCATAACAAAATTTTAACCAATACAACAAATAACGGACAAAGAGAGGAAAGTGAGGAAAAACAGAGAGAGAAGAAGAAACAAGAGGGGGGAGGGTGGGGGGGGGATCCAGTTTCCGCTATTCCATCCAACTCAACCTGGAATTAATATTAATGCATATTGGTCCACAGTCCAATAGACCATATCCGAAGAAATTAATGGTTTGAGCCAGAGATTCCACTGAGCCATATGGTCAGTTCTGTAGACTCCCTAAACATTATCCAAGGGGCCCATATGTTCAGGACCTTGTCCAAAGTCCCGGTGTCCTGACCAACTAGTTGCTCCATTCTAAAGTGGTGGTTCAATTCTGCTACAAGCTCGGATCTTGAAGGGAAATTTGTCTACTTCCAGTAACGGGGTATTAAATTGCGTGCAGCTGTCAAAAAATGTCTAAGGAGGCCTTTCTTAAATTTGGCTATGGAAAGATCACAAATAGATAGCAGGGCCACCTCTATTGTGGGTCGAGCTTTGTGCATAGATAACTTATTATGAAGATCAAAAACATCCTCCCAGAAACCTTTAATGGATGGGCAAGACCACCAAATGTGTGTGTACGATCCCCTCTCCTTCCAACATCTCCAGCACGTGTCAGGGGTATTTGGGAACATAGTATGAATGTTGTCTGGGCATTTGTACCACCGAGACAAAAGCCTATAACCTCTCTCTTGATAGTCCGCACATAATGAGGATCTGAGTGTATAGAGAAGACTCTTATTCCTGTCATCTGGCACTAACGATTTATTCAAGTCAATTTCCCATTTCTGAAAGAAAGCTGAAGGATCTAGTGTAGAAATCTGGTGCCCCTGGAACATTTTATATAAGTGATACTGTGTGTGATGGAGGGTCCCCACCCAGGCAAGCCGACTCGAAAGAAGTAAGCGGTCGGAATAGGTCAACCTGTTTGGATATCTTGAGAACATAGCTTTTGATTTGTTCATAAAGTAGCCATACCCCAGGCGGAGTTCCTGATCCCTCGAAAAGGGAGTGCAAAGATTTTACTGATGAAGGGGTAATGTAATCATGGACTATTGGATGGCTATCCTTATGTTTATGAAGAAATATGATTTTATCAGGGTTGTCAGCGATCGGGGTCAAGGGACCTGGTATAGATGACATATTAAGCTTTAGATTATTGCGTTTAACAAAAAGAATCAGATTTCTTGTAAGAAAGGGAAGGCTCCCCCCCTGAACCACAGCACCCCCACCCTGCCAGATGTTAACTCTGGGATTGGCCACTGAAATATTTGTCTCCAAGTCCACCCACTTTTTTTTAAGTTTATTATGGTATAGATCTAGTAAGCAGGTTCCGATGGAGGCATGATTATAGAGCAGGAAATTAGGCAGGCTCAGACCTCCCTCTTGTTTAGGTCTACTTAATAATTGATATGATAGGTGAGGGCGCTTGCCCGACCATATATATCTTGTAATTGCTCATTTGAGTCTGGAGAAAAAGGAAGCAGGTAGAACCATAGGGATGGTCTGAAAAAAATAGAGAAGACGTGGCAATAAATCCATTTTTATCGTGTTGATCCTTCCAAGCCAGGACAAGTGTAGTTTATTCCAGCTCTCCAGATCAAGCTCAGCTTTACGAAGGGCCATTTTATGGTTAGTTTCGTATAGTTGTGACGTCTTGGCAGTCAGAGCTATACCCAAGTATCTGAGGGAGTCAGAGCGCCATTTAAATGGGAAGGATCGTAACTCAAAAGCTAATGCAGGAGATAAAGAAATATTTAGATTGCCTTCTGCAGGCATGTACTACGGAGGACAGAGAATGAACTTCAATCCAATATTGCAGCTGGCAGGTAAGGAAAGGGTGAATCAAACACCCGAAAACCCCACCTCTATGGCTGAAGATTGCTCCCTCCAAATTCAGGTGACAGAGCCCCTTTAACATTATATGAACAAAAATCTCAGCCATAGTCAAGGTGTTTTTTAAGAAATTGGTAATATGGGAGGTAAACTGGGCCCCTTGGATACTCATAAGTGAATCCAGGGATGGGGATATGCTGGGTAATTGAGAATTGAGCAACAAAGAGGAGGGGGAAGAAATAGAGACAAATAGAGAGAGAGAAAGAAAAATTCAATGTGAGGTGAATGCACACCTACAGGAAGAAGTCGTGATGTGGTGGTGTGTCCCATATCCACCAAGCACGTCTATTTGAGTGAGGAAAAGCCGATGGTCAGAACCGTTCTCCACCCACCACCCCCACGACCCAGACACCCCAATAACAGGTAGTAAACAGTTTTAGGTCTACAAACATAAACCTCTAGTTCCTCTTAATCCAAATTTAAAGGGAACCTGTCACCCCGTTTTTTCAGTAGGAGATAAAAATACCGTTAAATAGGGCCTGAGCTGTGCTTTACAATAGGGTATTTTTTGTCCCCCGATTCCCTACCTATGCTGCCGAAATACCTTACAAAAGTGGCCTTTTTCGCCTGTCAATCAGGCTGGTCAGGTCGGATGGGCGTGATCACAGCGCTGTTTCTTCCCCCAGATCTTGCTTATGTTCCCGTTGGTGGCGTAGTGCTTCTCGCATGCGCAAGTGCCGAATGCACTGCGCAGCTGTAGAAAAAGAGCGCGCTTGCCGCTATTCAGCGGTTTCTCGGTGGGCGCGGTCATCTTCCTGAGGCCGCGCGTGCGCAGATGGAGTCTCCTGCTTCCCGGGGCTTCAGGAAAATGGCCGCGGGATGCCGTGCGTGCGCAGATGGACATCGCGGCGGCCATTTTCCTGAAGCCGAGTCTTTTTCTACAGCTGCCCAGTGCATTCGGCACTTGCGCATGCGAGAAGCACTACGCCACCAACGGGAACATAAGCAAGATCTGGGGGAAGAAACAGCGCTGTGACCACGCCCACCCGACCTGACCAGCCTGATTGACAGGAGAAAAAGGCCACTTTTGTAAGGTATTTCGGCAGCATAGGTAGGGAATCAGGGGACAAAAAATACCCTATTGTAAAGCACAGCTCAGGCCCTATTTAACGGTATTTTTATCTCCTACTGAAAAAACGGGGGTGACAGGTTCCCTTTAAGCTCTAACTACACAGTATTGACTGTTTGAAAGAAAATTAGACCTTTTATAACATCACAAGTAAGAAACCGGAGTGTCTATTTAAACGACAACCAACCGTACAATTAAGCACGGGCAAACCAAGTACACATCGGACCTAAAGTCCGGATATCCTGTTGGAACATGAGTATGTCGGACAATAAACTTTGAATATAAGATAAGGAACATGTGTGCCCCCTCAGGTTTGACAGGAAGCTGAACCATTCTTTTTAAGTTGCTTGGAGTGAGGGGCTTTCAGCCATCTAGGCGGAATGTCTGGAAGCTGAAGGGGCCTTGGCCAGTCAGGGAGCTCAGTCAGCGGTAATTCAAAAGTTCCCAGGAAAGTGGCCAGGTCTCCCAAATTACGAAAAATTGCTGATTTCCCGCCTTTAAAAGCCATCAGCTGAAACGGGAATCCCCATTTATAAAGAATGTCTCTTTCTTTAAGGAGAGATAAAAGTGGTCGCAAAGCTCTTCTTAAGGTACCTTCACACATAACGATATTGTTAACGATATCGTTGCTTTTTCTGACGTAGCAACGATATCGTTAATGAAATCGTTATGTGTGACAGCGACCAACGATCAGGCCCCTGCTGGGAGATCGTTGGTCGCTGAATAAAGTCCAGAACTTTATTTCGTCGCTGGACTCCTGCTGACATCGCTGGATCGGCGTGTGTGACACCGATCCAGCGATGTCTTCACTGGTAACCAGGGTAAACAGCGGGTAACTAAGCGCAGGGCCGCGCTTAGTAACCCGATGTTTACCCTGGTTACCATTCTAAAAGTAAAAAAAACCAAACACTACATACTTACCTACAGCCGTCTGTCCTCCAGCGCTGTGCTCTGCTCTCCTCCTGTACTGGTTGTGAGCGCCGGTCAGCCGGAAAGCAGAGCGGTGACGTCACCGCTCTGCTTTCCGGCCGCTGTGCTCACAGCCAGTACAGGACGAGAGCAGAGCACAGCGCTGGAGGACAGATGGCTGTAGGTAAGTATGTAGTGTTTGTTTTTTTTTACTTTTAGAATGTTAACCAGGGTAAACATCGGGTTACTAAGCGCGGCCCTGCGCTTAGTTACCCGATGTTTACCCTGGTTACCGGCATCGTTGGTCGCTGGAGAGCGGTCTGTGTGACAGCTCTCCAGCGACCAAACAGCGACGCTGCAGCGATCCGGATCGTTGTCGGTATCGCTGCAGCGTCGCTTAATGTGAAGGGGCCTTTAGTTGTAGAGTCCGCCTAGACAAATCTGATAGTATTAAGATCTGGACTCCACAAAAGGTAATGGAGCCTTTCTGTCTAGCGGCTAACATGATGGTTTCTTTGACTTTGTAATAGTGTATTCTGCATATGACGTCTCTGGGTCTTGAGTCTGATTGCGGTTTAGGTCCAAGGGATCTGTGGATCCGGTCAAATTCTATGGAGCTTGCACCTTTGTCATTTAAGATTTCAAGGAACAGTTTTTGGACTGTAATGTCTAGCTCAGTTGGGCTGATAGACTCAGGGAAGCCGCGTATTCTAATGTTGTTGCGTCTGTTGCGGTTCCCTAAGTCCTCTAACCCTGTAGCCATGTCCTCCAGTCTCATAGTGTGATTTGCTAGGACCTCTCTGTGGGTTTGAAGTTCTTGTAAGATAATTTCTTGAGATTTCTCAACATCTTCTACTCTAGATGTAAATTCTGATTTTAGGACCTGCAGTTCCTTCTTGTAAGAGTTTTCAATTCTGCAGGCAAATGTCTCCAAGTCATTTTTAGTGGGGAGGGTTCTAATAAATTTACTGAGGTCCTGGATAGTCAGATTATCTGGAAATTCAGAATTATCATTCCCCTCATATGTAGCTCTATCAGGGGAGCTGTGAGAAGCTAGGGAGTCCTGTGAAGGGGAAGACACCCCAGGGATCTTGGAAGAGGACTTGGATCTGGTATTCCTTTGCTGTTTTTTTGTGGTTATGAAGCGATCCATGTCTTCTGAGTGAGCTATAGGATCTAGAGGTTTTCCAACACGTTTTTTGGTTCTGTCCATAGATATCAGTGGGTTTTGGCTGGTCACATCTGGCCGCGGGGGGAAGGGGGGGTACACGGAGCCAGGACAGCTACATCACGCAGCCTGATCCCCCATCAGCATACTCCTCTCCCCTAGTAAGACCTCCACCCTATATGAAGAGATGGCCTGGGGGCTTTCAATTGCCCAGCAGATCTCGTGCTGTAGCGTTGTCTCAAGGGGTGAGCTGGGCCTCAGACTTTGCCTCTCGGCAAGATGGCGGCATTTGGCGCCAAGAGAGGGACCAGGGAGAAGGAGGACGCGTCAGGAGCCTCTGAAGCCCTGCTGGTGCCGTACCCGGTCGCCCCACCTCGGGTAAGTAAGGCTGCTGTAGGCGACTAATAGGTGAGGGGCTGCTGAAGAAGTGGAGCGGGACCTCACCGCAGGTGGACGGAGCCGCGGGCCGCCTGCCCTGCAGCGCTCCAGAGCTAAGATGGCCACTGCGTCTTCTTTAGGCAGCTTCCCTCCCGCTCCACCGTCTCTCCCTCACTCACCAAGTCCTCCCTGAAGTGCGCCGCGGTCCCGGGCGCACTCCCTCTCGCCGGCAATCTCGCCGCAGCTCCTCCGCCACCAGGGCAGTGCACCTCCTCCTCCGGACTTCGGCCGACTAGCGGCAATGGCGGCTCACAGTGGGAGCGTTCCTGCTCCTGTCGGCACCGGGCTCCGTCAGGTATGTCGTCCCGGTTGTGTGGAGTGATGTGGGTCTCTTCAGGTACCTTCACACTGAACGATATCGCTAGCGATCCGTGACGTTGCAGCGTCCTGGCTAGCGATATCGTTCAGTTTGACACGCAGCAGCGATCTGGATCCTGCTGTGATGTCGTTGGTTGCTGCAGAAAGTCCAGAACTTTATTTTGTTGCTGGACTTTCTGCAGACATCACTGAATCGGCGTGTGTGACGCCGATTCAGCGATGTCTTCACTGGTAACCAGGGTAAACATCGGGTTACTAAGCGCAGGGCCGCGCTTAGTAACCCGATGTTTACCCTGGTTACCAGCGTAAATGTAAAAAAAACAAACACTACATACTTACCTTCTGCTGTCTGTCCCCGGCGCTGTGCTTCTCTGCTCTGGCTGTGAGCGCCGGCCAGCCGGAAAGCACAGCGGTGACGTCACCGCTCTGCTTTCCGGCCGCTGTGCTCACAGTCAGTGCAGGAAAGCACAGCGCCGGGGACAGACAGCAGAAGGTAAGTATGTAGTGTTTGTTTTTTTTACGTTTACGCTGGTAACCAGGGTAAACATCGGGTTACTAAGCGCGGCCCTGCGCTTAGTAACCCGATATTTACCCTGGTTACCAGGGGACTTCGGGATCGTTGGTCGCTGGAGAGCTGTCTGTGTGACAGCTCTCCAGGGACCAAACAGCGACGCTGCAGCGATCGACATCGTTGTTGGTATCGCTGCAGCGTCGCTGAGTGTGAAGGTACCTTTAATCCGGGGTCCGCAGAGCAATAAAGCAGGTTTCAGCGCTTTAATCTGAAAGGCACCGAGGAGCTCGTCTGAAGCACGTCTGCTCGGCTCCAGGTCCAGGCCACGCCACTCAATCCTCTCTGTTTCAATTGACATCTCTCGTATTGTCAGTCCACTTGTTGCAACAGCTCTCCAAGGTGTGATCACTCCTTTTTAGATGCAGACTAACAAGCAGATCTAATTTGATGTAGGTGTTCGTTTTGGGAATGAAAATTGACAGGGTGATTCCATAATTTTTTCCCTCATAATTGAGTGACTCCATCATTTTTACCATTACTGACTACCACATTTTTAGTTCTTGATTTCTTTTAGTGTTTATTAAAGCCAGATAGTTGCCATTTGAAATGACTTTAGTTTTGCTCCATGTCTGTGATCTGCTTTTATCTACAAAATTAAACAACTGAATGAACATCCTCCAAGGCCGGCGATTACATAATTTTTGCAAGGGGCTGTAAACCTGCTCTTTAGAAAAATGTTCATTCATTTATTAGTATGAGATTTTTATTTAGAATCAACTTATACCCCTGCCATTTCCCCAAATACAGTTTGAGATGTTCCTTCTATCTGCTGAATGGCACATATCAAAACTATTCTGCCCTGACATGCAACGATACTGCTGCTTTGCAAAATGTTATAGAACCCATACTTAAAACAAAGTATAAAAATATATTGGTATAATAAGCATGCAGGGAAAAAAAAAACTTTGATTGCCACGAAAAATCACACTATGCTGTTGCCCTGGAGATAAGTTAAAAAGAAATAAGAAAAAAAGATTGTGACTTGAATAGATGTATGATATGAAATTAAAATGTTTCAAGTTGAACAATCCAAAATGGATGAGGAAAGGTTAGAGTAAGAGAGAGAGAAATCAATTCTCCAATGGCAATCATGAATGGAAAAGAAGTATGAATAGGATTTGCCAGTGGGGTGCAACAGCTGCCAAATATCCTGCAGCCAACGAATTACAATAATACTGATGAAGTGTGCAAGAGCATTTGGAATCATTGCAGGGAACACAGAAAAAAAAAACCTCCAGCAATAATGAGCCTATTCTATTCGAGATCCCATCCAGCTCCTGTTGCTGGTTCAAACAACAGAGAATGCTGGAAAGTCTTTGACATCAACATAAATGTAAAAAAAAAGATATTGTCTTTGAGACTTGAGACAGCGTCTATAAGAAGATAATGCATTGTTTCTCATATGCACAACAAACATATCATAACAAAAGATATTAGTATAGGCTATTATTAAAGTTGGGTTCAAAAGGCATAGAATATCAAGGTTTTGATGATTACAACATAATGGGGAATTGCAAGAACAAAAAGCTCTGGGTATGATCATCGCATTTTGTAGTATTCAGCATTCGTCTGCCAATAAAATATGCTAAACACACTTCCACGAAAATGATAATCGGGAAGTCTCACTTTGAGGCATTTAGGTCTGATCTGGAGATTTACAGTCAGGGGTAAATTCCATTGTTCTGTAAGCTCATTTACAGCAGGACAAATTGCTCCATATGGATGCAAATAAGAGTACCGTATACAATTTTTTAAAGTAAATGTCATGCCAATCCATAAACTAAGTTTTTTATTTCTTGTCTGCTTGCGACAATGCTTTTTGTTAAAAGGGTCCTTCAGTGATAAGCTGATCACAGGATGACCCACTGGTGGGACGCAAAGAATCAGCTGTAATTTGTGGGGGAAACTGATGGCAAATACCGTAGTTCAATTTTCTGTGGCACAAAACACTCTTCCCAGTGAAATCGATCAACTGACAAAATTATATGTAATATACAAACATGCTGGGTTCTTTCAAGCAAGAGACATTATTCTCTACTTTGGCTAAAAATTGAGGGTCTTGGAGCCTCAACTTACCCTAACTAAGTCATGGTTACAAGTTATACAGTTATGCCACAATGATCAAGCACAGAAGCTTCTTAAAGAAGCTGTCCTATGATCTTGCTCCCCCCCTAAATGTGAGCATGCAGTGTACTGGCAGTGTGTTAATATACTCAGGGGCGTATCTGGGGTAAGAAGGTGTGGGATTTGCCCTGGGCAACATTGATAGACAGCTCAGAGAAGGTGTAACACACCAGCTCACAGCACTCAATTGGTCTCGCATCTTTCAAATGCAAGTGCAATTCAGGCTCTGACAGCCAGCACGTTCAAATCAGCTGAACACGTGGCTGATGTCAATCCACACAAGTGGAGACGAAATGTGTGAAGAGTCAGTATGGGCAATGTGATGGGAGAGCATGTGCAGAGACAGTATGGGCAATGGGGAAATGTGTGCAGAGACAGTAGGTGGAAGGGAGTAAATTTAATAAGAAACAGTATGGGTATGGAGAGAGGAAATGGGAGAAAATTAAATATGGGCAGGAAGAGGATGAAATATGTGAAGAGACAGTGATTACAGGGGTCGGAGATTGTGTTAAGAGACAGTATGGGCACAAAGATAAATGTGTGAGGAAATAGTATAGGCGAGTCGGGATGTGTGATGAGACAGTATTGGAAGGGGGATTTGTGAGGAGACAGTATGGGCAGGGGTGGGAATATGCGTGGAGACTGTATGGGGAGGAGTAATGAATGTGTGAGGGGCCAGTGGGGAGGAGTAATGAATGTGTGAGGGGCCAGTGGGGAGGAAAGGTGTGGGGACAGTATGGGGGAGAAAAGTTTGCTAATACCTTATCTTCATGTTTCTCTCAATGAAACAAGGGCTGTAATATTTTATTGAACATTGAGAGAATTAGGATAAGAAGATTCTTGCGCGTGACTAAGTACGCAAATGACATACAGTGGGGAAAATAAGTATTTGATACAATGCCGATTTTGTAACTTTATCCACCTACAAAAAATGAAGAGGTCTGTAATTTTTATCGTAGGTACACCAACTGCGAGACCGAATCTAAAAATAAAAAAACAGAAATTCACATTGTATGATTTTTACATAATTAAACTGCATTTTATTGCATGAAATAAGTATTTGAGCACCTACCAACCAACAAGAATTCTCACTCTCATAGACCTGTTAGTCTTTCTTTAAGAAGTCCTCCTACTCTGCAATCACTACCTGCATTAATTGCATCTGTTTGAACTCGTTACCTGTATAAAAGACACCTGTCCACACACAATCACACTCCAACCTCTCCACCACGGCCAAGGTCAAAGAGCAGTCTAAGGACACCAGGGACAAAATTGTAGACCTGCACAAGGCTGGGATGGGCTACAAGACAGTAGGCAAGCAGCATAATGAGAAAGCTACAGCTGTTCGCACAATTATTAGAAACACAAGATGACTGTCAATCTTCCTCTGTCTGTGGCTCCTTGTAAAGTCTTGTCTCGTGGGGCACAGATGACTCTGAGAAAATCAGAAGAGGACCTGGTCAATGACCTGAAGAGAGCTGGGACCACAGTCTCAAACATTACCATTAGTAACACTACACTGTCATGGATTAAAAACCTGCAGGGCATACAAGGTCCCCCTGCTCACGCCAGCACATATTCAGGACCGTTTGAAGTTCACCACTGATCATCTGGATGATCCAGAGGAGGCATGGGAGAAGGTCATGTGGTCAGATGTGACCAACATTTTTTGGAATCAACTCCACGCCCAATGTTTGGACGTAGCGGAAGAATGAGTACAACCCCAAGAACACCGTCCCAACCATGAAGCATGGTAGGGGAAACATCATAGTATAGGTGTCCTTTTCTGCAAAAGGGACATGACAACTGCCCCATATTGAAGAGAGGATGGATGGGGTCATGTATTCTGAGATTTTGTCTAACAATCTCCTTTCCTCAGTAAGAGCATTGAAGATGGGTTGTGGCTGTGTCTGCCAACATGACAATCACCCAAAACACACATCCAGGGGAACTAAGGAGTGGCTCTGTAAGAAGCATTTAAAGGTCATGGAGTGGCCTAGTCAGTCTCCAGATATGAACCCAATAGAAAATCTTTGGAGGGATATGAAAATGAATGTTGTCCAGCGACAGCCCCGAAACCTGAATGATCTGAAGAAGATCTGTATAGTGAGCTAAAATCCCTGCTGTAGTGTGTGCAAACTTGGTCAAAAACTAGAGGAAACGTCTGATCTCTTTAATTGCAAACAAAGGTTTTTGTACCAAATACTAGTTCTCTTTTTCTATTGTATCAAATACATATTTTATGCAATAAAATGCAAATCATTATGTAAAAACCATACAAGGCGATATCCTGGAATTTTTTATTTTTTTCAAGATTCTCTCTCTCAGGCTAGTTTCACATTTGCGTTAAAAAACGCAGCGTTAAAAATGCATCCGCAGGTGGTGAAAAAAACGCATGTAAACGCGTACAAACGCTGCGTTTTTTAGACGCATGCGTTTTCGTATGCGGTAAAAAAACGCTGCGTTTTAACGCGTTTACATGCGTTTTTTACCACGTTTGCGTTTTTTAAAAGCATGATGAGAAATTTCACAAGAGAAAAATCAAGATCCAGACACCGCCAATGGGACTACAGAGGGCGTGTGACATGACTCTGTGGACCAAAATATGGAAAAATTGTAGCTCTCAAAATGTGGTAACGCAAAAAATATTTTTTGGAATAAAAAGCGTCTTTAGTGTGTGACAGCTGCCAACCATAAAAATCAACTAGAAAACCCACTATAAATAGAAATGGCTAGGGTTAGGGTTAGAGTTTGGATCCCTAGGGTTAGGGTTTGGATCCCTTTATCACCTTGATGGGCTAGGGTTAGGGCTAGGGTTAGGATCCCTTTATCACCTTGATGGGTTAAGGCTAGGGTTAGGGTTTGGATCCCTTTATCACCTTGATGGGTTAGGGCTAGGGTTAGAATCCCTTTATCACCTTGATGGGTTAGGGCTAGGGTTAGGGTTTGGATCCCTTTATCACCTTGATGGGTTAGGGCTAGGGTTAGGGTTTGGATCCCTTTATCACCTTGATGGGTTAGGGCTAGGGTTAGAATCCCTTTATCACCTTGATGGGTTAGGGCTAGGGTTAGGGTTTGGATCCCTTTATCACCTTGATGGGTTAGGCCTAGGGTTAGGGTTTGGATCCCTTTATCACCTTGATGGGTTAGGGCTAGGGTTAGAATCCCTTTATCACCTTGATGGGCTAGGGCTAGGGTTAGGGTTTGGATCCCTTTATCACCTTGATGGGTTAGGGCTAGAATCCCTATATCACCTTGATGGGTTAGGGCTAGGGTTAGGGTTTGGATCACTTTATCACCTTGATGGGTTAGGGTTTGGATCCCTTTATCACCTTGCTGGGTTAGGGTTAGGGCTAGGGTTAGGATCCCTTTATCACCTTGATGGGTTAGGGCTAGGGTTTGGATCCCTTTATCACCTTGATGGGTTAGGGTTAGGGTTTGGATCCCTTTATCACCTTGATGGGTTAGGGCTAGGGTTAGGGTTTGGATCCCTTTATCAGCTTGATGAAATTGGGGTTAGGGCTAGGGTTAAGGTACCTTCACACTGAGCGACATTAGAACGATAACGATAGCGATCCGTGACGTTGCAGTGTCCTGGATAGCGATATCGTTGTGTTTGACATGCAGCAGCGATCAGGATCCTGCTGTGAGATCGCTGGTCGGAGCTAGAAGGCCAGCACCTTATTTCGTCGCTGGATCACCCGCTGACATCGCTGAATCGGCGTGTGTGACGCCGATCCAGCGATGTCTTCACTGGTAACAAGGGTAAACATCGGATTACTAAGCGCAGGGCCGCGCTTAGTAACCCGATATTTACCCTAGTTACCATTGTAAATGTAAAAAAAAAAAAACACTACATGCTTACATTCCGGTGTCTGTCGCGTCCCCCGGCGTCCGCTTCCCTGTACATCCTGTGTCAGCGTCAGTCGGCCGTAAAGCAGAGCACAGTGACGTCACCGCTCTGCTTTACGGCTGGCGCTTACACAGGATGCAGAAGGAGTGCAGGGAAGCGGACGCCGGGGGACGCGACAGGCACCGGAATGTGAGTATGTTTTTTTTTTTTTTTACATTTACAATGGTAACCAGGTAAACATGTTTACCCTGGTTACCCGGGGACTTCGGCATCGTTGGTCGCTGGAGAGCTGTCTGTGTGACAGCTCTCCAGCGACCACACAGCGACGCTGCAGCGATCGGCATCGTTGTCTATATCGCTGCAGCGTCGCTTAATGTGACAGTACCCTTAGGGTTTGGATCCCTTTATCACCTTGATGGTGGGGGTGGCTTATCAGTGTGTAGACTTGTTTTTTTCTATGGAAAAGCATGCGTTAAAAAACGCAACCAAACGCATGTGCTTAAAAACGCATGCGTTTACATAGACCGCAATATGTTTTTTTGCCGCAAAAAACGCATGCTTTTTTTGCGGCAAAAAAAACGCCTCTAGAAATTACTACATGTTGCATTTCCTTAACAAAACGCAAGCATAGAAACGACGCATGCGTTGTCAAACGCGGCAAAACCCATACAAAAAAAACGCATGCGTTTTTAATGTTAAATATAGGAAAAAAAACGCATGTTTTTTTGCGTTAAAACACAGCGGCAAAAAACGCAAATGTGAAACCAGCCTCACAGTTGAAAGTGTACCTACGATAAAAATTACAGACATCTCCATTCTTTGCAGGTGGGAAAAAATTAATCTCAGAAATAGGCAGCACAAGCCTAATTTTTTTTAATTTACAAACTTCTGAATTTTTTTTCACCATTTAAATAAAAAAAATACATATACAGGTTTGATATCACAGTAATGTTAGTGACCTGATGATTCTTGCCACCAACTCATATTTACGATACAACCTGTGCTAGACACTGGAGAAGACAGTAATAGGTGAGTATATTCAGAGGTGAATCTGTTTTCCTGCACCCTGGGCAAAAATTCAGTTTGGCGCCTCCTCTTATACACAGCTTAAACTGTGTGAGTAGTTGGCATATGACTGCACATACAGTGGGGAAGATAAGTATTTTATACACTGACAATTTTCCACGTTTTGCATGAGTAGCTGACTTATTTGTACCAATTTTGTCTACATACAATGTTTTTATTGCCATTTATTGCTTTTCTACAGGTTCTACAACATGGGCTAATTAATTTTACATTTTGATAGACAAGACTTTTACAGACATGGTGATGTCAAATATGTTTATTCTTTTTACTTGGGAAAAAGGGTATGACATGAATATTTGTAATACTTTATTTTTTTTATACTTTTAAAAACTGTTATTTCATTTTTTACTTTTATAGTCTCCTTAAGGGACTTGAACCCACGATTACTTGATCACATGCTAAATATTACAATACCGCATTATTGCGATATATAGTAAAATGTACAGTCTAATGTGAAGCTCAGTCTATGGCTCAACTTCTCAGAATTACCAAGATGGCCGGACCCATGCTGCCATGAAGGCAATCCATTGGCGCCTCGCTAGAAGCTAGAAGATCGTTGGGTACAGCCGGGACCAGCTGCTTCGAAAGCATCACCAAACTGCGCGCCGTAAGGCGCGCGAATTTTTGCCTGTAGGACATTATTGCAAGAGAGCTTGGCTGAGTAGATTACACAAGAAGGAAAACACACAGCAAGTCAGCAGGATCTAGGAGCAACATGGCAGATGTGACAACCTACATGGTGAGCTGCAGCATGTGCTACATGTTCACAGATCGACCAGAAGAAGAATCCAATTTCACCTGTCAGAAGTGTAGACTAGTGGCCCTTTTAGAAGAAAAGGTGCGGGGTCTGGAAGAAAGAATAGCAACTTTGAAACTCATCAAAGAGAATGAAGACTTTCTAGACAGAACAGAAGCATCTCTACTGGTCACAGAAGGTGCAAAAAGTGTCAGAGAACCTCCAAAAACAGATGAGTGGAAGCATGTGACCAAAAGAAGCAAGAAGACCATGGAGAAATCACCAACCACACAACTGAAGAACCGATATCAAATCTTTGTAGAGGATGAAGATGGCACACCTAAGAATGAAGCAATACCAGCAAGCAAAAAAGAAAAGGGCACACAGCAACAAGTGACAGCAAAAAGTACAGCCAAGAAGCAACGAAGAGTGGTGGTGGTGGGAGACTCACTACTGAGAGGCACCGAAGCAGCCATCTGCAGACCGGACATAACTGCAAGAGAAGTATGCTGCCTTCCAGGTGCGATGATCAAGGATGTGACCGATAGGATACCAAAGCTCTTCAGCTCCAAGGACGTCCACCCATTTCTTCTGATACATGTTGGCACCAATGACACGGCAAGGAAGGACCTACCGACAATCTGCAAGGACTTTGAAGAGTTGGGGAAGAAAGTAAAGGAACTGGATGCACAGGTAGTTTTTTCTTCTATCCTTCCAGTAGACGGGCATGGCACCAGGAGATGGAACAGGATCCTTGATGCAAACAACTGGCTAAGACGATGGTGCAGACAACAAGGATTTGGATTCCTGGACCACGGTGTGAATTACTGGTATGATGGACTCCTCGCCAGAGACGGACTACACCTCAACAAACCTGGGAAACACACATTCGCCAGAAGACTCGCTACACTCATCAGGAGGGCGTTAAACTAGAAGAAGAGGGGACGGGAAGAAAAACATTAGACTCGAACAAAGACGACCCAGGAAAACATACTCAGAAGGGAGGTAAGAACATTTCTAAAACAATCCACAGTGAGGAGATTGGAACAAAACAAAATCCTCTAAACTGCATGCTCGCAAACGCCAGAAGCCTGACAAACAAGATGGAAGAACTAGAAGCAGAAATATCTACAGGTAACTTTGACATAGTGGGAATAACCGAGACATGGTTAGATGAAAGCTATGACTGGGCAGTTAACTTACAGGGTTACAGTCTGTTTAGAAAGGATCGTAAAAATCGGAGAGGAGGAGGGGTTTGTCTCTATGTAAAGTCTTGTCTAAAGTCCACTTTAAGGGAGGATATTAGCGAAGGGAATGAGGATGTCGAGTCCATATGGGTTGAAATTCATGGAGGGAAAAATGGTAACAAAATTCTCATTGGGGTCTGTTACAAACCCCCAAATATAACAGAAAGCATGGAAAGTCTACTTCTAAAGCAGATAGATGAAGCTGCAACCCATAATGAGGTCCTGGTTATGGGGGACTTTAACTACCCGGATATTAACTGGGAAACAGAAACCTGTGAAACCCATAAAGGCAACAGGTTTCTGCTAATAACCAAGAAAAATTATCTTTCACAATTGGTGCAGAATCCAACCAGAGGAGCAGCACTTTTAGACCTAATACTATCTAATAGACCTGACAGAATAACAAATCTGCAGGTGGTTGGGCATTTAGGAAATAGCGACCACAATATTGTGCAGTTTCACCTGTCTTTCACTAGGGGGACTTGTCAGGGAGTCACAAAAACATTGAACTTTAGGAAGGCAAAGTTTGAACAGCTTAGAGATGCCCTTAATCTGGTAGACTGGGACAATATCCTCAGAAATGAGAATACAGATAATAAATGGGAAATGTTTAAGAACATCCTAAATAGGCAGTGTAAGCGGTTTATACCTTGTGGGAATAAAAGGACTAGAAATAGGAAAAACCCAATGTGGCTAAACAAAGAAGTAAGACAGGCAATTAACAGTAAAAAGAAAGCATTTGCACTACTAAAGCAGGATGGCACCATTGAAGCTCTAAAAAACTATAGGGAGAAAAATACTTTATCTAAAAAACTAATTAAAGCTGCCAAAAAGGAAACAGAGAAGCACATTGCTAAGGAGAGTAAAACTAATCCCAAACTGTTCTTCAACTATATCAATAGTAAAAGAATAAAAACTGAAAATGTAGGCCCCTTAAAAAATAGTGAGGAAAGAATGGTTGTAGATGACGAGGAAAAAGCTAACATATTAAACACCTTCTTCTCCACGGTATTCACGGTGGAAAATGAAATGCTAGGTGAAATCCCAAGAAACAATGAAAACCCTATATTAAGGGTCACCAATCTAACCCAAGAAGAGGTGCAAAACCGGCTAAATAAGATTAAAATAGATAAATCTCCGGGTCCGGATGGCATACACCCACGAGTACTAAGAGAACTAAGTAATGTAATAGATAAACCATTATTTCTTATTTTTAGTGACTCTATAGCGACAGGGTCTGTTCCGCAGGATTGGCGCATAGCACATGTGGTGCCAATATTCAAAAAGGGCTCTAAAAGTGAACCTGGAAATTATAGGCCAGTAAGTCTAACCTCTATTGTTGGTAAAATATTTGAAGGGTTTCTGAGGGATGTTATTCTGGATTATCTCAATGAGAATAACTGTTTAACTCCATATCAGCATGGGTTTATGAGAAATCGCTCCTGTCAAACCAATCTAATCAGTTTTTATGAAGAGGTAAGCTATAGACTGGACCACGGTGAGTCATTGGACGTGGTATATCTCGATTTTTCCAAAGCGTTTGATACCGTGCCGCACAAGAGGTTGGTACACAAAATGAGAATGCTTGGTCTGGGGGAAAATGTGTGTAAATGGGTTAGTAACTGGCTTAGTGATAGAAAGCAGAGGGTGGTTATAAATGGTATAGTCTCTAACTGGGTCGCTGTGACCAGTGGGCTACCGCAGGGGTCAGTATTGGGACCTGTTCTCTTCAACATATTCATTAATGATCTGGTAGAAGGTTTACACAGTAAAATATCGATATTTGCAGATGATACAAAACTATGTAAAGCAGTTAATACAAGAGAAGATAGTATTCTGCTACAGATGGATCTGGATAAGTTGGAAACTTGGGCTGAAAGGTGGCAGATGAGGTTTAACAATGATAAATGTAAGGTTATACACATGGGAAGAGGGAATCAATATCACCATTACACACTGAACGGGAAACCACTGGGTAAATCTGACAGGGAGAAGGACTTGGGGATCCTAGTTAATGATAAACTTACCTGGAGCAGCCAGTGCCAGGCAGCAGCTGCCAAGGCAAACAGGATCATGGGGTGCATTAAAAGAGGTCTGGATACACATGATGAGAGCATTATACTGCCTCTGTACAAATCCCTAGTTAGACCGCACATGGAGTACTGTGTCCAGTTTTGGGCACCGGTGCTCAGGAAGGATATAATGGAACTAGAGAGAGTACAAAGGAGGGCAACAAAATTAATAAAGGGGATGGGAGAACTACAATACCCAGATAGATTAGCGAAATTAGGATTATTTAGTCTAGAAAAAAGACGACTGAGGGGCGATCTAATAACCATGTATAAGTATATAAGGGGACAATACAAATATCTCGCTGAGGATCTGTTTATACCAAGGAAGGTGACGGGCACAAGGGGGCATTCTTTGCGTCTGGAGGAGAGAAGGTTTTTCCACCAACATAGAAGAGGATTCTTTACTGTTAGGGCAGTGAGAATCTGGAATTGCTTGCCTGAGGAGGTGGTGATGGCGAACTCAGTCGAGGGGTTCAAGAGAGGCCTGGATGTCTTCCTGGAGCAGAACAATATTGTATCATACAATTATTAGGTTCTGTAGAAGGACGTAGATCTGGGGATTTATTATGATGGAATATAGGCTGAACTGGATGGACAAATGTCTTTTTTTCGGCCTTACTAACTATGTTACTAACTATGTTACTATTGTGTCGGTTGGGATGAGCTGTGTGAGGGCACCATTAACCTCTCCAGTTAAACACCACTTGACAGCAATATTTAGTTGGTTTCACCAATGATCAGAACTCCTGAGCCTCCTAAACACATAGCACCCCAGCTATAACATACCTATACATCATTTTGCGTTAAAACACAGTGAACAGTATAAAAAAAAACTCAGAAAAACATAATTGGGATTGATTTTTGTTTAAATTCTATTATCCACCCTAAAATAATAAAAGTTAATCAATAATTTGTGTGCAACGGTACATGGCTACATTGACAGCAAAAAAATAAAGCAATGGCACTTTTAATGCTGTGATATTTTTTTGCCACAAAATCTGTCATTATCATGCAAAAGTACCGCAGTAAAGATTAAAAATTGATATTTATAATACTGCCCCATAGAACAAAGTTAACATGTTATTTATAATGTTCAGCAATGTGAACATTTAAAACACACATACAAAATTGTGAAACTGCATTTTCCCCCTGAACTTTTCTTAATAAAGTTAATTAGCTATATGTTCCAAAAATTGTGCCATAAAAAACACAACTCACCCCACGACACTAAAAGGTCATCATACATAGTGCTATATCAACAAAAATAAAAAGTTATGGCTGTTAGAATAATAATAATAATAATAATAATAATAATAATAATAATAAACTTAAAGTCCAAAATAGGTGGGTCCTAAAGAGGATTATTCCCTAACAGAACACTTGAAAATGGGTTTCCTAAACCAGATACAGGAAAGATATATATCTTGGTACCGTGTTAGCCAGTAGATAGAAAAATATTTAGAATTGAGAGTCCTCAGTGGTTGATACCATTTAATGGCTAATTGAAAAGATGGTAACATATTGCAAGCTTTCAAGACTACACAGGTCTCTTCATCAGGCAAAGACTAAAAGAAATTCTGAAGAATCACATATGTATGCACAACATAGCACAGAAAAAAAAACCATGGAATAAGACATGTGACATGAAGTGGAATTACCATGAGTGATAAAAAGTTATGTCCATAAATATTGGACCGATTCTTAGATAAGGAATGTTTTATTGTCCTCTGATTGGGGTCTGGTTCTGTTGTGATAACCCTTCAGGGGCAAGTTCCTTAGATGATGTAAAAAGTGTTTTAGGCAGCCCCCAAATCTAAGATGCATCATTGTAAAGAGCTCCCTGTCCTCTCCAACAGCTGCAGGTACCTTTCCTTGCAATCAAAAAAAATGTACATCCTGTCCATTTATAATGACCACGGACAAGATAAAGATCCCCAATTCACATCAGGACTACAAGATCCCATGTACTTTCAGCTGCATCACTTCTAATGTGGTGTACCTAATTATTTGTACTAAATGTCCAACAGGGGGTCTGTATGTGGGGGAGACAGGGCAAAATCTTAGAACAAGAATGAATTCTCACTGCCACACAATAAGAGAAAAAAGAATAAATCTACCTGTGGCAATACATTTTTGTCTCCTAAATCATAACATTATGGACATGAAATTACTTGTGTTAAAAGGTAGCTTCAAATCTCAGAGAGACAGAAGAGTCTAGGAATATAAACTGATGACGACCTTTGACAGCCTTAGTGGAGGAACGAATGTGTCGCATGGATTTATGTTTTTTTACGTCAACTAAGGAACTTGCCCCTCAGACTATGAGGGGTCATCACAACAGAACCAGACCCCAATCAGAGGACAATAAAACATTCCTTATCTAAGAACTGGTCCAATATTTATGGACATAACTGTTTATCACTCATGGTAATTCTGCTTCATGTCACCAGTCTTATCCATGTTTTGTTTTTATTCTGTGCTATGTTGTGCATAAATATGTGATTCTTCAGTATTTCTTTTAGTCTTTGCCTGATGAAGAGACCTGTGTTGTCCCGAAAGCTTGCAATTTGTTACCATCTTTTCAGTTAGCCATTAAAAGGTATCACCCACTGAGGACTCTCAATTCTAAATATTTTTCTAAACCAGATAAGGTCTTTCATCTGAACTCAGGTTCTCTAAAATGCAAGTGAAATAATAATAAAAAAAAAACCTGACAGCCTAGTTCGCCTATAGACATGCAGTATATATTCAACCCATTGAGTAAAAAGGCCCTAAACATGTAGGTTGCATAAGTATTCCAGTAAGAACAAGTTACTACTAGATCAGTCACTTTAACCACAAGCAGTCCATTACTTGTTCTAAGTGTACTTTTCATTCCTTGTGTTGTCTGGGGTGCCACACGCTGCCCTCAACATATCTATGGTGTAACCAGGGTCACACACCCTGGTTTCTCGGCTGTGTGCAGACTACCTTGATGGCTGAGGACGGGCAGTTGGCATATGCGATAAGGTGCCGATTCCTTAGACTTCATGGGTGGAATTGCCGCCATGTGGCCGCGACTTACCCAGACATTACTGGAGGAATTGTGGTCATTTGACCGCTGATTGTATAATATTTAAAGCTGCATTCCCATCTCCAAGATTCTATACAAATAGGTGTAATATTAATAAAAATATTAGAAAATACTTCCTCCAATTAGAAATGTAGTATAGTTATTCTGACTCGCTATGTCTCTTTCCTCGTGTGCAGCCATTGCAGGACCTTAGGGTACGTTCACATTTGCAGTTTGCGCCGCAGCGTCGCCGCCGCAACAAAACGCATGCGTCGTGCGGCCCTATCTTTAACATTGGGGCCGCATGTGCATGCGTTGTGTTGCGTTTTGTTGCGTTTTACGCCGCATGCGGCGTTAGGGCGCACCTGCCTGGGCGCGTCAAACGCAACATGTTGCATTTTTCGGGCGGCGCCGACCTTTTCAAAAACGCATGCGTCGTGCGGCCCTATCTTTTAACATTGGCGCCGCATGTGCATGCGTTTTGCTGCGTTTTTGTTTGCGTTGTGCGTTGCGGCGACGACGCTGCGGCGCACAACGCAAATGTGAACTTAGACTTAGATATCCATACTTAAGACCACTGATATAGTGAGTTAGCTAGTTGCTAGTGGGCATAACCATAGAGACATAGTGAATCAGAAAAACTATACTACATTTGTAATTTGAGGTATTACCTAATATTATTATTAACAAACCTACTACATATTTGGATATGATCTTAGAGATGAGAATACCCATTAAAGACCTGTGATCTAGCATTATGTACCATATCCCTGAAGAAGCAACATCATAAATACGCAAAATACGCATTGGGGCTCTTTTCATATCTAACAACTAGACTTGGTGCACTTTATGATTGTTAAGATGGACTGAAATGTGGCTCACTGGAAAGCAATTAATATGACCACATTGGTCTTTATTTGATAAAAGTGCTTTTCCCTATAACCTAGATGTGGTAATTTTTATAGTGATTGTCTGGTCTCGTTCCTCGTAACTATTGAGTATATTATATGTGCACTTTACCTCCATATACCCAACTCACCAAGTTATAACCTTGTAATCTGCTAACCAGTGTGCTGTTTTCTTTCATCCTATATACTTCAGATCTATGCGTGTTCATTTTTGTATGTACTCTAATAAAATATTTTCTGTTTTTGGCCATTTAATGCCTTTGTTCTTTTTATTGTGTGGTTATTCCACCAATTTTGTAGCCCGTCTATGGATGCATTCTACTTCTATCAATGTCTATATGCAGACAAAGTTTTCAGAACTATATAATACTTCTATCTCCTTTTCTAGAATTCTACTTGCCTTTACAATTCAATCACAAACCCAAATAACTAAACCCATGTGTAAAGGAGGGCAAAGTACCTGCATAAATGATAATTCACACCATGAGATCCTCTACATTAAAGGGAACCTGTCACCCCGATTTTTCAGATTAAGATAAAAATACTGTTAAATAGGGCCTGCGCTGTGCGTTACAATAGTGTATGTAGTGCACCCTGATTCCCCACCTATGCTGCGAAATACATTACCAAAGTCGCCGTTTTCGCCTGTCAATCAGGCTGGTCAGGTCAGGTGGGCGTGGTGACATCGCTGTTTCTTCTCCAGCTTTCCGTTGGTGGCGTAGTGGTGTGCGCATGTCCAAGTGCCGAATCCACTGCACGCACATGAAGAAACAGCACACGATCTGCGCTATTAGCCTTGTCATCGGTGGGGGCGGCCATCATCCTGGGGTCGCGCGTGCGCAGATGGAGTGCTCTGCTGCACGGGGCTTCAGGAAAATCCACGGCTATTTCTAGTGTGTTTGATAGGTTTAGGGATTGTGGTCAGCAGAGTTCCCACGTCCCAGAGCTCGTCCTTATTATCAGTAACTATCAGGTCATTCCGTGTGCTCTTAACCACCAGGTCTATTATTGTCCTGACCACCAGGTCATAACAGTACAGGTGGCCCAAAGTACTAATGCATCTCAATAGAGGGATAAGAGAAGTTCTGAGACCATTTTTTTTTTCTTTGCAGTGTGTTTTGTCTCTCTTTTCCCCTTTACCTCTGGGTGGTTCAGGATACAGGTGTAGATATGGACATTCAAGGTCTGTCCTCTTGTATGGATAATCTCACTGCAAGGGTACAAAACATTCAAGATTTTGTGGTTCAGAATCCAATGTTAGAGCCTAGGATTCCAATTCCTGATTTGTTTTTTTGGGGATAGATCTAAGTTTCTGAATTTCAAAAATAATTGTAAATTGTTTCTTGCTTTGAAACCTCGCTCCTCAGGTGACCCTGTTCAACAAGTGAAAATCATTATTTCTTTGTTACGTGTCGACCCTCAAGACTGGGCATTTTCCCTTGCGCCAGGAGATCCGGCATTGCATGATGTTGATGCGTTTTTTCTGGCGCTCGGATTGCTTTATGATGAACCTAATTCAGTGGATCAGGCAGAGAAAATCTTGCTGGCTCTGTGTCAGGGTCAGGATGAGGTAGAGATATATTGTCAGAATTTTAGGAAGTGGTCTGTACTCACTCAGTGGAATGAATGTGCCCTGGCAGCAATCTTCAGAAAGGGTCTCTCTGAAGCCCTTAAGGATGTCATGGTGGGATTTCCCATGCCTGCTGGTCTGAATGAGTCTATGTCTTTGGCCATTCAGATCGATCGACGCTTACATGAGCGTAAAGCTGTGCACCATTTGGCGGTATTATCTGAGCATAGACCAGAGCCTATGCAATGTGATAGGACTTTGACCAGAGCTGAACGGCAAGAACACAGACGTCGGAATGGGCTGTGTATTTACTGTGGTGTTTCCACTCATGCTATCTCCAATTGTCCTAAGCGCACTAAGCGTTTCGCTAGGTCTGCCACCATTGGTACGGTACAGTCGAAATTTCTTTTGTCCGTTACTCTGATCTGCTATTTGTCATCCTATTCTGTTATGGCATTTGTGGATTCAGGCGCTGCCCTGAATTTGATGGACTTGGAGTTTGCTAGGCGCTGTGGTTTTTTCTTGGAGCCCTTGCAGTATCCTATTCCATTGAGAGGAATTGATGCTACGCCTTTGGCCAAGAATAAGCCTCAGTACTGGACCCAATTGACCATGTGCATGGCTCCTGCACATCAGGAGGGTATTCGCTTTTTGGTGTTGCATAATCTGCATGATGTGGTCGTTTTGGGGTTGCCATGGCTACAGGTCCATAATCCAGTATTGGATTGGAAATCTATGTCTGTGTCCAGCTGGGGTTGTCAGGGAGTACATGGTGATGTTCCATTTTTGTCTATTTCGTCATCCACCCCTTCTGAAGTCCCGGAGTTTTTGTCGGATTACCGGGATGTATTTGATGAGCCCAAATCCAGTGCCCTACCTCCTCATAGGGATTGCGATTGTGCTATCAATTTGATTCCTGGTAGTAAGTTTCCTAAGGGCCGACTGTTCAATTTATCTGTGCCAGAGCACGCCGCTATGCGGAGTTATGTAAAGGAATCCTTGGAGAAGGGTCATATTCGCCCGTCGTCGTCACCATTGGGAGCAGGGTTCTTTTTTGTGGCCAAGAAGGATGGTTCTTTGAGACCTTGTATTGATTACCGCCTTCTTAATAAGATCACAGTCAAATTTCAGTACCCTTTGCCGCTGCTGTCTGATTTATTTGCTCGGATTAAGGGGGCTAGTTGGTTTACCAAGATAGATCTTCGTGGTGCGTATAATCTTGTGCGTATTAAACAGGGCGATGAATGGAAAACAGCATTTAATACGCCCGAGGGCCATTTTGAGTACCTGGTTATGCCATTCGGGCTTTCCAATGCTCCATCAGTATTTCAGTCCTTTATGCATGACATCTTCCGAGAGTACCTGGATGAATTCCTGATTGTATATTTGGATGATATTTTGGTCTTCTCGGATGATTGGGAGTCTCACGTGAAGCAGGTCAGAATGGTGTTCCAGGTCCTTCGTGCAAATTCTTTGTTTGTGAAGGGGTCAAAGTGTCTCTTTGGAGTTCAGAAGGTTTCATTTTTGGGTTTCATTTTTTCCCCTTCTACTATCGAGATGGACCCTGTTAAAGTCCAGGCCATTTATGATTGGACTCAGCCGACATCTGTGAAGAGTCTGCAAAAGTTCCTGGGCTTTGCTAATTTTTATCGTCGCTTCATCAGTAATTTTTCTAGTGTTGCTAAACCGTTGACTGATTTGACCAAGAAGGGTGCTGATGTGGTCAATTGGTCTTCTGCGGCTGTAGAAGCTTTTCAGGAGTTGAAGCGTCGTTTTTCTTCTGCCCCTGTGTTGTGCCAGCCAGATGTTTCGCTTCCGTTTCAGGTCGAGGTTGATGCTTCTGAGATTGGAGCAGGGGCTGTTTTGTCGCAAAGAAGTTCTGATGGCTCGGTGATGAAACCATGTGCCTTCTTTTCTAGAAAGTTTTCGCCTGCTGAGCGCAATTATGATGTTGGCTATCGCGAGTTGTTGGCCATGCAGTGGGCATTCGAGGAGTGGCGTCATTGGCTTGAAGGAGCCAAGCATCGCGTGGTGGTCTTGACAGATCACAAGAATTTGACTTATCTTGAGTCTGCCAAACGGTTGAATCCTAGACAGGCTCGTTGGTCACTATTTTTCTCCCGTTTTGATTTTGTGGTTTCGTACCTTCCAGGCTCTAAGAATGTGAAGGCTGATGCCCTGTCAAGGAGTTTTGTGCCCGACTCTCCGGGTGTTCCTGAGCCGGCGGGTATTCTCATAGAGGGGGTAATTTTGTCTGCCATCTCCCCTGATTTGCGGCGGGTGCTGCAAAAATTTCAGGCTGATAGACCTGACCGTTGCCCAGCAGAGAAACTGTTTGCCCCTGATAAATGGACTAGTAGAGTTATCTCGGAGGTTCATTGTTCGGTGTTGGCTGGTCATCCGGGAATCTTTGGTACCAGAGATTTGGTGGCTAGATCCTTTTGGTGGCCGTCTTTGTCGCGGGATGTGTGTTCTTTTGTGCAGTCCTGTGGGACTTGTGCTCGGGCTAAGCCCTGCTGTTCTCGTGCCAGTGGGTTGCTTTTGCCCTTGCCAGTCCTCAAGAGGCCAAGGACGCATATCTCTATGGACTTTATTTCGGATCTCCCTGTCTCTGAAAAGATGTCGGTCATTTGGGTGGTTTGTGATCGCTTCTCTAAGATGGTCCATTTGGTACCCTTGTCTAAATTGCCTTCCTCCTGATTTGGTGCCATTGTTTTTCCAGCATGTGGTTCGTTTACATGGCATTCCGGAGAACATAGTTTCGGGGTTCCCAGTTTGTTTCGAGGTTTTGGCGAGCCTTTTGTGCTAGGATGGGCATTGATTTGTCTTTTTCCTCGGCTTTCCATCCTCAGACAAATGGCCAAACCCAACGAACTAATCAGACTTTGGAAACATATCTGAGATGCTTTGTTTCTGCTGATCAGGATGATTGGGTGTCCTTTTTGCCTTTGGCTGAGTTCACCCTTAATAATCGGGCCAGCTCGGCTACTTTGGTTTCACCGTTTTTCTGTAATTCTGGTTTCCATCATCGTTTCTCTTCAGGGCAGGTAGAGTCTTCGGACTGTCCTGGTGTAGATACTGTGGTGTATAGGTTGCAGCAGATTTGGACTCATGTGGTGGACAATTTGACATTGTCCCAGGAGAAGGCTCAACGTTTCGCTAACCGCCGGCGCTGTGTGGGTCCCCGACTTCGTGTTGGGGATTTGGTTTGGTTGTCGTCTCGTTATGCTCCTATGAAGGTTTCCTCTACTAAGTTTAAGCCTCGTTTCATTGGTCCGTATAAGATTTCTGAGGTTCTCAATCCTGTGTCGTTTCGTTTGACCCTTCCAGCTTCTTTTGCCATCCATAATGTATTCCATAGGTCATTGTTGCGGAGATACGTGGCGCCTGTGGTTCCATCCGTTGATCCTCCTGCCCCGGTGTTGGTTGAGGGGGAGTTGGAGTATGTGGTGGAGAAGATTTTGGATTCTCGTATTTCGAGACGGAAACTCCAGTACCTGGTCAAATGGAAGGGTTATGGTCAGGAAGATAATTCCTGGGTCTTTGCCTCCGATGTTCATGCTGCCGATCTGGTTCGTGCCTTTTATTTGGCTCGTCCTGGTCGGCCTGGGGGCTCTGGTGAGGGTTCGGTGACCCCTCCTCAAGGGGGGGGTACTGTTGTGAATTCTGTTGTCGAGCTCCCTCCTGTGGTCATGAATGGTACTTCGGCTGGTTCTGTCCATGGGCTTCCTCTGGTGGGTGTGAGTGGGGCTGCGGCTTCTGAGGTTCCTTCCACAGGTGATGAGGTTAATTCGTTAGCTGGCTGCTCTATTTAACTCCACCTTGATCATTGCTCCATGCCACCTGTCAATGTTCCAGTATTGGTCTAGTTCACTCCTGGATCGTTCTTGTGACCTGTCTTCCCAGCAGAAGCTAAGTTCCTGCTTGTTTTTCTTCAGTTTGCTATTTTTCTGTCCAGCTTGCTATTTTGATTGTTGTCTTGGTTGCTGGAAGCTCTGGGACGCAGAGGGAGCGCCTCCGCACCGTGAGACGGTGCGGAGGGTCTTTTTATGCCCTCTGCGTGGTCTTTTTGTAGTTTTTTGTGCTGACCGCAAAGCTACCTATCCTATCCTCTGTCTGTTCAGTAAGTCGGGCCTCACTTTGCTAAATCTATTTCATCTCTGTGTTTGTAATTTTCATCTTTACTCACAGTCATTATATGTGGGGGGCTGCCTTTTCCTTTGGGGAATTTCTCTGAGGCAAGGTAGGCTTTATTTTTCTATCTTTAGTGCTAGCTAGTTCCTTAGGCTGTGTCGAGTTGCATAGGGAGCGTTAGGAGCAATCCACGGCTATTTCTAGTGTGTGTGATAGGATTAGGGATTGCGGTCAGCAGAGTTCCCACGTCTCAGAGCTCGTCCTATATTATCAGTAACTATCAGGTCATTCCGTGTGCTCTTAACCACCAGGTCCATTATTGTCCTGACCACCAGGTCATAACAGGGATGCCGCGCGTGCGCAGATGGAGATCGCAGTGGCCATTTTCCCAAAGCCGCATTTGCATCTCGGCTTCAGGAAAATGGCCGCCGCGATCTCCATCTGCGCTCGCGCGGCATCCCGCGGCCATTTTCCTGAAGCCCCGTGCAGCAGAGCACTCCATCTGCGCACGCGCGGCCCCAGGAAGATGGCCGCCTCCACCGATGACAAGGCTAATAGCGCAGATCGCGCGCTGTTTCTTCACGTGCGTGCAGTGGATTCGGCCCTTGGACATGCGCACACCACTACGCCACCAACGGAAAGCTGGGGAAGAAACAGCGATGTTACCACGCCCACCTGACCTGACCAGCCTGATTGACAGGCGAAAACGGCGACTTTGGTAATGTATTTCGCAGCATAGGTGGGGAATCAGGGTACACTACACACACTATTGTAACGCACAGCGCAGGCCCTATTTAACAGTATTTTTATCTCAATCTGAAAAAACGGGGTGACAGGTTCCCTTTAAAATAAGAGTCTCAAACCTAGATACTTTTTAAACATAAAACTATATTGTTTTATTAATACCTATATAAAAACATTATACAGAAAAAGGTGCTAGATTCAGCAAAATGAGGGACTGCAATGTCCTGGGATAGCCCACAAACTAAACAACTGTTGTAATATCACCGAATGTACTGGTTACAATCAAATCATGACACAAGTATACCAAAAATAAGTATACTAATGGGATAGGATATTACTATAAATGCATTTTTTAGCCGCCAAAAAGCAGTGCAATCTAATATGCATACAAAAAACCAATGCCCCAAATATGCCTCGATAAATCCTACACAAGTCAACACAAGTACAGGGACGTGAACCCCTTAGAAATAACATCGGCTAAAACATACCAATAGGTGGGTAGGTGGGGGTTACCGGACATCGCTCTGCCGCGACGCGCGTTTCGCTCTGCTTCTATGAGAGGTGTCCGTAGAAGCAGAGCGACGTCCAGGAACCCCCACCTACCCACCTATTGGTATGTTTTAGCCGATGTTATTTCTGAGGGGTTCACATCCCAGTACTTATGTAGACTTGTGTAGGATTTATCGAGGCATATTTGGGGCATTGGTTTTTTGTATGCATATTAGATTACACTGCTTTTTGGCGGCTAAAAAATGCATTCATAGTAATATCCTATCCCATTAGTATACTTATTTTTGGTATACTTATGTCATGATTTGATAGTAACCAGTACATTCGGCGATATTACAACAGTGGTTTAGTTTGTGGGCTATCCCAGGACATTGCAGTCCCTCATTTTGTTGAATCTAGCACCTTTTTTTGTATTATGTTTTTATATATGTATTAATAAAACAATATAGTTTTATGTTTAAAAAGTATCTAGGTTTGAGACTCTTATTTTAATGTAGAGGATCTCATGGTGTGAATTGCCTTTACAATTGCTGGGCCATATTTTTAAGCTGTCTGATATCAGTACATTTAAACTTTGCCTCCACCTCTACCCATTCCGCCATCGGGGAAATGTCAGGAAACTAAAATTGGGCTTGTCTGAATTTCATCTATTTAATCTTACTGCTGTATTCATCCATAGACAGAAACGGATTGCTGGAGGTCTAAACAAAATAACACCCTGAAATCACTTATTCTTTGACTCCTCAAATGAAAAAAGGATTTATACAAAAAAGGTACTTAAAAAGGTAATGCCAACTCAGACATTTATGGCATATCCATTAATGTGAGTCCCACTTCACGAAAAGGGTCCCGTCTAGCACAACGTGCATAGTTATTTTTGGAACACCCAGAGAAGCCAAGTCAAACACTGTCCTGTGGAACCGTTTTTGGAAGGAAAAAAAGGCAGACACTTTTTCTATTTTTGGACAAGCCCTACACATTAACAGGTTTCCTAGACAAGCGTTTCACAAAATATCCCTTTCCTGAGACACTCAGCAATCAACGGTTAACTACTAGCTACTTTCTAATTTCCCTTTCATGCCCTCACTGGGAAAATAAACCATTACACAGTGCCCATTCAAATGAAAGGGTTGCCAGTGTCTACAACAAGACCTCACACAACTGTAAGAACAAAACAAAAAAAGCTATGGCTCATGGAACGATTGATAGTAAAAATTGAGAAATGTCCTGCACTCTGAAGATCAAGACCTAACTTATTACCATGAGTTATATATCTTTTACATTCTGCACGTACATTAGTCAGATGAAATCTAGAAGGAAAAAACACCTTAGAAAGAATCATTATTATATGCGCAAATATTAATATTTCACACAATGGTAAAGCCGGTTTTTATATGTTGTGGAACACAAGCACATTTTTGCCAAGACTATTAAAAGATAAAAGAACAATTCTAATATAGAAATTTAGGAAAATACAAACTACTGCCAACCCAAGCATTGCATAGGAAGTACTGTAGGTAATTGGATTCTGAAAAGCAAACATTACATGTGTATGCCCATGAGATAGTATGATGTAGCCACACCTGTAGAGTCATTTGGTTACACCCACCAAGAATGGAATTAAAAACACAATGCAGCCAAATTCATTAACACACTGGATGGTTTTTCATTGGCACCTCTACATCAAGGAAGCATAAAATCACTGAAGCCAAAAGAAATGTTTCCATTTCTCACCAAATCCTGGAAAGAAACTTAGCATAAAATATAGCTGGTCTGTTAAGATGAAACCAGTCAAGCATTTCTGCACCTCTATTGCGCAAAAGACTTGCACTGACTATTTTGCGACCTGTGATGGATAGCAATATTATGCATGGTGTTTCTCACACTTTGCAATCGCGGAGATCGTAATGCGATATTAGTTATATTCCCAGAATGATATCAGGATATCTCAGCCATCAAAAAATTACACATCATAAAAGGCAATTCTCAAAAGAAATAAAAATAGCATCTGATTAAGTAAGAATTGATAGCACTATGAACTATAACAATGCAATACAGGTACATAAAGTGCCAGAACCTAGGCTGATTAATTACTCACCATAGGGAGCCATCAGCCATCTCTCCGTGATGCCCTTTATTTCGGCATCCTTCTATCGCTCTGATTAATACTTTTAAACAAGTTTACAGAATAACAGATATTTGAAATTCAATACAAGTCTTAATTTTGTTACATCCTCTGCCCCTCTACGAGGTTTCCTAATTCTTGAATTATACCCACAATGAATAGACAATTAGTGCAGCACATTTGATACGGGTAGAGAAAAACATTGGGTGCAGTATGAAGCATGCTGAAGTTCTTGCTCTGATTGTCTAGTAAGGAATCTCTACTGTACAAGTACTTATATGAAGAGTTGTATACGCCTCTTAATGAATCTAGCATGGCTGAAAAGTGGCTTATAAGTGCAGAAAGAAGAATATTTATCTGAAAAGGTATATTACAAAGTTTTTCACATTCCCTTGTATTATTGGTTCATGCAAAGTTTGTTAAGATGAAAATCACCATTTTAGGAAGAACTAATGAAGAGAGTGAGCGCAACCTACACATGGACCTGGAGTCAATAAGAACAACCCCCCCTCATTATATTGGCCAACACAGGAATAGAAATCAGTAGAAAACCGAATAGCATTTCGATTAACTCCTTCATGACATCCACCGTCAGGCTTGGACTGGTCCATAGGAGAATCATCCGTTGGTCTCCTGGGCAAGAGTGGGCAACCACCCTCTATGAGCAGTACTTGCACAATACACTTGAATGGCTATGTGCAGACAAAGGTAGCATCTTATTCATTTAATTCACAATCTACCCAGTTCACTGGTATATAAATTTGTGATTGAGGATAATGCCACATTCGCAAGTCGTTGTAAAGTGGGGCCCTGGAATTGGTTACTGGCGATACAAAGAGATGTTTTTAAGAGCGGAGATTGTGTAGTTTGCTCAGTGGTATCACCAACTACATTTTTTCAGGTTCAATGTGACATTGGAGAAATTTATGATTGCCAGCTTTATATACTGCCGATAGAGGGGAATTATATACAAACCTGCCTATGTATGTGGATCTGAATATGTCATAAAAGACTAGGAGAGTGTTTAGAAGGAGGATCAGCGAGCACCTTGTTGACACTGAACACAAGAGGAACACATCTCTTGCAAGACATGTCAATGAGGTTCATGGCGGCCAGAAAAATATTAAGTTCCTGGGGATAGACAAAGTGGAGAAACCTAAGAGAGGAGGAGATTGGTATTGGCTGATCCTTTAAACTTTAAACTTTAGCTGTTTTATATATATATATATATATATATATATATATATATATATATATATATATATATATATATATATATATATATATATATATATATATATATATATATATATATATAATTGTCAAAGGGTCACTTCCGTCTGTTTGTCCTTCTGTCTGTCACAGATATTCGTTGTTCGCGGCCTCTGTCAGTCATGGAAATCCAAGTCGCTGATTGGTCGTGGCAAAACAGCCACGACCAATCAGCGACGGGCACAGTCCAGAAGAAAATGGCCGGTCCTTCCTCCCCGCAGTCAGTGCCCGGCATCCGCATACTCCCCTCCACTCACCGCTCACATAGACTTAATGCCGGCGGTAACGGACCGCGTTATGCCGCGGGTAACTCACTCCGTTACCGCCCCTATTAACCCTGTGTGACCAAGGTTTTACTATTGATGCTGCCTATGCAGCATCAATAGTAAAAAGATTTAATGTTAAAAATAATAATTAAAAAAAAAAAAAAAATCATCATATACTCACCCTCCAGTGCCTTTCCCGCTCTTCGCGACGTTTCGGTGCTAAGGATAGTATGCGACAAGGACCTTCCATGATGTCACGGTCATGTGACCGCTACGTCATCACAGGCGCTGCGCGAGAAGGACCTGCCATGACGTCATGGTCATGTGACCGTTACGTCATGGCAGGTCCTTCTCGCGCAGGCGCGAAGAAGCTGCGGTACCATGGAACAGGCAGGGACAGCGTCAGGAGCAGGTGAGTATTTAATATTCACCTGTCTGCGTTCCATTCGCTGGGCGCCGCTCCGTCTTCCCGTCCTCTTGCAGTGACTGTTCAGGTCAGAGGGCGCGATGACGTATTAGTGTGCGCGCTGCCCTCTGCCTGAACAGTCAGTGCGGAGAGACGGGACGCTGAGGAGCAGAGACGAAAGGTGAGTATGTGATTTTTTTTTTATTGCAGCAGCAGCATTACATGTGGCACAATGCTGTATGGAGCGTCTATGGGGCCATAAAGAACTGCATGGAGCATTATATGGTGCATCTATGGGGCCATAACCGCATGGAGCATTATATGGGGCATCTATGGGGTCATAACTGCATGGAGCATTATATGGGGCATCTATGGGGCCATAACTGCATGGAGCATTATATGGGACATCTATGGGACCATAACTGCATGGAGCATTACATGGGGCATCTATGGGGCCATAACTGCATGGAGCATTATATGGGGCATCTATGGGGCCATAACTGCATGGAGCATTACATGGGGCATCTATGGGGCCGTAATTAACTGCATGGAGCATTATATGGGACATCTATGGGGCCATAACTGCATGGAGCATTATATGGGGCATCTATGGGGCCATAACTGCATGGAGCATTATATGGGGAATCTATGGGGCCATAACTGCATGGAGCATTATACTACGTGACTGGGCAATATACTACGTGGACATGCATATTCTAGAATATCCCTGTAACAAAAATAATTAAAATAAAAAAGTGATATACCTTTTTATACGTGACTGGGCAATATACTATGTGGACATGCATATTCTAGAATATCCCTGTTAAAAAAAATAATTAAAATAAAAAAAAGTTATATACTCACCTCTTGGGGTCCAGCGGAGCTCCGGCGATAGACGCGCGCCGGACGCCATCTTCCATTCCCGGCGATGCATTGCGAAATTACCCAGAAGACGTAGCGGCCTCGCGAGACCGCTAAGTCATCTGGGTAATTTCGCAATGCATCCTGGGAACAGAAGATGGTGGCAGCCTCGCGCCTATCGCCGGACCTCCGCTGGACCCCAAGAGGTGAGCATATAACTTTTTTTTATTTTAATTATTTTTTTTAACAGGGAAATGGTGCCCACACTGCTGTATACTATGTGGGCTGTTTTTTATATACCACGTGGCTCTGTGCTGTATACTACATAGGCAGTGTTATATACTTTGTGGGCTGTGCTATATACTATGTGACTGGGCAATATACTACGTGGCTCTGTGCTGTATACTACGTGGCTCTGTGCTGTATACTACGTGGCTCTGTGCTGTATACTACGTCGCTGGGCAATATACTATGTGACTGGGCAATATACTACGTC
Source organism: Ranitomeya imitator (assembly GCF_032444005.1). Classification (NCBI taxonomy): domain Eukaryota; kingdom Metazoa; phylum Chordata; class Amphibia; order Anura; family Dendrobatidae; genus Ranitomeya; species Ranitomeya imitator. Next base: position 574,527,521 of record NC_091284.1, on the reverse strand, counting down.
ACTAGGCAATATACTACGTAGGCTGGGCAATATACTACGTGGGCTGTGCAATATACTACGTGGCTCTGTGCAATATACTACGTGGCTCTGTGCAATATACTATGTGGCTCTGTGCTGTATACTACGTCGCTGTGCAATATACTATGTCGCTGGGCAATATACTACGTGGCTGGGCAATATACTACGTGGCTGGGCAATATACTACGTGGCTGAGCAATATACTACATGGCTGGGCAATATACTACGTGGCTGGGCAATATACTAAATGACTGGGCAATATACTACGTGACTGGGCAATATACTACGTGACTGGCCAATATACTACGTGGGCTGTGCAATAAACTATGTGGACATGCATATTCTAGAATACCCGATGCGTTAGAATCGGGCCACCATTTAGTTTATAATAATTTTATTTATATAGCATCAACATATTCCGCAGCACTTTACATTAAAGAGGGGACTTGTACAGAGACATTACAGCATAACACTAAACACAGATCAAAACAGATACCAAGAGGAGTGAGGGCCCTGCTCGCAAGCTTACAATCTATGAGGAAAAGGGGAGACACGAGAGGTGGTGCTTTCGTTGTTCGGACCAGCCATAGTGTAAGAAACGGGTGTTCATGTAAAGCTGCATGAACCAGTTAACAGCCTACATATGTAACAGTAGAGACACAGAGGGCTATTAAATGCATAAAGCGTATCTGCTAAGTATTTATAGAAATGGATTTGTGGTTGATAAAGTATACCAATCCAATCTACATTTATTTATGTTTAGATATATATTACTTACCTGTCTAACAATCTGATTTTTTTTCTCCCGTTAAGGTGGTATTTTGTGTCTAGTTTCTAATGCTGATGTATGTCTGTATCTCACCAATAGAAGTTTAACCAATAAACCTTATTCTGATATGATCATTGCCATTAAGACTGGTAAAATTATATATCTGACCACTGTAAGTCTAATTCTTTATTCCCAGTGTTATGTTGATCATTGTTGCCCAGGCTGATGGATATGTGTATCTGACCAATGACCATCTAAACCCATGAACTGCAGCCTGGCATTACTAATGGAAATATTTTTGAATCCATCAACGTGGAATGGATGATGCTTTTTTTTCACCTGTTTAGTTAGGGTTAATTTTATCTAGTGTGTTTTTGAGCATGTTAACTATAATTAAAACTTACGCTTTAATAATTAGTTTGCTTGAACTCAGTCGCAGAGCCGGAGCGATCATTAGAGGATGTTAGGTATACATCATAGCTTACACCCTGCAGTAATGTCCACAATTGGTGCTATTGAAAATCGCAGGTGTTTAACGCCTCTGATGCCGCTGGCATAAAATTCTGTAAAGCACTCGTGGGTTCAATGTGCTCAACACACCCCTAGATAAATTCCTTGAAGGGTGTAGTTTCCAAAACTGCTTTTCTGGCTTTACAAATGCAGCATTGTGCCTGCAAATCATACAAAGTGTGTTTCCCAAAATGGTACGCTTTTCTTTTGGAGCCCTCATGTGTGCATGAACTGTTGTTTTCCCCAACATATGGGGCATAGGAGTACTCAGGATAAACTGTACAACAAATGCTATGGTTCATTTCCTATCGTTATCCTTGTGCAAAAGAAAAATTTGAGGTCAAAGCAACATTATTGTGGGAAATGTGTTTGTTTTTTTCATTTCTATGCCTCAACGTTATAAAATTCAACAAAGCACCAGTAAATTCAAAGTGCTTACCCCCCCCCCCCCCAACTCTAGATAAATTCCCTGAGGGATGTACCGTATATACTCGAGTATAAGTCGAGATTTTCAGCCCAAATTTTTGGGCTGAAAGTGCCCCTCTCGGCTTATACTCGAGTCACGGTCGGCGGTGGAGTCGGCGGGTAAGGGGGAGAGAGGTCTGAGGCATACTTACCTGCTCCCGGTGCTCCTGGCGCTCCCCCTGCCCGTCCCACGGTCTTCGGTGCTGCAGCTCTTCCCCTGTTCAGTGGTCACGTGGGACTGCTCATTAAACTTATGAATATGGACTCCACTCCCATAGTGGTGGAGCCGCATATTCATTCCTCTAATGAGCGGTAACGGTGACCGCTGATAGAGGAAGAGGCTGCGGCACCGAAGACCAGCTGTCCGGGAGAAGGAGCGGGATGCCGGGAGCAGGTAAGTATTACACATTCACCTGTCCACATTCCACACGCCGGGCGCCGCTCCATCTTTGAGTCCTCTTGCAGTGACTGTGCAGGTCAGAGGGCGCGATGACGTATAGTGTGTGCGCCACCCTCTGCCTGATCAGTCAGTGCGGAGAGACGCCGAGATGGGACGCTGAGGAGCTGCAAGCAAGAGAGGTGAGTATGGCATTTTTTTTATTGCAGCAGCCGCAGCATTATATATACCGTTAGCACAGTTTTATATGGCACATCTATGGGGCAATAATGAACGGTGCAGAGAACTATATGGCAGAGCTTTCTATGGCACATCTATGGGACCATAATGAACGGTGCAGAGCACTATATGGCAGAGCTTTCTATGGCACATCTATGGGACCATAATGAACGGTGCAGAGCACTATATGGCAGAGCTTTCTATGGCACATCTATGGGACCATAATGAACGGTGCAGAGCACTATATGGCAGAGCTTTCTATGGCACATCTATGGGACCATAATGAACGGTGCAGAGCACTATATGGCAGAGCTTTCTATGGCACATCTATGGGGCAATAATGAACAGTGCAGAGCACTATATGGCAGAGCTTTCTATGGCACATCTATGGGACCATAATGAACGGTGCAGAGCACTATATGGCAGAGCTTTCTATGGCACATTTATGGGACCGTAATGAACGGTGCAGAGCACTATATGGCAGAGCTTTCTATGGCACATCTATGGGACCATAATGAACAGTGCAGAGCACTATATGGCAGAGCTTTCTATGGCACATCTATGGGACCATAATGAACGGTGCAGAGCACTATATGGCAGAGCTTTCTATGGCACATCTATGGGACCATAATGAACGGTGCAGAGCACTATATGGCAGAGCTTTCTATGGCACATCTATGGGACCGTAATGAACGGTGCAGAGCACTATATGGCAGAGCTTTCTATGGCACATCTATGGGACCATAATGAACAGTGCAGAGCACTATATGGCAGAGCTTTCTATGGCACATCTATGGGACCATAATGAACGGTGCAGAGCACTATATGGCAGAGCTTTCTATGGCACATCTATGGGACCATAATGAACGGTGCAGAGCACTATATGGCAGAGCTTTCTATGGCACATCTATGGGACCATAATGAACGGTGCAGAGCACTATATGGCAGAGCTTTCTATGGCACATCTATGGGGCAATAATGAACAGTGCAGCGCACTATATGGCAGAGCTTTCTATGGCACATGTATGGGACCATAATGAACGGTGCAGAGCACTATATGGCAGAGCTTTCTATGGCACATCTATGGGACCATAATGAATGGTGCAGAGCTTTCTATGGCACATCTATGGGACCATAATGAACGGTGCAGAGCACTATATGGCAGAGCTTTCTATGGCACATCTATGGGACCATAATGAACGGTGCAGAGCACTATATGGCAGAGCTTTCTATGGCACATCTATGGGACCGTAATGAACGGAGCAGAGCACTATATGGCAGAGCTTTCTATGGCACATCTATGGGACCATAATGAACGGTGCAGAGCACTATATGGCAGAGCTTTCTATGGCACATCTATGGGGCAATAACGAACGGTGCAGAGCACTATATGGCAGAGCTTTCTATGGCACATCTATGGGGCAATAATGAACGGTGCAGAGCACTATATGGCAGAGCTTTCTATGGCACATCTATGGGGCAATAATGAACGGTGCAGAGCGCTATATGGCAGAGCTTTCTATGGCACATCCATGGGGCAATAATGAACGGTGCAGAGCACTATATGGCAGAGCTTTCTATGGCACATCTATGGGGCAATAATGAACGGTGCAGAGCACTATATGGCAGAGCTTTCTATGGCACATCTATGGGACCATAATGAACAGTGCAGAGCACTATATGGCAGAGCTTTCTATGGCATATCTATGGGGCAATAATGAACAGTATGGAGCATTATATATGGCACAGCTTTATATGGAGCATCTATGGGGCAATAATGAACAATATGGAGCATTATATGTGGCACAGCTTTATATGGAGCATCTATGGGGCAATAATGAACAGTATGGAGCATTATATGTGGCACAGCTTTATGCAGAGCATCTATGGGGGAATAATGAACGGTATGCAGCATTATATGTGGCACAGCATTATATGGAGCATCTTATGGGGCAATAATGAACGGTATGGAGCATCTATTTTTATTTTTGAAATTCACCGGTAGCTGCTGGATTTCCTACCCTAGGCTTATACTCGAGTCAATAAGTTTTCCCAGTTTTTTGTGGCAAAATTAGGGGGGTCGGCTTATACTCGGGCCGGCTTATACTCGAGTATTTACAGTAGTTCTTTTGTCTAGGGGTTGCCTTGTTTAGGCAAATGAGGCCAATTCCAGACAATTTTGCCCTCCAAAAGTCAAATGGTGCTCCTTCCCTTCCGAGCCCTGTCCTGTGTAGTAGTTTTCTACCTCATATGTACTGTGTACTCAGGAAAAATTGTATGGTCTATTTTCTCCTGTTACCCTTGTGAAAATGAAAAATTTGCAGCTAACGCACCAATTTTGCAGGGAAAAAATTTCATTTTTTTCCTTCCACACGCTTTAATTCCTGTGAAGCACTTAAAGAGTTAATACATTATTTGAATGTCATGTTAAGAACTTTGAGGGGTGCAGTTTTTAAAATGGTGTCACTTTGGATTTTTTTTGACCCATATGCCCCTTAACGTCCCTTCAAATGTGATGTTGTCCGCCCCCCAAAAAATGGTTTAGCAATTTTTGGGTTGGAAAAATTAAAAACTGCTGATAAACCATTAACCTTTCTAGCTTCCTAACAAAAAAATATGTTTAAAAAAATGATGCTGATGAAATTGATTTTGTATAAACTTATTTTCTTAAGTGAGCTTCACAATTGTTTTCAGCCATCAAGTAGTGATAACATGCTCGATGATAAATATTTGCAACAAGTGAACTGCATCGTCTGACCTCAAACTAATTATCATGCCCATCATGTCCTTTTAGTGTGAGCAACTATCACTCATATATATGGTTTCATACATGGAATGTTTACCGAGAAAGAGGATAGCAGAAGACAAAGATTAATATCATGGAGTGAATAAATTCTGTAAACTATCTCCTAATCATCAGCACAGCAGAAGCTACTGTATTGGCTGGAAATCTCAGCTACTTGAGCAATATTCCCTTTGTCTTTGAATGTGTGTGGGCTTCTGAAAGAATAGTGGGTAGTTTCACATTTACATAATACATCTTAGTGGAACGATGACAATACATTTCCGCATTTTTATATTTTGTGTTCTCAAATGTTTGAAAACCAACCTTGTGTTATTTAGAAAGTGATGTGACCTGGTCTGTGACACGACATATAGCGAGGCTGTTGTAGCAAGGAGGTCATTTCTTTCTTGAGATGTCAAACTGTGTCCTGTTATGGAGAAAACTCAAGGATTAAAAAATAAAAAGAAATACTGGAGAACTTTAAGAAGGAGTAAACATAACATTTCATACATAGAACAAAAACATTTATCTGGATTTGATATGCGTCATTTTCTTTGCTCATTTTATCAATTTCCAAATTAAAAAAGGGGTAGTCGCAGTCACCACACCCCTCCTTTGAAAAACCCTATTAGGGCATATTGCCTTTTGTTTTTTTTTTGTGGTAGGTTGGATCAGGTGATCTCATAAACAAGAGCCACATGAAATCGCTACATAGGTGGAGCACTTGGTAAAACTGCAGAAATTCCACGTTAGAGGGGTCGTCATGGACTAAATTATTGATTACCTATCTATAGGTCCGACACCTAGAATTCCCACTAATTAGCAGATATCTGATCCAGCAAAGGCCAAATCTACACTATGAATGTAGCTGAATACCACAGCTACATACCGTATATACTCGAGTATAACATAGTAACATAGTTAGTAAGGCCGAAAAAAGACATTTGTCCATCCAGTTCAGCCTATATTCCATCATAATAAATCCCCAGATCTACGTCCTTCTACAGAACCTAATAATTGTATGATACAATATTGTTCTGCTCCAGGAAGACATCCAGGCCTATCTTGAACCCCTCGACTGAGTTCGCCATCACCACCTCCTCAGGCAAGCAATTCCAGATTCTCACTGCCCTAACAGTAAAGAATCCTCTTCTATGTTGGTGGAAAAACCTTCTCTCCTCCAGACGCAAAGAATGCCCCTTGTGCCCGTCACCTTCCTTGGTATAAACAGATCCTCAGCCAGATATTTGTATTGTCCCCTTATATACTTATACATGGTTATTAGATCGCCCCTCAGTCGTCTTTTTTCTAGACTAAATAATCCTAATTTCGCTAATCTGTCTGGGTATTGTAGTTCTCACATCCCCTTTATTAATTTTGTTGCCCTCCTTTGTACTCTCTCTAGTTCCATTATATCCTTCATGAGCACCGGTGCCCAAAACTGGACACAGTACTCCATGTGCGGTCTAACTAGGGATTTGTACAGAGGCAGTATAATGCTCTCATCATGTGTATCCAGACCTCTTTTAATGCACCCCATGATCCTGTTTGCCTTGGCAGCTGCTGCCTGGCACTGGCTGCTCCAGGTAAGTTTATCATTAACTAGGATCCCCAAGTCCTTCTCCCTGTCAGATTTACCCAGTGGTTTCCCATTCAGTGTGTAATGGTGATATTGATTCCCTCTTCCCATGTGTATAACCTTACATTTATCATTGTTAAACCTCATCTGCCACCTTTCAGCCCAAGTTTCCAACTTATCCAGATCCATCTGTAGCAGAATACTATCTTCTCTTGTATTAACTGCTTTACATAGTTTTGTATCATCTGCAAATATCGATATTTTACTGTGTAAACCTTCTACCAGATCATTAATGAATATGTTGAAGAGAACAGGTCCCAATACTGACCCCTGCGGTACCCCACTGGTCACAGCGACCCAGTTAGAGACTATACCATTTATAACCACCCTCTGCTTTCTATCACTAAGCCAGTTACTAACCCATTTACACACATTTTCCCCCAGACCAAGCATTCTCATTTTGTGTACCAACCTCTTGTGCGGCACGGTATCAAACGCTTTGGAAAAATCGAGATATACCACGTCCAATGACTCACCGTGGTCCAGCCTATAGCTTACCTCTTCATAAAAACTGATTAGATTGGTTTGACAGGAGCGATTTCTCATAAACCCATGCTGATATGGAGTTAAACAGTTATTCTCATTGAGATAATCCAGAATAACATCCCTCAGAAACCGTTCAAATATTTTACCAACAATAGAGGTTAGACTTACTGGCCTATAATTTCCAGGTTCACTTTTAGAGCCCTTTTTGAATATTGGCACCACATTTGCTATGCGCCAGTCCTGCGGAACAGATCCTGTCGATATAGAGTCCCTAAAAATAAGAAATAATGGTTTATCTATTACATTACTTAGTTCCCTTAGTACTCGTGGGTGTATGCCATCCGGAGATTTATCTATTTTAATCTTATTTAGCCGATTTCGCACCTCTTCTTGGGTTAGATTGGTGACCCTTAATATAGGGTTTTCATTGTTTCTTGGGATTTCACCTAGCATTTCATTTTCCGCCGTGAATACCGTGGAGAAGAAGGTGTTTAATATGTTAGCTTTTTCCTCGTCATCTACAACCATTCTTTCCTCACTATTTTTTAAGGGGCCTACATTTTCAGCTTTTATTCTTTTACTATTGATATAGTTGAAGAACAGTTTGGGATTAGTTTTACTCTCCTTAGCAATGTGCTTCTCTGTTTCCTTTTTGGCAGCTTTAATTAGTTTTTTAGATAAAGTATTTTTCTCCCTATAGTTTTTTAGAGCTTCAATGGTGCCATCCTGCTTTAGTAGTGCAAATGCTTTCTTTTTACTGTTAACTGCCTGTCTTACTTCTTTGTTTAGCCACATTGGGTTTTTCCTATTTCTAGTCCTTTTATTCCCACAAGGTATAAACCGCTTAAACTGCCTATTTAGGATGTTCTTAAACATTTCCCATTTATTATCTGTATTCTTATTTCTGAGGATATTGTCCCAGTCTACCAGATTAAGGGCATCTCTAAGCTGGTCAAACTTTGCCTTCCTAAAGTTCAGTGTTTTTGTGACTCCCTGACAAGTGCCCCTAGTGAAAGACAGGTGAAACTGTACAATATTGTAGTCGCTATTTCCTAGATGCCCAACCACCTGCAGATTTGTTATTCTGTCAGGTCTATTAGATAGTATTAGGTCTAAAAGTGCTGCTCCTCTGGTTGGATTCTGCACCAATTGTGAAAGATAATTTTTCTTGGTTATTAGCAGAAACCTGTTGCCTTTATGGGTTTCACAGGTTTCACTTTCCCAGTTAATATCCGGGTAGTTAAAGTCCCCCATAACCAGGACCTCATTATGGGTTGCAGCTTCATCTATCTGCTTTAGAAGTAGACTTTCCATGGTTTCTGTTATATTTGGGGGTTTGTAACAGACCCCAATGAGAATTTTGTTACCATTTTTCCCTCCATGAATTTCGACCCATATGGACTCGACATCCTCATTTCCTTCGCTAATATCCTCCCTTAAAGTGGACTTTAGACAAGACTTTACATAGAGACAAACCCCTCCTCCTCTCCGATTTTTACGATCCTTTCTAAACAGACTGTAACCCTGTAAGTTAACTGCCCAGTCATACCTTTCATCTAACCATGTCTCGGTTATTCCCACTATGTCAAAGTTACCTGTAGATATTTCTGCTTCTAGTTCTTCCATCTTGTTTGTCAGGCTTCTGGCGTTTGCGAGCATGCAGTTTAGAGGTTTTTGTTTTGTTCCAATCTCCTTGCTGTGGATTGCTTTAGAAATGTTCTTACCTCCCATCTGAGTATGTTTTCCTGGGTCTTCTTTGTTCAAGTCTAATGTTTTTCTTCCCGTCCCCTCGTCTTCTAGTTTAACGCCCTCCTGATGAGTGTAGCGAGTCTTCTGGCGAATGTGTGTTTCCCAGGTTTGTTGAGGTGTAGTCCATCTCTGGCGAGGAGTCCATCGTACCAGTAATTCACACCGTGGTCCAGGAATCCGAATCCTTGTTGTCTGCACCATCGTCTTAGCCAGTTGTTTGCATCAAGGATCCTGTTCCATCTCCTGGTGCCATGCCCGTCTACTGGAAGGATAGAAGAAAAAACTACCTGTGCATCCAGTTCCTTTACTTTCTTCCCCAACTCTTCAAAGTCTTTGCAGATTGTCGGTAGGTCTTTCCTTGCCGTGTCATTGGTGCCAACATGTATCAGAAGAAATGGGTGGACGTCCTTGGAGCTGAAGAGCTTTGGTATCCTATCGGTCACATCCTTGATCATCGCACCTGGAAGGCAGCATACTTCTCTTGCAGTTATGTCCGGTCTGCAGATGGCTGCTTCTGTGCCTCTCAGTAGTGAGTCTCCCACCACCACCACTCTTCGTTGCTTCTTGGCTGTACTTTTTGCTGTCACTTGTTGCTGTGTGCCCTTTTCTTTTTTGCTTGCTGGTATTGCTTCATCCTTAGGTGTGCCATCTTCATCCTCTACAAAGATTTGATATCGGTTCTTCAGTTGTGTGGTTGGTGATTTCTCCATGGTCTTCTTGCTTCTTTTGGTCACATGCTTCCACTCATCTGCTTTTGGAGGTTCTCTGACACTTTTTTCACCTTCTGTGACCAGTAGAGATGCTTCTGTTCTGTCTAGAAAGTCTTCATTCTCTTTGATGAGTTTCAAAGTTGCTATTCTTTCTTCCAGACCCCGCACCTTTTCTTCTAAAAGGGCCACTAGTCTACACTTCTGACAGGTGAAATTTGATTCTTCTTCTGGTCGGTCTGTGAACATGTAGCACATGCTGCAGCTCACCATGTAGGTTGTCACATCTGCCATGTTGCTCCTAGATCCTGCTGACTTGCTGTGTGTTTTCCTTCTTGTGTAATCTACTCAGCCAAGCTCTCTTGCAATAATATCCTACAGGCAAACGTATGAAGGTTTGGCGATGCTTTCCAAGCAGCTGGTCCCGGCTGTACCCAACGATCTTCTAGCTTAGGGAGACTTCGCTTTTCCCAGAAGGCACCTGGAATATGCAAATTAGCCTCCTCAAGCTTGAATCCCTGGTTTGGCGATGCTTTCCAAGCAGCTGGTCCCGGCTGTACCCAACGATCTTCTAGCTTAGGGAGACTCTTCGCTTTTCCCAGAAGGCACCTGGAATATGCAAATTAGCCTCCTCAAGCTTGAATCCCTGGTTTGGCGATGCTTTCCAAGCAGCTGGTCCCGGCTGTACCCAACGATCTTCTAGCTTAGGGAGACTTCGCTTTTCCCAGAAGGCACCTGGAATATGCAAATTAGCCTCCTCAAGCTTGAATCCCTGGTTTGGCGATGCTTTCCAAGCAGCTGGTCCCGGCTGTACCCAACGATCTTCTAGCTTAGGGAGACTTCGCTTTTCCCAGAAGGCACCTGGAATATGCAAATTAGCCTCCTCAAGCTTGAATCCCTGGTTATAAGCCGAGATTTTCAGCCCATTTTTTTTGGCTGAAAGTCCCCCTCTCGGCTTATACTCGAGTCATACCCTGGGGTCAGCAGGGGAGGGGGAGCGGGTGCTGTCTAATAATACTCACCTGCTCCTGGCGCGGTCCCTGCAGGTCCCTGGCTCCCCGACGCCCCAGCTTCTTCCTGTACTGAGCGGTCACATGGTACCACTCATTACAGTAATGAATATGCTGCTCCACCTCCCATATGGAGCCACATATTCATTACTGTAATGAGCAGTAACGGTGACCGCTCAGTACAGGAAGAAGCTGCGGCGCCGGGGAAGCAGGGACTGCACCGCACCAGGAGCAGGTGAGTATAACGGGGAGGGGAGCGCTGCGCGATATTCACCTGTCCTCGTTCCGGCGCCACTCCATCTTCAGCATCTTCTGCAGTGACGCTCAGGTCAGAGGGCGCGGTGACGTGGTTAGTGCACGCCCTCTGCTTGAACGTCAGTGCAGAAGACGCTGAAAATGGAGAAGCGCCGGAACGAAGTCAGGTGAATATTGAATATGCCGGGGGCCTGAGCGACGGAGAGGTGAGTATGTGATTTTTTTATCGCAGCAACAGCAAATGGGGAAAGTGTCTGTATGGAGCATTTTATGGGGCCATAACGTTTGTGCAGCACTATATGGGGCAAGTGTCTGTATGGGGCCATAATCAACATTTGTGCAGTACTATATGGGGCAAGTGTCTGTATGGAGCATCTTATGGGGCCATAATCAAGGTTTGTGCAGCACTACATGGGGCAAATATCTTTATGGAGCATCTTATGGGGCCATAATCAACATTTGTGCAACATTATATTGGGCAAATATCTCTATGGAGCATCTTATGGGCCATTATTAACCTTTATGCAGGATTATATGGGGCATACTTTAATATGGAGCATCTTATGGGGCCATCATAAACTTTATGGAGCATTATATGGGGCTCCTGATTCAATATGGATATTCAAAAACACTTAAACTACTGATGTCTCAATTAATTTTACTTTTATTGGTATCTATTTTTACTTTTGACATTTACCGATAGATGCTGCATTACCCACCCTAGGCTTATACTCGAGTCACTAAGTTTTCCCAGTTTTTTGTGGCAAAATTAGGGGGGTCGGCTTATACTCAGGTCGGCTTATACTCGAGTATATACGGTACATTAATAGTGGCCGCTGCAGAGTACTGCGGTGTACACTATACTATGTATGGGACAGTTGTTTTCTGCTCCATTTATTGCTGACATCCTGCCACTGCACATATCATTTGATCAGTGGGGGTTCTGGCTGTCAGACCCCCACAATATCATGTTGATTACTTATCCTACAGGAAGATCATTAGCAGTTTAGTTCCAGGAAACCCCTTTAAAAAGAAAGTGTCATTAGAAAATGACATATTACTTAGATCAGATTTTAGTGCTAAATTTTTTTTTTAAATATATATTGCTTGTTCATTAAAAACAAAAAATAGAAATCTTCCAATTTTCATTCTAGCCACTGGGTCTTTTTCAGAACTGTGTTCACTGTTTTAGGAAATCTACATGTAAATTATCTGTGATAGACTCTGATCTCATCTTTTCTACTGAAGCATCTCATGAGTGCTTGCAAAGGTCATTGTAATGGGAGGGTTAGCGGGGTCAGCTGTGATATTGCCTTGGGTGATTGGTCGATACTGTATTATCAGCTGTGTATAAGAAGTGCTGACAGTCATGGTATCCCTGCCTCTGATGACAAGGAAACTACTGTAAACTCCTCATGAAAGGAAGGATAGGAGGTTAAATACAGATCATAATATGGAAAAAAAAAACACATTGGCAAAATTAAAACACATGTAACAAAAACCTGATTTAAACAATAGTTCATCTTCCTACGTCACCCATTTAATCTGTCCCCTTCACTGAGTATCAAATTTCAGAAATAACTGTTTGTAGAGCTTTTTCTACAGGTCATTTTCACTTGCCATTTTTTACCGGTCATATTTACGACTGCCCAACTGGGTAATACATCTTTGGCTACTGTAACCATAATTGTTATATTAAATCTATGAAACGCTTGCAACTTTGTTAACACAGAGTGTGACGGGGTGTACGGCAGAGCAAGAAGGGACAACAGGCCGAGGGATGATTCAACAGATTTATTATCAAGAACGCTGGAACAACACATGCAGGTAGATCTACAGAGTCCACAATTAGTCCAATGGAACAGGTTCAGGGGCACCTCCCGATAATCCTTGTGCCAGGTAACAAAGCAATAGTCCACAATTAGTCCAAGGGATCCCAAAACAATCTCATGAACGACGAGATATGTCCTCAGCTCAAGTGTCGCCCCGTTCGCTTCCGCAGTCCCAGATGGACATGGGGTCTTGCCTCAGCTAAGAATCCCCACTCCTTCTCCTTCAAGGATCAACTCACATCTGATCTCAAAATAAGAATGGATTGTCTGAGCTCCTGGGATCCGCCCATGAAGGGGTAGGGGTTACACCTTCTATTCAATGGTTGGGTCCACCAGAAGATTCTAGACTGGTGGGCTCCAGGCAGTCTATGTAATATGTACATTTGACTAGCCACCTGCTGTGAGGAAGAATGGCTATTCCTCCACTAGTGATGTTGACAAAGCTTAATTACATTATAGCTGAGGGCTGCAAGTATTGGGGGAAGGAGACATTGTTACAGGTGAACTCCCAGCCAAGAAAATACATAAATTACAGCTAATAGACCAGAGAACAGTTACATACATCAAATGGCATATTATTCAAATACAGGGCAAAAGTACATATCATGACAATCCCTTCCCCTCCCAATTTGTGTACGTACCAGGGACCTCTACAGGTCGCTGGTTAAGTACACACAGGCAGAGCGTAACATTCATGTGGCTTCATGCAGCCACAAATTGGCATCTTAGCTCTCCCACATCATTGCCCAGGAGAACATCTGCAGGCAGACCACCCATCACCCCAACCACACATCGCCTGACCCCAAATGACAATCCCAGGTCCTCGATGGATTGCCTCAGGCCGAACCACTCGGGGATCAGCCAGTGTGAGGAAAGCCCCTGAGTCACAAAATCCAATAAGTCTCTGTCCATCCAGCACGGCCTCCTCCAAGTGCTTACCTCGATGAGCAGAAGTCATCATAGCTGCGGGTCGCACACCATAAACTCCTAGTGGTGCAACATGGGTGGGTGAGGCACTAGGCCAGTCCTCACGTAGTGGTGACACGTCGTCCTCCATGGCACTTTGGTGTACATAATTAATAATACGACTGGGTACAGGATTAATCCTCATTTGAACAGCTGGGCAGGAGGCTTGCAGATGCCCCGGCTGTCCACATCGATAGCATCTCTGCTGGGTCTCACTCCATCCAAGGCGTCCTCTTGGGCGAGGGGTAAGGGAACCTGGAGGCCGGCTCCCACCTGAAGGTGCTGTAGGGGTTTGAGGACGACTTCTCCATGAGCTGGCTGGGCATGAGGCCTGCAGATGCCCCAGATGCCCACAACCATAACACCTGCGCTCTGATACTTCCTCTCCTCGTCGTATTCCAGAAAACGCAGTAGAAGCAACTGGATGCACATTTACACGGGTATCAGCATGAGGTGGTGGCTTAGAGGAACGGGGAACAATGGGGACAGAAGAACAGGGGGCCACCGGTGTTGTGAAGCTGGTAGGCCTCTCTCCATCCTCCAACAGAACCCTCCACTGAGGCTTGATGGTGAGAGCCTCATCAGCTAGAGCTGCAGCTTCCTCCACAGTGGCTAGTCTCCTCTCACGCACCCATTCCCGGATCTCAGCAGGGCACTTGAAGTAAAACTGCTCTTTTAAAATAATCTGGAGGAAGGTCTCCCAGGTTAAGGCCTCCTCTGCCTCCAGCCAGCGATGACATATTTGTTTGAGTCTGTGGGCATACATCTTGAAAGACACTTCCTCATCACAGGCTAAAGTACGGAACTGAGCCCTGTAAGTGTCTGGGGTAACAGCATAATGTTCTAGAATAGTCCGTTTAATCTCCGCATACTCACAGTTCCCCTGAGGATCCATAGCTCTATAGGCTGCGGCAGCTCCACCCTCTAAGAGCCCCACCAGATGTCGGACTCGCTCCCTTTCCGGGACTTCCATTAATCGACACTGATGCTCAAAGTCCTGGAAGAAGCCCTCAATGTCGCCTGCAGCCTCATTAAAGGGCTTGAAGTCTTTGCGGGACACTCTGGGGAGTTCCCTCATGGTGGGTGCTGAGGTTAGTCTGTCTGGAGCTTCTAGCTGCTTCCAAAGCGATCTGCCTCTCCAGCAATGCCATCTCCTGAGCTCTGTCCTCGGCTCTGTCAATGGCCTCCCTCTCCCTCTCCTCAGCTCTGTGAATGGCCTCCCTCTCCCTCTCCTCGGCTCTGTGAATGGCCTCCCTCTCCTCGGCTCTGTGAATGGCCTCCCTCTCCTCGGCTCTGTGAATGGCCTCCCTCTCCTGAGCTCTGTGAATGGCCTCCCTCTTATCGTCCATGGTGGCCTCTTCTCCCAGCAATGCCAACTCCTCCTCGTACCACATAACCCACTGACTTTTTTGGGTATTTACCTTCGGCCGCCTTCTTTCCTCCATTTGCTGTGAGGATCCTTCCTCAGCGTCATCTTGCAGGCGAACTCCTTCCAAAGCCTCAATGAGCTGCTCCTTGGAGAGTCCCTTGTAGCTGACTCCCAGTTCACGGGCCTTTGTAGGTTCACCGCAGTCCAGTTCTTGTACTCTGCGGTGCTGGTTCCCGATGTTGATGGGCCTTTGTCCTCCATTCCTTCTGCTCTGGTCCCACTGCTTGCCACCAGTTTGTGACGG
Source organism: Ranitomeya imitator (assembly GCF_032444005.1). Taxonomy (NCBI): domain Eukaryota; kingdom Metazoa; phylum Chordata; class Amphibia; order Anura; family Dendrobatidae; genus Ranitomeya; species Ranitomeya imitator. The sequence goes on along the minus strand of NC_091284.1, from coordinate 574,512,041 downwards.
GGTGTACGGCAGAGCAAGAAGGGACAACAGGCCGAGGGATGATTCAACAGATTTATTATCAAGAACGCTGGAACAACACATGCAGGTAGATCTACAGAGTCCACAATTAGTCCAATGGAACAGGTTCAGGGGCACCTCCCGATAATCCTTGTGCCAGGTAACAAAGCAATAGTCCACAATTAGTCCAAGGGATCCCAAAACAATCTCACGAACGACGAGATATGTCCTCAGCTCAAGTCTCGCCCCGTTCGCTTCCGCAGTCCCAGATGGACATGGGGTCTTGCCTCAGCTAAAAATCCCCACTCCTTCTCCTTCAAGGATCAACTCACATCTGATCTCAAAATAAGAATGGACTGTCTGAGCTCCTGGGATCCGCCCATGAAGGGGTAGGGGTTACACCTTCTATTCAATGGTTGGGTCCACCAGAAGATTCTAGACTGGTGGGCTCCAGGCAGTCTATGTAATATGTACATTTGACTAGCCACCTGCTGTGAGGAAGAATGGCTATTCCTCCACTAGTGATGTTGACAAAGCTTAATTACATTATAGCTGAGGGCTGCAAGTATTGGGGGAAGGAGACATTGTTACAGGTGAACTCCCAGCCAAGAAAATACATAAATTACAGCTAATAGACCAGAGAACAGTTACATACATCAAATGGCATATTATTCAAATACAGGGCAAAAGTACATATCATGACACAGAGTTCCTTAACAGTTTGCATACCATTATGTAAAAAAAATTAAAAAAAATCTTAAAATACAATTTTTATCAAATACTAGCTGAAGAGCCCGGCGTTGCCTGGGCATAGTAAATATCTGTGGTTAGTTATAGCACCTCACTTCTCTTATTTTCCCATCATGCCTCTCATTTTCCCAATCACATCTTTCATTTTCCCCCTCACATTTCTCATTTTCCCCCTCACTCCTCTCATTCCCCCCTAACACTTGTCATTTCGACCTCACATCTGTTATTTTCCAATCAATCCACTATTTTCCCTCACTCCTCTCATTTTGCAATCACACCTTTTCATTTTCACCTCACACCTCTCATTTTTACCTAAGTATATACATGTTTGTCATCTCCCTTATATATAGTATACACCTGTATGTCATCTCCTGTATGTAGTATCTACCTGTTTGTCATCTCCCCTGTATATAGTATATACCTGCTGTGTGTCATCTCCCCTGTATATAGTATATACCTGTATGTCATCTCCTCCTATATATAGTATATACCTGTATGTCTTCTCCTTCTATATATAGTATATATCTGTGTGTCATCTCCTCCTGTATATAGTATATACCTGTATGTCATCTTCTATATAGCATATACCTGTATGTCATAGCCTCCTGTATATAGTATATACCCGTAGGTCATCTGCTCCTGTATATAGTATATACCTGTAGGTCATCTGCTCCTGTATATAGTATATACCTGTGTCATCTCCTCCTGTTTATAGTCTATTACCTGTAGGTCATCTGCTCCTGTATATAGTATATACCTGTATGTCATCTCCCCTGTATATAGTATATACCTGTATGTCATCTCCTCCTGTATATAGTATATATCTGTGTGTCATCTCCTCCTGTATATAGTATATACCTGTGTGTCATCTCCTCCTGTATATAGTATATACCTGTGTGTCATCTCCTCCTGTATATAGTATATACCTGTGTGCCATCTCTCCTGTATATAGTATATACCTGTGTGTCATCTCCTCCTGTATTAGACTGCATTCACACGTTATTTGGTCAGTATTTTTACCTCAGTATTTGTAAGCTAAATTGGCAGCCTGATAAATCCCCAGCCAACAGGAAGCCCTCCCCCTGGCAGTATATATTAGCTCACACATACACATAATAGACAGGTCATGTGACTGACAGCTGCCGTATTTCCTATATGGTACATTTGCTGCTCTTGTAGTTTGTCTGCTTATTAATCAGATTTTTTATTTTTGAAGCATAATACCAGACTTGTGTGTGTTTTAGGGCGAGTTTCGTTTGTCAAGTTGTGTGTGTTGAGTTGCGTGTGGCGACATGCATGTAGCGACTTTTGTGAGATGAGTTTTGTGTGGCAACATGCGTGTAGCAACTTTTTGTGTGTCGAGTTGCATGTGACAGGTTAGTGTAGCAAGTTTTGCGTGTGGCGAGTTTTCCATGAGGTGAGTTTTGCACTTGTGGCGAGTTTTGCGTGAGCCTAGTTTTTGCATGTGGCGAGTTTTGCGCGTGGCGAGTTTTGAGCGGCGACTTTTGTGTTTCGACTTTTATGTGGCGAGGTTGGTGTATGTGTGGTGAAATGTGTGCTGAGGGTGATATGTGTTCAAGCACATTTTGTGTGTGTGTTCATATCCCCGTGTGTGGTGAGTATCCCATGTCGGGGCCCCACCTTAGCAACTGTACGGTATATACTCTTTGGCGCCATCGCTCTCATTCTCTAAGTCCCCCTTGTTCACATCTGGCAGCTGTCAATTTGCCTCCAACACTTTTCCTTTCACTTTTCCCCATTATGTAGATAGGGGCAAAATTGTTTGGTGAATTGGAAAGCGCGGGGTTAAAATTTCACCTCACAACATAGCCTATGACGCTCTCGGGGTCCAGACGTGTGACTGTGCCAAAATTTTGTGGCTGTAGCTGCGACGGTGCAGATGCCAGGGTAAAATGGTTAAGTATTCAGTAAAGAGACTATATATAGTTCAGCACAAAAATAAAACAAGAAAGCTGCTGCTTTTACTTAATGCTTTGGCGCCTCAATGGCACCTTGTACAGTGTACACAAACTAAGAACAGGCTTGTGGTTGTGAAAGGAGGTCAGCAAAGGAATGCAGAAATCAATGACCTCTGGTTCCTTCCATGTCACTTGAAATTAATATTAGGAAAGCTCACTAAATCAATAGCTTACTTTATGAAAAAAAAATGCCACATGATAACTTTAAAGCTAGAGGACGAGATTTTTTTTCCCTTTCTAGATTTTTGTAATTTAAATAACATTAATGAGAGTACTGTATGTGATAATACATCACTCATGCAATTGTTCCAATTAACCCTTCCTTTATAACACATTGATACCACGGATTAGTGGTTTGACAGCAATGGACAATTTACATATTCTGAAATGAGCATTCATCCGCAGTGCAGTACAGCGCAGAATAGCCCCATGCATGGCTCATCATCATTTCTTTTAGCAATTGTAGACTTCTGTGACCTATGTATTCGGTGGCGTTTCAGAACAAATTGTCACAAAGACTATACTGCCTTTTCTGATTGTTAAAGGGGCTAAAGGGTAGGTAATCAATAGCAAACCTAGTGGGGGGTCGATACTTGTGTTTGTAATGTCAGCAGATGGATGTAAACAGTGTACATAGCTGAGACAGCACAGCCCCGTACAACATGTAGTGCTGGTTGTCAGGTATTGCCCTTATCTCAAGTGACATTCGGCACAGATTGCACATGCTTATAAATACTACCAGGTGTATGACAAACTCAAGATCGAGGACCGTACTATTTGCTGGGCTTGAGGAGTTGTATGCCAAGTACCGGCTCCTTTAGGGTACCGTCACACTATAACATTTCGATCGCTACGACGGTACGATTCGTGACGTTCCAGCGATATCGTTACGATATCGCTGTGTCTGACACGCAGCAGCGATCAGGGATCCTGCTGAGAATCGTACGTCGTAGCAGATCGTTTAGAAATTTCTTTCATCGCTGGATCTCCCGCTGTCATCGCTAGATCGGTGTGTGTGACACCGATCTAGCGATCTAGCGATGCGATCCAGCGATGCGTTCGCTTGTAACCAGGGTAAACATCGGGTAACTAAGCGCAGGACCGCGCTTAGTTACCCGATGTTTACCCTGGTTACAAGCGTTAAACTAAAAAAAAACAAACAGCACATACTTACATTCTGGTGTCCGTCAGGTCCCTTGCAGTCTGCTTCCCGCACTGTGACTGCCGGCCGTAAAGTGAAAGCAGAGCACAGCGGCTGTGCTTTCACTTTCACTTTACGGCCGGCAGTCACTGAGTGCGGGAACCAGACTGCAAGGGACCTGACGGACACCAGAATGTAAGTATGTGCTGTTTGTTTTTTTTTAGTTTAACGCTTGTAACCAGGGTAAACATCGGGTAACTAAGCGCGGTCCTGCGCTTAGTTACCCGATGTTTACCCTGGTTACCCAGGGACCTCGGGATCGTTGGTCGCTGGAGAGCTGTCTGTGTGACAGCTCCCCAGCGACCACACTACGATTTACCTACGATCACGGCCAGGTCATATCGCTGGTCGTGATCGTAGGTAAATCGTATAGTGTGACGGTACCCTTACACTCATCATCCAGCAACTCATCTCTCACTATTCTTGTATCGGAGATAAGCCCAGTCACTAGCACTATTGCAGAGAAAGTGTTTCCCAAGAGTTCATCATGTACATCATCCAAGTCAATAACCAGCATGTGCTACTTAGTCCTTACCTATTGCTTACGTTATCAGCACTACACAAAGAAGTCTATACTTACAATCGCAAAAAAATAGTTAAATGATGTGGCTTCAAATAGAAAAATGCAGAATCTAATAAATATTACATTCAGAAACAATAAAAAAACAAATTCTATTTTTTAATTGATTGAGTAGCTGTGATTTAACTACTTTGATATAGCTATGAATAAGAACGGTCTCTTAATGCAAATAATTTTTCTTCACCTAGTAAAAAACCAAAATAAAAGCACAACGCTGCCCTAAAATGACATTAGTACTACTACCTGGAACATATGGTACTTGGTGGAAATTGATAAAAACTATATAAAAGAAAAACTGCATTCATAGCCCATAAGTAGCAATCACAACACAGGTTTCGTTTTCAAGAGCACACTGCGCTAAAATACGAATATTTTTTCTATTAAACAGTCAAACCTCCTATAGCAGGGAATGTTAAACTAGACGATCTACTTATCACATGTAAATTGGAATGCATCACAATAGAATTTAAAAGATCTAAGGGAAAGGTAAAATCTGCATTTTAAGTCAATCATTAAGAATTCTGCAATGTACAAAACAAACCTTTAAATCCATCAGGATAAACTTCAGGGAGAAATTTAGTAGTAATGTCCCCTTTAATGAAACGAGGGTGAGTGATAACTTCCCGAAGTAAAGGAATATTGTGAGTTACACCTGAAAAACAACAAACATATATTAAAAGTAAGTGGAATTGTAAGAAACGGAAAGTAGAATGTGGCCTAAGAATATTCAATAAATCAACGGTTCTTATTTCTGGGAGCCAATTATTGACTCTCTGGCATTTCTCCACTTAGGACAGCCCATCAACTTTGACCATCTGAGCGGTGCACACTTTCCTCTGTACTTGAATTCCATAACGTCAATGCACAGTGAACTGCTAGTTTATTACCATCGTTGCCTCCCTGACCGATGTATGCGCAGCGCTAAATACGCACTGTGCATGCAGTATTGGAAGAAGTCAGTGCTTCCTCCTCCGAACCCACCAATTATATGATGGTTGGGTGTAGGGAGGGATAAGGACCTATTTAGGCAGCAAGAGGTGGAATTTTTCCTTTAATAGGAGCTAATAATACGAGTTATAAGCAAACCAGCAATAAAAAGAATGTATTAATATGTTTAAATATGTTTCCAAGGTCCTTTGTGGTTGCAAAAAAAAAAAAGACATGAATTTCCTATTTTTCTTTACATTATTCCCCCAATATCAGAACTAAAGCAACATAAGCCAAAATGAGAATTTTTCTTAGCGCGATTAAAAGCATGTACCGCCCCTACACCTCACAAAAAGGTCAGGGGGCAAGGGTGTGTGATGGATTTGTCCATGACTGGCCCTAGTCCATGACTAGTTAAAGTAGTATCTCAGTTTTACGGATTCTGCCATGGGTCTGCAGGGAGCATGAACAGTAGCAATGCAATTTCTGCTGATTAGAGCCATCCCCACAGTTTCCAGAGGTAGGAACTCAGGGAAATTTTGACATGACATCACAGGAAGTCAGGTGATTCTTAGCCAGGCATCATGTGACTAGGAAAGTAGCTCAGATTACAGCAGGAATTGGAATAGCAAGGTAAGAATAGTGCTTATGATTGGCAGGTAGTTCACATCAAAGGGACTATGTAAAAAATAGTAATTGTTTTTTTTCATTGTTACAGTTTAAACCAATATTATTTTTCATTTAAGAGAAAGATATTACAAAAAGCAAAATAGAAATATAGCCAAACCTCCTTGGAGTACACCCATTCTATTAGACAAAAAAATAGTAAAACTACTCAGGCTTTCCTTTACAAACCATTCTCGGATTACACAGGAGATGATAGCCGATGAAAGATGACCGAAATCTTCATCCCTCACCTGACTGCCAAATGGTTTTAATTTAAAATATGCTAAGAATTTATAAATCATTCCAAACCATGTGCTAAGGGAAGCAGATACGTTTACACTACTGAAACTGTGTAGATCAAATACAATGAATCACGTCTTTATGAGTGGGTCTTGAATTTATGAGCAAAGCATTGTAATGTACATTAGAGTGGCTTACAGATCATCTCCTAAGAATCATGTGTCTGTAATGCAATATGCATTTATATAGTAACTCATTTCTACATTCAGGAATCAGTGCACCATCAGTTCACACAAAAAGCAGTGTCTTAGATCTCAGATGGATCACGACCTTTGTGAAGGTTCATAAGGTCTTCCATCTGTGTGTGAATTACTGCTACTCTACATAAAGAAGGAACCTAGAGCAGCTTGTTCAGGCTACCTGCTGCTACCAAAACATTAGGCAGACATGACCACCACACACACAAAGGATCAAACTGAGGCCAGTAAGATATCCATATTTCATAGAAAGTTTAGATTAAATGGGACTATGCTTTTCAATAGTACATTTTTTTTCCTTAACCTCTGGCTGCAAGGCTGATCTAGACATTTTGGTGGAAAATGGTCTAGACGAGAGGGCAAACTATGACCCTACTAATCATGCGGATAACCTCAAATGAAACTAATATTGAGGCTATATGCTCTGTAGAACTATGTGTAGAAAACACAGCTGATGCAATTTCATTTTTACCAATCCACAAATGTCTCTTGAGAGAAAGCGGACTAGAACTCTAGCATCACCTATTGGATGCAGCAATCAAATATGTCGTTAACGAGCTGTGCCTTATGACGTGGCATAAGAAGTCAAATTGAAAGCTTAATTAGCAAACCTGTTTTTTGGGGGGTGTTTGCCCCCCCCCAGCAGTGCAAAACAGGAGATCTGATTTGACTTATCCCAAGTCACGTGGCAAGGCTCGTAAAAAGGGTCAATATTGATTTTTACAATTGCCATCTCTAATAGGTGGCAGCAGAGTTCAAGTACTCTTAAGTTCTAAAAAAGCTATTTGCATATTCAAACTCCCAGAAAAATATTGCAAAGCCTATAAATCTCCTAATGTAGGCTTGGTGCTCTACACAAGAAAAAATGTTCACCATTAAACCACCTATCGGCAGGCACTCACAGAGCCAAATCAGATCTCCATCATTGCAGTGATTGGGGAAAATACCAGGAAAAACGTATATGTAAAATGAGTGTTTGGTTTGACTTCTTATCCTAAGGCTAGGTTCACATTGCGTTAGCGTATGCGCTAAACGGATTGCACTAACGGACTGCGTTACTGCAATGTCCAAAAAGGGATCGCGTTTAGTGATCGCGCTAGCGTAGATGCCTGATCTGTGCTAGCGAGAACGGACCCAAAAATTCAAGTCTTCTTACTCTTTGAACAGGCTCTTTGCATATTTGAAGTTGCAGAGGACTATTGCATGTCCTGGAAGTCTCTTTATGCCAACTTGGCACTCTCCACAAAGAGAAATTTCCCCCCCTTAGACCCATTTCTATAAATGCACTTAGATCACAGTGCTGGTTGATGGGGACCAGAAATGTAACAAAAAACTGGGATTTGTTCCACTTACTGGATATCAAATACCTGTTGTAGAAAAAAACAGGAGAAAAAACTGAGAATGCTTTCAAAAACAGAAATTGTAATAGTTTATTTTTATAAATTAACAAAATGCAAAGTGAATATAGCAAATAAAAATCTAAATCAAATCAAACGTTTTGTGTGACCAGTTTTTGTCTTCCAAACAGCAAGAAAGCATCAATTTCTCAAGGTACACTTGTACAGTGTTTCATAAAACTTAGCAGGGAGATTGTTCCAAACATCTGGGAGAACTACAGATCTTCTGTAAATGTAAGCTTATGTAAATCCTTCTGTCTCTTTGTGTAATCTCATTTAGACTTGATGATGTTGAGATTAAGGCCTCTGTGGGGCATATAAATATTTCAGGGATTTTGTTCTTCTTTACAGTAAAGATCTACTATATAATTGTCTAAAGCCCCCGCCACACACAGCGAGATCGCTAGCGAGATCGCTGCTGAGTCACAAGTTTTGTGACGCAACAGCGACCTCAGTAGCGATCTCGCTATGTGTGACACGTAGCAGCGATCAGGCCCCTGCTGTGAGATCGCTGGTCGTGTCGGAATGGCCTGGGCCATTTTTTGATCGTTGAGGTCCCGCTGGGTAGCACACATCGCTGTGTTTGACACCTTACCAACGACCTCGCTGACAGGACGTCCCATTGAATCGTCATGAAATAGGATCGTTCTACAGGTCGCTACAGGTCGCCGCATCGCTGTTGCGTTGTTGGTGAGATCTCACTGTTTGACATCTCACCAGCGACCACATAGCGACGCTTGAGCGATCCCTGACAGGTCGTATCGTTGTCGGAATCGCTCAAGCGTCGCTATCTGTGACAGGGCCTTAAGGGTCACTTCCGTTTGTCCTTCTGTCTGTCACGGATATTCATTGGTCGCGGCCTCTGTCTGTCATGGAAATCCAAGTCGCTGATTGGTCGTGGCTGTTTTGCCACGACCAATCAGCGACGGGCACAGTCCGGAAGAAAATGGCCGCTCCTTACTCCCTGCAGTCAGTGCCCGGCGCCCGCATACTCCCCTCCAGTCACCGCTCACAGGGTTAATGGCGGCGGTAACAGACCGCGTTATGCCGCGGGTAACGCACTCCGTAACTGCTGCCATTAACCCTGCGTCCCCCCAACTTTTTACTATTGATGCTGCCTATGCGGCATCAATAGTAAAAAAAAAAGTAATGTTAAAAATAACAAAAATACAAAAAACCTGCTATTTTCACCCTCCGTAGTCTGCCGAGCCGCACGCACCTGCCGCCATCTTCCGTTCCCAGCGATGCATTGCGAAATTACCCAGAAGACTTAGCGGTCTCGTGAAACCGCTAAGTCATCTGGGTAATTTCGCAATGCATCCTGTGAACGGAAGATGGCGTCAGCTGTGCGTGTATCGCCGGAGCTTCGTTGGATCCCAGGGGTGAGTATATAACCATTTTTTATTTTAATTATTTTTTTAAGAGGGATATGGTGCCCACACTGCTGTATACTACGTGGGCTGTGTTAGATACCGCGTGGCTGCTATATACTACATAGGCAGTGTTATATACTATGTGGGCAGTGTTATATACTATGTGGCTGTGCTATATACTACGTGGGCTATGTTCTATACTGCGTGCTATATACTACATGGCCACTGTTATATACTGTGTGGACAGTGTTATATACTATGTGGCTGCTATATACTGTGTGGGCTGTGTTATATAGTACGTGTGTGTTATACACTGCATGGCCACTGTTATATATTGTGTGGCCTGTATTAACGCATCGGGTATTCTACAATACTAGATGGTGGCCCGATTCTAACGCATCGGGTATTCTAGAATATGCATGTCCACGTAGTATATTGCCCAGTCACGTAGTATATTGCCCAGTCACATAGTATATTGCCCAGTCACATAGTATATTGCCCAGTCACATAGTATATTGCACAGTCACACAGTATATTGCACAGTCACACAGTATATTGCACAGTCACACAGTATATTGCACAGTCACACAGTATATTGCCCAGCCACGTAGTATATAGCGAAGCCACGTAGTATATTGCCCAGCCACGTAGTATATTGCGCAGCCACGTAGTATATAGCAGAGTCACGTAGTACGGTACATTGCCAAGTCACGTAGTATTTTGGCCAGCCAAATAGTATATAGCAGAGCCACATAGTATATTGCCCAGGCAAGTAGTATATTGCCCAGCACAGAGCCACGTAGTATAGAGACTTAAAAAAAAAAAACAAAAAAAAATACCGGATTACTCACCGGTAATGCTCTTTTATAGAGCCCACGACAGCACCCACTAGAGAGAGGGGATCCGCCCCTAGGAACAGGAAACCTACAGAGAGATAAAAGGGGCGGCCCCCCCTCGCTCCTCAGTTGTTTTACAGAGAATAGGAGGAACCGCCGCCAGGTTTTAGTTAACAGGTTCAGGTATATCCATATATATATATATATACATATTTACAACCTTATGCTACTTTCTTCTAATATTTACACCTCACCAAAGAAGCACCACGTGCGACTATATACAGAAAAGGGAGGGATGTGAAAGGGTGCTGTCGTGGGCTCTATAAAAGAGCATTACCGGTGAGTAATCTGGTATTTTCTACTCGCCACGACAGCACCCACTAGAGAGAATTTCAGAGACTATAGACTGGGTGGGTTTACTGAGTCAAGGACCGATACCCCAAAAGTCAGATCAGAAGCAGAGGATAGATCTAATCTATAATGTTTATAGAAGGTATTAGGTGAAGACCAAGTTGCAGCCTTACATATAAGGTCTATTGGCACATTCGCCCTTTCTGCCCAGGAAGTCGACAAGGCTCTTGTAGAGTGTGCTCCTATATGCATTGGAGGATCTCTACCTCCAGCTTTATACGCCAAGATTATGGCCTCTCTGATCCAGCGAGATAATGTGTTCTTTGTCACTCTGGTACCTTTGGTTTTACCCTGGAAAGACACAAAGAGAGCCCTACTCTTCCTCCAGTCCCTGGTTCTCTCTAAATAGGCTAGCACAATCCTTTTTACATCTAGAGTATGAAGTTTTACTTCTTCTGGAGTTGAGTGGTTCTCATAAAAGGTAGGTAACAAGATCTCCTGGGCTCTATGAAAAGTAGTGGCTACTTTAGGAAGATAACAAGGGTCTGTTTTCAAAATTATCCTATCTGATGTTACAGATAAAAAGGGAGGATCTATAGATAATGCATGGAGATCACTCACTCTTCTAGCAGAAACTAATGCCACTAACAATACCGTTTTCAAAGAAATATTTTTTAGTGAGGCTGTATGGAGAGGCTCAAACGGTGGCTGTGTCAATGCTTCCAGGACTATGGATAAATCCCACTGAGGAACCTGCGGTATGCTAATTGGTCTTGAACGCTCACAGGCAGATATAAATCGGGATATCCACCTATTACCCGCAACATCATAATTAAAAAGAGCTCCTAAAGCTGAAACCTGGACCTTCAGAGTGCTTACGGAGAGTCCTAACTCCAAACCTCTTTGTAGAAATTCCAACACTGGAAATATAGGAACTTCAGATGAAAGTTGTGCAGTATGGAATTGAAGAAATTTTCTCCAAATTCTAACATAAATTCTAGTAGTTGAAGGTTTTCTACTCTTCATAAGAGTGTTAATTAACCCACTAGAAAACCCCCTTATACTTAGTAACTGCCTCTCAAACTCCAGGCAGTCAGGTTCATGCCCTTTGCCTGAGGATGGAGGAATGGTCCCTGAGAGAGCAAGTCCTTGGACTGAGGCAGAATCCACGGGTCTGACACTGACATCGCCCTCAGCCATGAGAACCATGGCCTTTTGGGCCAGAATGGGGCTATTAACAGAACTCTTGCGCCTTCCTCCCTTATTTTTCTTATTACTATAGGTAATAGATTCCATGGGGGGAAAGCATAGGCCAGGTCGAATGTCCATGGTACCTGGAGGGCATCGAGTATGTCCGGCTTGTCCTCCCTGCATAGAGAGGCAAACCTCCTGACCTGACGGTTGGCTCTTGTGGAAAACAAGTCTATTTGAGGAACACCCCATCGAGCTGTTATTAATCTGAAAATCTTCCTGTTCAGCATCCATTCTCCCTGATGAAGAGTGTGACGGCTGAGGAAATCGGCATGAAAATTGTCTATGCCCCTGATGTGCACTGCTGACAAGGATAGCAGATGACCTTCGGCCAACTCCATGATGTCTGAAGCCACTTCTCTGAGTTTGTCCGACCTTGTACCTCCTTGATGGTTCAGATACGCCACCGCAGTGGTGTTGTCGGAGAATACTCTTGTGTGAGAGCCGCTGAGCTGAGGAAGAAAGTGAAGTAGGGAGTAGTATATAGCCCTCAACTCTTTGACATTTGAGGAATTATTAAGTTCTGAACTGGACCAAAGACCCTGGACCCACTGATCCTGAAAATGTGCCCCCCAGCCTTCAGGACTAGCGTCTGTGGTCACTATACTAGAAGGGGTGATTACCCATAGAACCCCTCTCGAAAGATTTTTTCGATTCAACCACCACATAAGGGAGTGTACTACTTCTGACGTTAGGAAAACTGTTCTATCCAGACATCCTCTATTTTTAATGTCCTCATCCAATACAAATTTTTGTAGATGCCTAGTATGGAACTGCGCCCACTGGACCGCAGGAATGCACGATGTTAGAGAACCTAGTAGTGACATGACATTCCTTAATGACATACTACGCTTTCTGATCGCTAAGGACACTTTATCGAATATGGAAGTTTTCTTATCCTCAGGAAGCTTGCAAATCTGGTCAACTGAATCTAGAAGGAGCCCAAGGAATTTCTGACACGTTACTGGCTGGAGTCTAGATTTTTCCCAATTAACCAGCCAGCCCAGGTTTTGTAAGGATGACACTACCTCCTGTAACCTCTGCTCACACTGTAGGGAGTTCTTACCTACAATCAATAGGTCATCCAAATACGGAATGACCAAGGTATCTTTTACCCGTAAAAAGGACATTACTTCCAGTAGCAATTTAGTAAAAACCCTTGGGGCCATAGATAAACCGAAGGGCATTGCCCGGTATTGTAGATGACGAATTTGCCCTTCTATACAAACTGCTACTCGAAGAAATTGCTGATGTAAATGGTGTATAGGAATATGGTAATAAGCATCTTTAAGATCCAATACTACCATGTAACAGTTTGGAAATAGATTTTTTATGGCCGAACGTATGGATTCCATTTTAAATGTTTTGGGTCTTATAAAGGAGTTCAGTTTTCTCAAGTTAATTATAGTTCTGAAAGAGCCATCAGGCTTACTAATCAGAAATAAGGGAGAGTAAAATCCCCTCCCTATCTGGGAAGATGGAACCTCTACCAGGACTTGTTTGAGTAAGAGGGATTTAACTTCGGTTTCAAGTGCCTCTTGTTGAGGCTTGGATCTTAAGGTGGTAAGGAGGAAGGAGTCCGGAGGCCTTCTAATAAAGTCTAATGTGAGGCCTGAAGATATTAAATCAATGGCCCATGGATTAACCGTTATGTTTTTCCACTGCTTACTAAATTGTTTTAGTCTTCCTCCCACCGGTGAAATATAATCAGCGGAATTTATCTGCTGGCTTGAAGGGGCGCTTATTGAACAAATTTCCTCTTTGTTTGAAATCTTTGTTATTCCATCGGTCCCTGAAGCCTCCCTTCCTTCCGAATGGTGGCTTCTTGAACGCCCTTCTGTAAGAAGGAATAAAGGGATTAGGGAACCCCTTCTTCCTTTCACCTGCCTTAGTGAGAATTTCGTCTAAGACCGTTCCAAAGAGGTACTCACCCTGGCAGGGTATAGTACACAATTTAGCCCTGGACTGGGCATCCCCTTTCCAATTCTTTAACCATAAAGCGCGCTGTGCCGTATTAGTGAGGCTGGCTGTTCTGGCTGCTAGGCGGAGAGTCTATAGAGGCATCAGAAATGAAGGCTGCCGCCCCCTTAATCAAAGGAATAGAGGCACGTAGTTTCTCCCTAGATACACCACTCTTAATATTTTGGTCCAACTGCTCCAGCCAGACCAGCATAGATCTACTAGTGGACGTGGCTGAGATCGCCGGTTTAAATGCCGTGACACAAGCTTCCCATGACCTTTTAAGCAGAGCGTCTGATTTTCTATCCATGGGGTCAGGCAAGGAGCCCGCATCCTCTACGGGTAAGGAGGATCGGCGAGAAGTTGATGCTACAGCCGCATCCACTTTAGGAATTTTAGACCAAACTGCCAAGTCCTCATCATCAAAGGGGTACCGCCTCTTACATGATACCGGTACAAAGCCCTTCTGTCCTTTAGCCCATTCTTTTTTAACAAGGTCTTTAATGGCCTGATTCACAGGGAATACTTGGCCCTTTCGCTGCGATAAACCTGCGAACATGATGTCCTGTGGTGTCTGGGGATCTTTAGACTCTGACACCCCCATTGTTCCTCTTACAGCTTTAACCAAATTATTTACATTGTCTGTAGGAAAACAGACATAATCTTCCTCCTCCGAGGAATCCAATCTCTGAGAGATGTCTGAGTCCACCTCTCCACTTTCTGCTGATGTGTCGGCTATAGGTGAAAGAGTCCTTCTACTTCTCCTTTCCATATTAACCGCCGGACTACCCCTCAAGGACTGAAGCTCTTCCCGGATCATGAGACGTATGTCATTCATCCTGACCGAACTCTCCTGCTGTAAAGTGTTATCAATGCAATGTTGACATAGCTCCTTAATATATGAGTCAGGTAGGGGCTCATTACATATCTTACACTGCTTATGTTTAGATTTTGACGTCCGCTTAGCCTACAAAAAAGACACAAGCAGAGGAGACTACTGTAAGAGATATGAAGCTATATATACACTTATCCGGAAAATAAAATATATACCGGCTGCAGAGTTGTCTGGTCGGCCTGGGGTTTGGAACGGGACGATTTTTTCCCTGATTTATCCGTGGAATCACTCATTTTTGAGTGTCCGCTGATTTTCTTATTAGCATCACCACTAGGCAGGATTACAACCTCCAGTGGGCGCTCAATATCTTCCTGAGACGACATGGTGCGCACAGTGCCATGTGTCTTCAGCCTTATATAGAGCCGTTCTTACAAGGGATACACGCCCCCATCTTTCCTCCCCCCTTTTTTTTTTTTTTTCTTCCCTGACCAACTTTATTGGCCCTCTCCACCGCTGTTGAGCGCCAAGGCGTCCACGCCAGCACGCTCAGCTGACCCCGCATACCCGGAAGTTCCTCTTTACATCCGGGTACGCCGACCATACAGCGCCTGCATGTGCGCTCGCGCGTCTTCCTTCTATGCTGCAGAGGAAGAGAAGCTCCTGCTACCGCGGCCGTTCATGCCCCACTGTGGCCGGAGGGTGAGCGCTTTCCATAGTGACACTTACTTGATGTGCTGACGGGGATTCTTTAGGCGGTGGAGCAAAAACCAACGGTCTCCCAACAGGGAGACTGTTGTGATCCCGGCATGCTGCTGATGTATCCAGATGAGGGGGGAACCAACAGGAACACCCGTCTCTGATGCTCGCTCTGGGGCCCCTGTCGCTCAACAGAGACGTACAGGCTGTGTTCCAGGCGAGCTTTTCCTCTTCTTAGCTGCAGAGATTCTCTCTGAGGGTTTCCTCCTTGGGAACAGGAAACCAACTGAGGAGCGAGGGGGGGCCGCCCCTTTTATCTCTCTGTAGGTTTCCTGTTCCTAGGGGCGGATCCCCTCTCTCTAGTGGGTGCTGTCGTGGCGAATAGAAAAAAACATATACTCACCTTCCAAAGGCCCGTTGGAAGTCCTGCTATACTCACCCTCCGCCGCCTTTGCCGCTCCTCGCCACGCTCCCGGGACCGCTCCATTGTAAGCGGCAGCTTCCGGTGGTCCCAGGGCTGGTGTGAGCAGGACCTATGATGACGTCGTGGTCACATGACCGTGACGTCACGGCAGGTCCTTGTCGCACACCAGTCCTGGGAGCGGAAGCTGCCGCTTGCAATGGAGCGGTCCCGGGAGCGTGGCGAGCAGCGGCAAAGGCGGCGGAGGGTGAGTATAGCAGGTTTTTTGTTTTTCTTATTATTTTTAACATGACCTATTTTTACTATTGATGCTGCATAGGCAGCATCAATAGTAAATAGTTGGGGACACACAGGGTTAATAGCAGCGGTAACGGAGTGCGTTACACCGCGGGCCATTACCGCTGCCATTAACCCTGTGTGAGCGGTGAGTGGAGGGGATTATGGAGCGGGTGCCGGGCAGTGAGTGCAGGGGAGCAGGGGAGGGACTAATCGGACTGTGCCCGTCGCTAATTGGTCGCGGCAGCCATGACAGGCAGCTGCCGAGACCAATCAGCGAACAAATAACCGTGACAGGACAGACAGACGGAAGTGACCCTTAGACAATTATGTATATAGATGTATGTATATAGCAGCCACATAGTATGTAGCACAGGCCACGTAGTATTTGTCTGCTATATACTACATGGCTCCTATATACTACGTGGCCTGTGCTATATACTATGTGGCTGCTATATACATACATAAATACATATTCTGGAATACCCGATGCGTTAGAATCGGGCCACCATCTAGTAGTTCATACCATCGGCTGTATGTTTGGAGCGGTTGTGCTTTCACAGAATAAATTTGGAGCCAATCAGACGCCTCCTTGATGACATTACATGAAGTATCTGCCTGCCATCACCTCTGTCTGGGATTACATGCAGAGACAGAAGGATTTGAGCGAGCCAACATCCACAAAAGATGTGTGGTTAATTCTTCAAGATGCTTGGAACAACAGCCCTGCTGAGTTATTTCAAAAAACGTGTGCAAGTTTATCAGGAAAAATTGATACCTGAATGCTAAAAATGGTCACAACCCATATTGATTTGATTTCTCTTTTGTTTATTCGCTGTGAATTTTGATAAATGATAAAAATAAACTACTAACACTTTTATTTATGAAAGCATTCCGAGTTAGCAGCATTTTTCCACACCTGCGTAAAACTTTTACACAGTACTGTAAAGACTATGACACTTTATGTCCTGGAATTTATCTAGTAGATGCGGGTCAGTTTATAAACATTTGTAAAGAGTTTTAGAAAAAACGTAAAATGACAAAAACAAAAACTGTATAAATGTGGTACAGTGGAAGTTACAAGTCATTTTTGTGACCTAATGAACACCGTAAAAGCAAAACTCAAAACTGTGGAATTGAGGGGGTTTATTCACCATTTTACTGGACATATAATTGTTGCTCTCATTTTCCAGTACATTATATGGTATAATGAATGCTTTAATTTAAAACTATCTCATTTCACAAAAAAACAAGAACTCATACAGATATGTTGGCTACAAAAAAAAAAAAAAAAAAGAAAAAAAAGAAGAATACAAAAGCACAAATACGAAAAATGTCATGGTCAAGAAGGGATTGCATTGTCTTTCCAACCAAGTTTCAATGTTCCACAGAAATGAAAATGATTTCTTCTCAACAATTACGGCAATAGGTTTTTGGTGCACCCAATCATACTTTTTGTTTGCATTTTCAGATTAAAAAAATAAACTACATTAAACATCTGCAAAATCAGTAAATATTGCAAACGTTACATTTTAGAGGAGTCCTGAAAATTTAGTTAGGAGTTGGATACATGCTACCATCAGATAGCAGTGTGCAATTATGTGAAACTGATAACACTGGATTAAAAACATTTCTTAACAGGAATAAATGTGTGGAAAGATAGCCAAATCTGCCAAAAAATTGGCTCAACAGATATTCTGAAGAGAAGATATCCACTGCTAAAGTAATGAAAAATGCAGCACGGTCTATCTGTATAGTGCTTTGGGATTGCACACATCTAATGGCTAAAATACTAGTTTCACAGCCAAATTAAAACACACATATCCGCTACAAAATGATTGATTCCTTAATAACCCATATGCTACAATATAGTCTGGCTTTTAACCTTGTGTACAAACAACTCCAGAGCCTTTGAATTCATTCACTCATATTTTGAATTAATCTTGCACTCTAACAGTTAAAAGATTATTATATTGGGATACTATCAGCGGCAGCTTTCTCGCTTCTTACTGAAACCACAAACGCTTGTCCTAGTGTTGTGCGTATGTGGGAGTCTGGAGAGGTGACAACTATTTTATGGGTATTGGCACCTAATATTTTTACTGTACTTACATCAAATTTTCAGTAAATCAAAAGTACTAGAGAATACAAGAAACCATTTTAACATATCTTATATTAGAAATGTTTTTTCTCCACTAATAAGACTCTTCTTACTCTTCACCTCCAGAACTCCTCTTTCTCTCTGAAAAACAGATACAAATTTGCCTTGCTCAATACAAGACAGACTGCCATCTTACCGATACATTGGCAAACCCAGAAGTGGACAATATGCAGGTAATGGAGCTGTGTAGGTCCACTCTACAACTGAGCACATCTGGCCGCCACTAGCATCAGAACAGCCGATCGGCCGGGATGCCAGGTGTTGCACTCCCCCTGATCATATATTGATGACCTACCCAAGCATAGGCCATTAATATAAAAGTACTGGACAACCCCTTCAAGTCTTTGAGCTGTGTTGTGGCTTACTTGCAACAATGCAACTTCTGCAGAGTAACAACCTCACGCTAGTACAATAAAGTGACCGAACTTGCTATTAGTGTTAATGAAACAGTTCGAAGAACATTCTGTTCGTAGGTAAAACCTGCAATTCTGCTGTCGCGTGCAGACACAGTGATTGGCAGTCCCTTTACATGAATACCTCCATTTTTAAAAAAAATATCTAAAATTTACCTTGACAATATATTATATGGACACTGCATTCTGATATACTAGAGATATCCTTCCGCTAAATGCCAATGAAATGTCACATTAATAGACGAGATATCCTGTGACAGATTTTCATCTCTATTATAAATGAAGAACTCTGGCCACCTTCTTGGAGTAGACATCTCACTAGTACACCACTTCTCAATACAGGTTTTGGTGGTCTTCACAAAGAAACGCTCTATCATCTCCACTAACAACAAGACACAATATAGCACCAAAACTGTCAAAACTAAAGAGGTTTGTTATTCACTCATTAGGTCACCCATATATTCTGTGTAGTGCAAATATATCAAGCTGGAGGGACAAAGATGAGATGTTGCCCAACACAAAATGAATTTCATGGAAAACTCAGCATGGAGGAGGTAAAGTTAATAAAATGACTACAATTCAGATGTGGGTGTGATCTGACTACTAAAAGTGAAAGAATAGTGGTACGGCACTATGTATGGTCCAGCGGTAAAGTAATTACGGTACATCACTAAAGTCTATGGTTGACGGGAAGCTATAGTACGTATTAAGTGTAATGCATCAATTACACTGACTTTGTATTGTTTAAGATTTATACGCTACACAAAGGTCTAAATATATATTTACCTATTTACTGTATATAGATAGTGTACATCAACTATAACTTCAACCTAGCAATAAAGCATTACTAGACCTGCTTCACCACAAGGTCTTGAAATAAAGATTACATGAAAAGGATATGCATTTGACAACTAACTAACCTGAGAACATGACTCTTTCCAATTCACTTATCACAAATTAAATTCTTAGCAAATTACACATATTGAACATGATATCACAGTATAGCGTGTAGGGCTCCAATTAAGACTAAACTGATAAATGCAGATTTGTGTTTCAGGCTGTCAAGCTGCCAGAAGCAAAAGCTGCAAAAGGCCAATTAGCACTAAATTTCCATAGTGTTGGCAAATATTAATAATCAAATGTTAATTAAGTACAAATATAGAGCCAAATATTTATATACTTTAAAAAAAAAAAAAAAAAATCTGATATATTTCTGGCAAATTCAACACATTAGCCTGTCCAAATATTTTCCTATCGATCTTCAAGAAAACCACTCTCACATGTACTGTACTTCTTTTTCCTAAAAAACAATATCTACCAACACTTAAATCAGTACATATATTTTACACATGATAAAGAATTGTATACACTAAAAAATAAAACAGTTCATTTTCTATTGTATATAACTAGAAAAAAAACACTATGCAAACATACAAGAAAGTTAGAATAACTTTAACCAGTTCAAGACCGGACCATTTAATTGCAAAGTGCAGCAGAATTTCTTTGCAATACATAAAATTATTATTATTTATCCACCGTTCCCGACCAGACATATTTTCAGGTTCTCTCGTACATGCGGTTTGAAGAGCTGAACATTTTTTTCCTTGTTTGGATATTTAAGTACGGTAGCTTTGTGTCTCTTTTCATGGTATATTGGGCTTCAGTTTTAGGTCACTCTTTTTTTTTTATTTTATTTTTTTGCCGATGTCAGGCGATATCATTGGGAAAATAAGTGAAGTGGAGTAAGTGTTTTTCCCTTTTTTTTTTTTTTTTTTTTAGTTTTAGGACCAAAAAGGACCACAGAAAAGCAGAATGTAGAATAAATGTTTTTAATGGAACAATTAGTTTTACATATTGGAACACTTTTCTATTATGGGGCAATGCTAGTAACAGCAATTTGGATGGATTTACATTTCACATGCTATTTTTTTTTTAATTATTCATTGTATGCCTCATTTATTTTACACAATGTACCTCCCATAAAGGCACAACAGACCTTTGGAGAGGGATGATTTCAGAGTTGTCTGGATCTCCTATGACCCAGCAGTTCCTGCTCACTTCTTTTGCACAGCTGTCATATGACCACTGTGTATGGAGGAAGAAGTCAGCGCTTCCTATTATTTTGTGCACAGTACTCCTTTAGTACTGTGCATACAGCAATCGAAAAGGCAAAAGGCAGAGATCGTAATACACAATCTGTGCCTTCTCTATAAGGACTCCTGCTGTCAAGAGGCTGTCAGACAGCTGCCCTAGTATGTAGTAATTTAGGAGCAGGAGCACCCAAAGGTTGAGGCCAATGTGCAGTCCAGAAGCAGTTAAAATGTTAAGAATAACAATAAGATGTAGGTGCGAGTGGGAGTAGCTGGTAATCTGAGGCCACAATTCCAGAAGCAGCAAGAAATCTTGCGGAATCTTAGCGCATTCCTCAAGGGCAATGTCCTTCTAATTTACTAATATTTTAGATTTGCGAGTTTCAACCACTTTCATTCAAATCCAATCAAAGATGCTATATAGAGTTCAAGTCAGGGGACAGTCAGCACCACCATTACCTCACAGGACTTATTTGTATTCTCTAGCATATAGAAGGAGATTATTTTTCTTGTGCTTTTGGTTAAGAAGAGGTTCACATCGTAATGCGAACCTGTCACCAGGTTCTGTCGATAAGCGATACAGCCATCACCTATCAGGGCTGATATATAGCATTCTATAATGCTGTATATCTGCCCCCAACCCGACCTGAAAGAGAAGAAAAATAACTTCTTATACTCACTTGCGGGTCGGTCCGGTGTGAGGGGTGTCGCTCTTCTTAGTCCGGCGACTCCCATCTTCTTACAATTGCCATTCTCTTGCTTGATTCGTGTGGATGACATGTACCTGTATCATCCACACAGCCTGCTCATCATCGCGCTCCTGCGCAGGTGTGCTTATCTGCCATGTTGAGGGCAGTGCAAAGTACTGCAGTGTGCAGGTGCCGGGAAATGTCAGAGAGGTCCAGCGCCTGCGCACTGCAGGATTTTGCTCTGCTCTCAACAGGGCAAACAAAGTACGCCTGCGCAGGAGCGTGATGACGAGCAGACTGTGTGGATGATGCATGGACGCATCATCTACATGAACCAAGCAGGAGGATGGCGATCATAAGATGGGAGGTGTTAGACCAAGAAGAGCAACACCCCTCAGACCGGACCACCCCACAGGTGAGTTTCTTCTCTTACAGGTTGGTTTGGGGGCTTATATACAGCATTATAGAATGCTCTATATCAGCCCTAAAAGGTGATGGCCGTAACTTGTATGGGCCAAACCTGGTGACAGGTTACCTTTAAGAGTATGGAGACTGTCAGTGTTAAGAATGTGCCTTACTGTCAAACTAAAACTTCAGTGACTGCTACAACTAAATCTTGCTGCAGGTCTTTTACAGCCATTCAAGGGGTTACGACCACCTGCCTCCTCAAGAATCGGTTAACAGCCAGTGACAGCTTCCTCTCTATGCCACGTCCAGGTATTGCAGCTTTAACGGTGACGTTTATTTCTAACTGCATCTCTAGGAAAATTCAATCCCTTAACTTTTTTTTTTTTCAATCCTTTTCCTTGTTGGTGCAAGTCAATGATATTTTCTTAATTTTGGGGGCACTCTCTTCATAACCCAATAATATTAGCACACTGTAGACTATTGTGATAAGATAAGCTGGTGTTTGGCTGTTATGACCTGCTGTAAATGTGATGCATAGCCAAAGGGCTAAGTGCTAAAGACTCTTGTCATGAAAGGGTTAAATAATTCTGAAACTGCAGTAGTCCGTAAATGTGGCAATTTGTATTGAATTTTGACAAACCACCTGTTAAATTAGTTGTACTGAGGAATTTGTATTTTTCTTGTTTGATTGGTTTATTGCAAGCTACAGAAAACTTGTAAATTTGCAATGGAGGTTGAAATTTTTTTTACCACAATTGTATATCATCAACATTGAACCTTATCTACTATTTTCATACCAATTTATTCAGGTCATCCTTTGAAATATTCCATGGGACAGTATCTACAATCCCAGAGTTTTTTGCGTAACCTGTGAATACAGAATTACTCCTTCACGACATGCGACGTACATATACGGTGCATGTCGTGTCTCTCCCTATGATGTGGGCTCTGGCGCTGAGCCCACATCTTTTCCGACACATGTCAGCTGTTTCAAACATGTGCCCCTAAGAGCCGCGGGTGGAATCGTGATCCACCAATGGCTGTTAACCTGTTAAATTTCGTTGTCAATCTCTGAAAGCGGCATTAAATGTGATAAAAAGAATTAATCTGATAGGAAAACGGCATAGCGAAAAAAAAAAAGTCAACGCCAGAATTACTTTTTTTGGTTGCTGCCACACTGCATTAACCCCTTCACGACATGCGCCATACTGGTACGGCGCATGTTGTGTCTCCCCCTTTGATGTGGGCTCTGGCGCTGAGCCCACATCAAAGTCGCGACATGTCCACCATTTTGTACAGCTGATATGTGCGCGCGCTATTAACTAGCCAAATGCCGGAAATGTGCACATCGCCGACCCCCGTCACATGATCGGGGGTCAGCGATGCGCTGGCATAACAACCAGTGGTCTCCTTGAGACCTCCATGGTTGTTGCTGCCGGCCTGCTGTGAGCGCCACTCTGTGGTCGGCGAACATAGCAAGCCTGTAATTCTACTACATAGGGGCGATCGGAGGATCGCTCCTATGCAGCAGAGCCGATCAGGCTATGCCAGCCTCTAGCCTCCCATGGAGGCTATTGAAGCATGGCAAAAGTAAAACAAAAAGTTTTAAAAAATATGAAAAAAACAAAAAATATATAAAAAGTTTAAATCACCCCCCTTTTGCCCCATTCAAAATAATAAAAAAAAAAAAAAAATCAAACCTACACATATTTGGTATCGCCACATTTAGAATTGCCCGTTCTATCAATTAAAAGAAAGGATTAACCTGATCGCTAAACGGCGTAGCGAGAAAAAAATTAAAAACTCCAGAATTACGTTTTTCTGGTCTCAGCGACATTGCATTAAAATGCAATAACGGGCGATCAAAAGAAAGTATTTGCACAAAAGTGGTATCATTAAAAATGTCAGCTCGGCACGCAAAAAATAAGCCCTCACCTGACCCCAGATCACGAAAAATTGAGAAGCTATGGGTAAAAGAAAATTGCGCAATTTTTTATTTTTATTTTTTTTAGCAAAGTTTGGAATTTTTTTTCACCACTTAGGTGAAAAATAACTTAGACATGTTTGGTGTCTTTGAACTCGTAATTACCTGGAGAATCACAATGGCAGGTCAGTTTTAGCATGTAGTGAACTTAGCAAAAAAGCCAAACAGAAAAAAAGTGTGGGATTGCACTTCTTTTGCAATTTCACCACACTTGCAATTTTTTTCCTGTTTTTTAGTACAAGACATGGTAAAACCAATGGTGTCGTTCAAAAGTGAAACTCATCCTGCAAAAATAAGCCCTCACATGGTCATATTGATGGAATAGTAAAAAAGTTATGGCTCTGGGAAGGAGGAGAGCGAAAAACAAAAACGCAAAAACGAAAAAGGGCTGAGTCTTGAAGGGGTTAAAATGCAATATCTGATGATCAAAAGACCGTATCTACACCAATATAGCATCATTAAAAACGTCAGCTCGCGCTGAAAATAAGCCCTCACTTGGCCCCGGATTACGAAAAATCGAGATGCTACGGGTCTCGGAAAATGACGCAAATTTTTTTTTTTTTTTTTTTTATTTAGCAAACCATTAAAAAAAATTTTCATCACTTAAATAAAAAATAACCTTTATACAGTGCCTTGCGAAAGTATTGAGCTCCCTGGAACGTTTCAACCTTTTCCCACATATGCTTCAAACAAAGATACCAAATGTAAATTTTTGGTGAAGAATCAACAAGTAGAACACAATTGTGAAGTTGAACGAAATTTATTGGTTATTTTAAATTTTTGTGTAAAATCAAAAACTGAAAAGTGCAACATTATTCAGCCCCTTTACTTTCAGTGCAGCGAAATCACTCCAGAAGATCATTGTGGATTTCTGAATGATCCAATGATGATAAATATAATCCACCTGTGTGTAATCAAGTTTCCGTATAAATGCACCTGCTCTGTGATAGTCTCAAGATTCTGTTTGAAGAACAGAGAGCATCATGAAAACCAAGGAACACAACAGGCAGGTCCCTGATACTGTTGTGGAGAAGTTTAAATGATTTCCAAAACTTTAAACATCCCAAGGAGCACTGTGCAAGCGATCATATTGAAATGGAAGGAGTATCATACCACTGCAAATCTACCAAGACCCAGCCGTCCCTCTAAACTTGCATCTCAAACAAGGAGAATACTGATCAGAGATGCATCCAAGAGGCCCATGATCACTCTGGATGAACTGCAGAGATCTACAGCTGAGGTGGTGAGGAGGTCCATAGGACAACAATTAGTCGTACGCTGCACAAATGTGGCCTTTATGGAAAAGTGGCAAGAAAAAAAGCCATTTCTCAAAGATATCCATAAAAAGTGTCGTTTAAAGTTTGCAACAAGCCACCTGGGAGACACACCAAACATGTGGAAGAAGGTGCTCTGGTCAGATGAAACCAAAATCGAACTTTTTGGCAACAATGCCAAACGATCTGTTTGGTGTAAAGGCAACACAGCTCATCACCCTGAGCACACCACACCCACTGTCAAACATGGTGGTGGCAGCATTATGGTTTGGCCCTGCTTTTTTTCAGCAGGGACAGGGAAGATGGTTAAAATTGATGGGAAGATGGATGGAGCCAAATACCGGACCATTCTTGAAGAAGACCTGGGAGTCTGCAAAAGACTTGAGACTGGGAAGGAGATTTATCTTCCAACAAGACAATGATCCCAAACATAAAGCAAAATCTACAATGGAATGGTTCACAAATAAACGTATCCAGGTGTTAGAATGGCCAAGTCAAAGTCCAGATCTCAATCCAATCGAGAATGTATGGAAAGAGCTAAAAACTGCTGTTCACAAACGATCTCCATCAAACCTCACTGAGCTCGAGCGGTTTGCCAAGGAAGAATGGGCAGGAATTTCAGTCTCTTGATGTACAAAACTGATAGAGACATATCCCAAGCGACTTGCAGCTGAAATCGCAGCAAAAGGTGGCGCAACAAAAGTATTACGTTAAAGGGGCCGAATAATATTGCACGCCCCACTTTTCAGTTTTTGATTTTCCACAAAAATTTAAAATAACCAATAAATTTCGTTCATCTTCACAATTGTGTTCCACTTGTTGATTCTTCACCAAAAATTTGCATTTTGTATCTTTATGTTTGAAGCATGATATGTGGGAAAAGGTTGAAAAGTTCCAGGGAGCCGCATACTTTCACAAGGTACTGTATGTTTTGTGTCTGCGACCTCGTAATGACCTGAAGAATCATAATGACAGGTCAGTTTTAGCATTTGGTGAACATGGCAAAACCCACTCCGCAAAAAACAGTTGTGGAATTGTGCTTCCAGTACACGATATGGTAAAACAAATGGTGTAATTGAAAAAATACTACTTGTCTTGCAAAACACAAGCTCTCACATGGCCATATTGAAGTAAAAATAAAAAGTTATGTCTCTGGGAAGAATGGGAGCAATAAACAAACGTAAAAACTAAAATGGGTTGCGGCGTGAAATTGTTAATGTTAAGTACAGGCTAAAAGAAATCTATCATCACAATCAACACCCACAAATTGCTTATATTGTCAAGTAGCTCAATAAAAGATAAGCCAATGTGTACTTTTATTTATACTATTTGCTGCTCCATCATCGAAAAATCCACTTTTCAATCCATATGCAAATGACTGAAATGCTCTGGGGGCGATTGGGGAAGTTTCCGAACCTCTGCATCTCCGGCTCTATCCCCTGCCTAGCACCACATTCTTCTGCCTGATTAACAGCTCACTGGCTTGACTACACAGCCAGTGATTTGTCAGTAAAAGAGCAGTTACAACAAATCAGGACCTTGGATAGATCTGAACTCTTACTCTACATATGAGACTTGGATCCCTTCATTGTGCTGATTTGCTGAACGATTAATAGTTCGTTCATGCCGATTCTCTATGGGAAATCTGATCTGCCCCACTTGAAAAGGACACTACTCTGTGAAGATGGCGGCAAGTATGTATGAGAGTTGGAGCAGACACAATAGATTAGAAGCAGCATTCCAGCGAAAAAAAAACCAAAACTGCTGAAGTGTCTTAACCCCTTAGTGACAGAGCCAATTTGGTACTTAATGACCGAGCCAATTTTTACAATTCTGACCACTGTCCCTTTATGAGGTTGTAACTCTGGAACGCTTCAACGGATCCCGCTGATTCTGAGATTATTTTTTGTGACAGATTCTACTTCATGATAGTGGTAACATTTCTTCGATATTACTTGCGATTATTTATGAAAAAAATGGAAATATGGCGATTTTTTTTTTTAATTTTGCAATTTTCAAACTTTGTATTTTTATGTCCTTAAATCAGAGAGATATGTCACGAAAAATAGTTAATAAATAACATTTCCAGCATGTCTATTTTACATCAGCACAATTTTGGAACCAAAAATTTTTTTTTGTTAGGGAGTTATAAGGGTTAAAAGTTGACCAGCAATTTCTCATTTTTACAACACCATTTTTTTTTTAGGGACCACATCACATTTGAAGTCATTTTGAGGGGTCTATATGATAGAAAATAACCAAGTGTGACACCATTCTAAAAACTGCACCGCTCAAGGTCCTCAAAACCACATTCAAGAAGTTTATTAACCCTTTACATGCTTCACAGGAACTGAAACAATGTGGAAGGAAAAAATGAACATTTAACTTTTTTTTGCAAACATTTTAATTCAGAACCATTTTTTTTTTATTTTCACATGTGTAAAAACAGAAATGTAACCATAAATTTTGTTATGCAATTTCTCCTGAACACGCCAATACCCCATATGTGGGGGTAAACCATTTTTTGGGCGCATCGCAGAGCTTGGAAGTGAAGGAGCGCCGTTTGACTTTTTCAATGCAGAACTGGCTTGAATTGAGATCGGACGCCATGTCACGTTTAGAGAGCCCCTGATGTGCCTAAACAGTGGAAACTCCCCACAAGTGACACCACTTTGGAAACTAGACCCCTTAAGGAACTTATCTAGATGTGAGGTGAGCACTTTGAACCCCCAAGTGCTTCACAGAAGTTTATAACGTTGAGCCGTGAAAATAAAAAAAAAAAAAAAAAAAAAAAAAAAAAAAAAAAAAAATCGCATTTTTTCTACAAAAATGATCTTTTTGCCCCCAAATTTTTATTTTCACAAGGGTAACAGGAGAAATTAGACCACAAAAGTTGTTGTGCAATTTCTCCTGAGTACGTCAATACCACATATGTGGGGGTAAACCACTGTTTGGGCGCACCGCAGAGCTTGGAAGAGGAGTACCGTTTTACTTTTTCAATGTAGAATTGGCTGGAACTGAGATCGGACGCCATGTCGCGTTTGGAGAGCCCCTGATGTGCCTAAACAGTAGAAATCCCCCACAAGTGACCCCATTTTGGAAACTAGACCCCCCATGGAACTTATCTAGATGTGTGGTGAGAACTTTGAATGCCCAAGTGCTTCACAGAAGTTTAGAATGCAGAGTCGTGAAAATAAAAAATATTTTTTTTTCCACAAAAAAGATTTTGTAGCCCCCAAGTTTATATTTTCACAAGGGTAACAGGAGAAATTGGACCACTAAAGTTGTTGTCCAATTTATCCTAAAGTACGCTGATGCCCCATATGTGGGGGTAAACCACTGTTTGGGCACACTGCAGAGCTCAGAAGGGAGGAAGCACCATTTGACTTGTCGTGTTTGGAGACCCCCTGATGTACCTAAACAGTGGAAACCCCCCAATTCTAACTCCAGCCCTAACCCCAACCCAATCCATAATCCTAATCACAACCCTAACGATAATCACAACCCTTACGCCAAAACAACCCTAATCTAAACCCTAAATCCAACACACCCCTAATCCTAATCTCAACCCTAACCTCAAACCTAACCCTAATCCCAATACACCCCTAATCCCAACCCTAACCTTAACCCTAATCCCAAACCTATCCCTAATCCCAAGCGTAACCCTAATGCCAACCCTAATCCAAACCCTAACCCTAATCCCAATTCTAACCCTGACTTTAGCCGCAACCCTAGCCCTAACTTTAACCCCAACCCTAACCCTAAATTTAGCCCCAACCCTAACTTTAGCTCCAACCCTAACCCTAACTTTAGCCCCAACCCTAGCCCTAAGGTTACTTTCACACTTGCGTCGTTTGGCATCCGTCGCAATTCGTCGTTTTGGACAAAAAACGGATCCTGCAAATGTGCCCGCAGGATGCGTTTTTTGCCCATAGACTTGCATTGCCGACGGATCGCGACATGCACTGGATCAGTTGTGTTTTGGCGGACCGTTGGAACAAAAAATTGTTCAATGTAACGTTTTTTTGTACGTCGCGTCCGCCATTTCCGACCGCGCATGCGTGGCCGTAACTCCGCCCCCTCCTCCCCAGGACATAGATTGGGCAGCAGATGCATTGAAAAACTGCATCCGCTGCCCACGTTGTGCACAATTTTCACAACGTGCGTCGGTATGTCGGGCCGACGCATTTAGCCCCAACCCTAACCCTATATTTAGCCCCAATCCTAACCCTAAACTTAGCCCTAACCCTAACCCTAATTTTAGCCCCAACTGCTTTCTCCTGCCGGCCGGCAGATGGCGACAGATGGCGGGCGCACTGCGCATACGCCCGCCATTTTGTTTCCCAAAGAAGACGCTGGCGGGCAGGAGAGGACGCAGGAGGACCCAGGGACACAGGTAAGTATAATAGGGTCCCCGAATTCCCCTATGTCTCTGTCCTCACTTTTTTTTTTTTTTTTGCGATCGCTGGTAGACAGTTAATTACCGGCGATCGCAAAACAGGGGTCAGTATAACCGACCCCGATGATTATCTTTGGGATCTCGGCTACCCCCGGCAGCCGAGACCCCAAAGATCCTCCCGGTGCCGGCCGGCGGGCGCACTGCGCATGCGCCCGCCATTTTTTTGCCGGAAAAAGATGGCAGCGCCCATCGGGAGCCACGAGGAGCGCCGGGGGAGACAGGTGAGTATTGGGGGGCTATCTGGGACTCCATTTCTCTGTCCTCTGATGTGCAATCACATCGGAGGACAGAGAAATTAAAAGGGAAATTGCGTTGTTTTTTTTTCGATCGCCGGTAAACGGTTAATTACCGGCGATCGCAAAGCGGGGTCGGTAAAAAAAAAAACCCCGAATCATGTTCTCTGGGGTCTCGGCTACCCCCGGCAGCCGAGACCCCGGAGAAAATCAGACTCTGCGGGGCGCTATTTACTTTTTCCACAGCGCCGTTAATTAACGGCGCTGTGGTTTAAATACCCTTAACTGCCGCCGTTAAAAGGCGTATTGGTGGTCGTTAAAGGGTTAAACTGCATAAATCAATAGTACATGTGAATAGAAGAAACTTTGTACCATGTTTTATCAGGGAATTCTGCTTCTTTCTGCTCGTATGAGCCACTTCTTGCCTTCCTCCTTTATTACGCCTAATAGATATATTTTAGTGAGCTAATGAATACTTTGGCAATATACATTGGCCTCTTGGGACAAACGTCTCTACCTCTTGAAGATTACCTCGGATGATGTAATTATCTAGAGCATCTTCCATTCTCTTTAGGGCATCAGCACGATTGCTGCCGTGTGTCACCAACTGAAAGAAACCGTATCAATGTTACAAAGATGTAAAGCCGAAATTTATAAAATCACTTTTTCTCTAGTTCTAGAGACTGAAAATAATTACGGTAAACACGCAAAGACATAGTAAATAGCATGTGACTATATAACCAGTAATTTAATGCTCATGCTTTTAAATTATACACACCATTGACTATATTTTAAAATAATGCAGCATCGCTTCCGGGCATATAGTTAATCTCAGATATCCTTCTGTCTTTTGAATACATTATTATCCCTCATTAATTTAAAATAGGTTTGAGTGAGAAAGCCAATGATTTTGGAGCTAAACACAATTATGAATCAAGAGCTGTGTTCACCTACTGCTTTCTTGAATCAAAAAGCATACATAAACAGGCTTCTACATCTAGTCCCCACTTTGTAGTCTTCCTTTTTCAAGGTGACTGACCAATATTAGGAGTGAAATGAAATGTGCTTGCTATTCAATTTTGCCTTATGTAGCAGGATTAGAAACTTACTTTTGAAATCATAGGATCATAGTAAATGCTGATGTTGCTTCCTTCTTGGATGCCACTGTCAACTCGCACCTTAGGCACAAAAAATAAAAAGTTTCTAAGAATTGAAATCTATGAGTCAGACACACTAAATAGGCACAATGCTTTTAGGAATGAAATTACATTTTGCAGACAATATGGCGTTACAGTAAAAAAAATAACCGAACTACCAATATTAGATACACTTTTTTTTTCTCCCTATGGGACATCAATTCATAATACATTATTCCATCTAAAGAAAATCAAGTTCTTTTTGTTTGTTTTTTGCAATACAGTGATGTCCACAAACAGTAAATTTTTCAGTGGCAAATCCGCAGCAAAATTTGCAGTTTTGACATGTGGTTTTTGATGCGCATTCACTACAGATTTCATTCGTCTACATTGAAAGGGGAGACTTTAGAGGTTAAATTCTGCAACACAATTTGGTACATTAAGGATTTTAAAATTCACCCGCTGATAAAATCCTCAACATTTCCAGCCCCGGGTAGATCCACAATTGCACATAATTATTTAAGCTATAACAATGTGGACACAAGCTTAGTAAGTAATGGCATTATTTCAATTTAAACTTATAATGCAAACAACAAAGGGAAACCTCATTAAATGGCCCTTCAGATGTCAAGCAAAATGATAAATGAAGCATCTGTTTAATTGGTTGATATGGGGTATAACACATTTGCATGTAGTTTGCAATTAAAACCAGATGCCCATAATTATTGAGATTAGCGGGAATAAAACATTTGGCACATAAACAATCAGTATAAAAAAAATAAACAAGGATTCTATGAAAACCGTTCACTATTGAGAGTGCAATATGTCCTTGTGCACACAAACTTCGGTCAAGTTACTATTAGTAATCTCCAATCCTGGTCAGTTATTTCCCTGCCTATAACGGAAAGAGCAATATATTCAGGACATATTACGGAAGACTCGAACAAAATTCTGCTCAGTTTCTAGAACAGTTCTGTTAAAAAACAATTATATTTAATGGAAGTCGAAGTCAGAAGTGGATAATGTGAAGAAAAAAATAATGTACATTTCTATTGGTTGTAAGTTTGTTAGCCAGCCCCTCCCCCATTTATTATAAAACTTATTAAACAAGCTAACAGTTTCAAAGGTAGTCCATGACCCCAAAAAAGTGATTTCAATTCTTTTCACAGTATTATAGTGGACTTAGCCCATATAACACTAATACCTGCAATATAGATTTTACTTTTTTAGTTGGTCAGAAAAACTTTTATTTCACATATAAAAGAGGGCTCCTCGGTGCACCATTCCATTCCTTCAGTCAACATGCTGCGCACCTCCCCTTAGCTGTAGTAGACTACATCTGAGTGTCCGCCTCTAGTAGGCGTACGCACACGTTCGCTCTGTCGCCACCATTATAGTCTTCGGCTCGTCGGCGCAAACGTACAAATCCATTTTGCTGGGGGTTTGGTCGTGAACCCCGACGGGACCATTAAACTGGTGCCAAAATGTCAATACAGCATTAAATGCAAATATTACATTACCAAAATTCACAACTTTGGATATGCTTCAATATAACAAATGGGATAGTATGTTAAATGAATGATAACATGCTGTCTTTGTCTGTACATAGTGAAACGAGAAAAATCTTGGTTCCAGTTCAACAAAATTGAGGTTATGGAGTGGCCAGCCCAATCCCCGGAAAGTCCTGGAAACAGTTGTATTAATCACAGGATGATTGGTTGATCCTTACTGGGGGTCAATGCGATCCTATTACCCTATATGACTTTCTGACGTATCACCACTGCTTTTCTCTTTGCTTGGCACATTCTCTTTGTAAAAACCTCATGCATATGTCCATTTCTTTTGTTTGCGATATATGTCTTTTAAATATATATATTCAATACATTTTATTGATTTTATTTTTGAGCATTAGTGGTTTATGGATACCTTGTGTCCGTCTTTAGGTGATATACGATTGAATCCACTATAAATATTTACATCTATTAATGGAGAGACAAGTACAGATATGTCTCTAGACAGCATTACTATTTTTCTATGCTTTCTGAATTTTTGTTTCTATGTAAATGTTCCCAACAGGGCTGTGGAGTCGGAGTTGTGGAGTCGGAGCCCATTTTGGTTGAGTAGGAGTCGGTGTCATGGAAATTGAGGAGTCGTAGTCTGAGTAAGAGCTTGGCTTACCGACTTCACAGCCCTGGTTCCCAATGCATGGAAGTAAAAACTAGTATAAAGATTTAAGGCTTAATATATTTACAATGAAGTACAATGACAGACTATAACAGCATGGGCATAGATCGTACTGGCATTCCTGGTTTTCTTCCTGGTCATAACCTTTAGAATCACTTGTCAGTTTGTTTAGTTCTCTCCTGGGTTGGTTTACAATCATGCACTTATTACAAATTTTTATCCTGAAACAACATGTGGTAGGAAGAAAAAGCAGGGGCAATTTCATAGGACAAACAACTGATTGCTGCTAATGAGCCAGTACATTAGTTAGTATATTGCTGATTCCTGTTTTCCCTCTCGGTTTGACTTCATCAGTGCGGCTTTTTATGGGTTACCCCTTATAAAATGCTTTAAAATTAGCAGTTCCTGGGGCTAAATATTTATTAAACCGCTTCTGTCAAACTTTGGTATCTGGAATATTCAAGCTTTAATAAAATATTCAAGATGGATAGACATATCCTACTGATCCAAGGGACACAGGAATTCTGTGAAACCTACACAGCAGCGGGATTCAACAGCAGCATATTGCTATGGGTGGGTTGAGGAGCCTTGAAACTCACAGACACTTTCACCTGTGGGAAGGAACCTTCCTAATAAAACAGCAACCCAACTGTCTGTCCCAAGGCAGAAAGGGTCAACAACATGTCTGACAGATGATAAGGATTAGATTCAAGGAACACATAGGAATCCTTGTCTATAGCATCTACAGGACGGAAAAGAGATGACAGATTTAGAACATCTAATCAAATGATGAAACACAATCATAGTAGTATAAAATATAAAATCGCCTGAAACACAAAATTAAAATAAACAGCAAATAAGGTTTTTGGATTTGTCAATGTATTTACATGCTGCCTTCTCTGCAGCCATTCACCCCTAAGGAGAGAAAACACACACCATTCACATATAAAGCATTTATTTTCCAACCAAGCTATTGTTATAGATGGTTTACAAGGTGTGATTAATACATGATAATCCATTGTATCTTCCAAAAAGTCAGGATAAAGGTCATTTATTGCACATTCGATTGCTACAACCATTTTGGGATATGTTTTGTAATGAATCAATAATACCAGGGTTTGGTTTAAAACAGGATAAGCTCAGAAATTATACAGAATCTACGATCCAACAAAACTGGTATTAAGAACTCTGTGTGAACCATATGTGAAAGAAAGTATCGTGGAAAAAAGTTATAAAGGTAGGGGGCCGCAATATAAACCTAATGAAGACTAAATAAATATATACTATTATTAGATATCCATTAAAATACAATTACCTAGGAGCAAAATAATTAAGATACAAGAATCCCAATAAGAGGCAATCATCACATCAACAGGTCCTTTTAATTAAGGGTATAGATAGCTATCCAAAACAATGTGTCACGACTCCGAGGACCTCCTTCCCTGTTCCTAACGCTAGGGGCACCCTAGCTTGCCCTGTTCCCCAAATTTTTTCTGATGGTGAAGATGTCGAAGCCACATGCCTTGTCTTAGCTCCTGAATCCACCCTCAGTCTGTACCTATCCCCCACCCAGGTAAGAGTGGAGTAGTAGTGTACCATAATACACCAACCAGACTAACAAGGTAATACGAACAAGGATAAGGAAAATTCAAAATATACTCACACAGAAAACAGAGGGAATGCTTCAGAAAGTGGAGGGCGGGGTTAAACCAAAGTAAAAGAAGAAAAGGAATTATCACACACTTAATACCTAGCAACAGTGACCGATAAATCCACCAAACTAACAACTCTGCTGGCATCACGGCATGGCCTCTCATCTCTTACACACCATCTTACCCTCTGCTCCAGGTCATGTTGTGGTCTCTGTCTGCTGCCGGCTCCATGCTCTGTTTCACTTGCTTACTGGCTGTGTGCATAGGGGGGCGGCGCCAGAACTCTCTGGTTCTTACAGAATCAGGGCGCACTTGTCTAATGTGTTCCTGACCAATTACCAAGAGGCCTCCAGAATTTAGGGCAGCGCCACCATGTGGACTGGGCCTGTGCAAAGTGTTTTGCTTCTGAGCTGCCAGGCCTTGCTCTGTGTTTCTCCTTCTCTGGAGGATCTACTCTAAGCTGTGCCTTGTTCTTGTTGGTCTGCCCTCCAGGAGGCTGTATATCCTGGTCTCAGTGTCTGTGTCCTTGCTTTGCCTTGTTTTGGTCTGTCCGCCCTCCAGGAGGCAGAATATCCTGGTCCCTGTGTCTTTGTTCTTATACCTTGCCTTGTTCCATGGTTGCCTTGTCTGAACTTTGTCCTACCTTTGTCTCCTTGTCTGTGGCTTCTTTCCCTGTTGTCGTTCCTTGTGTCCTCTCTGCCTCTGCTCCGCACTCCTGCGGTTCTGCTCTGTTCTACTCTGCTCCGCTCCTGCTGCTGCAGAAATCTCTTGCTGCAGCTTCCATCTGCATTCCTTGCGGTTCCGCTCTGCTTAGCTTCTGTTGCTGCTCTCTCTTGCTGCTCTACCACTCCTATCTGCAGCCTTGCAGTTCTCTTCCCTTCATACTTCATTCCTTCCTGATTTTTTCCTTACCTGCACCTCCTGTGTGAACAGGTCCCAACCTGTTTCTTCATACTTCATATCCGTACCTGCACCTCCTGTGTGAACAGGTCCCAACCTGTTCCTTCATACTTCATATCCGTATCTGCACCTCCTGTGTGAACAGGTCCCTACCTGTTCCTTCATACACCACATCAACCTGTCCTGTGTCTCAGCCATGCCTGCCTGCCCTGTGTCTCAGCCGTGCCTGCCTGCCCTGTGTCTCTGCCGTTCCTGCCAGCCATGTGTCTCTGCCATTCCTGCCAGCCCTGTTTCTCTGCCGTTCCTGCCAGCCCTGTGTCCCATCCGCGCCAGCCTACTCGTCTGAGTTTCATTCGTGCTCATCTGCTAGTCTTGCCTGATGCCCGCATCTGTTCTAGTGTTCCTGTTCTCCAAGTGGGATCAGCAGCCACAGCCAGACACCACCCTGTAGTAGCACCTGGCAGCTGCCTGCCGCACAAGTCTGACCTCACCATCAGAGGCTTCAGTGAAGACCAAGGCAGCTGTCATAGTCACGCCCCTTCCAGGGTAGTCTGGTTCGTGGCACAGTGGGGCAACAAAACCCCCCCGAGCTCATGCCCACCAGTCAGGGTGTGAGCGTGACACAAACAACTTCAAAAACAACCACCAACAACTACCAGCCATGCAGCAAAAGCTATCTCAGACAATGAGTGCTAGCCAGAGTCCAGTTTATATGGAGATGGGAGTGGATAACAGTGCACAGCAGAGAGCCTTAATGCAGGAAAGCTTCCAGGCGATCTCACCTGAGCAGAATAACCCCTGCACTCTTAATAGAAACTTACACCATTTAATATGAAGGTAAAGTGCAGGAGTAGGAAAAATCAGACACTGCGGTCTTCTGGCTCCTCTATCTCAAGGTAAACCAGTGACCGTACCCCCTTTCTACAAGGGACTTCCAGAACCTCAGAACCAGGTTTATCAGGGCGTGCCACATGAAAAGACCAAATCAGTCTGGCCACATGGACGTCAGATGCTGGTACACACATCCTCTCTTCAGGGCGTATAACTTACAGTGTACCAGATACTGAAGCGAACGACGAACTAAGCAAGAAACAACGATCTTGGATATTTGAAATTCCAAATTTCAATCTACAATGACAGGCGATGGCGGTAGCGGTGATGGTATAGAGAACGTAATGTATTTTTTGAGTGGAGATCGATAAAACACATTATGGATCCTAAATGTGGGTGGCAAAGCAAGGCGGAATGCTACGTGATTGATGACTGTCACAATTTAATAAGGGCCGTTGAACCTAGGACCCAGATTCCAAGAGGGAACCTTCAACTTAATGTTCCTTGAGGACAACCACACCAAGTCAACAACACACAGGTCCAGACCCACCAAACGTCTCAGATGACCCACATTCATATTTGGCCCCCATCTTCCTCAAAGTAACAAGAATCCCTTGCAGCACAGATGTAGTTGATGATGAAAATCGTTCTTCAGATAGTTCAGAAGAATGATTCCTATTAAATTAGCTGAACTGAGGATGAAATCCGTATGCCCCGAAAAAGGGGAACTTAACAGTAGACTCATGACAACAATTATTTACTGCAAATTCAGCTAGAGGTAAGTAGTGGTGATGAGAGAGTATACTTGTTGCTCGGGTTTTCCCCAAGCACGCTCAGGTGATCTCCGAGTATTTGTTAGTGCTCGGAGACTTAGTTTTCGTCACCTCAGCTGCATGATTTATGGCTGCTGAACAGCCTGAATACATGTGGGAATTCCCTAACAAACAGGCATTCCTCACATGTATTCACAGCCTGTCTAGCAGCCGTAAATCATGCAGCTGCGGCAACGAAAACTAAATCTCTGAGCACTAACAAATACTCGGAGACCATCCGAACATGCTCAGGAAAACCCAAGCAACGAGTATACTCGCTCATCAATAGTAAGTAGGTAACTAAATCCTCCTGATTCTCAGACACAAAACACCTAAGATAAGTCTCAAGACTCTGGTTAACCCAGTTTGCCCTTTTGAATGTGGGTGAAATGCTGAAGAGAACAACCGATGGCTCCCCAAATGAGTGCAAAACGCCCTCCAAAATTTGTAAATAAACTGCACCCCCCACCCCAGTCAGAAACAATATCGGTAAGGATCCCATGTAATTTTGCAATATCTCTGATGAAAATTTGAGCCAAGGTCTTGGCGTTCGGTAAAGCGGGTAGTGCAATTACTCTGGTTTGACAAATATTTTATTGTCTCCAAGTATCTGTAAGACCTGCCTGACATGTACCTGATGTGACTCACGGTCAGGTGAACAAATTAATATGTCATTAAGATAGATTACCACACATCTATCGACCAGGTGATAAAGAAAGATTTCGTTTTACAAAGTGCTGAAAAATGGCAGGAGCATTAGTAAACCCAAAGGTTCTCACAGTGTCCCTAAGGAGTATTAAAAGCGGTTTCCATTCATCCCCCTCTTGAATACGAATGAGTTTATACACCCCCCTGAGATCCAGTTTAGAAAATTATTTTGCTCCTACAATCTGATTAAAGATGTCCGGGATGACAGGGAGCGGATCCCGGACCATGATCTGTATTCGCGGAAATCTCGGCAGAGGAGTATCTCCACATCTTTCTTCTTTACAAAGAAAACCCCGCAGCAATGGGGGATGAGGATGGTCTTATTTGACCCTTTGCCAAACTTTCTGCGATATAATCCTTCATGGCCTGCCTCTCTGGACCAGAAATATTGTATAGTCTTCTCTTTGGCAGGACAACATTAACAGCACAGTCATAAGGAAAATGGGGAGGAAGTTCTTGAAACCCCAGCTCCGAAAACACATCCCCAAAGTCCGACAGGAATTTAGGCACAGACTAGGTATTCACCCTTGCAAGCAGAGTGTCCAAGCAGTGTCCTTGTCAATATTCACTCCACTTTACTACCTCCCAAGTCTGCCAGGGTTGTGCAAAGTGAGCCAAGGAAGTCCAAGAACCACAGGAGAGGGAAGACCCTCTAGCACATAACAGTCAATACCTTCTGAGTGCATGGCCCTTACCTGTAGATGTAACCATTGGACGATATGAGTAAAATACCAATTTCAAGGGTGCTGAGTCGAGAGATTATGTGTATAGGTCTGGACAGTGTATGTGGTTTGAGGCCCTGGACCTGGACGAACCTAGCTTCGATCAAGTTAAACCCCGCTCCACTGTCCAGAAAAGCACAGATGATTGACCTCGTGGAGACCAAAACATCAACACCGGAGACACCATCACGTGTTTCTCAACGCAGTGATCCAGAACACTGCCCCCAAATATGACACCGTGATGGTGTCTCCGCGGTGTTGGATGTTTTGGTCTCCACGAGGTCAATCATCCGTGCCTTTATAGACTTTCTATTAGGCACTGCTCCTGATAGCCAGTTTCCTACTCCACACTGATGAGGGGCAAAAACCCCGAAACAGCTGTCTGTGGATGGATACCATGCTTGGCATAGGTGGTTTTCCTTTATTGGATGTTTTCCTTTATTGGATGCTGCCCTTCCCTTGGTTGTTCCTTCCCGGGGAAAGGCCTGTCTATTCACTGCCTGCGTTGAGAAACATGTGATGGTGTCTCCGCAGCTCCTCTACATGCATTTGCATATTTGGGGGCAGTGTTCTGGATCACTGCGTTGAGAAACACGTGATGGTGTCTCCGCGGTGTTGGATGTTTTGGTCTCCACGAGGTCAATCATCCGTGCCTTTATAGACTTTCTACTAGGCACTGCTCCTGATAGCCAGTTTCCTACTCCACACTGATGAGGGGCAAAAACCCCGAAACAGCTGTCTGTGGATGGATACCATGCTTGGCATAGGTGGTTTTCCTTTATTGGATGTTTTCCTTTATTGGATGCTGCCCTTCCCTTGGTTGTTCCTTCCCGGGGAAAGGCCTGGCTATTCACTGCCTGCGTTGAGAAACGTGATGGTGTCTCCGCAGCTCCTCTACATCCACTGTCCAGAAAGGCAGAAATAACCACCTTATTTTTGCCCAGATGGATTTCAGCAGGCATAAAAAATTGTGCCCAACCTACAGAGGAGATATGTACACCCGAGTTGCTAACTTCCACGCAACTCGGGCTCCTTAGTTTTCTGGCAGCTATATACAGTGAGATTGAGAAGGACAGGAGCCCATGGAATGGCCCTTTCTACCACAGTAAAAATATACACCCCCTTTGCGCCAAACAGGCAAATTGCCAGAACGACCTGACCACCCAACTGCACAGGTTCCTCAGATCAATTAGACCAGGTTTCCCTTTTGACCCGGACTTCCCGCACATTAGGGGGTTTCTTTCGGTCTCTGGTGAAGACTGCGATCCACCTGGATAGCCAAACACATGGCCGCCTCAAGGGAAACTAGTCTCATACAGGGCTAAGGCATCATTTACCCTTACTGATTACCCTTCACAGAACTGGCTACAGAGCGCGTGTCATTCCACTTAAGAGTTTCGAAAGTGGTCCACTGACACTGAGAAATACTCCCAACCAGCCGGTCTCC
The DNA here is from genome assembly GCF_032444005.1 of Ranitomeya imitator. Lineage (NCBI taxonomy): Eukaryota > Metazoa > Chordata > Amphibia > Anura > Dendrobatidae > Ranitomeya > Ranitomeya imitator. Next base: position 574,471,946 of record NC_091284.1, on the reverse strand, counting down.
TTGCTGAAGCTGACGTAGTGTGGATTCAGCCAGTGAGACGCGGTCGGGGTCATAGTATATATGACCCAACGCAAAAAAAACTTCCTCCACTGCCTGGAGAAACGGAGTCAGACAGAGAGAATCCCCATGCTTGGTGGTCACTCTAAAAAAAAAAAGATTATTATCCCCACCAGTTGCTCATTGGTTCCTGAGGAACAAGGACTTAACCTGGAGTGTTGTTTACAGGCCTCCCTGAAAACAACAAACTTGTCACTCCCTTAGAGAGCCTGTCAGACAAAGCGATCTTGGACTCCGCTAAGGGTTGTCTGGGAGTCGTGGTCCTGGTGTGCTAGGGTGCTGTAAAAGGACAGTGCATAGATCTGCTACCTCTAGGCTGCACTACTGCAGTTGCTCGGTCAGTGCAGTGATAGGATACATAATGGATAAAAAAACTGTTTCAATCAGAGCTAATGTCATGACTGTAATGTCGGGTGTCCCAGGGCCAGGGGCTCCTTCCGTTTGAAAATAGTGCCGGCCGTGCCTACTCAGTAGCAGCTTTCGATGATCCGATAGCTCAATTGCGCAAGTGGAGCCATCTTGGAGGATTTTTTTTCTCCTCCAAGGCGGCGCCGGCGCAATAGCAGCCATCAGCGATGTTTGGTTAAATAACGGAAAACTATTGAATCACTTCTGGCAACAGTAAGTAGCGCTTCCATAAAGCAAATCATGCCAAAATAACTGGGTATTTACATAGCATATCAAAAAAGTTCAAAACTTGTTTAGATCCTCCATCTATTAACTATCAAAATAAAAAAAAAAGTGCCTCTACCATTGGAGAACCTTGACAGAAGCACAACACGCTGAATAACTCATCAGAAAGTGACCCTTTTAACAGACAGACTACCCAAAAGAATAAACCCACTTTAGAAGGAAAGATTGATACAAGAAATGTAAAGACTAAAACAGGCATTTCTCTTCACTCTTAACCCCCGACCGGAGCAAAAACTTTACTGAGCGGAATTCCTCAGGGGCAGTCTCCAGGGTAGACGTCTGTTATGAAAGCCGACTAAAACTAAGCATAAGAAAAAAAATTATACACTACTGGGAAAAATAAGTCTCTACATGAAACTCAAATGTAACAAGTACTTGGATTTTGTGACAAAGGATGAAAAAATAAGTCACTAATCTTTTGTGTCACTGTTTAGTGGCACCAAAAGCAAGAAGACAACTTAAGCAAAATTATTGATCAAATCGAAGTGGTCAACATTTATAAAAATGTATTATTAAGCAAAAGGTTTCCAACAAAAGGACATCACAATATCAGGTATAGATTATAACTCAAGTCATAATATTGTCACCAAAAAAAAACCTTACTCAAGATATTAAATCAAATCAAAGGGTAAACGAGTATATTCAACTATACAAGTTTTTTTTTTTATTAAATCACTTAATTAAAATAGTAGCACTGTTAAAGTAACACCACCAAGAAAAAGCAGGCCAATGTGTGGGGTAATAACATGAAGGTATAGCAAAGGGTCAAAAAATTCAATTTAATCAAAAATTAAATAAGAAGTCAATATTCTAGTGACAGCATAAAGGTAAAGTGCAGATGCATATATCGTATAGGAAAAGACAGTATACTATACACACAGGCTCCTAGTAGTAGCGTGAAGATAAAGTGGAAATGCAAATGTTTACAAAAGGATCTATTGTAAACTTAAAATCTCCAAAGCAGCAAAGTGCATTCTCATGTGAGATGGAGATTAATAGTGCAATGCAGCGTATTAAATTTGAAGTGCCTGCTGTACAAGAAAAGAATAAATAATATAATTGTGTGGGCTAATACCTACATAATTTGAAGAGTGAAAGGACCCCGACCTGCCGCCGCGTTTCGCCATGTCTTCGTCAGGAGGCGTGGATGAAGACATGGCGAAACGTGCGTAGTGGCGGCAGGTCGGGGTCCTTTCACTCTTCAGATTATGTTACACTGGATTGCACTATTAATCTCCATCTCGCATGAGAATGCACTTTGCTGCTTTGGAGATTTTAAGTTTACAATAGATCCTTTTGAATACATTTGCACTTTATCTTCACACTGCTACTAGGAGCCTGCGTGTATATTATATTGTCTTTTCCTATACGATCTATGCATCTGCACCTGTAAGGATTGTCTATTTTAACCATTTGGATTATTAAAGATTTCAAGTTTTTATCGGAGCTGGAGTATCTATTTTCTGTTGGATTTGCTGTTGCTGGACGTTTGGATCAAGACGGACTCTCGTGCTCCATTACTGCTGGTCTGGTTGGTGAGCTGGCTTAGGCTTTTTAAGCTGCTTTTCGTATATATCTGCACTTTACCTTTATGCTGTCACTAGAATATTGACGACTTATTTAATTTTTGATGTAAATGAATTTTTTGGCCGTTTGCTATACCTTCACGTTATTCCACACACATTGTCCTGCTTTTTCTTGGTGGTGTTACTTTGTTTAATAGTACTACTATTTTAATTAAGTGATTTAATGTGATTTAATAAAAAAAACTTTTATGGTTGAATATACTCGTTTACCGTTTCATTTGATTTAATATCTTGAGTAAGGGCTTTTTTGGTGACATCAATATTTATTGACTATTTACTTATGCAAATCCCAGCCACACTGCAAATTCAGTTACTCAAACATTTATATAAAGAACTTAACCCCTAAAAAATTCATACTGGGAACGTACTTTTAGTGCTGTAATTGCAGAAAAATTCACTTTTAATCCATATACAAATGACAGTGCTTCAGTGCACCACTTGTGCGGCCAATGTCTCAGTGCACTGCTACGCCCTCTGATTTGCATACCTAACATTGCCTTAGCTTGTTTGACAGCGCTGGGTTTCTCACAATGCATGCTGCCAAAGCTCAAATCCCTGTTACTGCACACAGATCTTGTAGTGAGCATACAAATTCAGATAGGAGCTGGAGATCAGACAATGGCCTCAATCACACTAAGTGCATGCAATGACAGAGTTCGAAATTGAGCTGCTCCAGTGTCAGTGTGCAAGTGCAGATTCAGGGATTTCAATTAAGGGAAATTTGCTGTGAAAAAAAAAGCACACCAGTGTTCGATATGCAAATAAAAGGATGTAAGGGAGCACTGAGACATTGGCAACTAAGAAGAGTGCACTGAGACACTGGCCACTCTAAGGGAGCACTGAGACATTGGCCACTATGAGTGCATTGAGACACTGGCCACACTAAGGGTGCACTGAGACACTGGCCACTCTAAGGGAGTACTGAGACACTGGCCACTAAGAGTGCACTGAGACACTGGCCACTCTAAGGGAGTACTGAGACACTGGCCACTCTAAGGGAGGACAGACACTGGCCACTCTAAGGGAGCACCGAGACACTGGCCGCTAAGAGTGCATTGAGACACTGGCCACTCTAAGGGAGCACTGAGACACTGGCCACTAAGAGTGCACTGAGACACTGGCCACTCTAAGGGAGCACTGAGACACTGGCCACTAAGAGTGCACCGAGACACTGGCCGCTAAGAGTGCACCGAGACACTGGCCGCTAAGAGTGCACCGAGACACTGGCCGCTAAGAGTGCACCGAGACACTGGCGACTTTAAGGGAGTACTGAGACACTGGCCACTCTAAGGGAACACTGAGACACTGGCCACTCTAAGGGAGCACTGAGACACTGGCCACTCTAAGGGAGCACTGAGACACTGGCCACTCTAAGGGAGCACTGAGACACTGGCCACTCTAAGGGAGCACTGAGACACTGGCCACTCTAAGGGAGCACTGAGACACTGGCCACTCTAAGGGAGCACTGAGACACTGGCCACTCTAAGGGAGCACTGAGACACTGGCCACTCTAAGGGAGCACTGAGACACTGGCCACTCTAAGGGAGCACTGAGACACTGGCCACTCTAAGGGAGCACTGAGACACTGGCCACTCTAAGGGAGCACTGAGACACTGGCCACTCTAAGGGAGCACTGAGACACTGGCCACTCTAAGGGAGCACTGAGACACTGGCCACTCTAAGGGAGCACTGAGACACTGGCCACTCTAAGGGAGCACTGAGACACTGGCCACTCTAAGGGAGCACTGAGACACTGGCCACTCTAAGGGAGCACAGACACTGGCCACTCTAAGGGTGCACTGAGACACTGGCCACTCTAAAGGAGCACTGAGACACTGGCCACTAAGAGTGCACTGAGACACTGGCCACTAAGAGTGCACTGAGACATTGGCAACTAAGAGTTCATGGAGACATTGGCCACTAAGAGTGCACTGAGACACTGGGCACTAAGGGTGCACTGAGACATTGGCCACTAAAGGTGCACTGATGTGCCCTCATTTGCATATGAATTAAAAGTGATGGGTTTTTTTGCAACTACATCACTAAAATTTAGGTAAATGATATGATTTTTATCGGAGCCCAGTCACCTATATAAATAAGTAGCTTAATTAGCAGTTTTGGGGTGACAAGACTTCCTCTGAGCATAGTTGTTTTAGAAGGCGAGAATGTGTGCATTTACGAGTGACCATATTTGTTATTAAATCATTAAAACACCACGGTTAATTGAAAACTCTGTCTACAGGAGGAACCCTGTGAAAACATAATTATCTTACTTGCAATTAATTCAACAATTAGACGCAAAAGATGCTGCTGACTAAGAATATCTGCTCTCATTACACTAAACATGAAGCAACAGCCTTGATGTCCTTACCACAGTGCTGGAGCCTCTGGCATAATTAAACTGTGTTTTGCGTGGACTGTAACATACCATGTGAAGCTTGCAGGCATCTCCCACCCCTCAAATTTCAATTCACCTCTCCCTTAAAATACAACTCCCAGCCCGCCATGTCTGACAAGTGACAGCCCAATCTGATTAAATGCTTGCAAGGGAGGGGACAAGTGGGCCTCCATGACAGGCCAAAAGTGATCACCATGGAGATGCATAATTACAGCTGTCAACGCGTCTACTGTCCTGCTGGCATCAATTTGATTGCTCCCAGCAATAACGATAGCCAAAGCTTAGTGCGCACTCCCCTGCACCCAAACACCAGATCTATCCATTGGTCCATTTAGCTGACATGCTACATTCATATAAGCAAATAACAACAGTACATGGGATATTTAAGGCATTCGAATAGTTTTTCCTTTTCTCCAGATAGCTTGCAAGCACAAATGTTATTACACAAAAGTCCTGCTGCAGCATTAATTGAAGAAAGGTTTGATGGGACGTTGTCCGTAGGGGGTACGGTCTTGTCCATTATCACTTGTACTTTCAACAGGTCTCACGTTTGAAAACTGCAAATTGCAGAAACTTGCAAGGGCAAAATGTTTGACATCTTGTTAGCTATTAAAATGTATAAAAAAAACACATGGGTGGGAAAAAAAGCCTGAATAATTAAAGAACATTTTAATTCAATGATCCCCTTGCTCCACGTTCAGAAGTGATGTTTAAGCACAGCCTCTAATGTATGTTTTCTCTGCTAATATTTAGCAAGACATAATGCCTGTTAAACCCTTGCAATTTTTGTTCTATTCACAGGCTTTGAACACAGCATGAAGTCTCTGAGCCAAGGAAGGGTCAGGTCCCATTAGAAAGAATATGGGGAAAACAATTTTAAGAAGTGAAATAAATCACATATCCAATAACATCTTTAAAATTTTGAATTCTCCACTATTCCATGTAAGTAATCAGTGTGAGTAATCTTACACACAGATGGTATAGCCCCTGACAGTTTCCAAGCAAAACACGAGGTCACAGTTACACCAATTTTACTTTTATTGCACAGAAAAGGGGGAACTTTTTGTTCTTTTTACGCAGCAGAAAATTGATGAACAAACACACTATGCAAAATGTTCGACAGACAAAAGTGCTTTGTCAGTCGTGAGCCGACTGTGGCGCAATATAAAGTAATATCTAGGCAGGCATGCTAATTAACACAACACTGCAGCCTTTCTTCATGCAAAATGTAATAACACAAATAATCATTAAAATAATAAGGACAAATGCTATAATAATAATAATACAAACAATCATAAAATAATAAGGAAAATAAAATAACAAATACAAATAATCATAAGAATTAATTTGCTAAAGGATATTTGAACATACCCCTGGCAAATGGTGTGGCTCACCATACTGGGAAAGACGACCAATGGAGGGTAGGCCGAAGGATTTGTATGGATCCTGAAACAGTGAAATAAAATATACACAATGAAAAAGTCCAAGTTTAAGACAATTCCAAGTGGTAATTCATACAGATAATGAAATATAATAAATTAGCCTACACTGGTAAATTCACAACATTCACAGCTAAAATAGGACGATACTGGATCATCAAAATTAATAATGCTAAATGTAAAAAGATCTGAGATGTACAGCAAACATCAAACACAAAAATAAAAAAATAAAAGATTTGCTCATGTAAATACACAAGTGCAGACAAAACATGGAAATGTTGCCCAGCACAAATGAATGACGATGCTCATTTTCCTTCAACCTGCAAAAAAATAAAGGTTGGCATTTGATTTGGTATTGTGAACAACTGCACGGTTTTATTCTTGCAGACTGATGTATGGACTTGGCAGAGTGAGCACACATTGGGTTTGCACGGCTTACTACAGATATGCAAATTACCTCTTCAGAGAAAAAGAGGACTTGATCTCTATAGCGCCACCTGTTGGAAGTAGCGATCCTACAAGTCACAATCAACCCTCTAACGAGTCTTGCAATATGACTTGGGATAAGAGCCAAATCAGTATCTCAAAAAAATAAATAAAATACAAAAAAAAAAGTTTCAAAAACTAGTGCAAAACTACCCCCTCACCCCAAAAAACCCCAACAACTTAGGCTGGTTTCAGACTTGCGTACGGGAGTGCTGTGGATGGCAGCGTACTTGCTTCCTTTTTCCTCCCAGAAACCACACCTAAGCCTTCTTGCGTCACGTCCTGCGGTGCCCAGCGCACCTATCTTTAACAATGGGTACGCAGGGACGTGCGCTGTATGCGGATGACTCCGTATGTGCAGTTTTGGCGCTGCACCGAACGCAACATGTTGCATTTTGTTGCGGACGGTGCAGCGCCAAAACGGCACATACGGAGGCATCTGCATACAGCGCACGTCCCTGCGTACCCAATGTTGAAGATAGGTACGCAGGGCACCGCAGGACGCAAGGAGGCGTAGGTGGAGCGTAGGTGTGCCTTCAAGGAGGAAGAAGGGAGGAAGTACACTGCCATCCACAGCACTCCCGCATGCAAGTCTGAAACCAGCCTTAGAGATCCTTAAAAACAGTTTTCAAATCCAAGTCCTTGACTTCTCCTAAGACGTTTAGCAAGAGAGTGAACAATTATATAAAGACTATTACCAACATTATTTTACCTCGGCGTAAACACGACATTCAACTGCCCAGCCATTTATGGGGATATCTGCCTGCTTATGCCTGAGAGAGTAACCTTTCGCAACACGGATCATTTCCTCCACAAGGTCCAGCCCAGTAATACACTCTGTGATGGGATGTTCAACCTGCAATGACAAAAACACAGTAACTACAGATTGGCAGATATCTTACTACTTTTCAAGTGTAAACCTGAAATACCAGGAGCCTGAAAACTCCGTTTTATCAAACCGATATGTTCAAGAAGTCTTTTAAATTGCTTTCAACTCACAGCTGCTGAAAAGATGATGGATATTTTCTTTTTCACCAAAAAACATACCGGTAATTATTTTATTGTTTTTTTTTTTAGATTTTAGTACCAGTGATTTTTGGTGGCTTTTTGCACTTTCCACATTAACCCCTTCATGACCCAGCCTATTTTGACCTTAAAGACCTTGCCGTTTTTTGCAATTCTGACCAGTGTCCCTTTATGAGGTAATAACTCAGGAACGCTTCAATGGATCCTAGCGGTTCTGAGATTGTTTTTTCGTGACATATTGGGCTTCATGTTAGTGGTAAATTTAGGTCAATAAATTCTGTGTTTATTTGTGATAAAAACGGAAATTTGGCGAAAATTTTGAAAATGTCGCAATTTTCACATTTTGAATTTTTATTCTGTTAAACCAGAGAGGTATGTGACACAAAATAGTTAATAAATAACATTTCCCACACGTCTACTTTACATCAGCACAATTTTGGAAACAAAATTTTTTTTTGCTAGGAAGTTATAAAAGTTAAAATTTGACCAGCGATTTCTCATTTTTACAACGAAATTTACAAAACCATTTTTTTTAGGGACCACCTCACATTTGAAGTCAGTTTGAGGGGTCTATATGGCTGAAAATACCCAAAAGTGACACCATTCTAAAAACTGCACCCCTCAAGGTACTCAAAACCGCATTCAAGAAGTTTATTAACCCTTCAGGTGCTTCACAGCAGCAGAAGCAACATGGAAGGAAAAAATGAACATTTAACTTTTTAGTTACAAAAATTATTTTTCAGCAACAATTTTTGTATTTTCCCAATGGTAAAAGGAGAAACTGAACCACGAAAGTTGTTGTCCAATTTGTCCTGAGTACGCCGATACCTCATATGTGGGGGTAAACCACTGTTTGGGCGCACGGCAGGGCTTGGAAGGGAAGGAGCGCCATTTGACTTTTTGAATGAAAAATTGGCTGCACTCTTTAGCGGACACCATGTCAAGTTTGGAGAGCCCCCGTGTGCCTAAAAATTGGAGCTCCCCCACAAGTGACCCCATTTTGGAAACTAGACGCCCCAAGGAACTTATCTAGATGCATAGTGAGCCCTTTAAACCCCCAGCTGCTTCACAAATTGATCCGTAAAAATGAAAAAGTACTTTTTTTTCACAAAAAATTTCTTTTCGCCTCAATTTTTTCATTTTCACATGGGCAATAGGATAAAATGGATCCTAAAATTTGTTGAACAATTTCTCCCGAGTACGCCGATACCTCATATGTGGGGGTAAACCACTGTTTGGGCACACGGCAGGGCTCAGAAGGGAAGGCGCGCCTTTTGACTTTTTGAATGGAAAATTAGCTCCATTTGTTAGCGGACACCATGTCGCATTTGGAGAGCCCCTGTGTGCCTATGCAATTGAGCTCCCCCACAAGTGACCCCATTTTGGAAACTAGACCCCCCAAGGAACTTATCTAGATGCATACTGAGCACTTTAAACCCCCAGGTGCTTCACAGAAGTTTATAATGCAGGGCCATGAAAATAAAAAATAATTTTTCTTTTCTCAAAAATGATTTTTTAGCCTGGAATTTCCTATTTTGCCAATGGTAATAGGAGAAATTGGACCACAAATGTTGTTGTCCAGTTTGTCCTGAGTACGCAGATACCCCATATGTGGGGGTAAACCACTGTTTGGGCGCACGGCAGGGCTCAGAAGGGAAGGCACGCCATTTGGCTTTTTAAATGGAAAATTAGCTCCAATCATTAGCGGACACCATGTCGCGTTTGGAGAGCCCCTGTGTGCCTAAACATTAGAGATCCCCCACAAATGACCCCATTTTGGAAACTAGACCCCCAAAGGAACTAATCTAGATGTGTGGTGAGCACTTTGAACCCTCAAGTGCTTCACAGAAGTTTATAACGCAGAGCCATGAAAATAAAAAATAAAAAATTCTTTCCTCAAAAATGATTTTTTAGCCCGCAATTTTTTATTTTCCCAAGGGTAACAGGAGAAATTTGACCCCAAAAGTTGTTTTCCAGTTTCTCCTGAGTACGCTGATACCCAATATGTGGGGGTAAACCACTGTTTGGGCACACGTCGGGGCTCAGAAGGGAAGTAGTGACTTTTGAAATGCAGACTTTGATGGAATGGTCTGCGGACGTCATGTTGCGTTTGCAGAGCCCCTGGTGTGCCTAAACAGTAGAAACCCCCCACAAGTGACCCCATTTTGGAAACTAGACCCCCCAAGGAACTTATATAGATATGTGGTGAGCACTTTGAACCCCCAAGTGCTTCACAGACGTTTACAACGCAGAGCCGTGAAAATAAAAAATCATTTTTCTTTCCTCAAAAATGATGTTTTAGCAAGCAATTTTTTTTTTCTCAAGGGTAACAGGAGAAATTGGACCCCAGTAATTGTTGCGCAGTTTGTCCTGAGTATGCTGGTACCCCATATGTGGGGGTAAACCACTGTTTGGGCACACGTCGGGGCTCGGAAGTGAGGGAGCACCATTTGACTTTTTGAATACAAGATTGGCTGGAATCAATGGTGGCGCCATGTTGCGTTTGGAGACCCCATGATGTGCCTAAACAGTGGAAACCCCTCAATTCTAACTCCAACACACCCCTAACTCTAATCCCAACTGTAGCCATAACCCTAATCACAACCCTAACCCCAACACACCCCTAACCCTAACTACAACCCTAATTCCAACCCAACCCTAGCCCTAAGGCTATGTGCCCACGTTGCGGATTCGTATGAGATTTTTCAGCACCATTTTTGAAAAATCCACGGGTAAAAGGCACTGCGTTTTACCTGCGGATTTACCGCAGATTTCCAGTGTTTTTTGTCCGGATTTCACCTGCGGATTCCTATTGAGGAACAGGTGTAAAACGCTGCGGAATCCGCACAAAGAATTGACATGCTGCGGAAAATACAACGCAGCGTTCCCGCGCGGTATTTTCCGCACCATGGGCACAGCGGATTTGGCTTTCCATATGTTTACATGGTACTGTAAACCTGATGGAACACTGCTGCGGATCCGCAGCGGCCAATCCGCACCGTGTGCACATAGCCTAATTCTAAAGGTATGTGCACACACTGCAGAAAACGCTGTGGATCCGCAGCAGTTTCCCATGAGTTTACAGTTCAATGCAAACCTATGGGAAACAAAAATCGCTGTACACATGCTGCAGAAAAACTGCATGGAAACGCAGCGGTTTACATTCCGCAGCATGTCACTTCTTTCTGCGGATTCCGCAGCGGTTTTACAACTGCTCAAATAGAAAATCGCTGTTGTAAAACCGCATTGAAATGCGCAGAAAAAACGCGGTAAATCCGCCATAAATCCGCAGCGGTTTAGCACTGCGGATTTATCAAATCCGCAGCGGAAAAATCCGCAGAGGACCAGAATACGTGTGCACATACCGAAACCCTAACCCTAACCCTACCCCTAGTTCTTACCCCAACCTTAGTGGGAAAAAAAAAATTATTTTTTTTATTGTCCCTACCTATGGGGGTGACAAAAGGGGGGGGGGGTGTCATTTACTTTGTTTTATTTTGATCACTGAGATAGATTATATCTCAGTGATCAAAATTCACTCTGGAACGAATCTGCCGGCCGGCAGATTCGGCGGGCGCACTGCACATGCGCCCATTTTGGAAGATGGCGGCGCCCAGGAAAGAAGACGGACGGTCCCCGGGAGGCCAGGTAAGTATAAGGGGGGGGGAGATCAGGGCACGGGGGGAGGCGTCGGAGCACGGGGGAGTGGATCGGAACACGGAGGGGTGGATTGGAGCACGGAGTGGGGGATCGCTGTGCGGGCGGGTGGATCGGAGCACGGGGGGGGATCGCTGTGCGGGGGGTGGGATCGGAGTGCGGGGGGGTTTGATTGGAGCACGGGGGGTGTGATTGGAGCACGGGGGGAGCGGGCAGGAGGACGGGGGAGCGGAGCACAGGACCGAGGGGAGCGGACCACAGATCGGGGGGCTGGGGGGACGATCGGAGGGGTGGGGTGGGTGCACATTAGTGTGTCCAGCCATGGCCGATGATATTGCAGCATCGGCCATGGCTGGATTGTAATATTTCACCATTTTTTTAGGTGAAATATTACAAATCGCTCTGATTGGCAGTTTCACTTTCAACAGCCAATCAGAGCGATCGTAGCCACGAGGGGGTGAAGCCACCCCCCCTGGGCTAAACTACCACTCCCCCTGTCCCTGCAGATCGGGTGAAATGGGAGTTAACCCTTTCACCCGATCTGCAGGGACGCGATCTTTCCATGACGCATATGCTGCGTCATGGGTCGGAATGGCACCGACTTTCATGACGCAGCGTATGCGTCAAAGGTCGGGAAGGGGTTAAAAATCATGCAATCCAAATATTTCTGTTGAAATTAAATGATTTGCTACATGAAAAATGTCAAAATGTCAGCAAACCATGTCAAACAACAATAAACCTAGAAAATGCAAAGTTTGGGGAAGGAGGAGAAGTTATTAAACACCAGACGTAAAAAATGCACACTTGTAGTGTGCTTAAAGGGAACTTGTCAGGTCCCCCATTGCCTCCAACCCAGCAGCATTCAGCTATGTGCGATTAAACTCCCTACCACACCAGCCCTGTATAACATAATTCAGTTAAATAAAGGCTTTAAAAAAGCATTTATAATGTCCAGTTTCCTATGCTAATGAGGGCAGCCCTCAGACATGTCAGCCCTCTTATCATGTTATCACACCACTTTGGGCGTGATAACATAATTTGCACAAGCCGGCCGCATTGCCAGCTCATGCAGATCTTGAGAACGTGCGCCTCTCATTTCGGCAACGTCACTGTGTCTTTGAAGCCATCTTCAGAACTTCGGGTCATGAAGCTGCGAAGAGTACACCCGGCTTCAAACACGCAGTGACGCTGCCGAAATGAGCGGTACGCATGCGTGAGATTTGCATGAGCTGGCGATGAGGCCAGCTAATACAAATTATGTTATGACCCCCACAGGGGTATGATAACATGGCAAGAGGGCTGACTAGTCTGGGGAAGTAACGCCCCAACCACTAGTCAAAGTCCTCATTAGCATGGCAAATGGGGGACAATATAAATGCTTTTTAAAAGCATTTATTTAACTAAATTACGTTATACAATGCTGGTTAAGCAGGGAGTTTAATCACACATAGTTGTATTCTGCTGGATTGGATGGCATGGGACAGGTTCCCTTTAATAGACGTACTATCCTATCCATGGGCCCTAGGCCGGTCTGACCATGGACGGGATAGTATGTCATCACCGATCAGCCGCACTCACGGGTGGTGTGTGGCTGATCGCAGCCGGGCGTCAGCTAATTCTTACAGCTGACACACGGCACTAAGTGCCAGGAGTGGTCACAGAGCGCTCCCGGCACTTTAACCACCAGAACACTGTGATCGAACATGATCGCAGCGTTCCGGAGCAAGCACAGGGGCTGGCAGTCCCTCTGCGTTTGGATCAGAGACCCAGCGCCACGCCTCGCGGTCCCGATCGCTGCTATGGAGACCCGATGTCGTCATGACGACATCCAGGTCTCCAGAGCTGAGACTTCCTATCATGCCCAGTAATGATCACGAAGTCTCTCAGGTCAGTGTGCAGTATCTGCAGTGCTGACAATTTCTATAGCATGCAGATGATGCTTCATCTGCATGCTACAGAAGCGACCAGCCTGCACAAAATGATTGTCCCATAGTGGGACAATGTGGGAAACTTAGAATGAAATAAAACATTTTTTTTTTAAATAATTGTAAAAATATTTAAGAAAATAGAATAAATATAGATTTTTTTTATTATTACTATCACTAAATAAATATTTGAATGAAAAAAAAAACCTAAACAATAAAAATACACATTTGGTATCCCCGCGTCCGTAATGACCGACCTATAAAACTGTCTCACTGGTTATCCCCTTTAGGGTACGTTCACATTTGCGGTTTGCGCCGCAGCGTCGCCGCCGCAACAAAACGCATGCGTCGTGCGGCCCTATCTTTAACATTGGCGCCGCATGGGGCCGCATGTGCATGCGTTGTGTTGCGTTTTACGCCGCATGCGGCGTTAGGGCGCACCTGTCTTGGCGCGGCAAACGCAACATGTTGGATTTTTTGTGCGGCGCCGACCTTTTAAAAAACGCATGCGTCGTGCGGCCCTATCTTTAACATTGGCGCCGCATGGGGCCGCATGTGCATGCGTTTTGCTGCGTTATTGTTTGCGTTGTGCGTTGCGGCGACGACGCTGCGGCGCACAACGCAAATGTGAACTTAGACTTAGTGAACACCATAAAAAAAGGCAAAAAACAATGCTTTATCATCGCCAAACAAAAAGTGGAATAACACGCGATCAAAAAGGCGGATGTAAATAACCATGGAACGGCTGAAAAAGTAATTTTGTCCCGCAAAATACAAGCTGCTATACAGCTCCATCAGCGGAAAAAAATAAAAAAGTTAGAGCTCTCAGAATAAAGCGATCCAAAATAATAATTTTTTTTATATAAAAGTTTTTATTGTATAAAAGTGCCAAAACATTAAAAAAAATGTTATAAGTGAGCTATCGCTGTTATCGTACTGACCTGAATAATAAAACAGCTTTATCAATTTTACCACATGGGGAACGGTATAAAAACCAACCTCCAAAACAGAAATTCATGATTTGCTGGTTTGTGTTCATTCGGCCTCTCAAAAATCGGAATTAAACGTGATCAAAAAATGACATGTGCCTTAAAATGGTACCAATAAAAACGTCAACTCGTCCCGCAAAAAACAAGACCACACATGACTCTGTGGACCAAAATATGGAAAAATTATAGCTCTCTAAATATGGTGATGCAAAAACTATTTTTTGCAATAAAAAGCGTCTTTTAGCTGTCAAACATAAAAACCCGCTATAACGCCTCTTACACATCCTGATATTTCCGGTACCGGATATGTCAATGTCCGTGTAATACTTGTGGCACACGTGTGGCATGCATGTGCCACATCAGTACCACAAGGACGGGTGCCAGGGAAGGAGCGTTACAGTAAGCACTGTTCCCCGGTGCTGAACACAGCTCTCATCATTCTCCCCTGCTTGTGCCAATCGCTGGCAGAGCAAGGGAGAATGATAAGAGCCGTGTTCAGCACCCGATGTCGGGGAACAGTGCTTACTGTAACGTTTCTTCCCCGACACCGATGCATGTCACATGGATGACATTCATGTGTGCTATACGTATGTACGTGTGCTGGATGTTTTGTAGCCTGTGCTGACATTAAAAAACAGACATGTCAGCGTGTTTCAACCATGGACACACGGTCCGTGGAAACACTGACATGTGCACAGACCCATTCACTTGAATAGGTAAAAAGCGCTCCGTTCCTCCCAAGTCTCTCCACATGGCTGTCCAATGGTATAAAATGCTGTGACACACCCATGGTGTCAATATGATCACTGCACCCCTAGATGGGGTCACTTTTGAGGGTTTCCACTGTTTAGGGGCATCAGGGGCTCTGCAAACGCGACATGGCATCCGATCTCAATTCCAGCCAGTTGTGTGCTGAAAAGTCAAACGGCGCTCTTTCCATTCCGAGCTCTGCCATGCGCCCAAACAGTGGTTTCCCCTTCCCCCCCTTCATATGGGGTATCAGCACACTCAGGACAAATTGCACAATAACTTCTGGGGTCCAATTTCTCCTGTTACCCTTGGGAAAAAAAAAAAAAATTGGATCTGAAGTAATTTTTTGTGTGAAAAAAAGTTAATTTTTTTTTTAATCCAAAAATTCCTATGAAGCACAAGAAGGGTTAATAAACCTCTTGAATGTGGTTTTGAGAACCTTGAGGGGTGCAGTTTTTAGAATGGTGTCACTTTTGGGTATTTTCTATCATATAGACCCTTCATAGTGTCTTCAAATGTGATGTGGTCCCCCCCAAAAAAAAATAATGGTGTAACAATGAGAAATCGCTGTTTAAATTTAACCCTTCTAACTTCCCAACAAAAAAAAATTCTGGTTCCAAAATTGTGCAGATCTAAAGTAGACATGTGGGAAATGTTACTTATTAAGTATTTACTAGTGATATATCTCATGGGCATGATAATTTAAAGTTGGAAAATTGCAAAATTTTCTAAATTTTCGCAAAAATTTTGTTGTTTTTTTTTCACAAATAAACGCAAGTACTATCACAGAAAATTTACCACTATCATGAAGCCCAATATGTCACGAGAAAATGTTAGAATCCATGGAAACGTTCCAGAGTTATTACCTCATAAAGGGACAGTGGTCAGAATTGTAAAAATTGGCCCAGTCATTAACATGCAAACCACCCTTGGGGGTAAAGGGGTTAAAGAAGCTGTCCACTCCTGGACAATCCCCGCTTAATCAATTCAGTGTCCCACAGAAAAAAAAACATTGTATACTGACGGCTACAGTGGCAATGTACCAGTGATGTCAACAATACTGTCCCCAGTGGGTGACGTGACAAGTCATATGACCGCTGAAGCCAATCAGCAGTCGTTAATCAACTACAGCTCATCAGTATTATAGCACAGTGGAAGCCTGCTCTGATGAAATAGTAAAGTAGCAGTGTATCAAAGGTCACTGATTAGCAGCTTTGGTTCCAATGGGAACAGCAGTGTCCACATCAATTGAACGACGCACTTGTTGGCGAGTGAACATGGTTTTTATTCTTGGTGGAACACTGTATTGATTAAGCAGGGGTTGCCTTTATACACCATCCTATTTATATATAGAATTACTTGATAAAAAAAATGTAAAACCATAAACTGCACAATTTATCAGCTTTTTTTCCCAAAATGCCAAACAGTATAGTTTTGTTATTGTTCTCAGACACTTAGTTGCTGTTATAAATGATATTTTACCAGTGGCTACGGTATTTTGTAAGGGTTTACTGTACTCGGATACAAGACTATATATTTTGTTCACTGTATAGGAAAAGTCTTATTTTTTAATTCAGTGATTGCCAGATGAATTGCTGAATGAATAAAAACTACATTAATCATGCAATCTGTTGTACTTTACATGTACTAGTTGAGAAAGCTTATCATCATGCTGTTCTGTTATACTCAACATGGCAAGCATGGCAGCAGCTTATAATTTCCTGTATGACTAGTTTACTAAATCTTAGCCATTTGCCTGCTTTCACTAACCTGTCCTGACAAGCAACCAGATTAGCGTAATCTTACATCAGCGCAGTGTAGCAGAAATGAGCAGATGGATTCTTCAGGTTTTTTCCCTCTAGACTTATCTGCGGAGTGCTTAGCATGCACAATAGCAAACATGGACTGGAGATCTTATTAGCAAATTATTGCTAACAGTTTTGGAAGATGCCATTGTGGGAATAACCCCAGCTTTCCACACCATGCCTATGGGTAGCCTGCTTACAGAGTGTGATATTCTCCAAAAATTTTGACTAGCACATGGGCAGCATAAACAATACTACCAGTTTTGGGATATTAATTGCCATCCCTCCACAAATAAAAATCATCACAAATCCATATATGTACATATACAGAGGGGAAAATACCGTATTTTTCAGACTACAAGAGGCACCAGACCATAAGACGCACCTAGGTTTTAGAAGAGAAAATAAAAAAAATTGAAGCAAAAAATGTAGTAAATTCTGTACTAATATCCCCTATCCTGGTATATATGGTCCCCTCATCACCATCCTGGTATGCGTGACCCCCTCATTCCCATCCTGGTATGCATGGCCCACTCGTCCCTATCCTGGTATGTATGCCCCCTCATCCCTAGCCTGGTAGGCATAGCTCCCGGTCATCCCTAGCCTGGTAGGCATGGTCCCCTCCATCCCTATTCTGGTATGCAGGACCCCCATAAAAAAAATTAAAAAATAACCCAAACCATTATACTTACCTTCCCGAGATCCATTGCTGCACCTTGTTCCGATGCCAGCAGCTGACTTATGATTGTAAGCAGTGCATAGCAAGGACGTCACGCGCTGCTTACAAGCCGAAGACAGCTGCCAGAATACTGCCAAGACAGGACTATGTACGTTGAGAGTAGTGAATATTCATTGCCCTTTAATAGCAAGCACAGCATTAGCCGTCGGCTTCCTGTAGCTGCAGGACGTTCACGTGTGCCCGCTACTAAAGGGAATGAATATTCACTGCATTCCACGCATATGGGAGCAGATAATAGCGTGTCCATTATTAAAGAGAAGTGAATATTCACTGCCCTCCACACCCATGGGTGTGGAAAGCAGTGAATATTAATTACTCTTTAGCAGAGGCCACAGGAGTTAGCAGCAGCCACCAGCTCCTGCCTTCTATGACTAGTTGTTCCGCCGCTCCCCAACCTCCCAACCACAGCCAGAGCAGGTACATCCTGACTAAGATGCACCACCCATTTTCATCCACATTTTTGGAGGAAAAAAGTGCATCTTATACTCCAAAAAATACGGTAAGTATTTGAAACACTACTAAGTTTGCATGTTTTCCCACCTACAAAGAATGAAGAGGTCTGTAATTTTTATCGTGGGTACACTTCAACTGTGAGATACAGAATCGAAAAATAAAAACCTGAAAATAACATTGTATGATTAAAGGGACTCTGTCACCTGAATTTGGCGGGACTGGTTTTGGGTCATATGGGCGGAGTTTTCGGGTGTTTGATTCACCCTTTCCTTACCCGCTGGCTGCATGCTGGCTGCAATATTGGATTGAAGTTCATTCTCTGTCCTCCATAGTACACGCCTGCGCATGGAAAGATTGCCTTGTGCAGGCGTGTACTACGGAGGACAGAGAATGAACTTCAATCCAATATTGCAGCCAGCATGCAGCCAGCAGGTAAGGAAAGGGTGAATCAAACACCCGAAAACTCCGCCCATATGACCCAAAACCAGTCCCGCCAAATTCAGGTGACAGGTTCCCTTTAAATAATTAAATTGCATTTTATTGCATGAAGTATTTCATCAACCAACCAGCAAGAATTCTGGCTCTCACAGACCTGTACCTGTATTAAAGACAGCTGTCCAAACACAATCAATCATACTTCAACCTCTCCCATCATGACCAAGACCAAAGAGCTGTCTAAGTACACCAGGGACAAAATTGTAAACATGAACAAGGCTGGAATGGGCTACAGGACAATAGGCAAGCAGCTTGGTGAGAAGGCAACAATTATTGGCACAATTACTAGAAAATGGAAGAAACACAAGATGACTGTCAATCTTCCTCAGTCTGGGACTCCTCCATGAAAGATTGAGCCTCGTGGGGTAAGGAGGATTCTGGGAAAGGTCAGGAATCAGCCCAGAACTACATGGTAGGACCTGGTCAATGACCTGAAGAGAGTTTTGACCACAGTCTCAAACATTACCATTAGTAACACACTATGCCGTTATAGATTAAAATCCAGGCGGGCACATGTCCAGGCCCGTTTGAAGCTCGCCAATGACCATCTTGATGATCCAGAGGAGGCATGGGATAAGGTTATGTGGTCAAATGAGACCAAAATAGAACTTTTTAATATCCACTCCACTCACCATGTTTGGAGGAGGAAGAAGGATAAGTACAACCCCAAGAACACGGTCCCATCCATGAAGCATGGTGGGGGAAACATCATAGTTTGGGGGGTGCTTTTCTGCAAAGGGGACAAGACTACTGCACCACATTGAAGAGTGGACAGATGGGGTAATGTATCCTGAAATTTTGGCCAACAACCTCCTTTCCTCAGTAAAGGCATTGAACATGGGTCGTGGCTTCAACTAAGCCAACTAAGGAGTGGCTTCGTAAGAAGCATTTCAACGTCCTGGAGTGGCCTAGCCAGACCAGACCATGTTGGCCAGCACCTGCCCCCAAAGCTTAAATATCTGGAAAAGATTTGTATGGATGAGTGGACCAAAATCCCTGCTGCAGTGTGTGCAAACTTAATCAAGAACTACATTAAAAGTTTGTAATGCAAACAAAGAGTCTGTAACAAATGTTAAGTTTTGTTTTTCTATTGTATCAAATACTTATTTCATGGAATAACGAAAATTAATTATGCAAAATCCTGTTTCTCATAGTTGAAGTGCACCTATGAAAAAAATTACAGATCACTCCATTCTTAGTAGATGGGAGAACTTGCTAAATCGGCAGTGTATCAAATACTTATTTACTCCACTGTATGTATGTATGTATATACATACACAGATACATATATATCTATATATATATATGATATATATCGTACATACATACATAGATACATAGATACATACATACATACACGCAAAACACTGGAGAAACTAGTCGCATGCATTACTCAGGTGTGATTTTGACCCGTTCTTCCACACAAAACACTTCACATCCTGAACGTTCCATGGGCTCCTATGAACTCTGAGCTTTAGTTCCTTCCATAAATTTTCTTTTAGATTTAGGTCAGGTGATTGGCTGGGCCATTCTAGCAGCTTTATTTTCTCTTAAACCAATTGAGAGTTTCCTTGGCTGTTTGTTTAGGATCATTGTCTTGCTGAAATGTCCACCCTCATTTCATCTTCATCATCATCATCCCGGTAGATGGCAGCAAGGAATTTTTTAATTGAAACTTTTATTGATTTTTCAATTAATGCAATTAACATAAGATAAGACTAATACAGAGTATCAGAACAGGAGTGTGATAAATTATATTGAATTTAGTAAATAACTGTGATATAAATATTATAACAGTTTAAAGGGACTCTGTCACCTGAATTAGGCGGGACTGGTTTTGGGTCATATGGGCGGAGTTTTCGGGTGTTTGATTCACCCTTTCCTTACCCGCTGGCTGCATGCTGGCTGCAATATTGGATTGAAGTTCATTCTCTGTCCTCCATAGTACACGCCTGCGCAAAGCAATCTTGCCTTGTGCAGGCGTGTACTATGGAGGACAGAGAATGAACTTCAATCCAATATTCCAGCCAGCATGCAGCCAGCGGGTAAGGAAAGGGTGAATCAAACACCCGAAAACTCCGCCCATATGACCCAAAACCAGTCCTGCCAAATTCAGGTGACAGAGTCCCTTTAAACATCAAGCAATTTGCATATAAGTAGATATCACAAATAGGGAATGGAGAAAGTAGGAAGAGAAAAGCTAGATAATATAGAGTTTAGAGACCATGAGAACCAGTTTAGGCTGCAGATTTTTATCAATAGGGTGTTTTGTACATTTTTCCATTTTTTCCTTATTATATGAAATTTGCCAGTGCCATATGCTGAAAAACAGCTCTACACCATGATCTTCCCACCTCCAAACTTCACCATTGGTATGGTGTTTTGGGGGCGATATGCATTGTCTTTTGGCATCAAAATATGGTGCGCTTTATGGCATCCAAAGAGTTCAATTTTGGTCTCATCTCACCAGAATATATTCTCCCAGTATTTCACAGACTTGTCTAAATGTTGTTGAGCAAACGTTAAAAGCGCTTAACATGCTTTTTGTTGAGCAATGGAGTCTTGCATGGTTAGGGTGCACACAGGCTTTGAAGGTTGAGTGCATTACTTATCGTTCTCTTTTATACAATTGTACATGCCGATTCCAGGTCATTCTGTAAGCTCTCCACAGGTGGTCCTTCACTTTTGGACAACTCTTCTGATAATTCTTTTTACTCTTCGGTCTGACATTTTGGAAGGAGCACCTGGTTATGTCCGATTTACTTTGAAATTATATTCTTTCAACTTCCGGAACAGTGGAATCTTCTGAAGTTTTTCTGAAACTAATGTCATCAGCATGTTTTGCAACAATAAGGTAGCAAAGATTGAGACAGCTAACTAGTTTTACCCATCATGAGATGCTTCTTTTGTGGCATCTTGGTAATGGGACAGCAGTTGGACCAGCTGATTTTATCTTTCACTAAATAGCAGGTTTACTTTCTAATTACTGATAGATTTCAGCTTGTGTCGGGACTTTCCATTTTTTTGCACCTCTCGTAGTGTTTAAACTAGGAGTTAGTCATACCGGTAATGGTATTTCCAGGAGTCCATCATGACAGCACCACAGGAGGTTGCTCTTCATATCCTTGATAGGGACAGGAACACAGAAGAGGTTAAATAGCCCCTCCCAACCTCCACCCCTCAGTGATTTTACAAAGTACCACATCAGGATGGATACAACACAATTTTATTGAACTTCCTCTCTACATGTTCGTATCACATATTAGACAAGAGTTCAAGGGGGGGCAAATAATGGGTGCTGTCATGATGGACTCCTGGAAATACCATTACCGGTATGACTAACTCCTAGTTTCCAGGTCGTCCACATGACAGCACCACAGGAGAAATACCAAATAACTCCTATTAGGGCGGGATTACAGCTTGGAGGACTTTTCTCCCAAAGCTAGTCTGCTGCTTTGAGAGAACGTCCAGCTTGTAGTGCTTGCAAAAGGTATTTGAGCTAGACCAAGTTGCCGCCCGGCAAATTTGATCCATGGATGCACCCGCACTCTCTGCCCATGAAGCAGATACTGCTCTCAGTGAGTGGGCTTTTAGGTGATCTGGAGGAGATTCACCGGCTGAAATATACGCAGCGCAAATGGTAGATTTGATCCATCTAGCCAGAGTCGCTTTTGAGGCTTTTTTGCCTCTATTTTTCCCAGACATCTGGATAAAGAGATTTGAGTCAATTCTCCAGCTGTCTGTAAGTTTTAGATACTGCAATACTGTTCTCTTAACATCCAGGGAATGAAGAGAACGTTCTTTTTCGTTATTGTAGTTCTGGCAGAACGTAGGCAAAACTATTTCCTGGTTTCTGTGAAAGTCCGTCACAACTTTTGGAAGAAATGAAGGATCCAACTTTAAAACGATGCAATCTTCCTGTATCTTTAAGTATGGATCTGTTATGGACAGGGCTTGAATTTCGCCTATTCGCCTTGCTGTCGTTATTGCGACGAGGAAAACAGTCTTGAATGTCACAGATTTTAAGTCTGCCTGATCAAGTGGCTCGTACGGAGCTTTCCGTAGCTCATTTAGCACCAAAGTGAGGTTCCATGAGGGTACTGAGCTTCGTATTGTTGGTCTAAGACGTTGTGTAGCTTTGATGTATCTCATTATCCAGGGATGATTCGCTAGTGGATAGTCATAAAAGGCAGTTAAAGCTGAGATTTGTACCTTTAGAGTACTAGGTCTCAAGCCCATATCAAAACCTGTTTGGAGAAAATTTAGTATTTGAGGAATATCTGGTTGTTGGAGAATGGATATTGGAGTATTGGTCTGTGCACAAAATTTCTTCCAAATCTTCTGGTATATAGCCGAGGTCACCGGCTTTCTACTTTTTTTCATAGTTGAGATAACTGACTCAGACAGTCCTTTTGATCTCAAGATCTCCCTTTCAAGATCCATGCTGAGAGTTGTAGCATCTTTAGATTTTGATGGACCAGTGGTCCCTGTATTAGAAGATCCCGTCTCAGTGGTAGTAACACTGGGTCCTCCACCGCCATCCACTTTAGCAGAGGAAACCAGCTCCTCTTGGGCCAATATGGCACTATTAGGATCACTACCGCTAGACCTTCCTGGATTTTCCTCAGAACTCTGGGAATTAGGGCTAGTGGCGGGAACGCGTATGCGAGTTCCATATCCCAATGTTGGGCCAATGCATCTATGCCAGTTGGATTGTCTCTTGGATTTAGCGAAAAGAATTCTTTCGTTTTTGTATTGCTCCTTGAGGCGAATAAATCTATTTGTGGGGTGCCCCACTGTTGGATTAACTGAGTAAAGATTTCTTCGTTTAGAGACCATTCTGACGGCTGTACCTTCTCTCTGCTGAGAAAGTCCGCTATTTGGTTCTGTGAACCTTTTAGGTGTACTGCCGTGATGGACTTTACGGTATTTTCCGCCCAGGAGAATATTTCTTCTGCTAGTGCCTGAAGTGGACGGTGCCTTGGTCCTCCTTGATGTAGGAGAAAAGCTACCGTGGTCGAGTTGTCTGAGAAGACTCGGATGTGGTGTCCCTGAAGCTCGTGCTGGCACCTTTTTAGTGCTTCCCAGACCGCTCTGAGTTCCCTGTAGTTGGAGGAACTGTCGCGTATCAATGGTGGCCATGTCCCCTGAAGGTATCGACCTTCTATGTGGGCTCCCCAGCCCCTTGAGCTTGCATCGGTGGTTATATTTATGCATGGAGATATTTTCCATGGTTTTCCTCTTTTGAGGTTTTTTATGTTGATCCACCATGAGAGGGACTGCTTTACCCTGCTGGGTAACCACATCCTGTTGTCTAGTGAATCTTTTCTTCCGTTCCATACCGAAAGAACTTCCTTTTGAAGCGTTCTGGAGTGAAACTGGCTCCACTGTACACTGGGAATGCATGAGGTCATGAGACCTAGAATCCTCATTGCTTTCCTGATGGAGATGTATTTCCGTTTTTTTATTGATTGAAGTTCTTTTTTTATTGACCGTTGTTTTTGGTCTGGCAGGAAGGAGTATTCTAGTTCGGAATTTAGTAGTACCCCTAGAAATATCTTTTGCGTCTCTGGTTCGAGACTCGATTTTTTTGTATTTATTACCCACCCCAGACGTTTCAGGAGTGACGTGGTAATTCCTAAGGATTCTTCCATCTGTTGGGATGAATCTGCGATCAGCAACAGATCGTCCAGATATGGTGCGATGAGAACTTCCTTCTCTCTTAAGTAGGCCATGACCTCCGTCATGAGCTTCGTAAATATCCTTGGGGCAGAGGAGAGACCAAATGGTAGGCACTGAAACTGGAAATGAAGTATTTTCTTGTGGTTTCTTATTGCGAACCTGAGGAATTTTTGATCTGAGGGATGGATGGGAACATGATAGTAAGCATGTTTGAGATCTAGCGTGCACATTACAGAGTTCTTTTTTATTAGCGGTGTAATTGATTTGAGAGATTCCATCTTGAAGCGTTTGTACGCCACCCATTTGTTTAATGGTTTTAAGTTTATTATTGTTCGGTAATCTCCGTTTGGTTTTCTTATGGAGAACAGACTGGAGTAATGCCCCTGAAAATGTTGATGATGGGGTACCGGTATTATGACGTTTAATTCTAAGAGTTCCTGTATGTCTGTTATCAGCCTTTGATGTACTGCCGATGACTCTGTCTGTGTTACGCAGAATCTCTTGGGGGGTAGATGAGTAAACTCTATCCTGTAACCTTGTGCCACTGTCTGTAGAATCCACTGATTCTGAGTTATGTTCTGCCATCCTTCTTGGAAGTATTGTAGTCTCCCTCCTATATTGTTGGCGTCATTGTTTGCTGGGTCCTGTTGATTGGTCTCGAAAGGAACCTCTTCCTCTGCCTCCTTTAGGGTAGCTCCACCTACCGGACTTCCCCTTGCCTCTGTAGTCCTGTCTTGGGTGGGAGCGAGTTTTTCGGAAGAATTGCGGTTTCTTTGGCTTCTCCTCAGGGAAACCTTTCTTCTTATCAGATGCTTTTTCAAGTAGCTCGTCAAGGACTGGACCAAAGACGTGAGAACCTGAGAATGGAATCGAACACAGCTTGTTCTTGGATTGGGTATCTCCCGTCCATGATCTCAGCCATAAGGCCCTTCTTGCTGCGTTTGACAGTGCATTATTCCGGGCAGCAAAGCGTACGGATTCCGCTGAAGCATCTGCCATGAAATCAGTCGCCATCTTTAAAACTGAAAAGGATTTAAGGATTTCTTCCCTTGGAGTTCTATTTTTAATATGACTCTCCAGCTCGTCCACCCAAAGACTCATGGACCTTGCTACAGAGGTAGCCGCTATATTCGTCTTCATAATGGCGGCTGACGATTCCCAGGCTTTTTTAAGAAGATCTTCTGACCTCTTATCCATTGGGTCTTTTAACCCTGACGAGTCCTCAAAGGGAATAGCCGTTTTCCTTGTGACTTTGGCCACCGGAATGTCGATCTTTGGAACCGACTCCCAGACTTTAGTCTCTTCTGGGTCAAAGGGAAGACGGTATTTGAAGTCTCTCGGGACTACTAATTTTTTCCCCACATCTTCCCACTCTTCCATTATCATTGCAGTTATGTGATTGTTGACCGGGAAAACTCTATTCCTGCGAGTTCTCAGGCCCCCAAACATCTCGTCTTGAACTGATAAAGGCTCAGACGAGTCTTCTATTTTCATAGTGCTTCTTACTGCTTTTAGCAGTATATCCGTATTTTCGGATGAGAACAAGTATTTCTTCCGTTCTTCCGGAAGCACAGTTAATGTATTGTTCTCTTCGTCCGAGCCCGGATCGGAATAACCTGAGACCTCTCCTTCCTCGGAACTCACATCCATATCCCATCTAGGCCTTTTAGGCCACGGAGATTGGGGTGGCACCATAGTAGATACTGTAGCTTGGACTTCGTCTCTAATCATAGATTTAATATTATCTAACAGCGAAGCCTGCTCGTCTTTGAGAAGTTTAGCGATGCATTTTTCGCATAATTTCTTGTTATAGCCCTCTGGGAGTTTGGTGGCGCACAGTGGGCATCTAATAGTCCTTTTTTTTTTTTAGTAGTTGACCTCTCGGGAATGTCCTTATCCTGAAATGTAAAGGAGATCCCTGTAGGTACAGAACTAACTTTTTGGAATGCATCCCGTACCACATACTACTCACATGGTCCGTGTGCAGCTCTAAGGATTGGACGTCTGGGCGAGTAGCACCTTCCATGTTACTGGGTCAAGTGTGCTGTCAGATGTCAGTCATTAAGTAGCAATCTTACCCGGCTTCAAGACATCTGATTCGTCCTCCTTCCGAGCTCAGCTGCTGGCCTCCACGGTGATTTCAGGTTCCCAGCTGTACTGCGCATGCGTCATCTGGAACACATGCAGACCAGCCTGGGACCTGGAAACCGGCGCATAATCTCAGCCATTGCGCCGATCTCCCCCTGCAGCTCCCAGGCGCCCCGGAAACAACCGGCGCCGCCGACCCCCGGAATCCGGCCACGCCCCCCCGGAAGTTGTCACCCCCGGCTGGAGCGCCGGACCGGAAGTTAGGGGAGCGACGCCAGCACCGGCCGCACGTGGAGCCTGAGGGAGCGCCGGACACCGCCGCCGCAGCCGCTGCCTCAGCGCCCCCTTTGATGAGGGGATGAGGCAGCGCATGGGAGCAGACAGCTCGACCTAGTCGCAGAGGGACCTCCAGCGGTATCGTGCGACTTCAGGAGTCGCCAGACTCTCACGGCCAGAGCCCCCTCCAGGAGGATGGACCGCACTCCGGAGCTCCTGCTCCAAGACCTGACCTCGGATCAGGTAAAGAAAAAAAAAAAAAAATCTAATCTTCTGGAGAACTCTCTCCTGCGTCTGTCCCTGATAGGGACAGGAAAAACACTGAGGGGTGGAGGTTGGGAGGGGCTATTTAACCTCTTCTGTGTTCCTGTCCCTATCAAGGATATGAAGAGCAACCTCCTGTGGTGCTGTCATGTGGACGACCTGGAAAAATATTTTCTGTGTCATCTCACATTATTACACACAATTTATGGACACTATGGTATAATTTCTTTGCTTATGTGGATTGTATGGACTGTTACAGATATTTACATGAAATTCTCACCGTATAACACCTTTAGAAATATATAGCTACTTAGAAAATTAGTTAGGTGGTCAATACTTATTTCACCCGCTGTATATTAACACACACACATTACATACACAAACGTACACGATGCAGACCGACATAACAGAGAATAAAATAGAGGACTTAAATCTACTAGAATATTAAAATTAAGGAACGGTTACAACTCTGCCGTCATCACTGCATGGCCTCCCATCCCTCTCACTGCTCCATGTCATGTTGTGATCTCTGTCTGTTGCTGGCTCCATGTTCTGTGCCTCTGATCTCTGCTTGCTTTCTGGCTGTGTGCATAGGGGGGCGGCGCCAGAACTCTGGTTTTTATGGAATCAGGGAGCACCTGTCTAATGTGTTCCTGACCTATTACCAAGAGTCCTCTAGTATTTAGGGCAGCTCCACCCTTTTGAACTTGCCTGTGCAATGTCTTAACTCAGTTAGTGTCTTGCTACTGGGCTGCCAGGTCTTGCTCTGTGTTGCTCCTTCTCTGGAGGTTCTACTCCTAGCTTTGCTTGGTGATTCTCTGTCTACCCTCCAGGAGGCTGTATATCCTGGTCTCAGTGTCTTTGTTAATGCTTTGCCTTGTTCTTGTCTGTCCGCCTCCAGGAGGCAGAATATCCTGGTCCCCGTGTCTTTGTTCCTTTACCTTGTCTCGTTCCATTACCTTGTCTGAACTTTGTCCTATCTCTGTCTCCTTGTCTGTGGCTTCTTTCCTTGTGTCCTCTGTTTGCTTATGCTCCGCACTCTTGCGGCTCTGCCTGCTCTGTACCCTTGTGACTTTGCCTGTGCTCCGCTCTCTTGAAGCTTTACCTCTACTCCACTCTCCTGCTCCGTTCCACTCTTGCTGCTGCAGACATCTCTTGCTGTAGCTCCTCTCCGCATACCTTGGACTTCCGCTCTGCTTTACTTCTGCTGCTGCAGAATCTCTTGCTGCTCTACAGCTCTTATCCACAGCCTTCCGGTTCTCCTTCTGTGTGAACAGGTCCCAACCTGTTCCTTCATACTTCATTCCTTCCCGCTTGCATCGGTACCTGCACCTCCTGTGTGAACAGGTCCCAACCTGTTCTGTCATACTTATTTCCTTCCTGCTTGTATCCGTACCTGCACCTCTTGTGTGAACAGGTCTCAACCTGTTACATCATACATCATTCCTTCCAGCTTGCATCCGTACCTGCACCTCCTGTGTGAACAGATCCCAATCTGTCCCTTCATACTCCACTCACTCCTGTCTGTCTGTTCCAGTACTAGCATCTGCTGTGTGAACAGGTCTCTACCTGTTCCTTCATACACGACACCTGCCTGCCCTGTGTCTCAGCCGTGCCTACCTACCCGCCCTGTGTCTCAGCCGTACCTGCTTGCTGTCTCAGCCGTGCCTGCTTGCCTACTCGTCCGAGTTTCAGCCGTGCTCATCTGCCAGTCCTGCCTTTCGCCCGCACCTGTCCTAGCGTTCCCGTCTCTCAAGTGGGATCAGCAGCCACAGCCAGACACCGCCTTGGAGTGGTACCTGGCAGCTGCCTGCCACACAAGCTTGACCTCACCAACAGAGACTGCAGCCAACACCAAGGCAGCTGTCCTAGTCATGCCCCTTCCAGGGTAGTCTGGTTTGTGGCACACTGGGTCCACAAACCCCTTAGCTCACACCCACCAGTCAGGGCGTGAGCGTGACAGGAACTAATCCACCTTTAAATCATAAATGGGATCAAATAACTGAACAAATCACTACTGCTGTCAACACTGTCTTATATACGAAGGGGTCACCAATGGCTAATAAGTCACTCAATTTATTACAATTCATGTAAAATCCAACAACATAGAATGTAAGCCTATGCAAATCATGTCACTTAGTCATATAAATCTAAAGAATTTAAAACACAAGTGAAATAAAACAGAACCTATGGGTTATACAAAGGAACTAAAATTACTTATTCTCCAAAATGTACCCTTTATAATAAGGCAAAACATTTTTTCTAGTGATCACAGCAGGAGCACAATCTTGTCAATACAAGTATTTCTATCCCACAGTCAGCTTTGCATATTAAATTTCACACCATAACCTTTACACATGTTGTGCTAAAAAAAAAAAACTGAAAGGTTTACAATCAAAATGGTAAATTGTCTCCCACTTCTACTTCAACTGTTGGACAACATGGAAATTAAACTACCGTAGGTTATTCTGCGCAGTACAGAAAGAAAATCAAATTAACATAACTTAAAGAAATAACTCATGCTTAATGGACATTTTAATTTTGCTTAAATCTATCACTTAGAACAACGAATTTATTTATTCAGCTATCAATTACAACAACATTGAACTCCCATTCTCAACTATTATCTCATTGGAGAGGCATCCTTCCTTTATCATATGAAAATTTAAACCAGCTCTACTCCCACCTCCATACTAAATTCTTCTTATTAGGAGTCTTATTCACATTCAATCAATTGTTCAGCTGACAGATCTCTCTACCAACTACCCCATACACAGGTATACTTCACTTGGACGAGTGCTTCTGTGTTCTGTATGAGAAAACCAGTGCTAGATTCCTCAGGCAGTGGTTTATCTCTGGGAAGAAAAGGCAGAAGAAAAAGTAAATCCATTGGAAATTAACAAGCCAGATCCTTCTCTCACCAGTTATCTGTTGGATGAGCGAGCACTAAAATGCTTGGATGCTTGTTACTCAAACTGATCAATTCCTAATTCTTGGATGCTCATTTCAAGAAACAAGTATAGTGGGAGTCAATGAGCAATCAGGACTCGACAAGGAGATTTGGGGGCAGTGGAAATGTTCAAATGGATGGAAAAATAGCTGAATGGAAGGAGAACAGCATAGGGAAGACTCTGGAAGCATCTCTGACTCCCAAATTGCTGATGAAAACAATGGTGTCACACTTTTACTATACTTTAAGAACTGACAATAAAACATTCAAAATCGAAAAGAAATTGGAGCTTAAAGGAAAAAAAAATGTTTTTTTTTTTGGTATAATGTCTTGCATATAAGGCAAAATCTAAAATTATATTATATTTTTTTAGAGAATACTTTTAACTCCTTTCAGACATTCGACGTACTATCCGGGCGAGGTGGTCTGGGGCCATATGACCACCGACGGGATACTACGTCATCACCGATCAGTTGTGCTCACGGCCGGGTGTCAGCTGACTATCACAGCTGACATCGGGCACTATGTGCCAGGAGTGGTCACATGATCGCAGCGTTCCGGCGGCATAGGGAAACATCGCGCAGGGAGGGGGCTCCCTGCGTGCTTCCCTGAGACCCTCGGAACAACGCGTGATCGCGTTGTTCCAAGCGTCTCCTGCCTGCAGGCCCCAAATCCAAAATGGCCACGGGGCTCCTTCCAGGTCCTGCAGGGAGGTGGCTTGCAACCACCTGCTCTTGCCGGCAAGCCTGCAGCACTGCCTGTCAGATCGCTGATCTGACACAGTGCTTTTTACACAGGGTGGACAAAGTAAAAAAAAAATAAAATTTACATGTGTAAAGAAAAAAAAATATTGTTCCAATAAATAATTTCTTTATCTAAAAAAAAAAAAAAACAATAAAAGTACACATTTAATATAGTCGCGTCAGTAGCGACCCGACTTATAAAACTGTCCCACTAGTTAACCTTTTCAGTGAACACCGCAAAAAAAAAAAACGCTTTATTATCATACCGCCGAACAAAAAGTGGAATAACACGCGATCAAACACACGGATATAAAACAAATGGTAAAGCTGAAAACGACATCTTGTTCCGAAAAAAACGAGCAGCCATACAGCGTCATCAGTGAAAAAATAAAAAAGTTATAGTCCTCAGAATAAAGCGATGCAAAAATATTTTTTTTTTACATAAAATAGTTTTTATCGTATAAAAGCGGCAAAAAATAAAATAAATAAATATAAATGTGGTATTGCTTGTAATCGTACTGACCCAAAGAATAAAACTGCTTTATCAATTTTACCAAACGTGGAACGGCATAAATGAAGCACCCAAAAGAAATTCATGAAAAGCTGGTTTTTGGTCATTTTGCCTTACAAAAATCGGAATAAAAAGCGATCAAAATATGTCACATGCCAAAAAATGGTACCAATAAAAACGTCAACTCGTCCTGCAAAAAACAAGACCTCACATGACTCTGTGGACCAAAACCTGGAAAAATTATAGCTCTCAAAATGTGGAGACGCAAAAACTATTTTTTGCAATAAAAAGTGTCTATTAGTGTGTGACAGCTGCCAATCATAAAAATCAGCTAAAACCCCCCCACTATAAATAGTAAATCAAACCCCCCTTCATCACCCCCTTAGTTAGGGAAAAATAATAAAATAAAAATAAAAAGTATGTATTTCCATTTTCCAGTTAGAGTTAGGGTTGGGGCTAAAGTTCGGGTTAGTATTACATTTACGGTTGGGATTAGGGGTGTGTCAGTGTTACGGGTGTGGTTAAGGTTTTGATTAGGGTTAGGGGTGTGTTGGGGTTAGGGGTATGGTTGGGATTAGGGTTAGGGGCGTGTTTGGGTTAAGGGTGTGGTTACGGCTATGGTTGGGGTTGGGATTAGGCTTAGGGGGTGTGTTTGGGCTAGGGTTTCAGTTAGAATTGGGAAGTTTCCACTGTTTAGGCACATTAGGGGCCACGTAGTATATTGTAGAGCCACGTAGTATATTGCACAGGCACGCAGTATATAACACAGTCACGTAGTGTATTGCACAGCTACATAGTGTATTGCACAGCTATGTAGTATATTGGTCAGCGACGTAGTATATAGCAGAGCCACGTAGTATATAACATAGCCACATAGTATATTGTAGAGGCACGTAGTATATTGCACAGCCACATAGTATATTGGACAGTCACGTTGTATATTGCCCAGCTACATAGTATATAGCACAGAGATGTAGTATATAACAGAGCCCACGCAGTATGTAACACATAGTATAAAGCAATGTGGGCACTATATGCGTGGTTAAAAAAGACTTAAAATAAAAAAATAAACATATACTCACCTTCCGAAGGCCCCTTGAAGTCCTGGTGCCTGTGTGCATTGCACGCGTCAGCTTCCGGTCCCAGGGTTGGTATGAGCGCAGGACCTGTGATGACGTTGCGGTCACATGACCGTGACGTCACGGCAAGTCCTTCTCCCATAGCATTCTTGGCACTGGAACCTGCCGCTTGCACTGCCGAGGACAGGGCGTGACGTCGTAGGGTGAGAATAAATTTTTTATTATTATTTGTAATATAAGATCTTTTTACTATTGATGCTGCATACGCAGCATCAATAGAAAAAAAGTTGGTCACACAGGGTTAATAGCTGCGTTAACGGAGTGCGTTACACCGCAGTCCTTACCGCTGGCATTAACCCTGTGTGAGCGGTGACTGGAGGGGAGTATGCGGGCGCCAGGCACTGACTGCAAGGGAAAATTTATCAAAAGTCCTCCAGTATAAAGCACACCTCAAAATCATATTCATAAACCAATATTCCTCCCACTATCCGAAAGGAATAAATGAGGGCATATTCAATACATTAAAAAATAAATTTTAATCAATAATTCACCATAAAAACATACAAATATAACAACAGCAGGGTAAAGCTTACAAAACATAAAGTGGAAAACAATAAATACCAGATAGTATAGTTTAACTAACCATGAACAGCTATAGAGGAATATTGTAGCAATAGTTAAATACTATGTCCATAAATAAATAATTAGTGAAATGACACTGTAAAACTAATCCTCAAGCAGCTGAATATAGAATAAAGTACAGAAAAATGCTTATTCTAGCGTTAGGGGCAATGGAAAATGCATACTGCCAAATCGCCTAGTGCTAATTCCTATAGGGCTAAAATCCCTGCCACCTGATGAAACGCCAATATCCTAAGCACATAACTTAGTACAATACTGACTAATAGCATATAGGCAATGTGAACTTACTTAGTCAGCGATCTGGTAAATAAAGTTCCACAGCTACCCCGACAGCGCCGTTTCGCCTGACTGGCTTCCTCAAATAGGGGGCATATGTGTCTACACTCCATTTGTCTCTCCTTTTATACATGGCCGAACAGCTGTAGCCGCGTCCACATCATGGGCATAAAGCGGCGCATGCGCAGATACTCGGACTCCCCGATCGAAAAGTGACTTCCGGTCTTCAGCGCCGGCGGGGTGAGCGAAAATCGCTTCACCACACCATATGCGCAGAGACGGAAGTCTAGGGACGTCACTGACCGGCGCATGCGTACTCCCATCACGGAGGCTTGAACAGAAAAGGTGGTACGACTATCAAGATGCGCAAGCGTAGAAAAAACCCGATATAGGCAATATACAAGAAGCTACATAGTATATAGCACAGAGATGTAGTATATAACAGAGCCCACGCAGTATGTAACACATAGTATAAAGCAATGTGGGCACTATATGCGTGGTTAAAAAAGACTTAAAATAAAAAAATAAACATATACTCACCTTCCGAAGGCCCCTTGAAGTCCTGGTGCCTGTGTGCAGTGCACGCGTCAGCTTCCGGTCCCAGGGTTGGTATGAGCACAGGACCTGTGATGACGTTGCGGTCACATGACCGTGACGTCACGGCAAGTCCTTCTCCCATAGCATTCTTGGCACTGGAACCTGCCGCTTGCACTGCCGAGGACAGGGCGTGACGTCGTAGGGTGAGAATAAATTTTTTATTATTATTTGTAATATAAGATCTTTTTACTATTGATGCTGCATACGCAGCATCAATAGTAAAAAAGTTGGTCACACAGGGTTAATAGCTGCGTTAACGGAGTGCGTTACACCGCAGTCCTTACCGCTGGCATTAACCCTGTGTGAGCGGTGACTGGAGGGGAGTATGCGGGCGCCAGGCACTGACTGCAAGGGAGTAGGGAGGGACTAATCGGACTGTGGCCGTCGCTGATTGGTCGTAGCAGCCATGACAGGCAGCTGGCAAGACCAATCAGCGACGCGGGATTTCCGTTACGGAAGTTGCAGACAGACAGACGGAAGTACCCCTTAGACAATTATATATATATATTTATATATATAAATATATATATATGGCCTATGAACGTTCATCATACCCACCATCCCTCTTTGAGGCAAAACATCTCTTACGCAAACCAAACAAAGCACAACTGATGGCTGCTGTAAAAGAACAGAGTTCAGATGACGCAGTAGTCAAGGATGTACCAGAAGTGGAACATTATGTTCTTGACGGAGGTTCTCTTCTCCATCGACTTAAGTGGTCAGAAGGAAACATATATTGCTCAATAGCTGATGACTATGCATCTTTCACACTAAAGCACTATGGTAAGGCAACGATAGTATTTGATGGTTACATTGGAGGACCAAACACTAAGGACATTACCCATCAGTGACGGCGCAAAAAAACGAACAAGTAACAAAGTGAACATTGCTGAAGGAACAAAATTTGTCGGGAAAAAGGAGGACTTCCTTTCGAATGTGGAGAACAAACAGTCTCTTATCAATCTCGTTTCACAGTGCATGAATGACAGAGGTTGCCACGTAATACAATTAGAGGGGGATGAAGATGTGGAGATTGTTAAGGCAGCAGTGTCAATGTCATCCAACAAAAGTACTAGTCTCATTGGCGAAGATACAGATCTTTTGGTGTTGTTACTTAATCACTGCGTCAACCAGCGATGGCAACAAGCTTTATTTCTACTCGGATAAAGGGAGTCCTGCAACAGTATACAACATTAAGGTTATGAAGAAGTTCCTGGAAACCATGTCTGCAGCAGTCTTCTGTTCCTTCATACATTCACGGGTTGCGATACCACTTCCGGTTTTTGGAATCGGAAAAAAACTCAGACTACACAAGGTTTTGAAGGGAGACTGTCTTAAAAAGCTGTGCTAAAATCTTTTCCACACCTAACAAAACAGCTGAGATTGAAGACGCTGGGTGTAAAGGGATGGTGGCATTGTTCGGGGGCAAACCTGGAGACAATCTGTCTGCAATGAGGTATTCTACTCTCTGCAAAAAAAGTTGGTTCAGCCAAAATCTTTGTTACACCTGAACGACTGCCACCGACCTCCTCTGCAACGAATTATCATGCCCTTCGGAGTTACCTCGAAGTGATGCTTTGGATGGACAATGATGAGGCCATGGAAACTACTGAATGGGGATGGGAATTGCAGAACAACAGTCTAGTTCCAGTGATGATGGATACTTCAACCGTGCCAGAAACACTTCTAAAAATAATTCACTGCAATTGTTCTTGTGGTTGTAGAACACTTCGATGCACTTGCAAAAGACACGGACTTACCTGTTCACGGGTATGCGGACCATGTCAAGAAGGGCATTGTGACAATATCAGTGAGGAAGCAGTGTCTGATGATGAAAATAGTGACTATTGACCTGACACGCTTATTCAGTGATGAAGTAGGTCTTAAAATGCACTGTGTATTAACACCTTTCTGACCTTTGACGTACTATCCCGTCGAGTTGACCTGGACCTATCTGACCCTCGACGGGATAGTACGTCATAGCAATCGGCCGCGCTCACCGGGGGAGCGCGGCCGATCGTGGCCGGGTGTCAGCTGCCTATCGCAGCTGACATCCGACACTATGTGCCAGGAGCGGTCACGGACCGCCCCCGGCACATTAACCCCCGGCACACCGCGATCAAGCATGATCGCGGTGTGCCGGCGGTATAGGGAAGCATCGCGCAGGGAGGGGGCTCCCTGCGGGCTTCCCTGAGACCCCCGCAGCAACGCGATGTGATCTCTTACCTCTCCTCTATGCAGCAGACCCGGATCCAAAATGACCGCGGCATCCGGGTCCTGCAGGGAGGGAGGTGGCTTACCAAGTGCCAGCTCAGAGCAGGCTCTTGGTAAGCCTGCAGTGATGTAAGTCAGATCGCTGATCTGACAGAGTGCTGTGCAAACTGTCAGATCAGCGATCTGTGATGTCCCCCCCCCGGGACAAAGTAAAAATAAAAATTTCAACATGTGTAAAAAAAAAAAAAAATCCTAAATAAAGAAAAAAAAATATATATTATTCCCATAAATACATTTCTTTATCTAAATTGAAAAAACAAACAATAAAAGTACACATATTTAGTATTGTTGCGTCCGTAACGACCCAACCTATAAAACTGTCCCACTAGTTAACCCCTTCAGTAAACACCGTAAGAAAAAAAAAAACGAGGCAAAAAACAACGCTTCATTATCATACCGCCGAACAAAAAGTGGAATAACACGCGATCAAAAAGACAGATATAAATAACCATGGTACCGCTGAAAACGTCACCTTGTCCTGCAAAAAACGAGCCTCCAAACAGCATCATCAGCAACAAAAATAAAGTTATAGTTTTCAGAATCAAGCGATGCAAAAATAATTATTTTTTCTATAAAATAGTTTTTATCGTACAAAAGCACCAAAACATAAAAAAAGATATAAATGAGGTATCGCTGTAAACGTACTGAACCAAAGAATAAAACTGCTTTATCAATTTTACCAAAGGCGGAACGGTATAAACGCCTCCCCCAAAAGAAATTCATGAATAGCTGGTTTTTGGTCATTCTGCCTCACAAAAATCGCAATAAAAAGCGATCAAAAAACGTCACGTGCCCGAAAATGTTACCAATAAAAACGTCAACTCGTCCCGCAAAAAACAAGACCTGACATGACTCTGTGGACTCAAATATAGAAAAATTATAGCTCTCAAAATGTGCTAATGCAAAAAATATTTTTTGAAATAAAAAGCGTCTTTCAGTGTATGACGGCTGCCAATGATAAAAATCCGCTAAAAAACCCGCTATAAAAGTAAATCAAACCCCCCTCCATCACCCCCTTAGTTAGGGAAAAATTAAAAAATTTAAAAAATGTATTTATTTCCATTTTCCCGCTAGGGTTAGGGCTAGGTTAGGGCTAGGGTTGGGGCTAGGGTTAGGTTTAGGGCTAGGGTTAAGGCTACAGTTAGGGATGGGGCTAAAGTTAGGGTTTGGATTACATTTACGGTTGGGAATAGGGGGGCTAAAGTTAGGGTTTGGATTACATTTACGGTTGGGAATAGGATTGGGATTAGGGTTAGTGGTGTGTCTGGGTTAGAGGTGTGGTTAGGGTTACCGTTGGGATTAGGGTTTGGGGTGTGTTTGGATTAGGGTTTCAGTTATAATTGGGGGGTTTCCACTGTTTAGGCACATCAGGGGCTCTCCAAACGCAACATGGCGTCCGATCTCAGTTCCAGCCAATTCTGCGTTGAAAGAGTAAAACAGTGCTCCTTCCCTTCCGAGCTCTCCCGTGTGCCCAAACAGGGGTTTACCCTAACATATGGGGTATCAGCGTACTCAGGACAAATTGGACAACAACTTTTAGGGTCCAATTTCTCCTGTTACCCTTGGGAAAATACAAAACTGGGGGCTAAAAAATAATTTTTGTGGAAAAAAAAAAGATTTTCTATTTTCACGGCTCTGCGTTATAAACTGTAGTGAAACACTTGGGGGTTCAAAGTTCTCACAACACATCTAGATAAGTTCCTTGGGGGGTCTAGTTTCCAATATGGGGTCACTTGTGGGGGGTTTCTACTGTTTAGGTACATTAGGGGCTCTGCAAACGCAATGTGACGCCTGCAGACCAATCCATTTAAGTCTGCATTCCAAATGATGCTCCTTCCCTTCCGAGCTCTGCCATGCGCTCAAACGGTGGTTACCCCCCACATATCGGGTATAAGTGTACTCAGGACAAATTGGACAACAACTTTTGGGGTCCAATTTCTCCTGTTACCCTTGGAAAAATAAAAAACTGGGGGCTAAAAAATAATTTTTGTGGGAAAAAATGTTTCTTTTATTTTTACGGCTATGCATTATAAACTTCTGTGAAGCCCTTAGTGGGTCAAAGTGCTCACAACACATCCAGATAAGTTCCTTAGGGGGGTCTACTTTCCAAAATGGAGTCACTTGTGGGGGGTTTCAATGTTTAGGCACATCAGTGGCTCTCCAAACGCAACATGGCGTCCCATCTTAATTTCTGTCAATTTTGCATTGAAAGGTCAAACAGCGCTCTTTCCCTTCCGAGCTCTCCTATGCGCTCAAACAGTGATTTACCCCCACATATGGGGTATCAGCGTACTTAGGACAAACTGTACAACAACTTTTTGGGTCCAATTTCTTCTCTTGCCCTTGGTAAAATAATACAAATTGGAGCTGAAGTAAATTTTTTGTGAAAAAAAGTTAAATGTTCATTTTTATTTAAACATTCCAAAAATTCCTGTGAAACACCTGAAGGGTTAATAAACTTCTTGAATGTGGTTTTGAGCACCTTGGGTTTGGATTACATTTACGGTTGGGAATAGGGGGGCTAAAGTTAGGGTTTGGATTACATTTACGGTTGGGAATAGGGTTGGGATTAGGGTTAGTGGTGTGTCTGGGTTAGAGGTGTGGTTAGGGTTACCGTTGGGATTAGGTTTTGGGGTGTGTTTGGATTAGGGTTTCAGTTATAATTGGGGGGTTTCCACTGTTTAGGCACATCAGGGGTGCAGTTTTTAGAATGGTGTCACACTTGGGTATTTTCTATCATATAGACCCCTCAAAATGACTTCAAATGAGATGTGGTCCCTAAAACAAAATGGTGTTGTAAAAATGAGAAATAGCTGGTCAACTTTTAACCCTTATAACTCCCTAACAAGAAAAAATTTGGTTCCAAAATTGTGCTGATGTAAAGTAGACATGTGGGAAATGTTACCTATTAAGTATTTTGTGTGAGATACCTCTGTGATTTAATTGCATAAAAATTTTCGCCAAATTTCCATTTTTTTCACAAATAAACGCAGGTAATATCAAAGAAATTTTACCACCATCATGAAGTACAATATGTCACGAGAAAACAATGTCAGAATCACTGGGATCCGCTGAAGCGTTCCAGGAGTTATAACCTCATAAAGGGACAGTGGTCAGAACGGTAAAAATTGGCCTGGTCATTGATGTGCAAACCACCCTTGGGGGTAAAGGGGTTAATTCTATAATTTCTAGAAATGCACATATATGTCATGACATCATTGATGACATCATGACCTCGCCTGTCCATGTAGTTAGTATAAAACTTTGTATAAAAATTGTTATATGAAAATATATAGTATACAAAATGCAAACTCTTCTGTAACCTAAAGCTACAGATTTTGAAATAGGGAAATATTTGTTATTTTTAGTGTGATGGCTGTCACCGTCTTATGACGTCATAGTTAGGACCTTTGTGGTGATCAATTTTTTGAAAACTTTTAATATGTTGTTCCTCACATATAACAGTAATAAAAAAAAAAAACATAAAACGCTTTCTTGGAATTTGTTCCGGGTCAAACCATATTTTGACTGGAATGACTAGTTTTGCAATATATGCTACTTTTGACGGTTAAATCAGCAACAGATGGTGCATCACAAGTGTCTAACCAGGTTGAGTGGCATAGGGAAGAATAATAACTGGCAAAACTGACTGACGAAATACCTACCAGACATGCTATCAAGGAGGAATTAATTTTAAGACCTGCATGGGAATTGTCAATTAAGGTAAAATCACTGAAAAGTGCAGAGGGAAAAAAATAAATACGGTAAGTAAGATGAAGTAATGTAGACAATGCAAATATTGCTTTTTTGGACAGACGGAATATCTTAAAATGTATCATGAGACAACCTATATATTAACAGGATGTAAAAGGAGGCATCTTTGAAAATTCACAGCATCTGTTGGAAGCGCCAGGAAGGGCAAAAAAGGAGTTTCAAGTTTTAGCTCTCTGCAGGGTGCACACCCACTGAACAAATGTTTTAGCAATGTAGATTTTGCGCAGTCGGGAGAAGCATATGTGGTAGTGGGAAGACAACATTTAATTCATGCGGTTCGCTTGGAGTAGTACAGAAACTTCAATTCAGGAACATGCCAATCTGCCAATAATTCTCATGGCTTCCACGTTCCACAAAAAGGTGGTGAGGTGGCTGTAATATTACATCTACGGTATTTCTCTTTTCTAAAGCAGAAAAAGTCTGGTGCATGGTGCTGGGATTTAGAAGATGCCAAATAAAACAAACGCCTTTATTTCCCTTAAGGCCCCTTCACATTAAGCGACGCTGCAGCAATACCGACAACGATCCGGATCGCTGCAGCGTCGCTGTTTGGTCGCTGGAGAGCTGTCACACAGACAGCTCTCCAGCGACCAACGATCCCGAAGTCCCCGGGTAACCAGGGTAAACATCGGGTTACTAAGCGCAGGGCCGGGTTACCAGCGTAAAAGTAAAAAAAAAAAAACACTACATACTTACCTACCGCTGTCTGTCCCCGGCGCTCAGCTTCTCTGCACTCCTCCTGCACTGACTGAGCACAGCGGCCGGAAAGCAGAGCGGTGACGTCACCGCTCTGCTTTCCGGCTGACCGACGCTCACAGCCAGTACAGGAGGAGTGCAGAGAAGCAGAGCGCCAGGGACAGACAGCGGTAGGTAAGTATGTAGTGTTTGTTTTTTTTTACTTTTACGCTGGTAACCAGGGTAAACATCGGGTTACTAAGCGCGGCCCTGCCTGCGCGGCTGGATTACACGCCGATCCAGCGATGTCCACGGGAGATCCAGCGACGAAATAAAGTTATGGACTTTCTTCAGCGACCAACGATATCCCAGCAGGGGCCTGATCGTTGGTCGCTGTCACACAACGATTTCCTTAACGATATCGTTGCTACGTCACAAAAAGCAACGATATCGTTAACGATATCGTTATGTGTGAAGGTACCTGTAGTTATTCCATTTGTTTACATCCCTA
Organism: Ranitomeya imitator; assembly: GCF_032444005.1. Classification (NCBI taxonomy): domain Eukaryota; kingdom Metazoa; phylum Chordata; class Amphibia; order Anura; family Dendrobatidae; genus Ranitomeya; species Ranitomeya imitator. The sequence continues at coordinate 574,431,106 of NC_091284.1, read as the reverse complement.
TAGCAGCCAGAGCTAAAACTTTAAGAAGTTCAAATAAACGTCTTGTTTTGCTTTTTAAAGGGAAGGTGCCACCAGTTTTCTTGTATTTTGTTTTTTTGTGAAATTAAGCTTAAAATAGTAATTAAAATGTATTAATGCAATGTTTGCACTGTTTGCAAACATTTCTATATGAAAAATATTATATATTTTTCTACAAATATACATATTTACCACGAGGGGGAGCATTTTCCGTTTTAGACCTCAAGCAGCCATAGTAAGATTTAGCAGCTCTGCCCCAGTCAGGCGGGAAAAAAAGGATCCGATGGTAAAAAAAACTGATCTGGCAGAAAAAAAAGGAAATTGTGGAAAAAAAACGGATAAGGCGGAAAAAAACGGATCAGGCGGGAAAAAACGGAACTGGCAGATAAAAAAAAGAACTTGTGGAAAAAAACGGATCTGGTGGGAAAAAATGGATCCGGCGGAAAAAACTGATCTGGCAGAAAAAAAAGGAACTTGTGGAAAAAAACTGGATCAGGCGGGAAAAAAAAGGATCCGATGGAAAAAAAACCTGATCTGGCAGAAAAAAAAGGAAATTGTTGAAAAAAACAGATCCGGCGGGAAAAAACGGATCCGATGGAAAAAAAATGAAATTGTGGAAAAAAACGGATCCGGCGGGAAAAAACGGATCCGGCAGGAAAAAAGTGGATACGGCGGGAATTAACTGATCCAGCAGGAAAAAATGGATCCGGCGGAAAAAAACGGATCCGGCGGGAAAAAATGGATCCGGTGGAAAAAACTGATTTGGCGGAAAAAAACGGATTCTGAAAATGTGCTCGCAGGATGCATTTTTTCCCCATAAACTTGTATTAGCGACGGATCGTGACGGATGGCCACACGTCGCATGGTCGCGTCTGTCGTGCAACGGATCCGTCGTGTTTTGGCGGACCGTCGGCACGAAAAAACGTTCAAGTGAACTTTTTTTTGTCCAGCGCGTCCGCCATTTTCTACAGCGCATGCGCTGCCAAAACTCCGCCCCCTCCTTCCAGACTTCAGAATGGGCAGTGGATGTGTTGAAAAACTGCATCCGCTGCCCACGTCGGGCACAAATTTCACAACGTGCGTCGGTACGTCGGCCCGACGCATAGCGACGGACTCGTACAGACGCAAGTGTGAAAGAAGCCTTTATGAGGGTTGAATTAAAACAAAAAAAAAACGCGTGGGCGCCCGTGCAATTTTCTGCGCCAGAGGGGGAAAGCCGACGGCCGGGGGCCAATATCTGTAGCCTGCTATGAATATCAGCCCGCAGCTGTCTGCATAGCCTTTACTGGCTATTAAAATAGGGGGACCCCCCCAAAAAAAATTGTGTGGGGTCCCCCTATATTTTATAGCCAGAAAGGCTACGCAGACAGCTGCAGGCTGATATTCATAGCCTAGAGAGGGGCCATGGATATTGTTCCCCCCCCTGGGCTACAAGTCCGCAGCCGCCCCAGAAATGGCGCATCTGTAAGATGCGCCAATTCCGGCACTTAGCCCCTCTCTTCCCACTCCCGTGTAGCGGTGGGATATGGGGTAATGAAGGGTTAATGTCACCTTGCTATTGTAAGGTGACATTAAGCCGGGTTAATAACGGAGAGGCGTCAATAAGACGCCTATCCGTTATTAATCCAATAGTAAGAAAGGGTTAAAAAAAAACACGCACACATTAGGAAAAAAGTATTTTAATATTCTTCATTTCACCATACTTACCATACTTCAGCGCCTGCAAAAAACGTAAAATAATAAACCGTATACTACCTGTCCGCTGTAGTCCAATTAATATCGAGTGTCCCACGATGATCTCCCCTATAGAACAGTGACATCGGGTGATGTCACTGCTCTATAGGACCCTCAGTGACACACTGACAGGAGACAATGGCTCCTGCAGTACATCACTGATGTCACCTTAGGACAAGGTCTCACTTTATGGCAATTGCTGCCTGGGAAAAATTCTCATACAGCAATGGCATAAAGTGAGACTAGGGACTTTTTTTTTACAGCGGCGGAGGAATACAGTGGTGGAAGGATACCTTCCTGCTGTCATTGTGTTCCTGGAGCCCCCCTAGAGAGCAGTCGCATTATCTGATGCTGCTGCTCTCCACGGGAGATCGTCGTGGGACACTCGTGGATTTCTGCGGACAGGGAGTATATTGGTTGTTTGTTTTTTTCACATTTTTTTTACAGATGACACTGGCTTCAGGGAACAAAATGACAAGTAATGGTGAGTATGAAATCTATGTTTAATGTACTGTATGTCTATAAGTATGTAATGTATTGTATGTAGCATGTATGTAGCATGCATGGAGTATGTATGCAGCATGTATGTAGCATGTATGTAGCATGTATGTAGCATGTATGTATGGAGTATATATGGAGTATGTATGGAGTATTTTTTTTTTTTTTCATTCAACACATTAGCCGGATGATGGGACTATTACTGTCCCATAATTGGCTAATGTGTCAATCACTGTCATTGTAGCAGGACTACAAGTCCCATCGGACGATGCTTGCATACACGCATAGAGACCCCCCCCACGCCGCACAGACCCCCCCACGCCGCACAGAGACCCCCCACGCCGCACAGAGACCCCCCCACGCCGCACAGAGACCCCCCCACGCCGCACAGAGATCCCCCACGCCGCACAGAGATCTCCCACGCCGCACAGAGATCCCCCACGCCGCACAGAGACCCCCCCAAGCCGCACAGAGACCCCCCCACGCCGCAGAGATCCCCCACGCCGCAGAGACCCCCCCACGCCGCACAGAGACCCCCCACACCGCACAGAGATCCCCCACGCCGCACAGAGACCCCCCACGCCGCACAGAGACCCCCCACGCCGCACAGAGATCCCCCATGCCACACAAAGACCCCCCCACGCCGCACAGAAACCCCCCCACGCCGCAGAGACCCCCCATGCCGCACAGAGATCCCCCACGCCGCACAGAGACCCCCCCACACCGCACAGAGACCCCCCACGCCGCACAGAGACCCCCCCCACACCGCACAGAGACCCCCCACGCCGCACAGAGAGGGAGAGCGACACAGGGGGAGAGTGCAGTTTACCGGAGATCACTGGGATTGTGGGGAGGCGGAGACAGAGCAGAGGGAAGCACACAGGGCAGCATGTGAAAGCAGAGGATGTCTGCCCAGAACCTGCAGTGCCTGGAGTACAGAGGAGCAGTCAGTGCTTCTGTCCTGAGATAGAGAGTAAGTGGAGCTCAACAAAAAGCACTGGACTATAATAAAATGGCAGCTAGTCACACCTACAGCAGTGAGTTATTCAGCCCACAGAGGCGTGCCCAGCTCACTGCTAATGCTGCTGCAATGTTACAGATAGGGTCCGAGCCGGTCTATTATCTCCTATGTCCATGGGGTGCCGTAATCTGACACCGATAGTGACGTGCTACTGCTGCAAAACCAAGATGTCAGCCCCCAGTTCCTTCTTTCTACTCATATATCACACAAAATCTGTTTTACATGCATTCAAATCTGGGTTATAACAGCATGTTATGCTACATTACATTGATTAATTAATAATCTACAAACGCGGTACCTTCCCTTTAAAGTGGAACATACACATGAAACTGTACCATGTATGTTACAATGGGGGGGGGGGGAAGGAAACAAGAGATAAGGTAGGTTGAAATACAGCATGCCCGGTCCTCCTCTTTCCCAATTTGTTATCACGGCAGTCTGGAGGACCCTACATAAATTAGCTTGTCAGCTGTGGCCACCAAATATGGTGGGTTGGAGCAACCTCAAGCCATTAAAATGTATTTTAGATAAAAAGTAGCAGAATGCCCAATATAATAAGTATACTATCTAGCTAGGCTATTTATTTAACTCCCTTATATAGTGCCATTAATTCCACATCATTCTACAGTCATCATTACTGTCCCCAGTGGGGCTCACAATCTAAGTTACATTATGTTAAATTTAAAAAAATAGATTTTTGTTGTTTTGAATACAAATCAAGTGACGTAAAATCAACAGCAAAGCTGTAGTAAGATAGTTTGACAAAAGAATCATATTTCAAAAGTAAATTTATATGTGTGTGTATATACAGTGGGGCAAAAAAGTATTTAGTCAGCAATAGTGCAAGTTCCACCACTTAAAAAGATGAGAGGCGTCTGTAATTTACATCATAGGTAGACCTCAACTATGGGAGAAAAACTGAGAAAAAAAAAATCCAGAAAATCACATTGTCTGTTTTTTTTAACATTTTATTTGCATATTATGGTGGAAAATAAGTATTTGGTCAGAAACAAACAATAAAGATTTCTGGCTCTCACAGACCTGTAACTTCTTCTTTAAGAAGCCACGTTTCATCTTCCTGCGTCCCCATCCTGTCATGTGCTGCACCCATCCTGCGCCCCCATCCTGCCATGTGTTGCACCCATCTTGCGCCCCCATTCTGTCATGTGTAGCACCCATCCTGCGCCCCCATTCTGTCATGTGTTGCACCCATCCTGCGCCCCCATTCTGTCATGTGCTGCTCCCATCCTGCGCCCCCATTGTGACATGTGCTGCACCCATCCTGCGCCTCCATTCTGACATGTTCTGCACCCATCCTGCGCCTCCATTCTGTCATTTGCTGCTCCCATCCTGTCATGTGCTGCTCCCATCCTGTGCCCCTGTTCTGTCATGTGCTGCTCCCATCCTGCGCTCGTTCGGTCATGTGCTGCTGCCATCCTGCGCCCCCGTTCTGTCATGTGCTGCTCCCATCCTGCGCCCGTTCTGTCATGTGCTGCTCCCATCCTGCGCCCCTGTTCTGTCATGTGCTGCTCCCATCCTGCGCCCATTCTGTCATGTGCTGCTGCCATCCTGCACCCGTTCTGTCATGTGCTGCTGCCATCCTGCGCCCGTTCTGTCATGTGCTGCTGCCATTCTGCACCCGTTCTGTCATGTGCTGCTGCCATCCTGCGCCCGTTCTGTCATGTGCTGCTCCCATCCTGCGCCACAATTGTATTATATGCCCCCCATAAGATGCTCCATTATATATGCCCCGTATGCTGCTGCCATATATATGAAAAAAAAATACCATACTCACCTATCGTCGCTGGGCGCCGAGTGCTGGGAGCCTGAGCAGGCGGGGACACCGGCGCGCTGTGGGGGTCAGGTGCCGGAGTCACCGCTAGCTCAGGCCCCCAGCACTTGCTATACTCACCTGTCTGTCGCGTTCCAGCGCATTAAGCGCGTCATCGCGCCCTCTGAACTGGGAACGTCACAGCAGAGGACCCGAGAGACGGAGCCGCACGCAGCACTGGAACGGGGGACAGGTGAATATACTCACCCTCCTGGCGGTCCCTGCCTCTCCGGTGGAGATCGCGGTGTGCGTTCAGTGTTTACGCATACCGCGATCTCCTGGGAGCGTCACTCTGTGAGGCCCAGACTGCGCCGGCGCTTGCGCAGTCTATAGAGGCTTCGGACAGAGTGACGCTCCCAGCGTTATATTATAGATATAAGAGGCATCGTGATTACTCGCTAATCCCGCCCCCTGCACAGTAGCTCCGCCTCCACCTCATTACCATACGAGGCTCCGTCCCCACACATTACCACACGAGGCTCCATCCCCACACATTACCACACGAGGTATATATAATATATATATATTATATATATATATATATATATATATATATATATATATATATATATATATATATATATATATATATATATATATATATATATACACATATATATATATATATATATATATATATATATATATATATATATGTACACACACACACAGTACAGACCGAAAGTTTGGACACACCTCATTTAAAGACTTTTCTGTAGTTTCAGGACTATGAAAATTGTACATTCACACTGAAGGCATCAAAACTATGAATTAACACATGTGGAATTATATACTTAACAAAAAAGTGTGTGACAGCTGAAAATATGTCTTATATTCTAAGTTCTTCAAAGTAGCCACCTTTTGCTTTGATGACTGCTTTGCACACTCTTGGCATTCTCTTGATGAGCTTCAAGAGGTAGTCACCGGAATGGTCTTCCAACAATCTTGAAGGAGTTCCCAGAGATGCTTAGCACTTGTTGGCCCTTTTGCCTTCGCTCTGCGGTCCAGCTAACCCAAAACCATCTCGATTGGGTTCAGGTCTGGTGACTGTGGAGGCCAGGTCATCTGGCGTAGCACCCCATCACTCTCCTTCTTGGTCAAATAGCCCTTACACAGCCTGGAGGTGTGTTTGGGATCATTGTCAACTGCCCTCACTAAAGTCTCTAATGACCTACTAACAGCTAAATCTAATGGTCACTACTCCATGCTAATTCTCTTGGATCTCTCTGCAGCATTCGACACTGTGGATCATCAGCTCCTCCTCACTATGCTCCGTTCCATCGGCCTCAAGGACACCGTTCTCTCCTGGTTCTCCTCCTATCTCTCTGACCGATCCTTCACTGTATGTTTTGCTGGTTCCTCCTCCTCTCACCTTCCCCTTACTGTTGGGGTTCCTCAAGGATCAGTCCTAGGCCCCCTACTCTTCTCGTTGTATACTGCCCCTATTGGACAAACAATCAGTAGATTTGGTTTCCAGTACCATCTCTATGCTGACGACACCCAATTATACACTTCTGCTCCTGATATCACACCGACCTTTTTAGAAAACACCAGTGATTGTCTTACCGCTGTCTCTAACATCATGTCCTCCCTCTATCTGAAACTAAACCTGTCAAAAACTGAACTCCTCGTGTTCTCTCCCTCTACTAACCTACCTTTGCCTGACATTGCCATCTCCGTGTGCGGTTCCACCATTACTCCAAAGCAACATGCCCGCTGCCTTGGGGTCATCCTTGATTCTGACCTTTCATTCACCCCCCACATTCGATCACTGGCTCGCTCTTCTTACCTGCATCTCAAAAACATTTCTAGAATTCGCCCTTTTCTTACTTTCGACTCTGCAAAAACTCTTACTGTTTCACTTATTTATTCTCGTCTGGACTATTGTAACTCTCTACTAATTGGCCTCCCTCTTGCAAAACTCTCCCCGCTCCAATCTGTCCTGAATGCTGCAGCCAGGATCATATTCCTGACCAACCGTTACACCAATGCCTCTACCCTGTGCCAGTCATTACACTGGCTACCCATCCACTCCAGAATCCAGTACAAAACTACTACCCTCATCCACAAAGCACTCCATGGCTCAGCACCACCCTACATCTCCTCGCTGGTATCAGTCTACCACCCTACCCGTGCCCTCCGCTCCGCTAATGGCCTCAGGTTAGCATCCTCAATAATCAGAACCTCCCACTCCCGTCTCCAAGACTTTACACGTGCTGCGCCGATTCTTTGGAATGCACTACCTAGGTTAATACGATTAATCCCCAATCCCCACAGTTTTAAGCGTGCCCTAAAAACTCATTTGTTCAGACTGGCCTACCGCCTCAATGCATTAACCTAACGATCCCTGTGTGGCCTATTTATAATATAAAAAAAAAAAAAGGTTCCTCGCATCATGTTCTCATACACTTTATGCAGTATTAGCCCTTTGTGTCTGTACTGCTACATACTTAGGCAGGTAACTGGTTAATGCAGCTTTACATGAACACCTGAGCCTTACACTATAGCTGGTCCGAATAACTAAAGCAATTGTTACCATCCACCTCTCGTGTCTCCCCTTTTCCCCATAGTTTGTAAGCTTGCGAGCAGGGCCCTCACTCCTCCTGGTATTTGTTTTGAACTGTATTTCTGTTATGCTGTAATGTCTATTGTCTGTACAAGTCCCCTCTATAATTTGTAAAGCGCTGCGGAATATGTTGGCGCTATATAAATAAAAATTATTATTATTATTATTGTCCTTTTGAAAAATAAATGATGGTCCAACTAAACGCAAACCGGATGGAATAGCATGCCGCTGCATGATGCTGGTTCAGTATGCCTTCAATTTTGAATAAATCCCCAACAATGTCACCAGCAAAGCACCCCCACACCATCACACCTCCTCCTCCATTCTTCACGGTGGGAACCAGGCATGTAGAGTCCATCCGCTCACCTTTTCTGCGTCGCACAAAGACACGGTGGTTGGAACCAAAGATCTCAAATTTGGACTCATCAGACCAAAAGCACAGACTTCCACTGCTCTAATGTCCATTCCTTGTATTCTTTAGCCCAAACAAGTCTCTTCTGCTTGCTGCCTGTCCTTAGCAGTGGTTTCCTAGCAGCTATTTTACCATACACACACATATACACACACAAACAAGTAAGCTTTGTCATACATATACTATCTGTTTTTTGCTGTAATCTGTAACAAAGCAGTCAATTTTTATTTTAGCTGTCTACCGATTTCTGTTGAACCTTTGCTTTATGGCCACTTTTTGTGTGCATTTTATTCCATAAAACTATATTCCATAAAAGCTATATTGTAAGATTTCAATCATGCAAGATAGACTTGTTGTGCAGTCATACTTTTTGCAAACATCACTACAAATGTTACCAGCCACAAAATAAGATAACGAACATATGATATCATCGCATAACGTCAAAATAATCCATATGTCAACATTAATATTAACAGATATAACAAAATACCTTCAATAATAAAATATACAAACAAAACAAAACATAATATTCAGTATAATACATTAAGCATTGCACATACAATAAGCATTGCACTTCCTAATCAATGGGAGTTTTTATGAATGTTTTAAAGCTCATATCAGATCAGGTTATAATAGACACATATTATTAATCCTACACAGATCATCACATTCATAATCTAGAACAGATATACACATCAGGGGATATACACATCAGGGACTATATCGCAAGATCGAAGAGACCATGGCACCAGGAGCTAAATGTGTCAATGGCGAGTCTCACCACCTTTCCCAAATCTTCTGAAATTTCTGGGGACATCCTCTGTTCCTGTATAGTATGTTTTCATAAGGAATTACATCATTCAGAAGTTTCTTCCACTGGTTAATTGAAGGAGATTCCTTCCCCATCCACCTCAATACTGTTGCTTTCCTAGCCATAAATAGAGCTTCCCTAAGAAATATGCTATCATGGTGGACCCACACCTCCTCATCCACGACTCCCAGAATGCACAATTCCAGTCCACATTCGATCGGTATATAACAAAACCTGGCACTCAACTTATATGCAAGTGGTTTTATTTAACCCCTTCATGACCCAGCCTATTTTGACCTTAAAGACCTTGCCGTTTTTTGCAATTCTGACCAGTGTCCCTTTATGAGGTAATAACTCAGGAACGCTTCAACGGATCCTAGCGGTTCTGAGATTGTTTTTTCGTGACATATTGGGCTTCATGTTAGTGGTAAACTTAGGTCAATAAATTCTGCGTTTATTTGTGATAAAAACGGAAATTTGGCGAAAATTTTGAAAATTTCGCAATTTTCACATTTTGAATTTTTATTCTGTTAAACCAGAGAGTTATGTGACACAAAATAGTTAATAAATAACATTTCCCACATGTATACTTTACATCAGCACAATTTTGGAAACAACATTTTTTTTTGCTAGGAAGTTATAAGGGTTAAAATTTGACCAGCGATTTCTCATTTTTACAACGAAATTTACAAAACCATTTTTTTTAGGGACCACCTCACATTTGAAGTCAGTTTGAGGGGTCTATATGGCTGAAAATACCCAAAAGTGACACCATTCTAAAAACTGCACCCCTCAAGGTACTCAAAACCACATTCAAGAAGTTTATTAACCCTTCAGGTGCTTCACAACAGCAGAAGCAACATGGAAGGAAAAAATGAACATTTAACTTTTTAGTCACAAAAATTATCTTTTAGCAACAATTTTTTTATTTTCTCAATGGTAAAAGGAGAAACTGAACCACGAAAGTTGTTGTCCAATTTGTCCTGAGTACGCTGATACCTCATATGTGGGGGTAAAACACTGTTTGGGCGCACGGCAGGGCTTGGAAGGGAAGGAGCGCCATTTGACTTTTTGAATGAAAAATTGGCTCCACTCTTTAGCGGACACCATGTCACGTTTGGAGAGCCCCCGTGTGCCTAAAAATTGGAGCTCCCCCATACTTGACCCCATTTTGGAAACTAGACGCCCCAAGGAACTTATCTAGATGCCTAGTGAGCACTTTAAACCCTCAGGTGCTTCACAAATTGATCTGTAAAAATGAAAAAGTACTTTATTTTCAAAAAAAAATTCTTTTCGCCTCAATTTTTTCATTTTCACATGGGCAATAGGATAAAATGGATCATAAAATTTGTTGGGCAATTTCTCCTGAGTACGCCAATACCTCATATGTGGGGGTAAACCACTGTTTGGGCACTCGGCAGGGCTCGGAAGGGAAGGCGCGCCATTTGACTTTTTGAATGGAAAATTAGCTCCAATTGTTAGCGGACACCATGTCGCGTTTGGAGAGCCCCTGTGTGCCTAAACATTGGAGCTCCCCCACAAGTGACCCCATTTTGGAAACTAGACCCCCCAAGGAACTTATCTAGATGCATATTGATCACTTCAAACCCCCAGGTGCTTCACAGAAGTTTATAACGCAGAGCCATGAAAATAAAAAATAATTTTTCTTTCCTCAAAAATGATTTTTTAGCCTGGAATTTCCTATTTTGCCAAGGGTAATAGGAGAAATTGGACCCCAAATGTTGTTGTCCAGTTTGTCCTGAGTACGCTGATACCCCATATGTGGGGGTAAACCACTGTTTGGGCGCACGGCAGGGCTCGGAAGGGAAGGCACGCCATTTGGCTTTTTAAATGGAAAATTAGCTCCAATCATTAGCGGACACCATGTCACGTTTGGAGAGCCCCTGTGTGCCTAAACATTGGAGATCCCCCAGAAATGACCCCATTTTGGAAACTAATCCACCAAAGGAACTAATCTAGATGTGTGGTGAGGACTTTGAACCCCCAAGTGCTTCACAGAAGTTTATAACGCAGAGCCATGAAAATAAAAAAAATAAATTATTTTCTCAAAAATGATCTTTTAGCCTGCAATTTTTTATTTTCCCAAGGGTAACAGGAGAAATTTGACCCCAAAAGTTGTTGTCCAGTTTCTCCTGAGTACGCTGATACCCCATATGTGGGGGTAAACCACTGTTTGGGCACATGCCGGGGCTCGGAAGTGAAGTAGTGACGTTTTGAAATGCAGACTTTGATGGAATGCTCTGTGGGCGTCACGTTGCGTTTGCAGAGCCCCTGATGTGGCTAAACAGTAGAAACCCCCCATAAGTGACCCCATTTTGGAAACTAGACCCCGAAAGGAACTTATCTAGATGTGTGGTGAGCACTTTGAACCCCCAAGTGCTTCACAGAAGTTTATAATGCAGAGCCGTGAAAATAATAGATACGTTTTCTTTCCTCAAAAAATAATTATTTAGCCCAGAATTTTTTAATTTTCCCAAGGGTAACAGGAGAAATTTGACCCCAAAATTTGTTGTCCAGTTTCTCCTGAGTACGGTGATACCCCATATGTGGGGGTAAACTACTGTTTGGGCACATGCCGGGGCTCGGAATTGAAGTAGTGACGTTTTAAAATGCAGACTTTGATGGAATGGTCTGGGGGCGTCACGTTGCGTTTGCAGAGCCCCTGGTGTGCCTAAACAGTAGAAACACCCCACAAGTGACCCCATTTTAGAAACTAGACCCCCCCAAGGAACTTATCTAGATATGTGGTGAGCACTTTGATCCCCCAAGTGCTTCACAGACGTTTACAACGCAGAGCCATGAAAATAAAAAATCATTTTTCTTTCCTCAAAAATGATGTTTTAGCAAGCATTTTTTTTATTTTCACAAGGGTAACAGGAGAAATTGGACCCCAGTAATTGTTGCGCAGTTTATCCTGAGTATGCTGGTACCCCATATGTGGGGGTAAACCACTGTTTGGGCGCACGTCGGGGCTCGGAAGTGAGGGAGCACCATTTGACTTTTTGAATATGAGATTGGCTGGAATCAATGGTGGCGCCATGTTGCGTTTGGAGACCCCATGATGTGCCTAAACAGTGGAAACCCCTCAATTCTACCTCCAACACTAACCCCAACACACCCCTAACCCTAATCCCAACTGTAGCCGTAACCCTAATCACACCCCTAACCCCAACCCTAATTTCAACCCTAACCCTAAGGCTATGTGCCCACGTTGCGGATTCGTGTGAGATTTTTCAGCATCATTTTTGAAAAATCCGCGGGTAAAAGGCACTGCGTTTTACCTGCGGATTTTCCGCGGATTTCCAGTGTTTTTTTTGCGGAATTCACCTGCGGATTCCTATTGAGGAACAGGTGTAAAACGCTGCGGAATCCGCACAAAGAATTGACATGCTGCGGAAAATACAACGCAGCGTTTCCGCGCGGTATTTTCCGCACCATGGGCACAGCGGATTTGGCTTTCCATATGTTTACATGGTACTGTAAACCTGATGGAACACTGCTGCGGATCCGCAGCGGCCAATCCGCACCGTGTGCACATAGCCTAATTCTAAAGGTATGTGCACACACTGCAGAAAACGCTGTGGATCCGCAGCAGTTTCCCATGAGTTTACAGTTCAATGTAAACCTATGGGAAACAAAAATCGCTGTACACATGCTGCGGAAAAACTGCACGGAAACGCAGCGGTTTACATTCCGCAGCATGTCACTTCTTTCTGCGGATTCCGCAGCAGTTTTACAACTGCTCAAATAGAAACTCGCAGTTGTAAAACCGCAGTGAAATGCGCAGAAAAAACGCGGTAAATCCGCCATAAATCCGCAGCGGTTTAGCACTGCGGATTTATCAAATCCGCAGCGGAAAAATCCGCAGAGGACCAGAACACGTGTGCACATACCGAAACCCTAACCCTAGCCCTAACCCTACCCCTAACCCTAACCCTATTCTAACATTAGTGGAAAAAAAAAATTCTTTATTTTTTTATTGTCCCTACCTATGGGGGTGACAAAGGGGGGGGGGGCGGGGAGTCATTTCTTATTTTTTTTATTTTGATCACTGAGATATAATCTAGCTCAGTGATCAAAATGCACTTTGGAACGAATCTGCCGGCCGGCAGATTCGGCGGGCGCACTGCGCATGCGCCCGCCATTTTGGAAGATGGCGGCGACCAGGGAGAAGACGGACGGACCCCGGCAGGATCGGTAAGTATGATGGGGTGGGGGGGAGCACGGGGGGGGGGGGGATCGGAGCATGGGGAGTGGATCGGAGCGCAGAAGGGGTGGAACGGAGCACGGGGGGTGGAACGGAGCACGGGGGGTGTGGAACGGAGCACGGGGGGGTGGAACGGAGCACGGGGGGGTGGATCGGAGTGCAGGGGGGGTGACTGGAGCACGGGGGGGGTGATTGGAGCATGGGGGTGAGCGGACAAGAGCACGGGGGGAGCGGAGCACAGGACGGAGGGGAGCCGGAGCAGTGTACCGGACAGATCAGGGGGCTGGGGGGGCGATCGGTGGGGTGGGGGGCATTTTAGTGTTTCCAGCCATGGCCGATGATATTGTAGCATCGGCCATGGCTGGATTGTAATATTTCACCAGTTATAATAGGTGAAATATTACAAATCGCTGATTGGCAGTTTCACTTTCAACAGCCAATCAGAGCGATCGTAGCCACGGGGGGGTGAACCCCCCTGGGCTAAACTACCACTCCCCCTGTCCCTGCAGATCGGGTGAAATGGGAGTTAACCCTTTCACCCGATCTGCAGGGACGCGATCTTTCCATGACGCCACATAGGTGTCATGGGTCGGATTGGCACCGACTTTCATGACGCCTACGTGGCGTCATGGGTCGGGAAGGGGTTAACAGCGACAAAAACATTTCGGTCACAAGGTTTGACCTTCATCAGTTACGTTTTGTGGGTGGTATTTATGGAAACGTTTTTGTCGCTGTAAAATATAACCACTTGCATATAAGTTGAGTGCCAGGTTTTGTTATATACTATTGAGGTGTTGGAACCTACCTGGGCACCACATTCTGAGGTTGTACACACGTTTACCTACTACATCACATTCGATCAGTATCCCCATTATCCGTTCCAATGTATCTACGAGCTCACTCCAATATCTCCGTATAATCCTACAGTTCCAAATAAGGTGCCAGAAATTAGCCTCGGATCCCCCACATCTGTGAGTCATCAGTCGCTCCTCTATCAAATTTATTTGGTCTACTTGGGGTCAGAAAGGATTGGTGAAGAATATACAACTGTACAGTATTACCGTAATTTGTTATTTGCAGCAGGTGACACCATCTTATGCGCTTCTAGGATATTGCTCCACTGATCATCAGTGATAGATGGGTATTAGGTGTCGCCACTTACTCTCTCCACAGCAAGCTGAGTGGATGCGATTTTAGAATTTAACCAAAAGGTATAAAGGGAGGATATTACTCCTGTGGGTCCTTGGGTCGATAGTATAACTATCAGTGGGTATTTAGATATTCTCATTCTAGGATACGGGAACTGGTACATTATGGCGTGTCTTAATTGCAGACATTTATAAAAAATCTCTGTGGGGAATTCCAAACCTGACATGGACTTGTTCGATAATAAAATTTCATTTTAAAAAAACTGAGTAAGTGACGTCATTCCATTTTGTTTCCAGAAAATCGGATCCTGTAAATTCTGAAGGTGCGGTAATTCAGAATTATCCCATATCTAAATTTCCCCAATTTGATAAGTAAATTAAAAAATGTGTTTACTTTCTCGCCAAACCTATATTGCTAAGTTATGCGCAAATAACAAACCCTGGGGTGATCTATATGAACCCTCCAATATTGCCCACGGAGTATTTCCACACAAAAAATGTACGAGATGGGCTTCTGCACTGTTAAGATCACCCCGAGTTACTCAATATTTTAAGTAACACAGCTGAACAGCCAGATAATACAAATATAAGTCAGGGACCGCATACCCACCTTGGTTTCTGGGCCTCTGCAGGGATCCAATACTCAATTTAGGCCTTGAACTGCCCCATATAAATGCTGCCATCATGGTATGCATTTTCCTGAAGAAACTTTTAGGAACCCTTAATGATGTGTGTTCCAGCATATATAAGCATTTAGGAAGAATTATCATTTTAATTAATAAAATTCTTCCCGCAACAGATAAGGGAAGTCAGGACCATATCCCAAACTTATTCCTCATTAGATCTTCCAGAGGGTATATATTATCTTTAAGGTCTCTGATCGGATTTTCATTAATTACAATGCCTAAATATTTAAATTTTTGTACTACCTTTAAACCACATAGCACAGGTTCAGTTATGTTATCTATTAATGGCATAATACCACACTTACTCTAGATAATCTTAAAACCAGAAAGTTCCCCAAAATAATTACGGTAATAGGATCAATTGCCCTTGGAAGAGATTGTTCTACTTTCTCTAGAAAAAGTACTAAATCATCGGCATATAATCCCACCTTATCCACTCTAGAGTTGATAATGATTCAGAAAATAATTTTTCATTATTTTATAGAGCATTCTAATTTGCTAGTAGTCATATAAATCAGAAAATGTCAAGACAAAGCTGAAGTCCAAGGTAATTGTTGCTGTGCAATTACATATTAGTGACAATTATGTGCGGAAACCAATTATGGCAGACAATGGATTTTTCTTGACAAAGTGCTCACTGGTGCATGAAAAGCGTTAAAAAACACTGTGGTATTCAGAAAAGTCTTGTCTGCGCACGAGATTATGTTAACCCCTTTACCCCCAAGGGTGGTTTGCACGTTATGGACCGGGCCAATTTTTACAATTCTGACCACTGTCCCTTTATGAGGTTATAACTCTGGAACGCTTCAACGGATCCCGGTGATTCTGACATAGTTTTCTCGTGACATATTGACTTCATGATAGTGGTAAAATTTCTTTGATATTACCTGCGTTTATTTGTGAAAAAAACAGAAATTTGGCGAAAATTTTGAAAATTTCGCAATTTTCCAAATTTTAATTTTTATGCAATTAAATCACAGAGATATGTCACACAAAATACTTAATAAGTAACATTTTCCACATGTCTACTTTACATCAGCACAATTTTGGATCCAAAATTTTTTTTGTTAGGGAGTTATAAGGGTTAAAAGTTGACCAGCAATTTCTCATTTTTACAACACCATTTATTTTAGGGACCACATCTCATTTGAAGTCATTTTTAGGGGTCTATATGATAGAAAATACCCAAGTGTGACACCATTCTAAAAACTGCACCCCTCAAGGTTCTCAAAGCCACATTCAAGAAGTTTATTAACCCCTTCAGGTGTTTCACAGGAATTTTTGGAATGTTTAAATAAAAATTAACATTTAACTTTTTTTCACAAAAAATGTACTTCAGCTCCAATTTGTTTTATTTTACCAAGGGTTACAGGAGAAAATGGACCCCAAACGTTGTTGTACAATTTGTCCTGAGTACGCCGATACCCCATATGTGGGGGTTAACCATAGTTTGGGCGCATGGCAGAGCTCGGAAGGGAAGGAGCGCCATTTGACTTTTCAATGCAAAATTGACTGGAATTGAGATGGGACGCCATGTTGTGTTTGGAGAGCCATTGATGTGCCTAAACATTGAAACCCCCCACAAGTGACACCATTTTGGATAGTAGACCCCCTAAGGAACTTATCTAGAGGTGTGGTGAGCACTTTGACCCACCAAGTGCTTCACAGAAGTTTATAATGCAGAACCGTAAAAATAAAAAATCATTTTTTTCACAAAAATTATCTTTTCGCCCCCAATTTTTCATTTTCCTAATAGTAAGAGAAGAAATTGGACCACAAAAGTTGTTGTACAATTTATCCGGAGTATGCTGATACCCCATATGTGGGGGTAAACCACTGTTTGGGCGCATGGGAGAGCTCGCTTGACTTTTCAATGCAAAATTGACAGGAATTGAGATGGGACGCCATGTTGTGTTTGGAGAGCCACTGATGTGCCTAAACATTGAAACCCCCCACAAGTGACACCATTTTGAAAAGTAGACCCCCTAAGGAACTTATCTAGATGTGTGGTGAGCACTTTGACCCACCAAGAGCTTCACAGAAGTTTATAATGCAGAGCCGTGAAAATAAAAAAAAATTTCCCTTCAAAATTATTTTTTAGCCCCCAGTTTTGTATTTTCTCGAGGGTAAAAGGAGAAATTGGACCCCAAAAGTTGTTGTCCAATTTGTCCTGAGTGCGTTAATACCCCATATGTGGGGGGGAACCACCGTTTGGGCGCATGGGAGGGCTCGGAAGGGAAGGAGCGCCATTTGGAATGCAGACTTAGATGGAATGGTCTGCAGGCGTCACATTGCGTTTGCAGAGCCCCTAATATACCTAAACAGTAGAAAACCCCCACAAGTGACCCCATATTGGAAAATAGACCCCCCCCCACAAACTTATCTAGATGTGTTGTGAGAACTTTGAGCCCCCAAGTGTTTCACTACAGTTTATAACGCAGAGCCGTGCAAATAAAAAATCTTTTTTTTTCCCACAAAAATTATTTTTTAGCCCCCAGTTATGTATTTTCCCAAGGGTAACAGGAGAAATTGGACCCCAAAAGTTGTTGTCCAATTTGTCCTGAGTACGCTTATACCCCATATGTTGGGGTAAACTCCTGTTTGGGCACACGGGAGAGCTCGGAAGGGAAGGAGCACTGTTTTACTTTTTCAACGCAGAATTGGCTGGAATTGAGATCGGACGCCATGTCGCGTTTGGAGAGCTCCTGATGTGCCTAAACAGTGGAAACCCCCCAATTATAACTGAAACCCTAATCCAAACACACCCCTAACCCTAATTCCAATGGTAACCCTAACCACACCTCTAACCCAGACACACCCCTAACCCTAATCCCAACCCTATTCCCAACCGCAAATGTAATCCAAACCCTAACCCTAACTTTAGCCCCAACCCTAACTGTAGCCTTAACCCTAGCCCTAACCCTAGCCCCAACCCTAACCATAGCCCTAACCGTAGCCCTAACCCTAGCCCTAACCCTAGCGGGAAAATGGAAATAAATACATTTTTTAAATTTTTCCCTAACTAAGGGGGTGATGAAGGGGGGTTTGATTTACTTTTATAGCGGGTTTTTTAGCAGATTTTTATGAATAGCAGCAGTCACACACTGAAAGACGCTTTTTATTGTAAAAAATATTTTTTGCGTTACCACATTTTGAGAGCTATAATTTTTCGATATTTGAGTCCAGAGTCATGTGAGGTCTTGTTTTTTGGGGGACGAGTTGACGTTTTTATTGGTAACATTTTCGGGCACGTGACATTTTTTGATCGCTTTTTATTCCGATTTTTGTGAGGCAAAATGACCAAAAACCAGCTATTCATGAATTTCTTTTGGGGGAGGCGTTTATACCGTTCCACGTTTGGTAAAATTGATAAAGCAGTTTTATTCTTCGGGTCAGTACGATTACAGTGATACCTCATTTATATCATTTTTTTATGTTTTGGCGCTTTTATACGATAAAAACTATTTTATAGAAAAAAATAATTATTTTTGCATCGCTTTATTCTGAGGACTATAACTTTTTTATTTTTTTGCTGATGTTGCTGTATGGTGGCTCGTTTTTTGCGGGACAAGATGACGTTTTCAGCAGTACCATGGTTATTTATGTCCGTCGTTTTGATCGCGTGTTATTCCACTTTTTGTTCGGCGGTATGATAAAGCGTTTTTTGCCTCTTTTTTTTTCTTACGGTGTTTACTGAAGGGGTTAACTAGTGGGACAGTTTTATAGGTCGGGTCGTTACGGATGCGGCAATACTAAATGTGTACTTTTATTGTTTTGTTTTTTTTATTTAGATAAAGAAATGTATTTATGGGAGTAATATTTTTTTTCATTATTTAGGATTTTTTTTTAAAAAAATTTTTTACACACTTGGAAATTTTTTTTAAACTTTTTTTACTTTGTCCCAGGGGGGGACATCACAGATCGGTGATATGACAGTTTGCACAGCACTCTGTCAGATCACCGATCTGACTTATAGCACTGCAGGCTTCACAGTGCCTGCTCTGAGCAGGCTCTGTGAAGCCACCTCCCTCCCTGCAGGACCCGGATGCAGCGGCCATATTGGATCCGGGCCTTGCTGCAGGGAGGAAGATAGGAGACCCTCGCAGCAACGCGATCACATCGCGTTGCTGCGGGGGGCTCAGGGAAGCCCGCAGGGAGCCCCCTCCCTGCGCGATGCTTCCCTGCACCGCCGGCACATCGCGATCATGTTTGATCGCGGTGTGCCGGGGGTTAATGTGTCGGGGGCGGTCCGTGACTGCTCCTGGCACATAGTGCCGGATGTCAGCTGCGATAAGCAGCTGACACCTGGCCGCGTTCGGCCGCGCTCCCCCCGTGAGCACGGCCAATTGCGCTGGACGTACTATTCCGTCCTTGGGAAGTAGGGCCCACCCCACATGGACGGAATAGTACGTCTAATGGCAGAAGGAGGTTAAAGAGAACCTGTCAGCAGGATTTTGATACCCATCTGAGAGCAGAATTATGTACAGGCACAGACCCTGATACTCGTGATCTATCACTTACTGAAATGCAGGTTACATTTTTGATAATCACATTTTAATTACTGCAGATCTAGCAGTTCTCTGAATGCTGAGCTCTGTATAACTTGCCCACACCACTGATTGGCGGCTTTCTGCATACCTTGTGCATAGGCAAAAATTTGCTAGTATTGTGGGCGGGGTATACAAAGCTCATCAATGTGGAGGACTATATGGCAGTAGGTTAACTTTATTTTATCAGTAAATGGCAAAAAAATGGTGTAAATACGTGTATGACGTAAATATACGTGATTTCCTGCAATCTGACATACAACATGAGAGATGCCACTGCTTAAGAGTTGTGCAGGAGCCATCCACAGCAGGAGCTGTCAGTTGCACACAGCCAGGTTCCTCCTGTGTGTGCTGGGACTAGACAGTGTGGATGTCAGCACTTTAACCCCTTTCTGACAGACATACTATCCCGTCGAGGTGGTATGGGCCCGTATGACCACCGACAGGATAGTAGGTCTAACGCGATCAGCAGCGCTCACGGGGGAGCGCTGCCGATCGCGGCTGGTTGTCAGCTGACTGTAGCAGCTGGTCACGAAATGCTCCTGCCAGCGTTCCGTGGGCATAGGGAAGCATCACGCAGTGAGGGGGCTCCCTGAGTGCTTCACTGAGACTCTCAGAGCAATGCGATGTGATCGTATTGCTCCGAGGGTCTCCTACCTCCTCCTCCCTGCAGGCCCGGATCCAAAATGGCCACGGGGGCCTTCTGGGTCCTGCAGGGAGGTGGCTTTCAAGCGCCTGCTCAGAGCAGGTGCCAGGAAGCCTCGCTGCAGTGCCTGTCAGATAGCTGATCTGACACTGTGCATTGCAAAGTGTCAGATCAGCGATCTGTTACTTTACTGTGATTCTCCCCCTGGGGCAAAAGTTAATAAAATATATATTTACATGTTTTAAAAAAAAAAATTATATCTATGTCGCTCCAATAAATACATTTCTTTCTCTAAATAAAAAACAACAACAAAAGTACACATATTTAGTATCGCCGTGTCCGTAACAACCCGACCTACCTATAATAATCATCTTTATTTTTTTATATAGTGCTAACATATTCCGCAGCGCTTTACAGGTTGCATACATTATATATATGTGTACATACATATATATATAAATATGTGTGTATGTGTGTGTGTGTGTGTGTGTGTGTGTGTGTGTGTGTATATATATATATGTGTGTGTATATTTGTGTATGTATATATGTGTGTGTACATGCATATATATATATATATATATGTGTGTGTGTGTATGTGTGTGTGTGTGTGTGTGTGTGTGTGTGTATGCGTGCGTGTGTGTGTATATATATATACATATAACGCTGGGAGCGTCACTCTGTCCGAAGCCATTATAGACTGCGCAAGCGCCGGCGCAGTCTGGACAGCACAGAGTGACGCTCCCAGGAGATCGCGGTATGCGTAAGCACTGAACGCATACCGCGATCTCCAACGGATAGCAGGGACGCGCCAGGAGGGTGAGTATTATATTCACCTGTCTGCCCCGTTCCAGCGCTGCGCGCCGCTCCATCTTCCGGGTCCTCTGCCTGTGACGTTCACAGTTCAGAGGGCGCAATGACGTGCTTAATGCGCGCCGCCCTCTGACTGAACAGTCACAGCCAGAGGAGCCGGAAGACGGAGCGGCGCGCAGCGCTGGAACAGGACAGACAGGAGAATATAGCGAGAGCTGGGGGGCCTGAGCTAGCGACGATACCGGCACCTGACCCCCACAGCGCGCCGGTGTCCCCGCCTGCTCAGGCCCCCCAGCACTCGGTGCCCAGCGACGATAGGTGAGTATGGTATTTTTTTTTTATATATCGCAGCAGCATACGGGGCATATAATCCTATGGAGCATCTTATGGGGCCATTAACCATAATGGAGCAGTGTACGGTGGCATATACTATGGAGCATCTTATGGGGGCCATCAACCATAATGGAGCAGTGTACAGGGGCATATAGTATGGAGCATCTTATGGGGCCATCAACCATAATGGAGCATCTTATGGGGCCATCAACCATAATGGAGCAGTTTACGGGGGCATATAGTATGGAGCATCTTATGGGGCCATCAACCATAATGGAGCAGTGTACGGGGGCATATACTATGGAGCATCTTATGGGGGCCATAAACCTTTATGGAGCAGTGTACGGGGGCATATAATATGGAGCATCTTATGGGGGCCATAAATGTTATGATCTGGTGACGTTGGAGCAGCATGAAAACTTTCACTGGAGTAGGTGGTAACTATACTGACCGCAAATCCTGATCTTAACAGCGCAACTAGAAGTAGCTGTGGGGTGTACCTAACAAACCCTAGACACCTTGTCACAGCCGGAGGACTAGATACCCCTATAGATGGAAATAGGAATACTATCTTGCCTCCGAGCAGAACCCCAAAGGATAGGGAGCCCCCCATAAATATTGGCTGTGAGAAGGAGAGGAAAGACCAACACAGGCAGAAAACAGGATTTAGCACAAGAGGCCACTCTAGCTAAAATAGGAAAGGATAGAACAGAGTCCTGTGCGGTCAGTATTAAAACCCTTCCAAAAATATCCACAGCAGATTATACAAAAAATTCCTCCATCTAACTAAAGACGTGGAACGTATATCTGCAACTCCAGAGACTCCTACACTCAGCAGGAATACAATCAAAAAACAAGCACACAGCTTGCGTGCCATAGAAAAAGAAACAGACACTTATCTTTGCTGAATTGGCAGCTAAGCAGGAGAAGCCAGACAGAGATCCAACACTTCCCAAGAAACATTGACAACTGGCAAGGACTAATGAGTCCTGCAAACCTAAATATCCCAGTCAGAATTGCAATTAGCAGATACACCTGTCCAGGACTGCAGGCCAGGGACAACTGCATTACCACCTACAACAACCGGAGGGAGCCAAAAAGCAGAATTCTCAACAGTACCCCCCCCCTTGAGGAGGGGTCACCGAACCCTCACCAGAGCCCCCAGGCCGATCAGGATGAGCCAGATGAAAGGCACGAACCAAATCAGCGGCATGGACCTGCCCAGAAGAAAAAACGAGGATGAAAACCAAAATAACAAAAGAAAGGTGAAACCAAAGTAGCCAAACTAGCCCGATTATTAAGGGCAAACTTGGCCAATGGCAAGAAAGCCACCCAATCATCCTGATCAGCAGACACAAAGCATCTCAAATAAGTCTCCAAAGTCTGATTAGCTCGGTCTGACCATTTGTCTGAGGATGAAACGCAGAAGAAAAAGACAAATCAATGCCCAGCCTAGCACAAAAGGCCCGCCAAAACCTAGAAACAAACTGGGAACCTCTGTCGGACACAATATTCTCCGGAATACCATGCAAACGGACCACATGCTGAAAAAACAACGGAGCCAAATCCGAAGAGGAAGGCAATTTAGGCAAAGGCATCAAATGAACCATCTTAGAGAACCGGTCACAAACAACCCAGATAACCGACATCCTCTGGGAAACCGGAAGATCGGAAATAAAATCCATAGAAATATGCGTCCAGGGCCTCTCAGGGACCGGAAATGGCAAAAGCAACAAGGCTTGGCCCGCGCACAAGTCCCACAGGACTGCACAAAAGAACGCACATCACGCGACAAAGAAGGCCACCAAAAGGACCTACCAACCAAGTCTCTGGTACCAAAAATGCCAGGATGACCAGCCAACATGGAACAGTGAACCTCAAAAATCACTCTAGTAGTCCATCTGTCAGGAACAAACAGTTTCCCCACAGGACAGCGGTCAGCCTGAAATTCCTGAAGAACCCGTCGTAAATCAGGGGAAATGGCAGAAACGACCACCCCTTCTTTCAGAATACCGACCGGTTCTAAGACCTCAGGAGAATCAGGCAAAAAACTCCAAGAGAGGGCATCAGCCTTAATGTTCTTAGAACCCAGAAGGTACGAGAACACGAAATCAAAACGGGAAAAAAACAAGGCCCATCGAGCCTGTCTAGGATTCAGCCGTTTGGCAGACTCGAGGTAAATCAAATTCTTATGATCGGTCAAGACCACAATACGGTGCTTAGCTCCCTCAAGCCAAAGTCGCCACTCCTCAAACGCCCACTTCATAGCCAACAACTCTCGATTGCCGACATTAGAATTGCGTTCAGCAGGCGAAAACTTACGGGAAAAGAAGGCACACGGTTTCATTAAGGAACCAACAGGATCCCTCTGAGACAAAATGGCCCCTGCCCCAACCTGAAACGGAAGAGAAACATCCGGTTGGCGCAACACCGAAGCAGAAGTAAATCGACGTTTAAGCTCCTGAAAGGCAGAGACAGCCGCAGAGGACCAATTCGCCACATCAGCGCCTTTCTTCGTCAAATCGGTCAAGGGTTTAACCACGCTGGAAAAATTAGCAATGAAACGGCGATAAAAATTAGCAAAACCCAAAAATTTCTGAAGGCTCTTCACGGATGTGGGCTGAATCCAATCATGAATGGCCTGAACCTTAACCGGATCCTTCTCTATAGACGAGGGAGAAAAAATAAAGCCCAAAAAGGAAACCTTCTACACCCCAAAGAGACACTTAGACCCTTTCACAAACAGGGCATTGTCACGAAGGATCTGAAATACCATCCTGACCTGTTCCACATGAGACTCCCAATCATCGGAAAAAATCAAAATATCGTCCAAATATACAATCAAGAACTTATCAATATAAGTACGGAAAATATCATGCATGAAGGACTGAAAAACAGATGGAGCATTAGTGAGCCCGAATGGCATCACAAGGTATTCAAAATGGCCTTCGGGCGTGTTAAACTCAGTTTTCCATTCATCACCCTGCTTAATACGAACAAGATTATATGCCCCCCGAAGGTCAATCTTCGTAAACCAACTAGCTCCCTTAATCCTAGCAAACAAATCGGTAAGCAAAGGTAAAGGGTATTGAAACTTGACCGTGATTTTATTCAAGAGGTGATAATCAATACAG
The DNA here is from genome assembly GCF_032444005.1 of Ranitomeya imitator. Classification (NCBI taxonomy): domain Eukaryota; kingdom Metazoa; phylum Chordata; class Amphibia; order Anura; family Dendrobatidae; genus Ranitomeya; species Ranitomeya imitator. Next base: position 574,406,683 of record NC_091284.1, on the reverse strand, counting down.
GGTCTCAAGGAACCATCTTTTTTAGCAACAAAAAAGAACCCCGCTCCAAATGGTCAAGAAGATGGCCAAATATGCCCTTTCTCCAAAGACTCCTTAATATAGCTCCGCATGGCGGTATGGTCAGGCACAGACAGGTTGAAAAGTCGACCCTTAACGTCATTTCCAACCACAACATTCACGATCTTTAGATTTGCATAACATTTCGGAATATCATGCAGCCCCTAAACATTTTCTCTTCTCGTTTTATGAGAAAGCAGAAGATGTGAACGGGATATGGAGCATGCAGGTAGCTTACACACGGTCTAGTTATTTCAGACATTCTGTATTGACATCACCATGGGAACAAAGACAGAAGATGAAGTTTGCAGTCCGGCTTCTTTTTCTTAAACGTTAAAAAAGGCATCCCAACAAGAGCAACGCGACTGTTATGGATTATGAAGTAGAACCTATGGTGGCATAAAATGGTGGCACCAAACTTTTATGGTCTGAGGGCCACATGGTCAGATTTATTGATTTTAAAGGACTACAATCAAGTTTTAAAGTAAAAATGTTTAGTTAATAGGTTGAAAAAAGAAACAGGTTCAAAAAGTTCAACCGTTCTCCACCAATTGTACATTCGCTATTGCTAAAAGCACTTAGTGGAAAGCATACCAGTGTCATATCAAGAATCCAAATGCTGGATTAATATCCAAGTAATAACAAGACTGGGTAGGACCATATCAGACAAACTGCATATTCATGAAGAACAGAAGATCCAGAAAAACGCAGTCATAAGTCCAAATATCTAGAAATACCAGTATACAAAAACTTTATTAAATCATAACAGGTATAAAGCAGCAAAATGGGAAATCCCCCCCATGCCATCAACAGCACGTACAGTCGGACAGAAAAAGTGCACACACCTATATCATATGCTATAAATCATGGCAGCATTGGTGTATAGTAAATATCAAAAAGGCTAAGTATCCACAATCAACTGCAATGCCAACCTGAGATGTCAACAGAGAAAATATATCAATACCAGTGATTAAGTAGCAGAGATGTGTATGCACCAAGCACCTGTCCCCTCCCCCCCCCGACGCGCGTTTCGGTGAATGCCTTTCTCAAGAGGTGTGTAAGGCTACGTTCACATTTGCGTTGTTGTGTGTTGTGTCGGCGACGCAACGCACAACGCATGCAAAAACGCATTGATTTGTGACGCATGCATCCATTTTTGGCTTGATTTTGGACGCAAAAAAAATGCAACTTGCTGCGTCCTCTGCGCCCTGACGCTTGCGCCAAAAATGACGCATGCGTCACAAAACGCAAGACAACACATGTCCATGAGCCCCCATGTTAAATATGGGGCGCATGACGCATGTGTCGCCGCGGCTGTGCCCGACGCAACGCTAATGTGAACGTAGCCTAAATGTTTAGCTGGATTAAAATTTATACTCACAAAGCTGGAAGCATTTGCACCAAATATCGTGACTAGCAGTCGCTGGCCTGCACGGCCACATGACCTGGAAACACAGGGGCCCCATGTGATCCTAGGGCAACGGCACCGCAGTATCCAAGGCCGGAAGTGATGTACATGTTATGTGAAATTAAGTAACTACGCCGCCATCTTGGTAAATGCATGTAGAAAAGCCGCGGAGACACCATCACGTGTTTCTCAATGCAAGCAATAAATAGCCAGGTCTTTCACCGGGAAGGAACAACCACGGGAAGGACAGCATCCAAAAAGAAAAACCACCTATGCCAAAACATGGTATCCATCCACACACAGCTGTTTCGGGGTATTTGCCCCTCATCAGTGTGGAGTAGGAAACTGGCTATTAGGAGCAGTGCCTAGTAAAAGGACTATAAAACATAAGGATGAATGACCTCGGGGAGATCAAACCATCCAACACCGCGGAGACACCATCACGTGTTTCTCAACGCAGTGATCCAAAACACCGCCCCCATCCCTTATGGGAAATATGCAGATGTATGTAGAAAAGCCGCGGAGACACCATCAAAAGTGCAATCCCACACTTGAGGCTGTGGGAGAGGGACCTCCTCCTGTCAGATGAACAGGGGATCAATCGATCGTGTCTCATTGTGGACACGATATATTGATGATATCTTCTTCATCTGGCAGGGACGTCCGTCGACCTTGGGCAATATATGTCTTGATTGAATGACAACGACCTGAATATCCATCTCACATTTGTATCTGATGCTGAGACTTTTGGATGTTACGAGAGGCCCTATGGGGATCATAAATACTGATATTTTCCGCAAAAAAACATCAACAAATACTTTATTACATGCCTCCTCCGGACATCCAGTGCATATGATTAGATCTATTTCGGTGGGGCAGTTCCTTCGACTCACGACGGATCTGCTCTACCGATTGTGACTTTGAAAAGAGAGATGATGAGTTAAGGAGACGATTCAGAGAACATGGCTATAGCGGTGGATCCATCAAAAGGGCCTACTTGAGAGCTAAACATACCACGCGTTAGCCTAATATATGGGACTTTGGGTCATCCAATGGGGGGGAAGTTGTAGCAAGTTGAGGTTTATCACCACCTATAGTGCTAAATCTGATCAGGTACGTCAGATATTACAAAAGGCTTGGCCTATACTGATGGTGGATTCTACCATCAAAAAGTTTCTCCCTGACCGGCCATCTTTGACATTTAGACGTGCGAGAAATCTTAGGGACCACTTGGTCCGTAGCCATTACGTTAGTCAACAACCCAGAACGTTCTTAGATTAATTTTCACCCAGGCCTGGTTGTAGTCCATGTGGCCATTGTGTCGCCTGCCCCAATGTGGAAAGGAGTAATTCTTTCCTCAACTCCAAGGGCACCAAATCCTACTCGATTAGACAGCATATCACATGTACTACAAGATATGTTATTTACCATGCTACGTTTCCTTGCGGACTGATATATGTAGGCCTTATCACTCGCCAGTTCAAAGTCCGCATTAGAGAGCATGTTTTGGGGATACAGGCGGCCTCTAGCCACACGGATGGATCTACACTTAAAACTTTGCCAAGGCATTTCAAGGAATATCATGGGTGTAATGCGACACTATTGAGGGTCAGGGGTATTGATGCTTTAAAGAATAACCCCTTTACCCCCAAGGGTGGTTTGCACGTTAATGACCGGGCCAATTTTTACAATTCTGACCACTGTCCCTTTGTGAGGTTATAACTCTGGAACGCTTCAACGGATCCCAGTGATTCTGACAATGTTTTCTCGTGACATATTGTACTTCATGACAATGGTAAAATTTGTTTGATATTACCTGCGTTTATTTGTGAAAAAAACGGAAATGTGGCGAAAATTTTGAAAATTTCGCAATTTTCCAACTTTGAATTTTTATGCAATTAAATCACAGAGATATGTCACACAAAATACTTAATAAGTAACGTTTCCCACATGTCTACTTTACATCAGCACAATTTTGGAACCAAAATTTTTTTTTGTTAGGGAGTTATAAGGGTTAAAAGTTGACCAGCAATTTCTCATTTCTACAACACCATTTTATTTTAGGGACCACATCTCATTTGAAGTCATTTTTAGGGGTCTATATGATAGAAAATACCCAAGTGTGACACCATTCTAAAAACTACACCCCTCAAGGTGCTCAAAACCATATTCAGGAAGTTTATTAACCCTTCTGGTGCTTCACAGGAATTTTTTGAATGTTTAAATAAAAATGAACATTAACTTTTTCTCACAAAAAATTTAATTCAGCTCCAATTTGTTTAATTTTACCAAGGGTAACAGGAGAAAATAGACCCCAAACATTGTTGTACAATTAGTCCTGAGCACAACAATACCCCACATGTGGGGGTAAACCACTGTTTGGACGCATGGCAGAGCTCGGAAGCGAAGGAGCGCCATTTGACTTTTCAATGAAAAATTGACTGGAATTGAGATGGGACGCCATGTTTCGTTTGGAGAGCCCCTGATGTGCCTAAACATTGAAACCCCCCACAAGTGACACCATTTTGGAAAGTGGACCCCTTAAGGAACTTATCTAGATGTGTGGTGAGCATTTTGACCCACCAAGTGCTTCACAGAAGTTTATAATGTAGAACCGTAAAAATAAAAAATCATATTTTTTCACAAAAATTAACTTTCCGCCCCCAATTTTTTATTTTCCCAAGGGTAAGAGAAGAAATTGGACCCCAAAAGTTGTTATACAATTTGTCCTGAGTACGCTGATACCCCATATGTGGGGGTAAACCACTGTTTGGGCGGATGGGAGAGCTCGGAAGGGAAGGAGCGCCGTTTGACTTTTCAATGCAAAATTGACAGGAATTGAGATGGGACGCCATGTTGCGTTTGGAGAGCCCCTGATGTGCCTAAACATTGAAACCCCCCACAAGTGACACCATTTTGGAAAGTAGACCCCTTAAGGAACTTATCTAGATGTGTGGTGAGCACTTTGACCCACCAAGTGCTTCACAGAAGTTTATAATGTAGAACCGTAAAAATAAAACAAAAAATTTTTCCCACAAAAATTATTTTTTTAGCCCCCAGTTTTGTATTTTCCCGAGGGTAACAGGAGAAAGTGGACCCCAAAATTTGTTGCCCAATTTGTCCTGAGTGCGATGATACACCATATGTGGGGGGAACCACTGTTTGGGCGCACGGGAGGGTTCGGAAGGGAAGGAGTGCCATTTGAATGCAGACTTAGATGGAATGGTCTGCAGGTGTCACATTGCGTTTGCAGAGCCCCTAATGTACCTAAACAGTAGAAACCCCCCACAAGTGACACCATTTTGGAAAGTAGACCCCCTAAGGAACTTATCTACATGTGTGTTGAGCACTTTGACCCACCAAGGGCTTCACAGAAGTTTATAATGGAGAACCGTAAAAATAAAACAAAAATTTTTTCCCACAAAAATTATTTTTTAGCCCCCAGTTTTGTATTTTCCCGAGGGTAACAGGAGAAATTGGACCCCAAAATTTGTAGTCCAATTTGTTCTGAGTGCGCTGATACCCCATATGTGGGGGAGAACCACTGTTTGGGCGCATGGGAGGGCTTGGAAGGGAAGGAGCTCAATTTGGAATGCAGGCTTAGATGGAATGGTCTGCAGGTGTCACATTGCATTTGCAGAGCCCCTAATTTACCAAAACAGTAGAAACCCCCCACAAGTGACACCATTTTGGAAACTAGACCCCTTAAGGAACTCATCTAGATGTGTTGTGAGAGCGTTGAACCCCCAAGTGTTTCACTACAGTTTGTAACGCAGAGCCGTGAAAATTGAAAAAAAAAATCTTTCCCCCAAAAATTATTTTTTAGCCCCCAGTTTTGTATTTTCCCGAGGGTAAGAGGAGAAATTTGACCCCAAAAGTTGTTGTCCAATTTGTCCTGAGTACGCTGATACCCCATATGTTGGGGGGAACCACCGTTTGGGCGCATGGGAGGGCTCGGAAGGGAAGGAGTGCCATTTGGAATGCAGACTTAGATGGAATGATCTGCAGGCGTCACATTGCATTTGCAGAACCCCTAATGTACCTAAACAGTAGAAATCCCCCACAAGTGACCCCATATTGGAAACTAGACCCCCATGGAACTTATCTAGATGTGTTGTGAGAACTTTGAACCCCCAAGTGTTTCACTACAGTTTATAACACAGAGCCGTGAAAATAAAAAATCTTTTTGTTTTCCCACAAAAATTATTTTTTAGCCCCCAGTTTTGTATTTTCCCAAGGGTAACAGGAGAAATTGGACCCCAAAAGTTGTTGTCCTATTTGTCCTGAGTACGCTGATACCCCATATGTTGGGGTAAACCCCTGTTTGGGCACATGGGAGAGCTCGGAAGGGAAGGAGCACTGTTTTACTTTTTCAACGCAGAATTGGCTGGAATTGAGATCGGACGCCATGTCGCGTTTGGAGAGCCCCTGATGTGCCTAAACAGTGGAAACCCCCAATTATAACTGAAACCCTAATCCAAACACACCCCTAACCCTAATCCCAACAGTAACCCTAACCACACCTCTAACCCTGACACACACCTAACCCTAATCCCAACCCTATTCCCAACTGTAAATGTAATCTAAACCCTAACCGTAACTTTAGCCCCAACCCTAACTGTAGCCTTAACCCTAGCCCCAACCCTAACTTTAGCCCCAACCCAAACTGTAGCCTTAACCATAGCCCTAACCATAGCCCTAACCCTAGCCCTAACCCTAGCCCTAGCCCTAACCCTAGCCCTAACCCTAGCCCTAACCCTAACCCTAGCCCTAACCCTAACCCTAACCCTAGCCCTAGCCCTAACCCTAGCCCTAATGGAAAAATGGAAATAAATACATTTTTTTAATTTTTCCCTAACTAAGGGGGTGATGAAGGGGGGTTTGATTTACTTTTATAGCGGGTTTTTTAGCGGATTTTTATGATTGGCAGCCGTCACACACTGAAAGACGCTTTTTATTGCAAAAAATATTTTTTGCGTTACCACATTTTGAGAGCTATAATTTTTCCATATTTTGGTTCACAGAGTCATGTGAGGTCTTGTTTTTTGCGGGACGAGTTGACGTTTTTATTGGTAACATTTTCGGGCACGTTACATTTTTTGATCGCTTTTTATTCCGATTATTGCGAGGCAGAATGACCAAAAACCAGCTATTCATGAATTTCTATTGGGGGAGGCGTTTATACCGTTCCGCGTTTGGTAAAATTGATAAAGCAGTTTTATTCTTCGGGTCAGTACGATTACAGCGACACCTCATTTATATCATTTTTTTATGTTTTGGCGCTTTTATACGATAAAAGCTATTTTATAGAAAAAATAATTATTTTGGCATCGCTTTATTCTCAGGACTATAACTTTTTTTTTTTTTTTGCTGATGATGCTGTTTGGCGGCTCGTTTTTTGCGGGACAAGATGACGTTTTCAGCAGTACCATGGTTATTTATGTCCGTCGTTTTGATCGCGTGTTATTCCACTTTTTGTTCGGCGGTATGATAATAAAGCGTTGTTTTTTGCCTCGTTTTTTTTTTTTTTCTTACGGTGTTTACTGAAGGGGTTAACTAGTGGGCCATTTTATAGGTCGGGCCGTTATGGACGCGGCGATACTAAATATGTGTACTTTTATTGTTTTTTTTTTTATTTAGATAAAGAAATGTATTTAGGGGAATAATATTTTTTTTTTTTTTTCATTATTTAGGAATATTTTTTTTTATTTTTTTTTTTTTTACACATTTTGAAATTTTTTTTTTTTACTTTTTTACATTGTCCCAGGGGGGGACATCACAGATCAGTGATCTGACAGTGTGCACAGCACTCTGTCAGATCACTGATCTGACATGCAGCACTGCAGCCTTCACAGTGCCTGCTCTGAGCAGGCTCTGTGAAGCCACCTCCCTCCCTGCAGGACCCGGATCCGCGGCCATCTTGGATCCGGGGCTGGAGGAAGCAGGGAGGGAGGTGAGACCCTCGCAGCAACGCGATCACATCGCGTTGCTGCGGGGGGCTCAGGGAAGCCCGCTGGGAGCCCCCTCCCTGCACGGTGCTTCCCAGCACCGCCGGCACATCGCGATCATCTTTGATCGCGGTGTGCCAGGGGTTAATGTGCCGGGGGCGGTCCGTGACCGCTCCTGGCACATAGTGCCGGATGTCAGCTGCGATAAACAGCTGACACCCGGCCGCGATCGGCGGCGCTCCCCCCGTGAGCGCCGCCGATCGCGCTGGACGTACTATCCCGTCCGTGGTCATGGGGGCCCACCCCACCTCGACGGGATAGTACGTCCCATGTCAGAAAGGGGTTAACATCAGGGGTGGACAGCTATCCAAACGACTTGCCAAACTTGAGACCCAATGGATATGGCGTCTCCAAACTGTTCACCCAGATGGACTTAATGAAAATTTGTCATTTGCCCCATATTTGTAATCCACTGCTTGCTGTTCTCCTCTCCCTAGTGCGTATCTTTCACATATTTGTGTTTTATTTGATTTTAATGGATTTTATTTTCTTTTAGCATTTTGGACCATTATACGTGATAGCCGGAGATTATCGCGGTGAATGAAATATGAGGATGACATCTTTATGGACTATAATCAAGGGCTTTTGAAGATGATACGACTGAAATCATAGGGGTACATATGTGGTTGGGAAATGGCCCCTGTATATATGGAATGGGATATATTTCTTTGAGGACTACAACAGTGGTATTCACATATTTGGGGGCATGCATGTGTCGTTTCAGACATGTTGTATATATGATATTTAATCTGAATTATATTATGAGCTGTTTACCTATGTATATATTTGTACTTGATTATATAAAGGCATGTGTGTATTATATATGTATTCCCTCATATATATGTGTGGGTCACTTATAGGTCGGATATTTTGGCCCACTATGTATATGGGTAGTTTTTAGGTTTCTACCTGTTTACTTGTGCGCCTTTACATATGCTGCACCTTTTTATGTTAGCAGGTGCTGTTTCTCTTCATTATGTGGGGTTGTGATATTTATTCTGTACCTGGTGTTAGAGAATGCTGCATAAGTCCCTATTTGTGCCATTAGTTTTTGTACCGAATAGCCGAATAGTGATATGTCCATTTTAAATACCTTTCTATTGTATTTATCTTCATATTTCTTTAGAGGGACTGGGGCTGGGAGAGATATATATTTATTTGTATTTTAAATCTCTGCCAAGATTGCCACAATGAGCGACTTATATATGTTTGTCCACTGTCTACAACAAGATGGCCGCGGTCTGCGAACTGCGCATGCCCAAATACAGTTAGGGCCAGAAATATTTGGACAGTGACACAAGTTTTGTTATTTTAGCTGTTTACAAAAACATGTTCAGAAATACAATTATATATATAATATGGGCTGAAAGTGCACACTCCCAGCTGCAATATGATAGTTTCCACATCCAAATCGGAGAAAGGGTTTAGGAATCATAGCTCTGTAATGCATAGCGTCCTCTTTTTCAAGGGACCAAAAGTAATTGGACAATGGACTCTAAGGGCTGCAATTAACTCTGAAGGCGTCTCCCTCGTTAACCTGTAATCAATGAAGTAGTTAAAAGGTCAGGGGTGGATTCCAGGTGTGTGGTTTTGCATTTGGAAGCTATTGCTGTGAGCAGACAACATGCGGTCAAAGGAACTCTCAATTGAGGTGAAGCAGAACATCCTGAGGCTGAAAAAAAAAAAATCCATCAGAGAGATAGCAGACATGCTTGGAGTAGCAAAATCAACAGTTGGGTACATTCTGAGAAAAAAGGAATTGACTGGTGAGCTTGGGAACTCAAAAAGGCCTGGGCGTCCACGGATGACAACAGTGGTGGATGATCGCCGCATACTTAATTTGGTGAAGAAGAACCCGTTCACAACATCAACTGAAGTCCAGAACACTCTCAGTGAAGTAGGTGTATCTGTCTCTAAGTCAACAGTAAAGAGAAGACTCCATGACAGTAAATACAAAGGGTTCACATCTAGATGCAAACCATTCATCAATACCAAAAATAGACAGGCCAGAGTTAAATTTGCAGAAAAACACCTCAAGAAGCCTGCTCAGTTCTGGAAAAGTATTCTTTGGACAGATGAGACAAAGATCAACCTGTACCAGAATGATGGGAAGAAAAAAGTTTGGAGAAGAAAGGGAACGGCACATGATCCAAGGCACACCACATCCTCTGTAAAACATGGTGGAGGCAACGTGATGGCATGGGCATGCATGGCTTTCAATGGCACTGGGTCACTTGTGTTTATTGATGACATAAGAGCAGACAAGAGTAGCCGGATGAATTCTGAAGTGTACCGGGATATACTTTCAGCCCAGATTCAGCCAAATGCTGCAAAGTTGATTGGACGGCGCTTCATAGTACAGATGGACAATGACCCCAAGCATACAGCCAAAGCTACCCAGGAGTTCATGAGTGCCAAAAAGTGGAACATTCTGCAATGGCCAAGTCAATCTCCAGATATAAACCCAATTGAGCATGCATTTCACTTGCTCAAATCCAGACTTAAGACGGAAAGACCCACAAACAAGCAAGACCTGAAGGCTGCGGCTGTAAAGGCCTGGCAAAGCATTAAGAAGGAGGAAACCCAGCGTTTGCCTCCAAAGGATTTGCAACAAAATATTGAAAATAAAAATATTTTGTTTGGGTTATGTTTATTTGTCCAATTACTTTTGACCTCCTAAAATGTGGAGTGTTTGTAAAGAAATGTGTACAATTCCTACATTTTCTATCAGATATTTTTGTTCAACCCTTCAAATTAAACGTTACAATCTGCACTTGAATTCTGTTGTAGAGGTTTCATTTCAAATCCAATGTGGTGGCATGCAGAGCCCAACTCGCGAAAATTGTGTCACTGTCCAAATATTTCTGGCCCTAACTGTATAAGTCTATACCAACATGGCCGCATAGTTCCATCTGCGCATGTTTGCCTGAGTCTTTACCAAGATGGCGGCGTAGTTACTTAATTTCACATAACATGTACGTAACTTCCGGCCTTGGATACCGCGGTGCCGCTGCCTTAGGATCACATGGGGTCCCTGTGTTTCCGGGTTATGCGGTCGTGCGGGCCAGCGACCACTAGTCACGATATTTGGTGCAAATACTTCCGGCTTTGTGAGTATAAATTTTAATCCAGCTAGACATTTACACACCCCTTGAGAAAGGCATTTGCTGAAATGCGCGTCGGGGGGACGGGTGCTTGATGCATACACATCTCTGCTACTTAACCATTGGTATGTATATACTTTCTCTGTTGACATCTCAGGTTGGCATTGCAGTTGATTGTGGATACTTAGCCTTTTTGATATTTACTATACACCAATGCTGCCATGATTTATAGCATATGATATAGGTGTGTGCACTTTTTCTGTCCGACTGTACGTGCTGTTGATGGCACGGGGGGATTTCCCATTTTGCTGCTTTATACCTGTTATGATTTAATAAAGTTTTTGTATATTTCTATATATTTGGACTTATGACTGCGTTTTTCTGGATCTTCTGTTCTTCATTCTCTATTGCTAGACTATTTATAATCCACAAAACTATTTGTTGTAAGAAAAGCATCAAGTACTTTTTAATAAACGCTGTTAAAGTATCTGCATTCCAGAGTCTGACTGCTCTAACTGTAAAGAACCCTATCCTATTTAACTGCCAGAATCGCCTTTCCTCCACACATAATGAATATTCTCTGGTCTTTGGAAGGAATAAGTCATGTGCCAATCCTTTGTTTTGACCACACATGTGCTTATGCATTTAAATGAGATCTACCTTAACCTCTTTCTGACCTCGGACGGGATCGTACGTCCGAGGTCAGATACCGCGCTTTGATGCAGGGCTCCGGCGGGGAGACCGCAACAAAGAAGGGACATGTCTGCTGTTTTGAACAACGCTGCTCGCTGCTAATGATCGCTGCTATGTAGCAGAGCCGATCGAGTGGTGCCAGCTTCCAGCCTCCTATGGAGGTTATTGAAGCATGGCAAAAGTAAAAAAAAAATGTGAAAAAAAAAAAGTTTAAATCACCCCCCTTTTGCCTCATTCAAAATAAATCAATAATAAAAAAAATCAAACCTACACATATTTGGTATCAGCGCGTTCAGAATCGCTCGATCTATCAATAAAAAAAAAAGGATTGACCTGAACGCTAAACGGCGTAGCGAGAAAAAAAAATCGAAACGCCAGAATTGTTTTTGTGGTCACTGCGACATTGCATTAAAATGGGCGATCAAAAGAACGTATCTGCACCAAAATGCTATCATTAAAAACGTCAGCTCAGCACGCAAAAAATAAACCCTCACCCGACCCTAGATCACAAAAAATAGAGATGCTACGGGTATTCGAAAATGGCGCAATTTTTTTTTTTTTTTTTAGCATTTAGTGAACCTAGTAAAAAAAAGCCAATTAAAACACAAGTGTGGGATTGCACTTTTTTTTGCAATTTCCCCGCACTTGGAATTTTTTTCCCGTTTTCTAGTACACGACATGCTAAAACCAATGATGTCGTTCAAAAGTACAACTTGTTTCACAAAAAATAAGCCCTCACATGGCCATATTGAAGGAAAAATAAAAAAAGTTATGGCTCTGGGAAGAAGGGGAGCAAAAAACTAACACAGAAAAATGGAAAATTCCAAATCATGAAGGGGTCACCAGTCACTTTATGAGGTTGTAACTCTGGAACGCTTTAACGGATCCCACTGATTCTGAGACTGTTTTTTCAAGACATATTGTACTTCTTGTCAGTGGCAAAAATTCTTCGATATTACTAGCGTTTATTTATGAAAAAAACAGCAATATGGCCATTTTCAAATTTTCAATTTTTATGCCCTTAAATTAGAGAGATATGTCACACAAAAAAAACTTAATAAATAACATTTCCCACATGTGTACCTTACATCAGCACAATTTTGGAAACAATTTTTATTTTGTTAGGAAGTTATAAGAGTTAAAAGTTGACCAGAGTTTTCTCATTTTTACAACAAAATTTACAAAACCATTTTTTTTTAGGGACCACCTCACATTTAAAGTCACTTTGAGGGGTGTACATGACAGAAAATACACAAAAGTGACAACATTCTAAAAACTGAACCTCTCGAGGTGCTTAAAACCACATTCAAGAAGTTAATTAATAGTGATGAGCGAGTATACTTGGTGCTCAGGTTTTCACGAGCACGCTCGGGTGGTCTCTGAGTATTTGTGAGTGCTCAGAGATTTAGTTTTTGTTGACACAGCTGCATGATTTACAGCTGCTAGACAGCTTGAATACATGTGGGGATTCTCTAGCAACCAGGCAACCCCCACATGTACTCAGGCTGGCTAGCAGCCGTAAATCATGCAGCTGCATAGACCAAAACTAAATCTCTCACAAATACTCAGAGACCACCTGAGCGAGCGCGCTCGGGAGAATCTGAGCAACGAGTATACTCCCTCATCACTATTAATTAACCCTTTACGTGCTTCACAGGAACTGAAGCAATGTGGAAGGAAAAAATTAACATTTAACTTTTTTCGCAAACATTTTATTTCAGAACCATATTTCTTTATTTTCACAAATTTAAAAAGAGAAAATGAACCACAAAATTTGTTGTGCGATTTCTCCTAAATACGCCGATACCCAATATGTGGGGGTAAACTAATGTGTGGGCGCACAACCGAGCCCAGAAGGGAAGGAGCGCCATTTGACTTTTTCAATGCAGAATTGGCTGGAATTGAGATCGGACGCCATGAGCCCCTGATGTGCCTAAACAGTGGAAACCCCCCACAAGTGACACCATTTTGGAAACTAGACCCCACAAGGAGCTTATCTAGATGTGTGGTGAGCAATTTGAACCCCAAGTGCTTCACAGAAGTTTATAACGTAGAGCCGTGAAAATAAAAAAATAATCATTTTTTCCACAAAAACGATATTTTCATAACAAAATTTTTATTTTCAGAAGGGTAACAGGAGAAATTAGCACCCCAAAGTTGTTGTGCAATTTGTCCTGAGTATGCCAATACCTCGTATGTGGGTGTAAACCACTGTTTGGGCGAAAGCAGAGCTTGGAAGCGAAGGAGCACCATTTGACTTTTTGAAAGCAAAATTGTCTGGAATAAATGGGGGTGTCATGTTGCATTTGGAGATTCCCTGATGTACCTAAACAGTGGAAACCCCCCCAATTCTAACTCCAACCCCAATTCCAATCCCAACCCCCACACACCCCTAACCCTAATCCCAATCCTAACCACAACCCTATCCCCAACACACCCCTAACCCCAACCCCAACCACTAATCACAACCATAATCACAAACCTAACTCTAATACACCCCTAACCCTAATCCCAAACCGAACCCTAACTTTAGCCCCAACTTTAACCATAGTCCTAACCCTAATTTTAGCCCAAATCTAACCCTAATGGGAAAATGAAAATAAATAGTTTTTTTTTATTTTATTTTTCTCTAAGTAAGGGAGTGATAAAGGGGGTTAATTTACTATTTTTTTTATTTTGGTCACTGTGATATGGTCTATCACAGTGACCAAAATAAACCAAAAGGAAAAATCTCCCTATTGTTGCCGGGTGCTGGCTGGCAGATGCCGGCGGGCGCACTGCGCCCACCATTTTCTACCGGAAGCGGAGGCCTGGGGGACAGCACGGGAGGATGCCAGGGACAACGGAGGTAATGGGGGGGATTGGGGACCCTATTTATCTCTCCTCTGATGTGCGATCACATCAGAGGAGAGAGAAATTAAATGTCAAATTGCACTTTTTTGCGGTCGCCGTTATACGGTAAATAACAGCAATCGCAACCCCGGGGTCGGTAAAAACCGACCCAAATCATGTTCTCTGGGGTCTCGGCTACCCCCAGCAGCCGAGACCCCGGAGAAATTCTGAAACTGGGGGCGCTATACACTTTTTCCACAGCGCCGTTAATTAACGGCGCTGTGATTTAAGCACCCTTAACTAGCACTGTGAAAAGGCGTATCGGCAGTCATTAAGGGGTTAAGATGTTTTTTTTCTGAGCTAGACAAGCCTAATGTTCCAAACCTCACATCATATGAGAGGCCTTCCATCACTTGTAATAATCTAATTCCCGTTTTTTAAGTGGTTATATTCCGAATATCCTTTTTAAAGTGTGGAACCCAAACCCAAACCTGGCTTCCATGTTCAAGATGTAGCCTTACAAGTGATTTATAGAGGGGCAACTTAGGATCACAGGATTTTCTCTTTCTTTTTGTACACCCTAAAATCTTGTTTACTTTTACAGCTGCTTCTTGACATTGAGTACTACTGCACAGCTTACTTGTAACCAGAATACCCAAGTTCTTCTGATCAGTAGTCCCGAGTATACTCCTTGAAAAAGGCTCATTACGCCGAAACGTGCGTTGGGGTGGGTGCACGCTGTGGACCGTGGTCGATTTTTGCGCCTACGCAGGTAACTAACAGATGTTTACCTACATAACAGCGATTGTTGATGGTGTACTCTGTTTAGATAAACGTATTTTTTCTTCATTTGATATTAGTATTCCTGCTATGGCGTTTTGTAGGATTCCTTCGTTGGAACCTAGTTATTGTCTAGCCTTATTTTGGATGGTCCACATGCCTGTACCCCTGACCGTTTCATATTGCACATTGTGACCTGAGTGCTTTCATTCTTCCCTCCCTGGCTTTCTTTGAATACCCTGTTTTTATATGTATTTAATAAAGTATTATTTTTTATTATACTATGCTTGGGTATTGGATCGTTTATTTTCTATGGTTTAAGTATATCTTTGGTTAGCGATTATCCCGTAGTCTATCCTTTATGGCCCATGATTAATTTTGACTATATTTAATTCTGTTATTACTGTTATATGGGCATGCTCCTCATGAAGTTGTGGTTCTTCTCCTCTTCTTTTCTCCTATTTAATGTATATGTAGCAATAGGATTACTCAGTCCTAGGTACATTACGCTACACTTATCTGCACTAAGTCTCATTTGCCAAGTGTTTGCCCATTCAGTCATCTTATCTAGAATGTTTTGTAATATTGTGCTGTAAAGCTCAATTTTGTGCCATCAGCAAACACTGACACTTTATTAATGACCTTGTGGATATAATTGAGAGTAAAGAGAGCAAACAATCTATGCATGTTTTAAAAGAATGTGCTAGGAGACATCCTCATGAACATAGTACACAGTTGTAACAAACTATTCAACCCCATCGCAAATTGGTAGCAAAATTTTCAAACTTTGTGCAGTTTGCAAAAAAAAATAATAACACAAGAACAATTTAAATATCTCAACACAACTAATATAATAAGTGGCTTTTTCCAATTTAACACAAAAGGACACCCATTCTAAATTTTGCCAACATATTAAATAAGTAAAAAAAAAAATAAAAAAAATAAAAAGCATACATACCTACGGGACAGATGCTACTCATTCACTTCACTCCTTCTGAATGCTGTGTTCCCTATAGAATGTGTGACCATGTTTATATCACTGGAATGATACAGTCCAGCAGCAGCCACTGATCAGCTGCAACATCCACAGTTTCACCAGAGTGGACATTCCTGAGAAATCTCCAATATCAAATATTTTCTTTAGGGTTCAAGTCAATTGAGTATTATGGTCAATCCAAAGCCTACCAGGACTTTTTCTGAAACCAAGCCTTACCAGACTTTGAGCTATCCTTGGGATCACTGTTCTGTTGGGAGGTCCACTGACGCAGAAGCTATCTTCTTCACGCAAAGCCTGATTTCTCCTAGGACTTCCTGATACAGGCTATCGTGTGTGTCATGAGGAACAACACTATTTCTGGCCATTACATGACTTGTATCTTGCATTTTCATAATTTTTAAATTCTTCACGCTCTATCACTTAATTTAGAAATAACGCTAAGCTGATGGGAGAAGGCTAGCTGCTATGAGATCTGTCCTACAAAGCATAGTAAACAGAAGGATTCCTGCCATTCACAGAAGCAGCAGCATGGAGGATATTATACAACAGTACTTTGCTGTGTAGATGGCAATCAAACATTGTGGTTGTCGTAGAAAGATCAGCACCATCTCTCAGTGCTCCTCACTCTCTATAGAAGAATGTTTACATGTTGCTACTAAATCTAATTGTCAGTGAGGGAGGTTGAGTAATTTTGATTGCACCAGCACTGTGCATGCAGCTGCATACGGTATATGTACACCGTCAATGCAATGTGAAAAATTACAGTGATTTTTGTTTGCTAAAATGTGAAAAACGGTTTACCATATTTATCCAGCATTTTACCTGTAGTCTTGTGTTCATCTCCAAAAAGTAAAAATTCTTCTTGGAATCAACAAGAAACTCTACTGTTCCTGCAGAAGAATACTTCACAGCTTTGGCAAGAGCTACTGCTTGTTCCCCCATAGCTCTTCGAGTTCCGGGATCAAGAAATGTGCTGCAGGGAAAAAATAAAAATGCTTACATTTAATTTTACTGTTAAAGTTGCTGCTACAGAAAAATTCTAGTGGGCAAATGCAGAACAGCAAATTCTAAGGGCACAATTAAAAAAATAACCCAAACAAAACAAGATAAATCAATTGCTGTTACACAATATGCAGCTGGCATCTAAAAGGAATCTGCCAGTAAGATCTGGCCCATATATGGGCATGCAGGTCTTTGAAATGTAAATATATGGACACCTTGATATTTTTATCTGTTGCTGCATTTCAGAGTAATTAACACTTTCTAGCCATTGTATGGTTTCTGCCCATTATATGGTTTGTATTCTGCAGTTTTAATCTCTGCAGTATCTATTGCCAATTTTCAGTTGTCTCTGATTAAGTAGGAGGAGACCAGCTGTTATAATATCTCTATAATATAATATCTATAAGGCCTCTTTCATAGGTCCATGTTGCCAGTACATGTTGTATCCATTTTTTTCACGGATACAATAAGTACCCATTATAATCTATGCGGTTTTCCACATATTCATGTTTTTACACGGACCGTGTGTCCATACAAACCACAAGGAGACATGTCAGTTTTTCCTGGAAGCACAGATGACAAGGGCCAATACAAGTCTATGGGTATGTGAAAAACAAGTACAGCACTCGGATGGCATCCTTATGCTGTACAGGCTTAATTTTGAAAAGTATAGGAGTGGCTTTGTAATTTAAATAATTCTTTAAACATACTGGAAAAACACTGGGGGCAAACACTGACACACGGAAGAGACACTGACGGAAAATACGGATAGAATCAGTACCAGCTTTTAATGTACATGTGAAAGAGGTCTTATACACAGCATTCAGAAGCAACAGATGGATTCCTGTCCTTTCTCTGTTAAACACATGTTCAAAGCAGCGGCATGATGATGATTACTAAACTGTGTGGCTATGAATCCAGCTCTGGGCTAAGTAAATCATAATCCATGTCTTATCTCGCTGGCTCCACTTCATCACCTATTCCACTCGTTGTCGGGGTACCTCAGGGCTCAGTCCTTGGCCCCCTTCTTTTCTCTCTCTACACGGCCCCAATTGGGCAGACCATCAGCAGATTTGGCTTTCCATCTTTATGCTGATGAGACACAACTATACACGTCATCCTCTGACCTTACTCCCGCTGTACTACAGAATGCCAGTGACTGTCTGTCTGCAGTCTCCAACATCATGTTCGCCCTCTATCTGAAACTCATCCTCTCCAAAACTGAACTTCTGCTCCTGCCATCTACTAACCTCCCTAAAGCTGACATTGCCCTCTCCGTGGGTGGTACATAACACCCCGGCAGCAGGCGAGCTGTCTGGGTGTTATGTTTGACACCAGTCTCTCCTTCACATCCCATATACAATATCTTGCCGCTTACACCTAAACAACATCTCTAGAATCCGCCCTTTTCTCACCATAGAAACAACAAAAACCCTCACTGTCACCTTGATCCACTCCCACCTGGACTACTGCAACGCTCCATTAATTGGCCTTCCCGTTACTCGACTTTCCCCTCTCCAGGCTATCCTTAATGCAGCAGCCAGGGTTGTCCATCTGGCTAATCATTACTCGGACTCGTTCGCTCTTTGCCAGTCATTACACTGGCTGCTCATTCATTATAGGATCCAATTCAAAGTACTTGTTCTCACCCACAAAGCTCTCCACAGTGCGGCACCCCCTTACATCTCCTCCCTCATTTCTGTCTATCGACCTAGCCGATCGCTGAGCTCTGCAAACAATTTTCGACTAACCTCTGCACTAATCTGTACCTCCCACTCCCGATTCCAAGACTTCTCCTGTGCTGTGCCAATGCTCTGGAATGCTCTACCCCAAGATATTAGGACCATCCACAATTTGCACAGTTTTAGGCGCTCCCTCAAAACACATTTGTTCAGAGCGGCCTATCATGTTCACTAATCAAAGTCATTTTATGTATAAGTGTGCGAGTGTAGCCCATTCTCTACTTCCATCTATCCCCCACTCCCTCAAGTTGGCTGAACCATCATTGTAAATACATCATTGTAAATACACACCTGTACTTTGTATCTCCCCACCTCATTGTAGTTTGGAAGCTCTCACGTGCAGGGTCATCTTATTTATTTTATTGTTAACATTGTTACTTATGACTATTGTGTTTGAAACTGTTAAAGTGTAAAGCGCAGCAGAATATGTTGGCGCTATATAAATAAAGATTATTATTATTTTCTCACTCAGCTCTTAACTCCAATCACTGACCCCTTCTCACCTCAATAGTGTAGAAAATGCCCTGCTTACTAGACACCGCAATGTGCTGGCAGTTGTTGAGTGCTTGTTTTTTAAATGTGGATAAGTTCAGGAGCCGGACAGTACAGGGGAGGGAGGCCAGTCTTATAAGTGGAGAAAGAAACAGACTGTAATATATATGCTAGCCAATCAAAGTATCCTACATTTGGCTGTAGTACTGATTCCTACAAAGTTTGTTGAAGCAATTGTGATCCATTTAAAAAGGAACCGGTCATGTCCCCAAACAACAGTAACCTGAAGATATAGGGTTAATCTGCAGGTTAAAAGCAAAACAAAGCTGTCCATCCACAGCTGAAGGACTGTAGCCACTCCATGCACTCTTCGATTACTGAAAGCAGGCGCCTTCTGGGAGGAATAAAGTTAATTTCCTCTCAGTAGCCGGAATTTCAGTAAGGTGGAATGACAGCATTGGAATGCTATTAACCTGCAAGCTAACCCTAAATCTGTAGGCTAATAGAGTTTGGGGACATGACACATTTTGATTAATACCGTATGTTTATAAGGGCAGCACATAGGCTCAGTGGTTAGTATTGTGGCTTTGCAGCACTAGAGTTCTGAGTTCAAATCCCCCCCAATAACAACATCTGCAAGGAGTAAATCTATTTTCCCCATATTTGTGTGGTTTTTCATCTCACACTCCAAAGACAGAGAGGGAGGACTGGGTACTGAAGATTTGAGCCGTTGAGAATTGCTGCTGCGGTTGTGGAGATCACACTTAGCCTGAGGTTGATCATGAGACATTTGGATAAGGGAGGTTGTATTATTGTTATGGATGCTTAACAGTATATTCTACTTGCTTATAATATCCTCACTGATACTTCCACTTACAGATCACTTACAGCCGACCCCCACCTCTACTTTTAGATGTGCTCTATCAGCATTATTAAATGAGAGCTCATGTACAGTTCATATTACAAATAAAATGCAGAGATGTTTATTGCCAGATTATCGTCCCAATCTTTTACGGGTTTCCCAAAACCGACAAGGGCATTTTTCCTCCACTGTTACGCCCGATAATCTCAGGCGTGGAGTCCCTTAATGAGAATCTCAGCCAGCTAGATATCTGCTGAACCATTTAACCCCTTTACCCCCAAGGGTGGTTTGCACGTCAATGACCAGGCCAATTTTTACAATTCTGACCACTGTCCCTTTATGAGGTTATAACTCCGAAACGCTTCAACGGATCCAGGTGATTCTGACATTGTTTTCTCGTGACATATTGTACTTCATGATAGTGGTAAAATTTCTTTGATAGTACCTGCGTTTATTTGTGAAAAAAACGGAAATTTGGTGAAAATTTTGAAAATTTCGCAATTTTCAAACTTTGAATTTTTATGCAATTAAATCACAGAGATATGTCACACAAAATACTTAATAAGTAACATTTCCCACATGTCTCCTTTACATCAGCATAATTTTGGAACCAATTTTTTTTTTTGTTAGGGAGTTATAAGGGTTAAAAGTGAACCAGCAATTTCTCATTTTTACAACACCATTTTTTTTTAGGGACCACGTCTCATTTGAAGTCATTTTGAGGGGTCTATATGATAGAAAATGCCCAAGTGTGACACCATTCTAAAAACTGCACCCCTCAAGGTGCCCAAAACCACATTCAAGAAGTTTATTAACCCTTCAGGTGTTTAATAGGAATTTTTGGAATGTTTAAATAAAAATGAACATTTAACTTTTTTACACAAAAAATTTACTTCAGCTCCAATTTGTTTTATTTTACCAAGGGTAACAGGAGAAAATGGACCCCAAAAGTTGTTGTCCAATTTGTCCTGAGTACGCTGATACCCCATATGTGGCAGTAAACCACTGTTTGGGCGCATGGGAGAGCTCGGAAAGGAAGGAGCGCCGTTTGACTTTTCAATGCAAAATTGACAGGAATTGAGATGGGACGCCATGTTGCGTTTGGAGAGCCACTGATGTGCCTAAACATTGAAACCCCCCACAAGTGACACCATTTTGGAAAGTAGACCCCCTAAGGTACTTATCTGGATGTGTGGTGAGCACTTTGACCCACCAAGTGCTTCACAGAAGTTTATAATGCAGAACCGTAAAAATAAAAAATCATTTTTTCACAAAAATTATATTTTTGCCCCCAATTTTTTATTTTTCCAAGGGTAAGAGAAGAAATTGGACCTCAAAAGTTGTTGTCCAATTTGTCCTGAGTACGCTGATACCCCATATGTGGGGGTAAACCACTGTTTGGGCGGATGGGAGAGCTCGGAAGGGAAGGAGCGCCGTTTTACTTTTCAATGCAAAATTGACAGGAATTGAGATGGGACGCCATGTTGCGTTTGGAGAGCCACTGATGTGCCTAAACATTGAAACCCCCCACAAGTGACACCATTTTGGAAAGTAGACCCCCTAAGGAATTTATCTAGAGGTGTGGTGAGCACTTTGACCCACCAAGTGCTTCACAGAAGTTTATAATGCAGAACCGTAAAAATAAAAAATCATATTTTTTCACAAAAATTATATTTTTGCCCCCAATTTTTTATTTTTCCAAGGGTAAGAGAAGAAATTGGACCTCAAAAGTTGTTGTCCAATTTGTCCTAAGTACGCTGATACCCCATATGTGGGGGTAAACCACTGTTTGGGCGGATGGGAGAGCTCGGAAGGGAAGGAGCGCCGTTTGACTTTTCAATGCAAAATTGACAGGAATTGAGATGGGACGCCATGTTGCGTTTGGAGAGCCACTGATGTGCCTAAACATTGAAACCCCCCACAAGTGACACCATTTTGGAAAGTAGACCCCCTAAGGAACTTATCTGGATGTGTGGTGAGCACTTTGACGCACCAAGGGCTTCACAGAAGTTTATAATGCAGAGCCATAAAAATAAAACAAAATTTTTTTCCCACAAAAATTATTTTTTAGCCCCCAGTTTTGTATTTTTCCTAGGGTAACAGGAGAAATTGGACCCCAAAAGTTGTTGTCCAATTTGTCCTGAGTACACTGATACCCCATATGTGGGGGGGAACCACCGTTTGGGCGCATGGGAGGGCTCGGAAGGGAAGGAGCGCCATTTGGAATGCAGACTTAGATGGAATGGTCTGCAGGCGTCACATTGCGTTTGCAGAGCCCCTAATGTACCTAAACAGTAGAAACCCCCCACAAGTGACACCATTTTGGAAAGTAGACCCCCTAAGGAACTCATCTTGATGTGTTGTGAGAGCTTTGAACCCCCAAGTATTTCACTACAGTTTATAACGCAGAGCCGTGCAAATAAAAAATATTTTTTTTTCCACAAAAATTATATTTTAGCCCCCAGTTTTGTATTTTTCCAAGGTTAGCAGGAGAAATTGGACCCTAAATGTTGCTTTCCAATTTGTCCTGAGTACGCTGATACCCGATATGTGGGGGGGAACCACCGTTTGGGCGCATGGGAGGGCTCGGAAGGGAAGAAGCATCATTTGGAATGCAGACTTAGATGGATTGGTCTGCAGGCGTCACATTGCGTTTGCAGAGCCCCTAATGTACCTAAACAGTAGAAACCCCCCACAAGTGACCCCATATTGGAAACTAGACCCCTCAGTGAACTTATCTAGATGTGTTGTGAGAACTTTGAACCCCCAAGTGTTTCACTACAGTTTATAACACAGAGCCGTGAAAATAAAAAATCTTTTTGTTTTCCCACAAAAATTATTTTTTAGCCCCCAGTTTTGTATTTTCCCAAGGGTAACAGGAGAATTTGGTCCACAAAAGTTGTTGTCCAATTTGTCCTGAGTACGCTGATACCCCATATGTGAGGGTAAACCCCTGTTTGGGCACACAGGAGAGCTCGGAAGGGAAGGAGCACTGTTTTACTTTTTCAACGCAGAATTGGCTGGAATTGAGATCGGACGCCATGTCGTGTTTGGAGAGCCCCTGATGTGCCGAAACAGTGGAAACCCCCCAATTATAACTGAAACCCTAATCTAAACACACCCCTAACCCTAATTCCAACGGTAACCCTAACCACACCTCTAACCCTGACACACCCCTAACCCTAATCCCAACCCTATTCCCAACTGTAAATGGTATCTAAACCCTAACCCTAACTTTAGCCCCAACCCTAACTGTAGCCCTAACCCTAGCCCTAACCCTAGCCCTAACCCTAACCCTAGCCCTAACCCTAGCCCTAACCATAGCCATAGCCCTAGCCCTAACCCTAACCCTAGCCCTAACCCTAGCCCTAATGGGAAAATGGAAAAAAATACATTTTTTTTATTTTTCCCTAACTAAGGGGGTGATGAAGGGGGGTTTGATTTACTTTTATAGCGAGTTTTTAGCGGATTTTTATGATTGGCAGCCGTCACACACTGAAAGACCCTTTTTATTGCAAAAAATATTTTTTGCAATACCACATTTTGAGAGCTATAATTTTTCCATATTTTGGTCCACAGAGTCATGTGAGGTCTTGTTTTTTGCGGGACGAGTTGACGTTTTTATTGAAAACATTTTCGGGCACGTGACATTTTTTGATCGCTTTTTATTCCGATTTTTGTGAGGAAGAATGACCAAAAACCAGCTATTCATGAATTTCTATTGGGGGAGGCGTTTATACCGTTCCGCGTTTGGTAAAATTGATAAATCAGTTTTATTCTTCGGGTCAGTACATTTACAGCGATACCTCATTTATATCAATTTTTTATGGTTTGGCGCTTTTATACGATAAAAACTATTTTACAGAAAAAATAATTATTTTTGCATCGCTTTATTCTCAGGACTATAACTTTTTTATTTTTTTGCTGATGATGCTGTATGGCGGCTCGTTTTTTGCGGGACAATATGACGCTTTCAGCGGTACCATGGTTATTTATATCTGTCCTTTTGATCGCGTGTTATTCCACTTTTTGTTCGGCGGTATGATAATAAAGCGTTGTTTTTTGCCTCTTTTTTTTTTTTCTTACGGTGTTTACTGAAGGGGTTAACTAGTGGGACAGTTTTATAGGTCGGGTCGTTACGGACGCGGCGATACTAAATATGTGTACTTTTATTGTTTTTTTTTTTTATTTAGATGAAGAAATGTATTTATGGGAATAATATTTTTTTTTATTTTTTTCATTATTTTGGAATATTTTTTTTTTATTTTTTTTACACATTTGGAAATTTTTTTTTTAACTTTTTTACTTTGTTCCAGGGGGGGACATCACAGATCAGTGATCTGACAGTTTGCACAGCACTCTGTCAGATCACTGATCTGACATGCAGCGCTGCAGCCTTCACAGTGCCTGCTCTGAGCAGGCACTTGGTAAGCCACCTCCCTCCCTGCAGGACCCGGATCCGCGGCCATCTTGGATCCGGGGCTGGAGCAGGGAGGGAGGTGAGACCCTCGCAGCAACGCGATCACATCGCGTTGCTCCGGGGGTCTCAGGGAAGCCCGCAGGGAGCCCCCTCCCTGCGCGGTGCTTCCCTGCACCGCCGGCACATCGCGATCATCTTTGATCGCGGTGTGCCAGGGGTTAATGTGCCGGGGGCGGTCCGTGACCGCTCCTGGCACATAGTGCCGGATGTCAGCTGCGATAAGCAGCTGACACCCGGCCGCGACCGGCCGCGCTCCCCCCGTGAGCGCGGCCGATCGGCTATGACGTACTATCCCGTCCAGGGTCAGATAAGCCCAGGGCACCTCAACGGGATAGTACGTCTAAGGTCACAGAGGGGTTAAAATGGGAGAGATTTTTGCCATATTGGAAAATTGATCCACGAGTACAAAGATAACTGTATGACCTGAGGACAGAGGCAGATCAGTGATAAAGTCCATTGCAATGTGTCGCCAAGGAGCCGAGGGAACCGGAAGCGGATGCAATAGGCCAGAGGGTAAATGCCTAGGAACGTTGTTTTTTTGCACAGGACAGACAGGAAGCGGCGAAACTTCGGGAGTCTTGAGGAAGGGATGGCCACCAGTAGTACCGCAACACCAGAGAAAGGGTTTTCTTGAAATCTACATGGCCTGCCAGCTTGGAAGCATGACCCCAACGTAAAATTTGCTTCCTGTTGCGCTCTTGAACAAAAGTCTTACTCGGAGGCAATGAAGTCAAGGTAATGGGAACAACCGAGATGACCTTGCTTGGATATACGATATGAGACGGTTTCTCCTCAACATCAGCTGTCAGAAAGGTTCTGGATAGGGTGTCAGCTTTGAAGTTCTTATTGGCAAGACGGAAATGTAGCTGAAAAATCAAATCGGGCAAAAAACAGCGACCACCTAGCTTGCCGAGGATTAAGTCTCTGTGCAGAGCGGATGTATGCCAGATTCTTGTGGTCAGTGTAGATCTTAAAAGGATGAACAGCTCCTTCCTACAAATACCACCACTCATCCAACTCCAATTAGATAGCCAGCAACTCTCTGTCACCAATGGTATCGTTCCTTCAGCCGCGGAGGTCTTAGAAAAGAAGCTGCAGGTGACAAGCCGACCGGAGGAAGACCTCTGGGAACGAACCGCACCGGCTCCGATAGCAGAAGCATCCACCTCTAGAAATGAAGGGCTTGCTAATCTCTGGACGATGGAGAATGGAAGCTGTAGCAAAGGCTTGTTTCAAGGACTATAAGGTGTTTTCGGTCTCCGGGGACCAGGAGTGAGGGTTAGCTCCCTTGCGGATCAAAGCGGAGATGGAGCTGGACAGGGTAGAAAAGTGTGGGATAAACTGCCGGTAGTAATTAGCGAAACCTAGGAACCGTTGGATCGCCTTAACGCCTTGAGGACGCGGCCAGTTCAGCACGGCGGACACCCTTCCCGGATCCATATGTAGACCAGAGTCAGATATGATATACCCTAAGAACGGTAGGGACGACTGTTCAAAGACGCATTTTTCTAGCTTGGCATACAGACGATTTGCTCTAATGCTGTGTGCACACGTTGCTGTTTTTTCGCGGTTTTTCCCGATAAAAACGCTATAACACCGCAAAAAAAAAACGCATACAATAAGCATCCCATCATTTTGAATGAATTCCGCATGTTTTGTGCACATGATGCGTTTTTTCCGCGAAAAAAACGCATCGCGGTAAAAAACGCAGCATGTTCATTAATTTTGCAGATTTCCCACTACAAAATGCATTGGGAAATGTCCGGAAAAAAAACGCATCAAAAACGCAGCAAAAATGCATGCAGATTTCTTGCAGAAAATTTCAGGTTTTTCTCACAGGAAAGAAATATATCTTGGTACCGTGTTAGCCAGTGGATAGAAAAATATTTAGAATTTAGAGTCCTCAGTGGTTGATACCTTTTAATGGCTAACTGGTTTTTCTCAGGAATTTTCTGCGAGAAATCCTGAACGTGCGCACATAGCCTAAGACGTAAGAGGACTTGACGGACGTCTCCTCTGTGGGTAGAAAGATCTGGAGAAAATACGAGAATATCATCTAAGTACACCACCACACAAGTAGATCCTGGAACACGTCGTTCACAAGCTCCTGGAACACAGCAGAAGCGCTGCACAAATCAAAAGGCATAACCAAATACTCGTAATGACCATCTCGTGTGTTGAATGTGGTCTTCCACTCATCTCCGGGATGGATACGGATGAGATTGTAGGCCCCACGGAGATCCAATTTAGTGAAAATACGTGCTCCACGGAGACAGTCAAACAGTTCCGGAATGAGAGGAAGTGGGTACTTGTTCTTAGTCGTGATATTGTTGAGACCTCGGTAGTCGATGCAAGGACGAAGGGAACCATCCTTATTCTTGACAAAAAATAACCCTGCACCAGCGGGAGAAGATTTTCAAATAAAGCCTTTGGCTAAATACTCTTGGACATATTCGGTCATAGCTTGGGTCTCAGCAGCGGACAGGGGGTAGATCCGGCCCCTAGGTGGAGTGGAACCTGGAACAAGGTTGATCGGGCAATCATATGGACGTTACGGAGGCAGGATATCTGCCTCTCTCTTATTGAATACGTCAGCGAAGACCACAAAGGCAGATGGTAAATCTGGAGACACAGAAGTTGATTGAGAAGAGGTTTTAAACTGGATGGAAAGCAAGCACTGATTTTGGCAGAGGTGTCCCCAATGCAGAATGTCCCCAGAGCACCAGTCGAGAGTAGGCTCGTGCTTTCTCAACCAAGGAAGACCGAGAAGAATAGCATATGACAAGGAAGGTAGCACGTAAAAGACAATTCTCTCTCGATGCCGGACTCCGATCTGTAAATCCAGTTCTTCAGTAACCTGAGTAACAGACTCCCGCAGGGGTTGACCGTCGACCGAAGCTATCTGCCGAGGAGTCTCCAGGAACCTGACAGGAATCTGAAGTTTTCTAACCGCCTCGAGCTGAATGAAATTTCCGGCTGCACCTGAATCAATATAAGCCAATTCAGAAAAACGCTTAGAACCTAAATGCAAAATAACAGAAAGAGTCAAAGGTGGAGAGGAATCAGACACACCTAGGGAGTACTCTCTTACCTGTGCTAGGTGGAGGCGCTTCCCGGCCTCAGGGGACAGGAGCGCAGGAAATGAGAAGCACTGCCGCAGTAGAAACAGAGACCTTGAGTGAGTCTCTCTTTACGACGCTGCTCTACAGGCTTGAGTCGGTCCACCTGCATAGGTTCCGGAGCAGGAACAGCCGGAGTAGACACAGGGCAAGAAGGAGAGGGACTACAGGTAGCCGGGGGAACACAGGGAAATCTTTTCTCCCTAGCGTCCTCACGGGAGCGCTCCTGGAAACGTAAGTCTATACGGGTTGCCAGGGAGATCAGGCCCTCTAACGATGTAGGAGTGTCCCGTCCAGCCAGCTCGTCCTTGATCGGAGCCTAGAGACCACGCCAAAAAGCTCCCACCAAAGCCTCATTGTACCAACTTAACTTGGAAGACAGGGTGCGGAACCGAATGGCGTATTGACCCACAGAGAGCGAACCCTGGTGGAGATTAAAGAGCGACTCCGTAGCAGAAGCCAGGCGACCAGGCTTGTCGAATATCTTGCGGAATGTATCGAGATAGATGGAAAGTTGAGAGACTAGAGGGTCATCACGCTCCCAAAGAGGGTTCACCCAGGCTAAAGCCTCCCCCTCTAAATGAGACACAACAAAGGCCACCTTTGCTAGGTCAGTGGGATACTGCTTAGGCAGCAGCTCAAAATGTAGTTTGCACTGATTAAGAAACCCTCTAAACAACTTGGGATCTCCACTGTACCATGGCGGTTTCGCCAAACGGGGCAAGGGGTGAGGAGTTGCAGCCTGGGGCGAGACAGACGCAGCGGACTTAAGGGTAAGCAGACGGTCATCCATAGATGCCACAATTTAGAATGTGGGCCTGGGTATCACGCTGCTGAGCAAGCTCCTGTTGGAAACTGGCCAACTGAGTAGCGCTCCCTGGGTCAGAGGTCTGAAGGGCTGACAAACGGGACTCCATGGTTTTTAGGAAGGCCATTATCCTTGTCTGATTCTCCCGTAAAAATAAAAGTTCTTTTTGGGTGGGAGACGGAGTACCAGCGGGGTCCATGGCCTGATTGTACTGTAGGATTTGTGGAACTCCTAAGGTGAACCCAGAGAACCGCAACAACGAATCTCCCAAGGGCAAGCTGGCCTGGTAAACCATGCCCTATACAGGGAGCGTCAGGGGCAGACCCAAAGGAGACTATTGCCGCGGATGCGGATACCTGAGGACAGGACGTAGGAGAAGCACGAAAGGCAGGAGACTGGAGATACAAGAAGGACTGTACAATACAGACAGAGGAGGACGAGGGGAGGAAACTCAGGAGAGACTGGGAAACATGGAGCAGACTGTGACAGAAGGAAGGCACACAGAGAGCGCTACTGAGGGGTACCGGGACAGGAAAGCACTGGATACGAGACAGTGCAAAAACACAGGACTGAGTGGGAGAGAAACAGGAAAGCTCAGGGAAGCAAAGGACCTGAAGCTAGCGTGAAGCACAATAGACAATCAGGCAAGGAGCAGGGGGAGAGGCTACCTGATATAGGACGGGCAGTGCAGCACTTCCGGGTCAGGAAACCTCCAGGATCACGAAGGGGAGGAACGGAGCAAACGAAGACCAGCCTATGGGAGTGCGTGTGTGCCACCAGAGCAGTAGGGTGAAGTGCGCACGCGCCGGCGTCGGGGACCAGGATCCAGCAAGGAAACAGGAAGAGAGGAGGCCAGGCGGTGCGCGGACATCCTGGGAGCGCGCAGAGCCGGAAATGCATGCCGGGAGCCGGAAGAAGACCCAGCAGATGAAGCAGCAGCGGCGCATCGGGACAGGTAAGTATGTGAAGAGCCAGAGGGGAATGCGGGAGGCGTGACAGACATCCCTATGACTGGGGAGCGACTTTTGCGCCAGAGACGCAACAGGTTTCTTTTAATATGTTTTAGTTTGAATAAAGTATCCCCACATATTTTACCAGAATGGGTGTGCCGAATTAAATCCTTTGTTTCCTCTCCAAAGACATACTGATAGGGAATTAAGATTGTAAGGCCCGATAGGGATAGTGATGATGTCTGTAAACCTCTTCAGAAAATGATGGTGCTATATCAGGAAAGCAAAATTTAGAAAAAAAAGCAGAATACGGTTTTATATTTGTTAGTGAATTATGAGACCATAGCTCACAAAAGGAATTACATAAAGTAGTTGTTATGGGTTTACCGCAACAGAGAGGAGCCAGAAGACCGCAGCCTCTGATTTCACATACTCCTACTAGCAGTGCAAGGGTTTAACTGTTCAGCTTAGAGTCTATGAAGCTTTCCTGTTTTGATGATCTCAGCTGTTTATTATTGGCCACTACTTTCTCCTATATATACTTGCCTCTGGCAATCTGGATTGCCAGTATTAGTCTCGTACTGACTGGTGTGGAGTGGAGGAGTTGGTTGTTGGCAGAGGCATTTGGACTGTTGATCTTTGACTGTTGCTTGGTATTTCAGCTGTGTGCAAGTCCTAATCCTCTATTTGGTTTTCTGTCTTCGTCTGCCCGATGTTCCTCTCTGCTGTCTGTGAGTGCATAATTGTGTGTCTGGTATTTTATTTATCCCTGTATGTCCTTTCTTGTTAGTCTGGTTTCTGTATATACATACACTATTACTCCCCACTTCCCTGGGTGGGGAGGGGGACAGATATGGGGCTGATTCACGAGTTCAACAAAGTATGTGGCCCCGACATCTTCGCCATCAGAAGTAATCTGGTAAGCATGGATAGCTAGGGCGCTCCCAGTATTAGGAACAGGGAAGATCTCCAGTCCCCAGGTACTCTGACAACAGAATTGTGACAGTAGTAATTCCTTAATAAATACTTTATAGAAACTTTTTTCACCAAGATTATGAGCGCAAAAGTTATCCATATATACCGTACTAGTAACTTGAAGGGAATGACCCTTTAGAGGGACTAGAGATTTTAAATATGTATTAAGTATATTATAAAAAGTTTATATATTTTTATAGGTACACATGGTAACTGGTAACAAGAGAGAATATTAACACCACCATAAAAAATTCCTAATACGTTTTAACATACAATTTTCATCATAAACACCAAGGATTTTCTTCTACAAAATTATTTATTTCCTTCAATAAAGCTCTAAATGCGTATTTCAATCAGACTGGATTGTGTTGATTAGACATTACTGAAAGCACAGCTTGAACATTTTACGAGGGGTTAAGGATTTTAAAGACGGAATTACACCTTGCAGCTGTATTGCAGAACAAGCATCATTATTCTTAATATGGAAGAAAGGACAGCTACTCCCTTGCTCTAGAGTTAGGTCTTCCCCGATTTGCAGAATTTCTCTCTGCATCGCCTTTCACACTCTCATTGCTCACCTCCTGCTGCAGCGGAAGAATGGAACAGAGGTGTCACACTGCTAAACTTGATCTCTGCCATGTAGTTAGGCTTTCTACTCTGAAATGAATGGATTATCTTTGCAATCAGACAGGTTAATTAACTGAAGTTTTCATATTCCTTTCTGCCTCCTAACACTTCATATGCATTTTGTAGTGAACATTATTGCCCAACACCCAACCACTTATTCTGTTTCCTTTCTACCTCCTTAATCATCTCTTCCTAATTATGCAGTACTTAAATACAACATGTGTCAATTGACTCCCAACACCTTAATATTGAACAGTATTTTAGCCACACTGTGGCTGCAACACGATGAGGAGTATACAGTGAAATAATAAGTTTTGCTGGTCTAGGTGTCTAAGCTACATTTTTCTACTTTTTTCTAATTTTTATGAACAAGTTGAAGTTTATTTTTTTTATTATTCTGTGATAATCTTTCATTACATTAGAACATGTTTATTGATATAAAGTATTGAGTTCAATGTAAAATAAGCTACACAACTGAACCTTTAAAGTATACATAATATAAACCCCCCATACTTTCACCACTAATTAGTCATTTCACCTAAAAATGCATTATTAAGTATTTGTATACTGACAGTTTCCATAATATAGCCTCTGCATACCAGTAGGAAGCAAAAGAGCAAAACGCGCGTCGGGGTTTGCTCCGCACAATTGACCACCATACACCCAAGTAATTTAATTTATTGTCTTCCAGCTCACAGTACTTTAGCCCAATTCTTACCATTGATATCCAACAGGCATTGCATCCCCATCTACAGCTATAGGTTCTCAACTCCAGTCCTCAAGACCCCACAACAGGTCATGTTTTCAGGATTTCCTTAGTATTGCACAGGTGACAGTTTCATCACCTGCTCAAGCATTAATTCCATCGCCTATGCAATGCTAAGGAAATCCTGAAAACATGTCCTGTTGTGGGGTCTTGAGGACTGGAGTTGAGAAACACTGTTCTATATGACTAGATTGTGGCCCGATTCTAACGCATCGGGTATTCTAGAATATGCATGTCCCCATAGTATATGGACAATGATGATTCCAGAATTCGCGGCAGACTGTGCCCGTCGCTGATTGGTCGAGGCAACCATTATGACATCATCGTCGCCATGGCAACCATTATGACATCATCGTCGCTGTGCCCTTTGCTGATTGGACGAGGCCTGGCGGCCTCGACCAATCAGAGACGCAGGATTTCCAGGACAGACAGACAGACAGACAGACGGAAAAACCCTTAGACAATTATATATATAGATTATTTCATGGGGTCAGTTGCACTCGCTCTGTTCATAGGCAGCTGATTCAGTGTGACCATCTAATGCCATTTATTGTTATCACAAATTAACCCTATTATTTTGATTTGTCTTGCATCTATACCACCTTACACTTTGCACATGCACTTTGAGAGATTCAGTGCATCTATTAATTGTATTCATTGTAATCACAAATTAACTTTTATTATTGTTTTGATTGGTCCTGTATTCATACTCCCTTTCTCATATGTGCAGTTTTGAGAGAGCTATTTTTTCTGTTATATAAGTATTATATTTCAGTGCTTTCCCATTTTTACTGCACACATTCACAATTGTTTTGACACATGTTTACTATAGTATTTCAGTCACACTATTACTGTATTTCTCATCATACTGACAGTATAAGAGTCTTTTTAAGCTTCAGATATTTATGCTGCTATACCTGTATATATTATTATTTTCTTGCATACATTACCTGGCGTGTTTGTTTTTAATATATTTTACTATTTAGTGCAATCATGTTTTTCTACCTGTGCGGACACCTCTTTTGCTTGTAGTGCTAGGTCTTATTACCCTCACTAATACAGGTATTTTTAGCCTTAATTTTAGTTGTCCTATAATTTTTTATTTTTCTTGACCATTTGTTCGGTCCCTTTTTTCCTTGATTCTATATCAATAAACAGGTCTGAAGAAAAGCTATCAAGATGTGATTGAGGGTATGTGCACACGTAGATAGAACCTCTGCGGATTTTTCCACACCTGTTTTGAGAAATCCGCAGGTAAAAAGCACTGCGTTTTACCTGCGGATTTTATGCAGTTTTTGTGCGGATTACACCTGCAGTTTTACACCTGTGGATTCCTATTATGGAGCAGGTGTAAACCGCTGCGGAATCCGCACAAAGAATTGACATGCTGCGGAATAAACAACGTTACGTTTCCGCGCATTTTTTTCCACATTATGTGCACTGCGGATTTTGTTTTCCATAGGTTTACATGGTAAAGTAAACTCAGGGAAAACAGCTGCGAATCCGCAGCATCAAAACCGCTGCGGATCCGCAGCAAAATCCGCAATGTGTGCACATACAGTGGGGCAAAAAAGTATTTAGTCAGTCAGCAATAGAGCAAGTTCCACCACTTAAAAAGATGAGAGGCGTCTGTAATTTACATCATAGGTAAACCTCAACTATGGGAGACAAACTGAGAAAAAAAAATCCACAAAATCACATGGTCTGTTTTTTTAACATTTTATTTGCATGTTATGGTGGAAAATAAGTATTTGGTCAGAAACAATCAATCAAGATTTCTGGCTCTCACAGACCTGTAACAACTTCTTTAAGAGTCTCCTCTTTTCTCCACTCATTACCTGTAGTAATGGCACCTGTTTAAACTTGTTATCAGAATAAAAAGACACCTGTGCACACCCTCAAACAGTCTGACTCCAAACTCCACTATGGTGAAGACCAAAGAGCTGTCAAAGGACACCAGAAACAAAATTGTAGCCCTGCACCAGGCTGGGAAGACTGAATCTGCAATATCCAACCAGCTTGGAGTGAAGAAATCAACAATGGGAGCAATAATTAGAAAATGGAAGACATACAAGACCACTGATAATCTCCCTCGATCTGGGGCTCCACGCAAAATCCCACCCCGTGGGGTCAGAATGATCACAAGAACGGTGAGCAAAAATCCCAGAACCACGCGGGGGGACCTAGTGAATGAACTGCAGAGAGCTGGGACCAATGTAACAAGGCCTACCATAAGTAACACACTACGCCACCATGGACTCAGATCCTGCAGTGCCAGACGTGTCCCACTGCTTAAGCCAATACATGTCCGGGCCCGTCGGAAGTTTGCTAGAGAGCATTTGGATGATCCAGAGGAGTTTTGGGAGAATGTCCTATGGTCTGATGAAACCAAACTGGAACTGTTTGGTAGAAACACAACTTGTCGTGTTTGGAGGAAAAAGAATACGGAGTTGCATCCATCAAACACCATACCTACTGTAAAGCATGGTGGTGGAAACATCATGCTTTGGGGCTGTTTCTCTGCAAAGGGGCCAGGACGACTGATCCGGGTACATGAAAGAATGAATGGGGAGGGGCGTGGCCTAGCTGCTGATGGAGTAGGTCACACAGAGTGGGAGCTCCGTGTCCAGGAATCTTAAAGCGGCTCTTATCTACCTCTCCGGCGCCCTTCTGCTCCTCCTCGATCTCGATTCCGGTCCCTGGTACGGTGGTGAGTGTATGGGGAAATCCAAAACGCGCTCCCGTGACCCCACCAGGAGAATTCCTGACTTCTTTGCGGCCTCCTCACAGCTACCGCCGGAGTCCAAGATGGCGCCGCCCTCCCCCAGATCTTCCCGCTCTTCACAACGCAACGCTCAGGCGTCGCAATCGAGCGCTGCAGCGTCGCATTCAAGCGGAGCAGCGTCGCATTTAGGCGGAGCAGCGTTGCATTCAGGCGGTACAGCGTCTGATTCGGCTGATGGCCCGGTGACTGCTTCTCTCCTCAAGGGTTTGCTTGGAGACCTTAGAACCTCCATCCAGGAAGATATACGCACTATGCTGGCTGAACTGAGAGGGGAGGTGGTTGAGCTGGGTAACCGCACTGACCGTTTGGAACGCAAAATGGCGGAGCTGGTCTCTTCTCATAATGAACTCTGGGACGCTCATGAGACCCTGCAAATCATGGCCACTAAAACCCATGCTAAAGCCCTGGACCTGGAAGATAGGTCCAGGAGAAACAACGTCAAACTGAGAGGCATTGAGGAATCTGTCCTGGCGGCGGATTTGAAGATATTTCTGCAGGAATTTATGGCCGCAGCTCTCCCGCAGTTTGCCCCAAAGGACATTATAATTGACCGCGTGCACAGGATCCCTAAACCGTCTGGCCTGGGGCCCTCCATCCCGAGAGATGTGCTGGCACGCATACACTTCTTCGAGATGAAGGAGGATTTTCTCCAGGCCCTAAGGAAGGGTCCAGCTCTTCCTGAAAGATTTGCAAGCATCTCCGTCTTTCCAGATCTCTCACCGGGCACTTTGGCTCTACGGAGGGCCTTTGCCCCCTACACTACCATCCTCAGAGAGAAAGGCATCCTGTACCGCTGGGGGTTTCCTACCAAGCTCCTCATCCGTAAAGATGGATCAATCACCACCTGCCTGACTCCGTCACACGCAGCTACTGCTTTCGCCAAATGGGGACTCTCAACTCCGGACTCTCCAACCGCCGTGACCCTTCCTAAGCGTGGAGCTGGTGGAGGTCTCAGGGCCCGCATCACACCGGACTGGGAGGTGGCCTGAGCCCACTGCAACTTTGGTTCCTGGCCATTTTCCCGCACGGATTCATTTGGTTTTCTTTTTTCTTTTTTTAAGCTGCGTTGGTTCCTCTCTCGAGAGTATCCGCAGCATTTGTTTGCCCCATAGGTGAATTGTTTTCCTGATTCTCACCTCTTGGACTCAGGGTATCCCTGATGGACCTCGGTCCACTGGTTTACTTGTTGTATGTCTTGTTTGCTCCCCTTTTTCCCCTTCTCTCCTTCTGGTCCCCCCCCTACTTATGCTCTAGCTTTTTTTGCCACAAGTACTAGACTCTTTTACACAGGTTATTGGTGTCCTGAAGTTTGCAAAATTGTTTACATGTTCTCATTATGAGTATATCGCTGTATTCAATTAATGTTAATGGTCTCAACTCGCCGGGCAAGAGGTCTGTGGTATGGCGTCAGTTGGGTAAATCCCGTCACGACATTCTGTGTCTTCAGGAAACACACCTACTGGAAGGTGATAATCCCAGAATGCAGTCAGGCTTATACCCGCATCAATTTTTTGCCAACGGCCCGTCAAAAAAGGCGGGAGTAGCCATTTTTTTCAGTAGGTCCAACGCCTTCCAGCTGGTTCGCTCCATAGCGGATCCGTTGGGTAGGTTTATTGTGGTCCTATGCCTTATTAATAACGCCCCCTATACCATCGCCTCGATCTACGCCCCCAATGTAGGGCAGCTTAGGTTCCTGGAGGGGGTCTTTGAAACTTTGCGTGATATCCAACATGGTCATAAACGGATTGCTGGTGATTTCAATGCTCCAATGTTTAGGGACTTGGACTGCTCTGCTTCTTCCCTATCTCTCCAAAGCGCGCATGCATGTTCGCAATTTGCTTCTCCATAAGGCTGAGAGGGCCCTGAGGAAAACTAGGGCTAAATTTTACACAATGGGCGATCGAGCGGGTGCTGTTCTGGCCAGACGTGTTAGGAAGAGAGAGGCTCAATCCAAGATCCCATTTTTGCTCAAGCCTGACGGCTCCCGGGTGTATAATCCGATTCATATCGCGGAGGAATTTGCATCTTATTACTCCTCGCTCTATGACCTCGGGTCTGACCTAGGGATTCCTCAGCCTTCGCGGGAGTCAATTTTGGCGTTCTTGGAGAAGGTTAATCTCCCCTCGGTCACCCAGGAACAGCTCTCCTTCCTAAACTCTCCCATTGTTGAGTCTGAACTCTCGCAGATTGTCAGAGAGGCCAACAAGGGTTCTTCCCTGGGGCCTGATGGTTTTTCTTTTCTCTACTATGCTCAGTTCTTCCCTGCCCTCTCCCCCTACCTCTTGCGCCTTTTTAATAATTGGCTGTCGACGGGCAGTATTAGGGCTGAGGGGTTGGAGGCATCCATAGCGACTCTCCCCAAACAAGGGAAACCCCCAACATCCCCGGGGAACTTTCGTCCGATAGCACTTTTAAACTGCGACGTTAAGATTTATGCAAAAATCTGGGCCAACAGACTGTTCTCGGTTCTCCCTGGTCTCATCCACCCCGACCAAGTTGGGTTTGTTCCTGGCAGACAGACCAGGGATGGCACCAGGCGCCTGATAGATCTTTTAGATGTGGTCGAGAGGGGGAGCCTCCCCAGTGTATTTCTCTCGCTTGATGCCGAAAAGGCGTTCGACAGGGTACACTGGAGTTATATTGAACTCACGCTGGAGAAATTTGGGCTCACCGGGCAAATTAGTAAAGCGGTTATGGCATTATACTCCAATCCCTGCGCGTCGGTTCGTTCGGCGGGATTTAGATCTCGGACATTTTCTATTCGGAATGGCACTCGTCAGGGCTGCCCCCTCTCCCCTATCATCTTTGCTCTGGTCATGGAGCCTTTGGCTTCCATGGTCAGACAGAGTGCGGACATTGAAGGAATCCGGGTGGGGGGAACCGAACACAAAATTGGCCTCTATGCCGACGACGTGGTCCTGACTTGTGCCTCACCGTTAGCATCGCTGAACGCGATTACCTCTATTTTAACTGAGTTTTCGGCGGTTTCGTATTATAAACTTAATCTGACCAAATCCACAATTTTCCCCCTTTTTCTCCCGGCCCCCCTTCAAATTCAATCTCAATACGAGTTCATTTGGGCTCCCCTGGGCTTTACGTACTTAGGCATCAGGATAACTAGGCTGGATAATATAGTTCGTGTAAATTGTGAGGAAACTCTTGCGGAAGTCAGGAAGAGCATGGATCATCTGTCGAGTGCACTGCTCTCCTGGATGGCCCGCATACAAACGGCGAAAATGCTATTCCTACCCAAAATAATGTATCTCTTCCGATGCCTCCCCCTTTTTATCCCTTCGAAGTTTATTTCAGCTTTTCAATCTCTTATAGATCGGTTTATTTGGAATGGGAAACCTCACAGGATTAGGCGTCGGATTATGTCCCTACCGTATTCTATGGGTGGGTTGGGCGCGCCTGCAGTGCTTTCATACTATAGGGCGGCGATCCTTGAGCCCCTTAAAATATGGTGGGAGGGGAACTCATGCTTACCCTGGTTTCTGATTGAATCTCATTTTGCCCCCAAAAACTCGCTTAGATTGCTCTTGGAGTTTCAGCTGCTTAAGGTACCTCTAGTTGGCCCTTGTCTCCGTTCTATTAGGAATGCTTCTAAATTGTGGGCGCTACTCAGCACTTCCCATCTAATATTTATGTTTGACTATGTTTCTTTGCAGGCTTTGGAGTATGCTATCGGGCACATTTCTCTTTCCTCCTGGACGGACCGCGGGGTGCTCCGGGTGGCAGACCTTTTCGGCTCAAATGGCCTTCTGTCGTTTGAGGACCTCTCAGGGAGATTCTCTCTTACTGGGTCTGACTTCTATCAATACCTGCAGCTCCGTAGCTTTCTCAGGTCACATCGGTCATTCGGAGTGCCCCCGCCTCTGACAGAGGACCCGGCTCATAGATATTTCAGACCAGCCACCATATTGCCCCATGGCATCTCCATTATCTATAAAGCTCTCATCTCCTATGGTTCTGCTGACAAGCTCCCTTTCATGACCGCCTGGGAGTCCTCGCTGGGTTTCGAGGCCTCCCTGGAGGACTGGCAATTTGCTATGGTGCACCCTTCCAGGTTCTCTACATGTCTTGGCCACTTGGAGCAGGTGAAAAAAATTCAACTGCATTGGTACTTTACCCCTGTCCGCCTGGCGAAGGTTTTCCCGTCTTCCTCCCCTCTGTGTTGGAAGAAGTGCGGCGCCTTGGGGTCCTCCTCTCATGTATGGTGGTCGTGCCTGCAGATCCGGGTTTTCTGGCGTGAGGTCGAGGCTTTGATTGTCGATCTGACACGTCTCCCCCTTGCGCTGAGTGGTCAACTAGCTGTCCTGGGTATTTCCCTCATGGGTCTCCCTTCCCCTCTCCGGCCCATAATTTCAAATATCCTAGTTGCCGCTAGACAATGTATAGCGAAACATTGGAAATCCTCGGGTCTTCCCTCCAGAGCCGAACTGATCGCCAGAATTGACTTACACTTCTGCTATGAGGTTATCATGGCACAGGATCTATCGAGGAGAACTAGGGTCCTCTCGTGGTGGGATCCCTGGGTGTCCTCGGCACATATATCTCAGTCTGCTCTTGCCCTCATTTAAATCGTTTGCTTCTCAATTTTTGACACTGTATCTGTGTGTATTGTACTGTTCATATTGTGGTCTTTAATTTATGCGCTGGTCCTTTTTTCCCACATCCCCCTCCCCCCCCCCCCTGTTTACCCTTTTCTCCCTCCCCCTCCGAAGTTTACTGATGTGTTGTTTAACATGCAAAATTTCAATGAACATCTATTGGTTAAAAAAAAGAAAGAATGAATGGGGTCATGTATCGTGAGATTTTGAGTGCAAACCTCCTTCCATCAGCAAGGGCATTGAAGATGAAACGTGGCTGGGTCTTTCAACATGACAATGATCCAAAGCACACCGCCAGGGCAACGAAGGAGTGGCTTCGTAAGAAGCATTTCAAGGTCCTGGAGTGGCCTAGCCAGTCTCCAGATCTCAACCCTATAGAAAACCTTTGGAGGGAGTTGAAAGTCTGTGTTGCCAAGCGAAAAGCCAAAAACATCACTGCTCTAGAGGAGATCTGCATGGAGGAATGGGCCAACATACCAACAACAGTGTGTGGCAACCTTGTGAAGGCTTACAGAAAACGTTTGACCTCTGTCATTGCCAACAAAGGATATATTACAAAGTATTGAGATGAAATTTTGTTTCTGACCAAATACTTATTTTCCACCATAATATGCAAATAAAATGTTAAAAAAACAGACAATGTGATTTTCTGGATTTTTTTTTCTCAGTTTGTCTCCCATAGTTGAGGTCTACCTATGATGTAAATTACAGACGCCTCTCATCTTTTTAAGTGGTGGAACTTGCACTATTGCTGACTGACTAAAAACTTTTTTGCCCCACTGTACCCTGAAGTGTAGTCTTCGAACTTTAATTCAAGAGGTTTTACAAAAACATTGCATTAACCATTTAGAAACTACAAACTAACAATGAAAAAATAAGTATTATTAATGCTTGGGTGCAAATAACTTCCAAGTCAATGGTTGCAAAGATTGTGGAATACATGTACGTCACTCCATACTGTGGCACATTTATTTGAAGAAAAATTCCCGACAAAAATTGTACCGCCTAAACATTTCTAAACAGGCCTATAATATATTGTTGTAGTAGCAAAACATTTAGTGCTTGCCATCTTGACCAGAGTCCAACGCTGCCACTCCAGTCCTCTTCAGGGTTAAGAATGCAGTCCTCCCGTTTGCCTTGTCACACAGGGACCATTGAGCAGCTTCCATCAATGTAATCCTATGGACCTTCAGGATGAGCTCATTTAGACTTGAGGTACCTTCACACTGAGCGACTTTAGAACGATAACGATAGCGATCCGTGATGTTGCAACGTCCTGGATAGCGATATCGTTGTGTTTTGACACGCAGCAGCGATCAGGATCCTGCTGTGAGAGCGCTGGTCGGAGCCAGAAGGCCAGAACTTTATTTACTTGCTGGATCACCCGCTGACATTGCTGAATCGGCGTGTGTGACACCGATTCAGCGATGTCTTCACTTGTAACCAGAGTAAACATCGGGTTACTAAGCGCTGGGCCGCGCTTAGTAACCCGATATTTACCCTGGTTACCTAAAAAACAAAAACAAACAGTACATACGTACATTCCGGTGTCTGTCGCGTCCCTCGCAGTCAG
This sequence comes from Ranitomeya imitator, assembly GCF_032444005.1. Taxonomy (NCBI): domain Eukaryota; kingdom Metazoa; phylum Chordata; class Amphibia; order Anura; family Dendrobatidae; genus Ranitomeya; species Ranitomeya imitator. The sequence continues at coordinate 574,366,013 of NC_091284.1, read as the reverse complement.
CTTCCCGCACTGACTGTGAGCGCCGGCCGTAAAGCACAGCGGTGACGTCAGCGGCCCCCCCGTGTAATCTGCTGAGTACAATTTGAAGTCATGTGACCCGGAAGAGGGCCTAAGTGGCACTGGAAACCGGGGAAGACAGCGAACGGTAGGTATTCTAATGCAACTTACACAATATTACGGACATTTAAACAGTTTTAGGGGGCAACATTTTTATCGTTAGAGCTTATAATGTTTTCACGCCAGTTAAGGAAAGGGGGGGGGGAAATCAATGAAATAAAAGTGTACCACACCTATTAAAGGTGCACAGCACCTAATAAATTTTGCACATTGTTAGACAGTCCTAAAGGAAAAAATGAAAACAACACCTAACGCTGGAGATTTGCACCAAAATTCGCAACATTGTCTGAAAAATATTTTTTGCACAACTTGTGACTTCTTTTCCACACACTAGAATAAAGTGTTTGATAAATGCGGACTAATGTGCTTCTACTTTCAGTTGCTGTCTGCTCTTTCTGCATTCAGCTATTGAAGTACAGCATATTACGTTTGTTGAGCAATTCCACTGAAAGCTTATGGTGAATGTGTGTTCCACTTAATAATGTAAACCGGCTGCTCAAAACGCTCTTTCATAAGGTGAAATCTTTGGTGCTGCAAAATAAATGGTTCTTAGCAGCACATCCTCCTGTGTAAACAGGACTTGAGAACAATGGTAACTTACGCGCACTAAATGATCTATTACATATTGTTCAATCTGCAAGGTTAAGTGCAGTCTGCCTGTCTAAGCAGGCAATAAAGCGACCGCCAAACGGTAAATATCTACAGATCAGTGGTCGTTGGATGCTGCAAATCTGAGTTGCCCACCAGTGCCAATGGAGATACTCGGTACCGCGTCCGGTCGCACTTAACCCCTTCATGACCCAGCCAATTTTGACCTTAAAGATCTGGCCGTTTTTTGTAATTCTGACCAGTGTCCCTTTATGAGGTAATAACTCAGGAACGCTTCAACGAATCCTAGCGATTCTGAGATTGTTTTTTCGTGACATATTGGGCTTCATGTTAGTGGTAAATTTAGGTCGATAATTTTTCCGTTTACTTGTGAAAAAAATGGAAATTTGGCTAAAATTTTGAAAATTTTGCAATTTTCAAATTTTGAATTTTTATTCTGTTAAACGAGAGAGTTATCTGACACAAAATAGTTAATAAATAACATTACCCACATGTCTACTTTACATCAGCACAATTTTGGAAACAAATTTTTTTTTTGCTAGGAAGTTATAAGGGTTAAAATTTGACCAGCGATGTCTCATTTTTACAGCAAAATTTACAAAACCATTTTTTTAGGGACCACCTCACATTTGAAGTCAGTTTGAGGGGTCTATATGGCAGGAAATACCCAAAAGTGACACCATTCTAAAAACTGCACACCTCAAGGTACTCAAAACCACATTCAAGAAGTTTATTAACCCTTCAGGTGCTTCACAGCAGCAGAAGCAACATGGAAGGAAAAAATAAACATTTAACTTTTTAGTCGCAAAAATGATGTTTCAGCAACAATTTCATTTTCCCAAGGGTAAAAAAAGAGAAACTGGACACCAAAAGTTATTATACAATTTGTCCTGAGTACGCCGATACCCCATATGTGGGGGGGAAACCACTGTTTGGGCGCATGACAGGGCTTGGAAGGGAAGGAGCGCCATTTGATTTTTTTCAAAGAAAAATTGGCTCCAATCTTTAGCAGACACCATGTCACGTTTGGAGAGCCCCTGTGTGCATAAACATTGGAGCTCCCCCACAAGTGACCCCATTTTGGAAACTAGACCCCCCCCAAGGAGCTTATCTAGATGCATAGTGAGCACGTTGAACCCCCAGGTGCTTCACAAATTGATCCGTAAAAATGAAAAAGTACTTTTTTTTTTTTTTTTCACAAAAAAATTTATTTTAGCCTCAATTTTTTCATTTTCACATGGGTAACAGGATAAAACGGATCCTAAAATGTGTTGGACAATTTCTCCTGAGTACATCGATACCTCATATGTGGTCACCAGCCACTGTTTGGGCACACGGCAGGGCTCGGAAGGGAAGGAGCGCCATTTGACTTTTGAATGAAAAATTAGCTCCAATCGTTAGCGGACACCATGTCGCGTTTGGAGAGCCCCTGTGTGCCTAAACATTGGAGCTCCCTCACATGTGACCCCATTTTGGAAACTAGACCCCCCAAGGAACTTATCTAGATGCATAGTGAGCACTTTGAACCCCCAGGTGCTTTACAAATAGATCCGTAAAAATTAAAAAGTACTTTTTTTTTCACAAAAAAATTCTTTTAGCCTCAATTTCTAGACCTCCCAAGGAACTAATCTAGATGTGCGGTGACCACTTTAAACCCTCAAGTGCTTCACAGAAGTTTATAACGCAGAGCCGTGAAAATAAAAAATCATTTTTCTTTCCTTAAAAATTATTTTTTAGCCCACAATTTTTTTATTTTCACAAGAGTTACCGGAGAAATTGGACCCCAATAGTTGTTGCCGAGTTTGTTCTGAGTACATTGATGCCCCATATGTGGGGGTAAACCACTGTTTGGGCACACGTCGGGGCTCGGAAGGGAAGTAGTGACTTTTGAAATGCAGACTTGATGTAATGGTCTGCGGGCGTCACGTTGCGTTTGCAGAGCCCCTGATGTGCCTAAACAGTAGAAACCCCCCACAAGTGACCCCTCTTTGGAAACAGATTTTGTGTTTATCAAAAAGTGTTCAGATTGTCCTGGCAGCAGTATCATAAATAAAAAGAAAAACAAAAACCACGTTCAGATCTTCCTGAGTGGTGGTGGAAAACAAACATCGGCTTCAGTCAAGCATTCCCGCAGGAAGACATCACATGTACATGCAGCACAAGTCAAGATGAAGTTTACAACTCACCTAGGTGCCTCCTCAACTACTTTCTGGTTCCTTCTTTGAATAGAGCATTCTCTTTCATTAAGCCAGAGTGCACTGTCATGTTTATCTGCTAGCACCTAAAACAAAGAAATGGGGAATTTTCATTACATAACACCATTACATTATTAGGACTGATTATGGAATAAACATTTCAATGATACTACATTAGATGCCAAATTGTCTGCCTATTATTATCAAAGGTTGATAAGATATCATTTTTGTGAATGTTATTGTCACAAGACTTACAGTGTAAGCAGTTCTTATTTAAGGGTTCAAAACATAACATTCAGAGGTAAACTTATGCAAGCTATGGTGGTCAATATCTGAACAACCAATATAAGAACTTACTTGGATTTCTATATGGCGGGGGTTGTCAATGAATTTTTCTATAAGCAGGCGATCATCTCCAAAGCTCGACACCGCCTCTTGTGTTGAAAATCTAAACCCATCCCTAAAAGTTGTGAAATAAAAACATATTGAGAAAAGAATTGCAATCAACCATTTATACATTTTTTTGACAATTACATTATTTTTTGTAGAAAACTGGATTTACATCACTTTCCCCTATCTCACAAAGCAGCATTAGGGTATGTTCCCACGGTAAGTAAATGCTGCGGGTTGGACGCTGCTTACATCCAAAGAATCCAGAAGTTACACCATGGTGGATGGGATTTCTATAAATCCCATGTACACTATGTGTGCATCGACGCCCCTGGCTTACCTGCCGAGACGGACATGCGGCACGTCTTTCCGCAAGATAAAATTTCACCCGTACAATGTATTGGGACGTGAGGATTCTGCACGGATCAGTGAACACATGCGGAATCACTTGCATTCAAAAGCCGGCAGCACTTTGGCTGCAGCGGAGATGTGCTGCGTCCAAAGCGCTGCCGATTACTGACCGTGGGGACATAGCCTTAGATTAATGGAAATGATGTTTCAATTCTTGACTCCATGTATGGATTTTGAAAAAGTGCCTTCAAGCACAAAATGCTTAAAACATCCAAATATACTACACTCTCCTGGTAAATCATCCGCCACTACAGCTTGCCGCTCCATTCAGCCAGTCAGTCCTTGTGAACTGTCCTGCAGTGATGATGTGTTGAACAAAATAACAGCTGCAACCAATCCTTGTCCTCAGTACTAAAGGCAGCAAAGTTGACCTACGACCTGTGAAAACAGTGATTGGGTGCAGCAGTCATGTGCATATACCTGGCATGTCATCACTGTAAGGCCGGCGTCACACTATCAGTATTTGCTCAGTATTTTACATCAGTATTTGTAAGCCAAAACCAGGAGTGGGTGATAAATGCAGAAGTGGTGCATATGTTTCTATTCTACTTTTCCTCTAATTGTTCCACTCCTGGTTTTGGCTTACAAATACTGATGTAAAATACTGACCAAAATACTGCTAGTGTGACGGCAGCCTTAAGGTACCGTCACACTTAGCGACGCTGCAGCGATACCGACAACGATCCGGATCGCTGCAGCGTCGCTGTTTGGTCGCTGGAGAGCTGTCACACAGACAGCTCTCCAGCGACCAACGATGCTGGTAACCAGGGTAAACATCGGGTAACTAAGCGCAGGGCCGCGCTTAGTAACCCGATGTTTACCCTGGTTACCATCCTAAAAGTAAAAAAAAAACAAACTACATACTTACCTACAGCCGTCTGTCCTCCAGCGCTGTGCTCTGCACTCCTCCTGTACTGGCTGTGAGCACAGCGGCCGGAAAGCAGAGCGGTGACGTCACCGCTCTGCTTTCCGGCTGACCGATGCTCACAGCCAGAGCAGGAGGAGTGCAGAGCACAGCGCTGGAGGACAGACGGCTGTAGGTAAGTATGTAGTGTTTGTTTTTTTTTACTTTTAGGATGGTAACCAGGGTAAACATCGGGTTACTAAGCGCGGCCCTGCACTTAGTTACCCGATGTTTACCCTGGTTACCAGTGAAGACATCGCTGAATCGGTGTCACACACGCCGATTCAGCGATGTCTGCGGGGAGTCCAGCGACCAAATAAAGTTCTGGACTTTCTTCCCCGACCAGCGACAGCACAGCAGGGGCCTGATCGCTGCTGCCTGTCACACTGGACGATATCGCTAGCGAGGACGCTGCAACGTCACGGATCGCTAGCGATATCGTCTAGTGTGACGGTACCTTTAGACCACTCAGGGCCACCAGGAGGAGATACCAGGTGGGTATTTAACCACTTTATTACATTTTCTGCTTCGTGGCCATATTTACCAAATCTTCAAAACCTTTTTAAGTCTCTTATTCTACTACAGGTTGTGTCATGACCTTTACAACAATACCATGAAACTGTATGAGAAAGAGGAAGATTGCTCAAAACTTCTCCATAAGGATCATGAACATCAACTGCCCAGGAAAATTAGGACTGCCAGAAAGACTAAAAGCTAACAAGTCAAGGACTAGCAAACATTTCTCAAGGCAAAACTGCTCCAGCTCCATCAAGTTAGATGGTTTCCTCTGGTGAACAGCAATCTTCAATTCTGACCACAGATTGTCAATTGGATGAAGGTCTGGGCTTTGACTAGGCAAGAAAAGCCAAGGGGGTGAATACTTTTGCAAGTTACTGTACATTATACAACAGGTTACTGTATCTACAACTGTACCACCTCAAGCAAGTTGCTTTTCCTCGATAAGGAAGAGGAGATCTTGCTCAAGCCCAAACACTAGTTATAAAAATACCCGTCACACAAAAATCTTCAAAATGTATGTAATATTGGGAAATAATTCATGCTTAATTCATAACAACAGGATATGAGGAACAGGCATTCTTAATACACACTGGAAAAATCTATTGAAAAAACGTATTTAGAGATCTCCCAAATCTCCACCCCTTCCCCAAGTGGTTTAACAAGTACTTTTATCCTGAAACTCAGCCACCAGACCAGGCACTGACCGCACACTTAGTGGCTTCTGCACTGAAGCATGTGCCTATTGATAACCTACAAAGGGATTCCTGATTTCACAAAAATCAATCTGCCTAATTAGGCATACTTTCCATCAGCTAGAGATATGATTATTACAAGGAATTATTAGTACCAACTATTTACCAGACACATTAAAAGAACACATTTTATTTTTACCCCAGGCTCTACAAGTACCGAATTAAATAGCGATTTTTATTTAGTAACCAACAAAGAGGTCCATGTAATAATTATTACATAGACCTCTGTGCTGGTTACTAAATTATAATCACTTGCCGTAAAGCAGTGAATGCCGCCAAGCATATTTTTGTAGGTTAAGCCTACAAGGATATTATTTTATTTTTGTACTTAGAGAGGTAAATGTCATCCTTAACTCTATGGTTTCCTATAGTATGCAACAGCATACGCTAACCCCTTTCCCAAGCACAACTCTTTTGTACCTGTATGTATCTATAAATTTACTTTTGAAATAAAAAGTAGGGGGAAAAAAAATCACAAAAAGAAAACTACCTGTGGAGGGAAGGGGTTATGGGCAATACAAGGACTACATTATACAGTTAGTTAAAGAATATCTACAATCTAAAGACAATATGTAAACTTCAGACATATGTTACCACATTTAACCATTCATATATGCGATTTAAACAGAAGAACCCTGGGGAGAAGCATAACACATGGCAATGGTGGTGAATTGCACTGAAAGTACTTAGCCACAATCCATCAACAGCCTTAAGCAGATTTAGTGAGAACATACATTTTGACAGTAAATAAAGCTAGATATATCACAAATGTGAACCTTTTCCACTGTAGGAGAAACATATATCGTTAAACAGCATGATATCAAAAGCGTTCAATTGTAGGAGTATCGAGCAGCAACAATTGTGGATAAAGCATATGTGCAATCAGAATAGCTTTAATTACCAATCACACCAAAAAGGCAAGTTCAACAGCCCAGTCTTCATGTGACATTCAGATGTGGAGCTCCCTTTGATGCTTGGTACTGGGTACACTGGTATTGCTGGTCTGTCTTCCATCTCGCAACTCAACCACAAGCCTATTCAACTTTTAGCAGATGACTCTCCATTTACATGTCACCCTGAGGCCTCGTTCACACGCTCATTTGGTCAGTATTTTACATCAGTATTTGTAAGCCAAAATCACGTTTGGCCTTAAAAGGGTTATGCCACAAACAAAAGTATATTTTAATCAACAAATCTCGGAATAATACCTTCCACAATTGGATGTATCTAAATAACATGTTGCTGTGCTGAGATAATCTTAAAAATGTGTCCCTGCTGTGTTCTGTGTAATGGTCGTGTCTGACCGTACAGGAACAGGGTCAAAAGTGTACACAGGATGTTATGGGATCACAGCGGATTCTTTTTGTGAGGTAACACATTTCACTGCCTGTTTTTAAACAATATTTTACCTCACAGAAAGAATCAGCTGTGATCCTATAATGTAATGCCTGTATACTCTTTTACGCCCTTCACTGCCCAGGAGCTGTGGTATGATCAGACGATGTCCCTGCACGGTCAGACACAGCCATTACACAGTACACAGCAGGGGCACATTTTATAAGATTATCTCAGCACAGGAATATTTTATTTAAACACATCCAATTGAAGAAGTTATTATTATTATTCCAAGATCTATTGATTAAAATGTACTTTTGCTTGTGGTAGAACCCCCTTAAGCCTCTTAAAGCAACTTGTTTGAACTCAACCACTGTATTTCATGGTTCATATACAGACTACAATCTCTGGACTGACCAGGGGTTTCCTGATCCAAACTCACCAGCCTCATAGGGGAAAGGCTGCAGAGTATGAGGCATGTGCTCTGCGGTCCCATCCTCTATAAAATATGGCAGTCTGAACCTGGCCATACACTCACATCAAGTACCACCTTAAAAGACATGGGCAATGCACATATTTTAGGCAAAAAAATCATTTTCACAAATGGGTTTCATTAAAAAGTCTTTAGGTACCGTTACACTAAACGACTTACCAACGATCACGACCAGCGATACGACCTGGCCGTGATAGTTGATAAGTCGTTGTGTGGTTGCTGGGGAGCTGTCACACAGACAGCTCTCTCCAGCGACCAACGATCAGGGGAAAGACTTCGGCATCGTTGAAACGGTCTTCAACGATGCCGAAGTCCCCGGGTAACCAGGGTAACCATCGGGTTACTAAGCGCAGGGCCGCACTTAGTAACCCGATATTTACCCTGGTTACCATTGTAAAAGAAAAAAAAAACAAAAAAACAGTACATACTCACATTCCGATGTCTGTCACGTCCCCCGCCGTCAGCTTACCTGCACTGACTGTCAGCGTCGGCCGTAAAGCAGAGCACAGCGGTGACGTCACCGCTGTGCTCTGCTTTACGGCCGGCACTGACACAGTCAGCGCGGGAAGCGGACGGCAGGGGGCGTGACAGACACCAGAATATGAGTATGTAATGTTTTTTTTTTTTACTTTTAGATCATTGGGTCTACATAAACAGCTGCCAAAAGAATGTTATTTTGTAATAGTAGCTCCTCTCTCCGTTTCATTAATGAAGCAATGCCACTTGCAATTAACCCTCCTCTTTGGGACAGGCGAAACATCAGGTTCGTCCACTCCTTTAAGAAAATACCTGGAGTTAAGTCCTCTGCTTGTAATTTTTTAGTCACTGTAAATGGGTGCTCCAGCAATTTTTCCAGCTCAGTCACCTGATTCCACTGACTTTCATTTAGCGTCAGTTGAGGGTTAGCCATGTCTACAAGAAAGGTTTTCAGTTCAACCAAGCGCTGAATCATTAAGTACTGCCCCATCGTGTGGCTTGATCAATAATTGCCCCTTTTCCAGCATGTCTCTTTAAAATTGAGTCAACTTTAGGGGTTCTGGCAAGAGTAGCCAATTTTCTCACCTTGCCAATCAGTGCAGCAGCATGTCCTTCTTGCAGACTGTCTCGTATAGCCAGCTGTAGCGTATGCACAACACAGCGCACGTGATGAATGAAAGAACGTATTGACAGTTTCAACAAGATCTAAACTATCATATTGCTGTTCATCTCAAGCAACTTAAGTTTGCTCCTCAGTTACAATACTGTATTCCTCTACTTAAAACATTTCTGTGTCTGTGGACCCAGAATGTTCTTCTAGCTGCTGGTCACCATCATTACTCTCATTCATTAGCTTAATAGTACTTATCATACTTGAAGCATTGTCAGTTATGACAGAAAGAACTTGCTCTCTTTTAAGTTCATAGTCTTGCAGAACCTTTTCCACCAAGACCTGGAGAAACTCACTGGTGTGATGAGCTTTGGTGTCCTTTACTGCCAATGTCTTGGTAACTATTTCATTTTTGTCACAAACAAATCGGACATTGATGGCAAAATAGTTCACGAGTTTTGTGACGTGTGCAGGCATCCATTTTAAGAAACAGAAAGCGTCCCTTGAGAGTTTTTTTAAAGGGCCACTGTCACCCCCCTCCAGCCGTTATAAACTAAAAGAGCCACCTTGTGCAGCAGTAATGCTGCATTCTAACAAGGTGGCTCTTTTAGTTTTTGTTTCTGTTATTCCCACAATAAATGTATTTATAATTCTGCTGAAATACCTATCTTTGTCCATGGAGGCGGGACTGAAGCCTCCTCTTAGAAGCGCCCAACTGCCGTCAGTCATCTCTTGTGTAGATTTTCGCCGCCCCCTCAGCGCTGTTATTGTGTGAATTCTGGCGCCTGCGCTCTGCTCTTCTGCCTTGTGCAGGCGCATAGAGCATTTGCCGTCCTAGCACTGGTGCCGGGTTCCGTTCTGCGCCTGTGCGGGCAGTGCGGCCACCCTGTTACTGAATCCCCGCCCCGCACTGTGTTATGCATTATGCACAGTGCGGGGCTGGGATTCCTGGGCATGCGCACTGCGCTTCTCAGACGCTTCCCAGATGGTTTTTCTTGATACGCTGATCATATGAATTTTTTATTTTATTTTGATAGATCAGACATTTCTGAATGCAGGGATAAATATGTTCTTTTATTCAATGAGGCAAAAAAGGGGGGTGATTTGAACTTTGTTTTTTGTTTATATTTTAAAAACTTTTTTTCGAACATTTTACTGTCTCCAACAGTCCTCTGAAGAGAATTGAAGCTGCGATCGTCCGATCGCCTGTGCTATACAAAGCAGTGCTAGCAAAAATCAGGATCTCCTGTGTACGCGGGCCACGAGCCGGTACTGATGAGGGGCAGTAACCCGAAACAGTGTCTGCAAATTGAGATTTTGGTTTTGGCTTTTATCCTAAGTCATGTGACAAGGGTCAACATTGATTGTTAGGATTGCTACTTCCTATAGGTGGCACTAGAGTTCTAGATCTCCTCCTCGCTGACGAGACAATTTGCAGTTTTTCAGTAAAATCTGTATTCAGAGAAGACTTTCCCATTACTGAAATGGGACATAGCAATTGCTATGGATACACATGTGTAGATAGAATGGAGAGGAGCTCTGCCTCTAGCTCCTCCCTCCTACATAGAATCCTATCAGTAATAACTGCCATCTCCTCTCTCAGTAATCGGAAAGTTGGCTAAATAAGATTAAAATAGATAAATCTCCGGGTCCGGATGGCATACACCCACGAGTACTAAGGGAACTAAGTAATGTAATAGATAAACCATTATTTCTTATTTTTAGGGACTCTATAGCGACAGGATCTGTTCCGCAGGACTGGCGCATAGCAAATGTGCTGCCAATATTCAAAAAGGGCTCTAAAAGTGAACCTGGAAATTATAGGCCAGTAAGTCTAACCTCTATTGTTGGTAAAATATTTGAAGGGTTTCTGAGGGATGTTATTCTGGATTATCTCAATGAGAATAACTGTTTAACTCCATATCAGCATGGGTTTATGAGAAATCGCTCCTGTCAAACCAATCTAATCAGTTTTTATGAAGAGGTAAGCTATAGGCTGGACCACGGTGAGTCATTGGACGTGGTATATTTCGATTTTTCCAAAGCGTTTGATACCGTGCCGCACAAGAGGTTGGTACACAAAATGAGAATGCTTGGTCTGGGGGAAAATGTGTGTAAATGGGTTAGTAACTGGCTTAGTGATAGAAAGCAGAGGGTGGTTATAAATGGTATAGTCTCTAACTGGGTCGCTGTGACCAGTGGGGTACCGCAGGGGTCGGTATTGGGACCTGTTCTCTTCAACATATTCATTAATGATCTGGTAGAAGGTTTACACAGTAAAATATCGATATTTGCAGATGATACAAAACTATGTAAAGCAGTTAATACAAGAGAAGATAGTATTCTGCTACAGATGGATCTGGATAAGTTGGAAACTTGGGCTGAAAGGTGGCAGATGAGGTTTAACAATGATAAATGTAAGGTTATACACATGGGAAGAAGGAATCAATATCACCATTACACACTGAATGGGAAACCACTGGGTAAATCTGACAGGGAGAAGGACTTGGGGATCCTAGTTAATGATAAACTTACCTGGAGCAGCCAGTGCCAGGCAGCAGCTGCCAAGGCAAACAGGATCATGGGGTGCATTAAAAGAGGTCTGGATACACATGATGAGAGCATTATACTGCCTCTGTACAAATCCCTAGTTAGACCGCACATGGAGTACTGTGTCCAGTTTTGGGCACCGGTGCTCATGAAGGATATAATGGAACTAGAGAGAGTACAAAGGAGGGCAACAAAATTAATAAAGGGGATGGGAGAACTACAATACCCAGATAGATTAGCAAAATTAGGATTATTTAGTCTAGAAAAAAGACGACTGAGGGGCGATCTAATAACCATGTATAAGTATATAAGGGGACAATACAAATATCTCGCTGAGGATCTGTTTATACCAAGGAAGGTGACGGGCACAAGGGGGCATTCTTTGCGTCTGGAGGAGAGAAGGTTTTTCCACCAACATAGAAGAGGATTCTTTACTGTTAGGGCAGTGAGAATCTGGAATTGCTTGCCTGAGGAGGTGGTGATGGCGAACTCAGTCGAGGGGTTCAAGAGAGGCCTGGATGTCTTCCTGGAGCAGAACAATATTGTATCATACAATTATTAGGTTCTGTAGAAGGACGTAGATCTGGGGATTTATTATGATGGAATATAGGCTGAACTGGATGGACAAATGTCTTTTTTCGGCCTTACTAACTATGTTACTATGTTACTATGTTACTTTTATCCCTGAATTCAGAATTTTGAGAATGGCTGAAATTGTATTTACTTACTTTTTGTCTGTAAAGCACTGTTGACTTAATGGCTCTACATAAGCCCTACTAAAGATTTATAGTTCAGACCGGTCTCTGAGGCTGCATTACTATCAGAGAGCACAGGGACGACAAACTGTCTGGACTGTGAGCTCCAACGATACAGTCAGATTTACATCAGTTTTCTTTTGAAAAGATCTTGCAAGTGCTGCATATGCTCAGACACGCTGACAGATTGGCAGGGGTGGCCAGTAACCCAGACAACGACCACAACAAATTAAGAATCCCTCCATTCTTGTGAGCTCAAGCATTTTGGCTTCTGATTGTGGCTTTAAAAAAATAATTCATCTTTTAATGAGTTTTGGGTTTTAAACACTGAGCAAAAGTTTTGTTTTGGAATGCGGCATTGAGATTTTCACCTTTATTTGTGGGACACGCGGTTATTTATTTAACACCATAGTGACCAGGCCAAATTTTTTAAATCTGACGTGTCAATTTGTTTAGTAGTAACCCGAAGGTTTCAACATACCCCATTGATTTTGAGACTGTTTTTTCATTACACGTTATACTTTATGATAATGGTACATTTAGGTTGATCGGTTTAGTGTTTATTTATAAAAAAAAAAATATCAGAAATTTGATTTTTTTTAAATAGCAATTTTTTTTTTTTTAACTTTTAATGATATCCCTTTACTTTAGATAGCCATAGTCCGTGCCAACATTGATCATGGCTGATGCAGAAAGTTGTCATTATACTGTACAGCAGACAGCTGCTCGATAGTCACCCTTCGAGGGATGCTAGTCTCTTATATCGCAGGTAGGTAAAAAGACGTATTAGTAGTCTCTAAGTGGTTAAACGGGATCTGTCACCAGATAAAGTAGTCAGTTTATGTTACTATTTTATTCTTGGGTATTCCTTTGAATTCAGTTTTTTTTTTTCCTGTTTTGTTTTAAATTCACCATACAGTTCCAGAGATATGGGCCTTTTTATTTTAGGCTAATTGTATGGTCTTTATTTAGGGGTTGTTGCTCACAGGGTAATTCGGCAGAGATGCTTAAATTCACGCACCCAGAGAATCATGCTAGACACTCCACAGTGGTAAAAAAAGACTACAAGGATACGTTCTCACGATAAGCTTTTGGTAAGTTTTTGATATTGCAGATTTTCTCCAGCATTTCTGCTCCTATTATGTAAATTATGCTACGTGCGTTCTTTTCATTGTGATTGAGCTTTTTTATGTGTCATTAAATTTTTGATGCTGCGTATTTTGCTTCTTGTTGGTATGCCACATTTTAAATAATACTGCTTCCTTTTTATACTTCCTGGTATTTCTCTCTAACAAAACTTCATGTGCAAATTACATGCATTTTCAGTGTGTTTTCATTGCGGTCTATGGGGAAAATCTGCACATAAAACTCAGCGTACATGGGAATTGATATGTTGCAGTTTTTAAAATACACGCCATAAGACAGTTTACACTGACCCCCCCCCCCCAAAAAAAAAAGCACAGTCGGCATGAGATTTAGTCCCATCCACTTTGCTAGAACTGCAAGAGGCTGCATTTTTAATGCAGTGAAAACGCATAGTGCCAAAAACAATAAAAACTCATCAAGGTCACACAGCCGTAAATTTAGCAGTAAACAAAACAAAGATTCATCTCTGGAACGGTTTGTTGGATTAAAAAAATAAATAAATACAAACCATACAGAATACTCATGGGAATAACAAGAATAAAATAAGAACAAAAACTGGCCATCTTAGACCTGATAAAAGGTTCTCTCTAAGAGTGAAACTGATATGATGTATTGTTTCCTGAACATCTTATCTAGGGAAAAAATGGACATTTAAGAAGCTTGCCAAATATTAAATAGAAACTCGAGCTACACAAGGATCCATGGGAAATGTTTAGTAGATTATGGACTTACCGTATTCCAAAACATTCTGAGAAGAAATAAATAGTTATATTGGTACAGTTTATGTGTCCATCTGTGGAGGGCTTCTACTCCTGGTTTCATACCAGTGAAATGCACTAATAAAAAATAACACCTCTTCATAAAATCAATTGGAAACAATTATATTATATGCTATTTGTACATGTAAAGCTTAAAACAAATCAGGATAAAAATACATTCCATATATGGTTTTCATCACAAAGACAATAGAAGCTTAAATATACAGAGCAAAAAGAAATAATTATAAGTATAGAGTCTGGCTATTATAGACTTTAGATAACTTTGAAGTTATAGTCCAGCACATATCCTCAACACAAAGATGTAGAATTTGGGAGCATTAATCAAAGTTAGCAGTGTGGACAACAGCTCACCTGGTCTCTTCATCATCCCAAGCAATCCTCATGCCTTTCCCACCGCCACCCGCTGAGGCCTTGATCATAACGGGGTAGCCTAACAGCAGGAAGCAATTAAACACGAGTTCAGGCTTTGATCATTTGGTCATATGAACATGACAGTTTGCCACATGCCCCATGTTACAGTAAACAATATTTTTTTTTACTTCTAAAGGTGTCACAGGTTTGATAGCCTGACAGACATAAGAATATTAAAATTACTCATATTAATTAAGCTAGATTTCACTGCGCACAAAAATTGCAGAATGCATTCTAAATGATAGGATGCATATGAATGCTTTTTTTTGCGTTTTTATAGCGAAAAAAACGCAACGTGCGCACACAGCCTTAAGAGTTCGTCACAAGAAAACATCACACCAGTCCCATGTTTTCTAGTGTCATATTGTGTGGTAGCCAGACTCCTTTAGTCTTCAATCCAAATACACATTCATTTGGTCATGGAAACATTAGAAAGGCAATTTCTCCAAAGTGTCCCAGTAGCTTTTTTTTCAACACAATGCCAGGCTACATTTTGTTTGTGATAACGTGAGCTAGTTGACATCTTTTGAGCACATTGGAGATGTCATTGATTAGCATCAACAAATATTAGTGATTTATCTGCCTGAGTGCATGCAGTGTGGCAGAAGAGTCCTCAGAAACTATTAATAACGTCATTGATCGCATGTCAACACATGTAAGTGCACATATTTAGCTAGCAGTGCTCATGCTCAATGCTGACTAAATCAAGAGATTTTGAAAAATTACATCCTAGGTTTTCATCATATGCATATCATTAGAAAACCTAACATGAGTATTGACCCTGCGATTTTCATAATACCAAAAATTTCCTACCGTATACACTCGAGTATAAGCCGACCCAAATATAAACGGACCCCCCTAATTTTGCCACAAAAAACTGGGAAAACTTAATGACTTGAGTATAAGCCTAGGGTGGAAAATGCGGCAGCTACCGGTAACTTTAAAAAATAAAAATAGATACCAATAAAAATAAAATTAATTGGGACATCCGTAAGTGTTTTTGAATATCCATATTGAATCAGGAGCCCCATATAATGCTCCATACAGTTCATGATGGGCCCCATAAGATGCTCCATATTAAAATATGCCCCATATAATCCTGCACAAATGCTGATTATGGCCCCATAAGATGCTCCATACAGACATTTGCCCCGTATAATGCTCCACAAATGTGGATTATGGCCCCATAAGATGCTTCATACAGATATTTGCCCCATATAATGCTGCACATGGCCCCATAAGATGCTACATACAGATAACTGCCCCCATATAATGCTGCACATGGCCACATAAGATGCTCCATACAGATATTTGCCCCGTATAATGCTCCACAAATGTGGATTATGGCCCCATAAGATGTTCCATACAGATATTTGCCCCCATATAATGCTGCACATGGCCCCATACAGATGTCCAATACAGATATTTGTCCCATATAATGCTGCACATGTCCACATAAGATGCTCCATACAGATATTTGCCCCCATATGCTGCACATGGACCCATACAGATATTTGCCCCCATATAATGCTGCACATGGCCCCATACAGATATTTGCCCCCATATCATGCTGCACATGGCCCCATACAGATATTTGGCCCCATACAGATATTTGCTCCCATATAATGCTGCACATGGCCCCATACAGATGCCCCATACAGATATTTGCCCCATATAATGCTGCACGTGGCCACATAAGATGCTCCATACAGATATTTGCCCCATATGCTGTTGCTGCGATTAAAAGAATAAAAAAAATTACATACCTCTTCGGCCCCCGGAACTTGCTATAGTCACCTGCTCCTCGTTCCACTGCTGACCGCCGCTGGGTCTTCCCCATCCTCTGCACCGACGTTCAGGAAGAGGGCGGCGCACACTAATCGCGTCACCGCGCCCTCTGACCTGAGCGTCACTGCAGAAGACACAGCAGCGCCGACGGTGGAACGAGGAGCAGGTGAATATCGCGCACTGCCCCCGTCATACTCACCTGTTCCTGGGGCTGCACGTCTGTTCCCCCATGCCGCTTTTTCTTCCTGTAGTGAGCGGTCACCGTTACCGCTCATTACAGTAATGAATATGCAGCTCCACCTCTATGGGAGGTGGAGCAGCATATTCATTACTGTAATGAGCGGTACCATGTGTCCGCTCACTACAGGAAGAAGCTGCAGCAACGGGGAAGCAAGGACCTGCAGGGACCGCACCAGGAGCAGGTGAGTATAATTAGACAGTCCCCGCTCCCCCTCCCCTGCCGACCCCTGGTTATGACTCGAGTATAAGCCGAGAAGGGGACTTTCAGTCCAAAAAAGTGGGCTGAAAATCTCGGCTTAGACTCGAGTATATATGGTAATCATATTTTTTTTTATCAGTATAATGATTCAAATACTGTTTTTTGTTCATCTTATAAGGAATTTAATAAAATACAATCAAAAAGTCATATTTACCCAAAAAATAATTTTATAAAAACTGCAACTAGTCCCAAAAAAAAAAGCGCCCCTCTACAGTTAGAAATTCATATGAGCACTTGGTTTTACTGGATGGAACCTCTGATTAATATCGGGCCATGAAAGGGGAAAGCAGATCATTTGGAAAAAATACTGTCAGACTAACTCCCCCTTTACTTTTATTTTTTTTTAAATATACAGCTCTGGCAAAAATTAACCCCTTCAAGACGCAGCCCTTTTTCGTTTTTGCGTTTTCATTTTTCGCTCCCCTCCTTCCCAGAGCCATAACTTTTTAATTATTCTGTCAATATGGCCATGTGAGGGCTTACTTTTTGCGGGACGAGCTGTACTTTTGAACGACATCATTGGTTTTACCATGTCTTGTACTAGAAAACAGGAAAAAAAATCCAAGTGTGGTGAAATAGCAAAAAAATTGCAATCCCACACGTTTTTTTGTTTGGCATTTTTGCTAGGTTCACTAAATGCTAAAACTGACCTGCCATTGTGATTCTCCATGTCATTACGAGTTCATAGCTAAAAAAATAACCTAGACATGTTTGGTGTCTAAGTGGTGAAAAAAAAATTCCAAACTTTGCTATAAAAAAAAATTGCGCAATTTTCCAATACCCGTAGCGTCTCCATTTTTCATGATCTCAGGTCGGGTGAGGGCTTATTTTTTGCTTGCTGAGTTGATGTTTTTAACCCCTTTACCTACAAGGGTGGTTTGCACGTCAATGACCAGGCCAATTTTTACAATTCTGACCCCTGTCCCTTTATGAGGTTATAACTCTAAAACGCTTCAACGGATCCTGGTGATTCTGACAATGTTTTCTCGTGACATATTGTACTTCATGATAGTAGTAAAATTTCTTTGATATTACCTGCTTTATTTGTGGAAAAAAACGGAAATTTGGTGAAAATTTTGAAAAATTCGCAATTTTCCATATTTGAATTTTTATGCAATTAAATCACAGAGATATGTCACACAAAATACTTAATAAGTAACATTTCCCACATGTCTACTTTACATCAGCACAATTTTGGAACCACATTTTTTTTTGTTAGGGAGTTATAAGGGTTAAAAGTTGACCAGCTATTTCTCATTTTTACAACACCATTTTTTTTTTTCAGGGACCACATCTCATTTGAAGTCATTTTGAGGGGTCTATATGATAGAAAATACCCCAGTGTGACACCATTCTAAAAACTGCACCCCTCAAGGTGCTCAAAACCACATTCAAGAAGTTTATTAACCCTTCAGGTGTTTCACAGGAATTTTTGGAATGTTTAAAGGGAACCTGTCACCCCGTTTTTTCAGATTGAGATAAAAATACTGTTAAATAGGGCCTGCGCTGTGCGTTACAATAGTGTATGTAGTGTACCCTGATTCCCCACCTATGCTGCGAAATACATCGGTGGGGGCGGCCATCTTCCTGTTTGCATCTCGGCTTCAGGAAAATGGCCACCGCGATCTCCATCTGCGCACGCGCGGCATTCCGCGGCCATTTTCCTAAAGCCCCGTGCAGCAGAGCACTCCATCTGCGCACGCGCGGCCTCAGGAAGATGGCCGCCCCCACCGATGACAAGGGTAATAGCGTCACACGCTTTTTCTTCACGTGCGCGCAGTGGATTCGGCACTTGGACATGCGCACACCACTACGCCACAAACGGAAAGCTGGGGAAGAAACAGCGATGTCACCACGCCCACCTGACCAGCCTGATTGACAGGCGAAAACTGTGACTTTGGTAATGTATTTCGTAGCATAGGTGGGGAATCAGGGTACACTACATACACTATTGTAACGCACAGCGCAGGCCCTATTTAACAGTATTTTTATCTCAATCTGAAAAAACGGGGGTGACAGGTTCCCTTTAAATAAAAATGAACATTTAACTTTTTTTCACAAAAAATTTACTTCAGCTCCAATTTGTTTTACTTTACCAAGGGTAACAGGAGAAAATGGACCCCAAAAGTTGTTGTACAATTTGTCCTGAGTACGCCGATACCCCATATGTGGGGGTAAACCACTGTTTGGGCGCATGGGAGAGCTCGGAAGGGAAGGAACGCCGTTTGACTTTTCAATGCAAAATTGACAGGAATTGGAGAGCCACTGATGTGCCTAAACATTGAAACCCCCCACAAGTGACACCATTTTGGAAATTAGACCCCCTAAGGAACTTATCTAGAGGTGTGGTGAGTACTTTGACCCACCAAGTGCTTCACAGAATATTATAATGCAGAACAGTAAAAAAAAAAAATCATTTTTTCACAAAAATCATTTTTTTGCCCCCAATTTTTTATTTTCCCAAGGGTAAGAGAAGAAATTGGACCCCAAAAGTTGTTGTACAATTTGTCCTGAGTACGCCGATACCCCATATGTGGGGGTAAACCACTGTTTGGGCGCATGGGAGAGCTCGGAAGGGAAGGAGAGCAATTTGACTTTTCAATGCAAAATTGACAGGAATTGAGATGGGACGCTGTTGTGAATTCCGCTCTTGGGCTCCCTCCGGTGGTTGTAAGTGGCACTTTTGTGAGTTCTGCTCTTGGGCTCCCTCTTGTGGTTTCTAGTGGTATGGCTGCTCCTTGGAGTTAGCTGTCATCAGCTGCCTCCATTTATAGTCTCTTCTGCTCGGCTATTCAAGTCTGGCTCTATCTTCAGCCAGTGCCACTTGTAAATGGTTCCTGGTTGGATTCACATCTCTTTGGAGTTCCCTGTTATCCTGACCAGTTCAGCTAAGCTAAGTTTTTGCTTGCCCTTTTCTGTCCATAGATTGTGGACTTATCCATTCTGTGCTTTCTATGTTTGTCCAGCTTATCAGTGTTAATTAATTCTGTCTTGCTGGAAGCTCTGGGAGGCAGATTTGCCCTCCACACCTTTAGTCAGGTGTGGAGATTTTTTGTAAACTCTGCGAGGATTTTTGTAGTGTTTTATACTGACCGCACAGTATTCCATCCTGTCCTATCTATTTAGTTAGACTGGCCTCCTGTGCTCATCCTGGTTTCATTCTGTGTATGTCTTTTCCCTCTCCACTCACACTCATTATTTGTGGGGGGCTAATCTATCCTTTGGGGATTTTCTCTGAGGCAAGATAGCTTTCCTGCTTCTATCTTTAGGGGTAGTTAGCTCTTAGGCTGTGACGAGATGCCTAGGGAGAGTTAGGAGCATTCCACGGCTACCTCTAGTGTTGTGTTGAGCTTAGGGACTGCGGTCAGTACAGTTACCACGTCCTTCAGAGCTCGTTCCATGTTGCTCCTAGACCACCGTATCATAACAGGACGCCATGTTGCATTTGGAGAGCCACTGATGTGCCTAAACATTGAAACCCCCAACAAGTGTCACCATTTTGGAAATTAGACCCCCTAAGGAACTTATCTAGATGTGTGGTGAGCACTTTGACCCTCCAAGGGCTTCACAGAAGTTTATAATGCAGAGCCGTAAAAATAAAACAAAAATTTTTTCCCACGAAAATTATTTTTTAGCCGCCAGTTTTGTATGGAAATAAATAAAAAAAATTATTTTTCCCTAACTAAGGGGGTGATGAAGGGGGGTTTGATTTACTTTTATAGCAGGTTATTTAGCGGATTTTTATGATTGGCAGCCGTCACACACTGAAAGACGCTTTTTATTGCAAAAAATATTTTTTGCGTTACCACATTTTGAGAGCTATAATTTTTTTCATGTTATAGTGTAAGATCACTGATCTGACACTTTGCTGTGCAATGTGTCAGATCGGCGATCTGACGTGCACTGCTCCTGGCTTCCCGGCGCCTGCTCTGAGCAGGCGCTGTGAAGCCACCTCCCTCCCTGCAGGACCCGGATGCCGCGGCCATCTTGGATCCGGGCCTGCAAGGAGGAGGAGGAGGTAAGAGACCCTCGGAGCAACGCGATCACACCACGTTGCTGCGGGGGTCTCAGGGAAGCACGCAGGGAGCCCCCTCCCTGCGTGATGCTTCCCTATACCGCTGGCACACCGCGATCATGTTTGATCGCCGTGTGCTGGGGGTTAATGTTCCGGGGGCGGTCCGTGACGGCTCCTGGCACATAGTGCCGGATGTCAGCTGCGATAGGCAGCTGACACCCAGCCGCGATCAGCCGCGCTCCCCCCCGTGAGCGCGGCTGATCGCTATGACGTAGTATCCCGTCGAGGGTCAGATAGGCCCAGGTCACCTCGACGGGATAGTACGTCCAAGGTCAGAAAGGGGTTAATGATACCATTTTGGTGCAGATTAATTCTTTTGATTGCCCGATATTGCATTTTAATGCAATGTCCCAGCGACCAAAAAAAGTTAATTCTGGCGTTTTGAATTTTTTTCTCGCTACGCCGTTTAGCGATCAGGTTAATCCTTTTTTTTTATTATTGATAGATTGGGCGATACCAAATATGTGTAGGTTTGATTTTTTTATTGTTTTATTTTGAATAGGCGAAAAGGGGGTGATTTAAACTTTTATATTTTTTTATTTTTTTCATATTTTTTTAAAACATTTTTTTTTTTGCCATGCTTCAGTAGCCTCCATGGGAGACTAGAAGCTGGCATAGCCTGATTGGCTCTGCTACATAGGAGCAATCCTCAGATCACCTCTATGCAGTAGAATTACAGGCTTCCTATGAGCGCAGACCACAGGGTGGCGCACACAGCAAGCCGGCATCAACAACCAGAGAGGTCTAAAGGAGACCTCTGGTTGTTATGTAGACGCATTGCTGACCCCCCAATCATGTGATGGGGGTCGGCGATGCATGCATTTCCGTTCTGATGGCCGGAAGCGTTAGTAAGGCTACGTTCACATTGGCGTTCCGCCAATGTGCGTCGCTGTTGCGCCGGCGACGCAGCGGCGACGCGCCCCTATGTTTAACATAGGGGACGCGTGCGTTTTTAGGGTGGCGTTTTTCGACACTTGCGTCGTTTCCGACGCTAGCGTCGGACGCAAGAAAATGCAACAAGTTGCATTTTCTGTGCGTCCGATTTTGGTCAAAAAACGATGCACGCGTCGCAAAACGCGCTTTTTCGTGCGTCGCGTCGCCGACGCAGGGCGGCGCAACGCTAGTGTGAACGTAGCCTTAAATGCCGCTGTCAGCGTTTGACAGTGGCATTTAACTGGTTAATAGCAGCGGTTGTATCGCGATTCCACCTGCCGCTATTGAGCGCACATGTCAACTGTACAAAACAGCTGACATGTCGCGACTGATGTGGGCTCAGCGCTGGAGCCCACATCAAAGTGGGATACACGACATGTGCAGTACTAGTATGGCGCATGACGCGAAGGGGTTAAAAGACCACTGCAAAATTTTCAGTTTGTCTGATTTCTCTCTTTATAGGTATATTTTTGAGTAAAATGTAAATTGCTCTTTTATTCTATAAACTACTAACAACATGTCTCCGAAGTTCCAAGCAATACATTTTGTACTTAATTTCTGAAAATGAGAAAGTCAAAATAACAAAAAGATTCATTGCTTGCAGACCTCAAATAATGCAAAAAAAAAAAAAAAAAAACAAGTTCATAATCATTTAGAAAAAGCAATACTAATGTTTTAACTCAGGAAGAGTTCAGAGATCAATATTTTGTGGAATCATCATGATTTTTATTCACAGCTTTCATGCGTCTTGGCATGCTTTCCACCAGTCTTCCACGCTGCATTTGGGTGACCTTATTCCACTCCTGGTACAAAAATTTAAGTAGTTCTTCTTTGATTGATGGATTGTGACTATCCATCTTCCTCTTGAATACATTCCAAAGGTTTTCAAATGGGGTTCAGGTCTGGAGATTGGGCTGGCCATGATAGGGATTTGATGTGGTGGTCTTTCATCCACACCTTGATTGAGCTAGCTGTGTGGCATGCCGCATTGTCCTGCTGGAAAAAAAACAGTCCTCAGAGTTGGGGAACATTGCCTGAGCAGAAGGAGTCAACTGTTTTTCCAGGATAACCTTGTATGTGGCTTGATTAATACTCGAGTGTATACAGTATATGAATTTGGCATTTCCGCAGAATAACGTTATATTATTGGTGAATGCAATAAAATTAAAAAAAAAAAAAAACACAAAAAAATGCAGAATTGCTGTTATGTTCCAGATCCAATCCCCAAAAACTGCTTATATTAGATTTACCCCAAAATATACAACTTGTAGCTATATGAGGGCTTGTTTTTTGGGGTTAACCATTACTCTTGTTACTTGACTTTGAACTTGCACAAGATAAACTAAGTCTCTCTCATCAGTTAGTGTCCAAAACTATTTCTGCACACTAATGTAGTTTTAATGTGTGATCTGACTAGTACGAGTGCCAAGTGCTAGTACTCTTTTCCCATAGTGCACATCTATAAACCTTTTGATGCTTTTGCCTTTTTTGGGGGGCTGATGAGTGGGAGGGGGGATGTGATCGATTGGCCTGTCTGGTTTTTAATACCCAATACTGAAACCTGATGGACAGATTATGCCCCAGCACTGGTAGATGCAAAAAAAACCATAACCACAACTTATTACTACATGAAACCAGGGTCTAAGGGGTATCGTTTCTCCTTATGGAGAGTGACATACCATCTCTGGCTTGTCAAGGTAAGGAGGCTTATTCGCCGTGCAATGCTCCTCTGGGAAATATAATATGCAAATTGCCTCTTCTGAGAAAAAGAGGACCACCATGTCTGCGAATTGAGATACTAATTTGGCTTTTATCCTAAGTCATATTGCACGACTCGTTAAAAAGTTGATTGTGACTTGTAGGATCGCTACTTCCAACAGGTGGCGCTATAGAGTTTAAGTCCTCTTTTTCTCAGAAGAGGCAATTTGCATACATGAAACCATGCATTTATTCCACTGGCATCTCCTATCCAAAGGACTTTGAAGCACTAATAGAAGACTAGGATCAATCAACAGTACGTTCTCTTACAGCAAATTGCAGGAGGAACCTATTGGTGGGACTAGATCAGAATCCCTTGGTCCAAAAACACCAAGGTTACTTACGGCAGCAAGTTTAACCAGAATCCATGACAGCACACCTGAGAGAGGGATCCGCCCAGCCAGGACAAGAACCTACTGAAATAATAGGGCAGCACCTCTCTCCCTCTTTATTTGGTTACAGACCATGAGAAGACCTCCCGGTTAATTTTACAAATATAACCAACACCACATCATAAACACACACAGACTATAGTGCACAACCATAAGGTGAAAGGGGGGGGGGGGGGGGGAAATATACGGGTGCTGTCATGAGCTACCAGTAAATAACCATGATGTATTCCCTTCACTCATGACAGCACAATCTGAGAGACTTTTGGAGACCACTTAGGGAGGGAACACCGCTTGCAGCACCCTTCTACCAAAGGTTAAGTCAGCAGAGGAGGATAGATCCAATCTATAGTGTCTAAAGAAGGTGGATGGTGAGTACCAGGTAGCGGCCTTACAGGTTTTAGCAATCGATACCTCTGCTTTCTTTGCCCACGAGGTCACCAAGGCTTTGATGGAGTGAGCCTTGATGCCATCAGGGATCGGAGCACCACTAGCAGAGTAAGCTACACTAATGGCCTCCTAATCTACCTGGGAATGATACCCTTTGACACCCCATAACCCTTCCTACTACCCTTGAAGGCTATGAATAGGGACTGAGTCTTTCTCCACTGGCTAGTCACAGATATATACTCAAACAGTGCCCTTCTAACATCAAGATTATGAAACTTCCACTCTCCCGGATTCTTAGGGCTAGTACAGAAGGAGGGTAACACAATCTCTTGACTTCCATGAAACGTTAAAGCCACCTTGGGAACATAAGCTGGATCAGGTCTTAACACAACTCTGTCCTCTTATATATTTGAGTATAAGGAGGATTTATAGAAAGCCTGTAAGTCACTCACCTTACAGGCTGATGTTAGAGCCACTAACATGAAGTTCAGTTCCAATGGGGAAACACTCAGGATTGGGATTGGTCTGGATCTATCGCAGGAATTTAAGAACCTTGCCACCCATGTATTAGCCACAATGGTACAACTATACAATCCACCCAAGGCAGACACCTGGACCTTAAGGGTACTAGTAGCCAACCCCAGTTCAAACCCCAACTGCAGGAACTCTGGAATAGGACCAATTGGAGGCTTCTGGTCTAATGGCTTTCCTAAAAATTCCAATAATTTTCTACATGTCCTGCCATAGATTTTTATTGTTATGGGTTACTCTTTAGCAAGGTGGAAACTAGCCCTGGTAAAAAAAAAAAACAAAACTGCTACTCAGTAGTGCCCTTTCAAATTCCACGCTGCTAGATGGAAGCCCTTTACTTGGGTGTGGAATATTGGCCCCTGAATGAGAAGGTCCAGGATCTCCGGCCAGATCCATAGGTCTGATAGAAACATTGTCCTTAATAGGGATAGCCATGGTCTTTTTGGCCAGAAGGGGGCAATCATAATAACTCTCGCCTGTTCTTCCCCGATTTTCCTCACGACCCCTGGAATCATGGCTACTAGAGGAAAGGTGTAAGCAATCCTGAAATTCCAGGGAATTTGGAGAGAATCTACTGCAAATGGGTTTTCTCTGGCGTTCAGAGGACAGAACTTTTTTACCTTCCTGCTGTGTATGTTGGCAAACAGATCTATAGATGGACTATCTGCTGGAACACTCTGGGGCTTAGGGCTCATTCCCGTGTTTTAGTATGTTGCGGCTTAGAAAGTCTGCCTCAACGTTCTCTGCTCTTATGTGTAGTGTCGTAAGGGACAAGAGATATTGTTCTGCCACCTGGAGGATGTTGTTTGCTGCTGCCATTAGGGAGTAGAACCTTGTCCCCCCCCTGGTGATTGATGTATGCCACTGTGGCCCAGTTGTCTGACATAATGCGGACATGGCGACCCAAGAGGAGAGGGAGAAAGTTTTCTAGAGCCCTTTCTAGCGCCCACAGTTCTTTTAGATTTGAGGATTTCTTTAGCTCCGGAGGTACCCAAGAAACCCTGAATTGCCTGACCTCTCAGGTGTACCCCCCCAACCGATGATCGCATCTTTCGTGATTATGTAACTTACTGGACTTTCTAATAGAACTCCTGATGTCAAGTTCACCCAGTTTGTCAACCATCTGAGGGAGTTTCTGACCTCTGAAGAAAGATCTACCGTCCCTTCTAAACGCTCTTATAGCGATCGTTGTGCGGACAGTATTTCCTATTGCAGTTGCCTGGTATGGAATTGGCCTCATCTGATTGCTGGGATACAAGATGATAAGGTTCCCAACAGGGACATTATATTCCTCAGGGACATCTGGGGAAGTTCTAAGTCTGCCGAGGTTAGGTTCACCACCTTCTCTACCTTGTCGTCAGGCAAGAAACAAGCCTGCAGCTTGGAGTTCAGGACAAGGCCCAAGAAGGTCTGCACCCTTAGGGGTTCGTAGCCTTGATTTAGAGTTATCATCCAGTCCATTTCTTGTAAGGCCACTGACACCTCTTTCAACTGCGCAGCACAGTGCTCCTCAGACCTTCCTACAATCAGAAAGTCATCCAGATAAGGAATGATAACTATGTTCTGTATACGGAATTAGGCAGTCATCTTCGCTATCACTTTATTGAATACTTTTGGGGTTGAGCGTCCAAAGCTCGGAACTGAAAATGTCTGACTTCGCCTTGAATGTACAGGGCTACCCTAAGGTTTTTCAGATGGCCCGGATGGATTGAGAAGTGATAGCATTTTTTACGTCAACCACCACCATAAAACAATTGTACATCATACTGGGAACAGGGAAAGGGATTAGTGGTGCATCACTGGAATCCTGATGAACACAAGTGCCAGGAACAAGTGGCTGGATACCATTCATTAGCAATAGCAAAAAAAAGGAGAAAAAAGTTCCAGCATCAGGAGTCTCTTCATAAAAATCTTCAATTTTATTTTCAGGTCAAGAAA
This sequence comes from Ranitomeya imitator, assembly GCF_032444005.1. Classification (NCBI taxonomy): domain Eukaryota; kingdom Metazoa; phylum Chordata; class Amphibia; order Anura; family Dendrobatidae; genus Ranitomeya; species Ranitomeya imitator. Next base: position 574,339,259 of record NC_091284.1, on the reverse strand, counting down.
AAAGAAAAAAAAACATCATGCGGGTACACAGCCCCTAAACGCCTGATGCATTTCGAACAAAGTTCTTCGTCATAGGCATGTCTATGCTATAGAACAATTGTGATGGAGAAATTTTATGGCCGTACTCACTGACTCCATTTTGAAGGTATGATTTTTTTACCCAGCAATTGAGACCTCTGAGATCTATGATGGTTCTGAATGAGCCATCAGGCTTTTTTTTTTATCAAAAAGAGTGGGAATAAAATCCCCTTCCTTTTTTTTTTTTTCGCCCAGTACCTCACATAAGACATGTTTGTCCACTAGGCCTAGAATCTCTGTCTCTAGAGCAAGTTGTTCTCCTACCGATCTTCTGATGGGGGTTACTACAAATTTTTGATACGGCAGATGGTGAAACTCTATCCTTCCCTCACTATATTTAGGACCCAGATGCTGGAGGAGATGTTCTCCCAGGCCTGAACAAAGATGGAAAGCCTCCCCCTTACTGCTGTTCTGATGTCATTGTGAAGACTTTTTGAAAGTGGAGAAAGGACTGCCGAACATGAATCCAGACTCCTTTTTTCCTCCATCTTCTGGGGTTTGGCGACTTGTCATGTGATTAATGGGCGGTATGTATGACAGAGGTGGGTGGCCCTGTGATGGAAGCCTGGGCGTGTTTTTCTCAGCAGATCTACTGCTGAGAGTTTTACTATACACTGGGAGGCTTCCAGGTGACGTGGAGAGATGGGTGGGTCCAGTCACCTACATACCTGCCCAAAGGGGTATGTCTCAACACCTATGATGGTTGTGTTTGAGGAACTGCGGTGATGTCACGATCACCTGACTAGCCATGTGATGGGTACCTGGGTGTGGTTACAACTATGTAATGGAGGTGTGTTTGGCAAATGGGTGTGAGTGTTTGGGAGTCTGTCAGTGTGGACAGATTTCCATGTGTCCAGGCTGGACACTACAGAGTGGTCTGTGTGCAGTGAAGAAGTGTTCCTGCTTGTGTGGCTAGAGACCAAAACCTGCTTGCTGGACATCGCACATCCTGGGAAGCAGTGCTGGCTAGTCTGAGCCAGAGGAAGGAGTTCAGTGAGATACCTTCAGAGTGGAGGGTCTGACAACCGTGAGTGATCCTGACCAGGGTCAGTGAGAAGTGTTTGTGGGATACCTTTGAGGTTAAGAGGCATCCAGGAACCTGTGTGGCCGACACCAACAGATAACGGACAGGAATCCATGTAATGCTGACCGGGGTCAGCGAGAGACTGTTTTTTCTATAGAGCCGAACGTGTAACGAACAGTGTACTGGTTGCTGCATATTACCAAGTTTCTGAGGTTTATGATGTTTACTAATCAACCAAATGGACGTTTTTGTTTTTTTTTTAAACCCAGAGTGTCCCAGCATATGCCTTAATGACCAGCGAAGCGAGTAATCCCCGTCCACAGATAGTGTGGGACGTTACAATTGGTGCTAGGCTGCAGGCAACGGTCCAGGAAGCACGTGTGCAGGTGTTTGCTGTGGACGAGCGGGTCCATGATTTATTTTTTCTTCAAGGCAACTTGCTGTGGCCCGGTGGGGCCATGAAGACTGAAGGCGTCTGGCTGTAACTTGGCGGGGTTACGAAGGTGGTCAACATCCTCAACGTAGAGTCGTCTGGAGGTCCGCAAAGCCGTCTGGAGGTTTACAGAGCTGTGCAATGCAGTTGCAGCAGGAGCTGCAGTAGCAACCGCAGGAGCCTCACCGAGGAATTTTTGGGGTGCACACCCCGACTGGATTACCCAGTCATGCACTGCGGTGCCACCGTGTCCTAGGGGCGAGCCACACGCACGCCCTGACCATATTACCCAGTCATGCACCACTGCACCATTTGCGCATGGGGGCGCCCCCATAAAATGCGTGCGCACCCACTACCGGACGCCAATGACAGACCCTTGTCAGCTGCTTGTACCCTGGCTGAAGAAGATTCCGGCAGAGGCAGCATGCAGCGATCCTCTTCTCTGTTGCCTCTCCTCACACACCCTAAAGGCCCACTGACCTCAGCGGTGGTGCCTCAGGATACCGCATTGGCCGTGGCAGGGGATCACTGTCCGGATTGGTCTAGCAGAGCCTGGCATCCCCTGGTCTCAGCCCCAGCGGCTGCATGTACCCGGGCTGGAGAAGATTCCGGGAGAGGCAGCATGCAGCAGTCCTCTTCTCTGCTGCCTCTCCCTGAACACACTAAAGGCCCAATGACCTCAGCGGTGGCATCTCAGGATACCGAACCAGCCGAGGCAGGGAACACCCACTGCCTGGATCAGCCTGTCATCCCACGACAATCCTCAGGCATGTTCCTTGTATGCCGACTGTAGGTTCTCAGGCAGGGAGAGGAAACCAACTGATGTGGGAGAGAGGTGCTGCCCTTTTTATCTGTAAGTTCCTGTCCTTGATGGCCGGATCTCCTCCCTCCGTGGTGCAGTTATGGGCGAAGAAGAAAATTAAATTTTACAGTACCAGCTAAATTAATCAGATTTCTGAAATTTGCTTATTTTTTCCTTGAACCAAAGTGGTTTTAGAAATCTTCAGGCATGTCAAATGTTTTTCACCCATTCATATAAATTGGAAAAAAAACAAAGACCTAAAAATGTTCTGAAAAGCTAGTAAAAAAATAAGCAGATTTTAAACAGCATTATTCCTGCCAACGCTTGAGTACTTGCAGGAGATTTGTCTGCAGCAAAAAACAAATGTGTGCATATACCCTATTACTACAGGTGACCCCATAAATTCCACTTGCCTCAATTATGCATAACTTTAGGTCATTATTTGCAGTAACACTTTGTGGCCTCTAATATGTTGAAAAGACAAAGATCAATTCCAGTCCTAGAATTAACAAACAATGGTCCAATGTAACAGTACAATGTTCATCCACAAATGGAACTTTAAATGAGTTGGCTATATGCACGGTCTCGTAGCACTGCTGTTTCGGCTTTTCTCGGTCAACACCACTCCACACTAGGTCAGTGTCCAGGAGCAGTGTGCTAAACCTCTATTCTTACCAGCATCCATGGCTGCTTCCCTCCAGCTTCAGGACTAATGTGTAGTTTCCAGGTTTCTGAATGTTTTATCAGCCTCCATGGTTGGGCGGAGGGGTTTACAGTTACCATATTAGACTTTCCATGTTTATCTGTTGGTGTCCAATAATGTATACACAATATATGCTCTGTTTCTATTCAATTTATATACCATATTGGTATTCTAGTAGAATCATACCTATGCTAAGATTGTGTCTCATCTGTAACCCAGCCCCCTTGACTGCGTCCTCCAGTCTTTGAGAGGTTTATGTCATATGGTCTTGGCAGGGCTTGTTCAGAACATGTGCAGAAGAGCCAGCAGCAACCACCATTGGTCTGGTATGAGAAGCTTCAGTACAAGTGCACATTAATATAAGGATAGTGCAACTGTATATGCATTTGCTGGAGACAATGGCATCATGCATCCAGTGCAGTATGCCAGAAACTTCAGGTGGTTTGGCTGCATTGCTCATTTACCGAACTATTCAAATAGTGCAGAATCGGAACTGCACACGACTTGAAGTCTACATACCCTTTCAAAATAACTTGAATAAAACTATTTTTGTAGAACTGGCATGTCTGAGTATTTGCATGGACGACCGTATTCATGGCCTTATTAACCCCTGAATGATCAAGACACAATGATTTCTGCTTTACTTTTTCATCTTTGCTTCTCCGCTGAACAGCCCTAACTTTATTTTTTTCACTAATTATATTTTTGCCGTTGTTTGGGATGCATATAAATTACCATGCAACTTAGATTTTTTTTTCTTTGCATCACAATTAAACACAAAAAAGCCAAGGTTTATTTCTTTACTGTAATAAATATGCAATAAAATGTATTTTAAATAAACAATTAGAAACATTTTAATTTTGGGGAAGGGGCCTTTTATTGATTACTCCACAATTATTCACATTTTTTCTTTATTAAATTTGTTCCCACTATAAATGAAACATCCAAAAGAACCCAAAATCACAGGGAGAACATTTTTTCTTTATTAAATTTGTTCCCACTATAAATGAAACATCCAAAAGAACCCAAAATCACAGGGAGAGAAAATAGCCCACTACAGTGACCAAAGTCCCAGGTAGGGCTGATCGGGTATTTCTGGGACCCAGAAGCTCTGATATGTGAGAGGGAGACAGAGAAATCATATGATTGTCAGGTCATAAAGAAGCATTAGAGGTGCAGTTGTTTCCATTTAGTATATAATGCTCATAAGAGCGCTATATAGGACAGGATGAGAGAAGTATAATAAACCACTCCTGTCTACTCATAAGGTTCCCCAGCTGTTTCTCACAGAGAACTGACCTGATCCTACTAGATCCGCAAGAGTCTCTCTCTCTCTACAGTTCGGGTTCGCTCATCTGTGCTCCCTCCTCACCAATCAGATGTTGGATGTAGATAGCAAAACAGCACAACTCCATAAAGTTTAGTGACTGCAGCCAGGTAAAGAGGATCGGCCTACCTCTATTGAAGAGACTAGAAGATGACCTGCAGGGGCCGTCAGCGGTAACTTAACTGTACAGAGCTGTGCAGATGGTGATGTTTGGATGGGTGCTGGACCCCTAGTTATATTGCTGATCTATGAAAAAGGTATTTTTTTAATAACAATTTTTATTTATTTATTTTAACAGCACCATAAATTTACAATATATATGAAAAAAATCAACTATAAATTTATGATGAAAGAGTTTGCAACAGCTTACTTTTCACAGGGGGAGTTGTAGCTTTATTGGTACAATTTTGAGATGCATACTTTTTGATTGCCTATTTATTCTTACTTTTTTTTTCAGGGTGGGAAACAAGTGAAGGGTGACAAATTGTTTTGTTTTTTTTCACTTTTACACTTCTATGTATTTCTTCCCTAAAAGACTGGAACCAGCATTAGCTTGACTGCAGACACAGCACTGCAAAACTTCTGCATTGTGGTGTACTACAATTTAAACAGAGAAACACACACAAAAAAAAAATTAAAAAAAATCACATTCTGCACCTTATAAAGCCACTGCGCTAGCATTGACACTGGCTTGGTCCCCTGTTGCTCTTTGTTTACATGCCAGTGGTGATGTTGCCAATCATTGCCAATAGTGGTGATGCCAGTAAGCAGGGTACATAAAGGCTAGAATCAATGATTGGCTGCTGCATGCCAAACAGAAAAACCAGAGGAAATTTTAACAGTTTTTTTTTTTTTTTTGGAAAGCTCTTTAGTAGAGGCGTTTTTATTTCAATGAGTGTTTTGAAGAAATGCAGACACATACCATTAGACTAAAGCATTTTATCTGACGATAATCTACATATAAAGCTCTACTACTGTATGATTATAGATCACGATTTGGTGATATGGCACCAAAAGTAAACCTGCCTTAAATGAACTTCAAAAAAAAAAAAAACCTGAAACATTTCTGTATGATTTGCTAATATAGCATGTGGTGTTAAAAGAAAAATAAGGAGCCATTACTTAGGTTCTTCAAAAGCCACGGGCAAATGAGATCTTAAACTATTAAAACATTATTTGTTCTATAGGGATTACCTATTACACATTTAATTTAGTCAAGCATGTCTGCTAAGAGGCATACAAATCCCACCATAGCTAATTTAAGAACTTACCAATTTCCCTTGCAATTCTGACAGCTTCATCTGCATCCTGTAAAAGCAGGAAATGAGACTCCCGTTAATCCCATCAGCCACTGCACTGTGTCCTAAGGGCAGTCATATATTGCACTACTGTCTCCTCCGATTCATTTAATGTTTGATTTTACAACCTTGTGACCTTGTTCATTCAGAGGAATGTAAAATTAATACCATAAGTGGAATGTAAATTCTAACCTCATCATTATTATACTGGCAGAGGAGAAAGCAAAGCGCCATCCAATCAGCTGACAGGAAGCCGCGCTGCCACTGAGAGATGGCCTTCTGCAGTGGCCGAAATGAAGTGATTAAATTTCAGAGTTTACAATCCATAATGGGCCATAAATCAGGGTATTAAACCTTGTCGCTAAAGCTTGTTCCTGTCTCCTCTCCTGCTTGCCTGTCATGTTTTCCATGAAGCTGTCAGCAGGGGGAGACGATTCTCTATTGTTTCAGATGCTGTTTGTGATGTCCTTTAATCAGAAGCTGGTAAAAATAAGGCAAATAGCTCGAATATATAAGAAAAAAGCAGGTTGATTGACGATACCATCAGCCATGAAAGCATTGATATCAAATAAATGACATGTATAAAAATATATCAATGTAGAAAAATGTATAAAATAAAATTGAATCCAGTCTAAATCAATATGTATAAATACATAATTATATACTTAAAAAAACACATATATATTACACATACACAAATATTTTATACAGATGCATATATATTATACACACGCAGACACACACACCTGAGAGTTCCAGATACATATACAGATTTTATATTAATACGCAAAGGTTTTTTCCCCAAGATTGATTATGTACATTTTTTTCCTTAGATAATATAAAAATGTCTTTCAAAAGGAAAAAAAAACAAAAAAAAGTTTCACTACTGTGTTAGGCTCCTGAAGAAAAAGGACCCAACAGGGGAAGTTGGCAAAAAATTTAATTTCCTTTCATTAACTAGTCTGCTCCACAATCGGTGCTTGTTAAGTTCAAAGCAGCCTTAAGAGCAACCTTAGCTTTAAGTCCTTTTACTCTGAGCGCTCACATCTGCTAATGAGATTTTTTTTTTTTTTGGTCCACAAAATAACAATTGTTTTTAAGCCACAGATAAATTCCCTTACAAGAATGTATAGGTTTACTGTTTTATTACACCTTGTTTTTTCTATGGGATGTTGGCTTAAAGGAATGAGATTCATGAATAGGGGGTCATTTAAGAAAGTTAGTGGTTTGTACACATTGAGTAGCAAGGACCTTTGTTCTTGCCTGTGACAGTTATGCGAGAATACTTCCCCTAATAGCCTCTCTGTCAGGAAGTGTTAAACCTTCCAAATGCAGACAATTAGACCCTCTCCAGCAATATGCAGCAATGACTGATGAAGAGGTGTGATTAGAGCACAAGTTGAGAACTTTCTGAATTTCTTTTTGCTTGCAAATTTGATTGTGCTGGGAAAACGCAATTAGCAAGCCAATTTATAGTTAGGTAAGGAAATTGTCTAATAACAGAAAATAAAGAGATTTTGTGAAAGTCACACAAAAAGGTTATTTGAGCTCTATCTTTAATGGCATGTTTCATTAATCAAGCAACTAATAATCTGGCATGGCTGTCCATTACAGACACCAATGATGCTGAAATAGGTAAAATTGTATTCTGTGCTTTCCCTTGGTTTGGTTTTTTTACTATAAATCTATTTAAAAAAAAAATTATCATCAGTGTGCTGGACCCCATTTTTACCATCAATGATTTTCTCATATGTCCAAATTAGAAAAAACAAAAAAAAATTGTCTTCACTTCTACCCATTACAATTTTAATCACAGACAGCACCTGCATTGTACACAGATCGCATCCGTGTGCAGTCTGTAATTTTCATTGACCCATACACTTGTGTGGATGATTTTTATCTGTGACTCGGATCAAAAACAGACAATTCTGCAGGATTTTTTTTGCAGACACATGCACAGCAAGACGACAGACATGTGAACAGCCCAATGGACTTTAATAGGTACATTTTGGAATCATGGAAAATATGGATAGAATAGATTTGTGAAAAATAGATGTATTCATTTTTATATACTTATCGCCTCAAGCTAATACATAATGCAGATTATTCTCCCAAGCATCACTTGTATGTAATATATATATATATATATATATATATATATACATATATATATATATATATATATATATATATATATACACATACACACATACATACATAGTATTTTCCGGCGTATAAGACGACCAACCAACTTTTCCAGTTAAAATATAAAATCTTCTCAAAAGTCGGGGGTTGTCTTATGTGCCGGGTGTCGTCTTATAGGGTGGGTGCGGAGCAATCTGCGGTCCAAGTATACAGTGGGGGGAGTGGTCCCGATGACAAGGTGAGGGAGCGCCTCACCAGGAAGGTGTAAGTGAAGCAAACTGTCAGCGTCTGGGATGCCAGGGTTATGCAAATAAGAGAGAGAGAGCGCGGTGCTGTGCCTAGAAAAACACTCCTTTCTCACTCATCTGGCTCACCCTTGTATCCTATTATCTGCTTCACTTACACCTTCCCGGTGAGGCGCCCCCTCACCTCGTCATTGGGACCGCTCCCCCCACAATATGCGGCGACCGCAGATTACTCCGCACCTGCCCTATAAGACGACACCTGGCGTAAAAGACAATACCGGACTTTTGAGAAGATTTTCAAGGGTTAAAAAGTAGTCTTATACGCCAGAAAATACAGTGTAAAATATATATATTATATATATAATATTTGGAATTAAGCTTTTAATACTACACCAGTAGCCACAGTCCTTACAAAAACTTTCAAGCATCTACTACTGGGACCAAAAACATTTGAAATAAATTAAATATTTAAATTGAAAAGGAAAACAATATTTACGTCCTGGACCAGTGCTGCTACTACATACTCATTTCTGAATCCTCCTGGCATCAACATCCAGCGGAGTTATTGTGTGTGTACTGCAGCTGCTCCGTAACCGTCGATTGGCTGCAGCGTTCACATTTAGTTTGTGACAAAATGTGAATGCGGAAGCTGATCACCTGCAGCTTCAGTGCTCATGTGATGACCGCTCTGGATGTTCATGGGGGTTCATCAAGAAAAGCAGCTCTGCTGAGTACAGAGGTGCAGGTGAGTGTTATGGTTTTTACCTCATTTATCTGGTCTCATTAGTAAGAGATTTATAGGATTTATAGGATGATCTGCAGCCGCACTGCAAGCACAGCTAATAACAGCTTGATTTATCAAAAAGGCAATAGAAAGACGTTAAAAAAAACTTACATATATCTAATATGTCCATAATTTTAAATGTTTGAAAAGATTATCCATGAAGCGTATGGAGATTCCTAGTTGAACGCTTGTTTTCAGGAACAATAAATGAGTATACAAAAATAATTCAAGGACATTCCTTTTTTACCTTTAGTTATGGCAGATGCCCAAGAGATAATTACAGCAGTTACACAGGATGGAAATGTCACGAATCCTGACACAGTTAGCAATAGTACAACCACATTAAACAGGAATTATCATATACACACAATCCTAATTTACAATTAGTTCATTTCTTAGTGATGTGCAAAATTAATCAGGCATGGAAATTAGGCAAAATGAGCATTGCATGGCAAATATTATCAGGGCTTAGGCAAACAAAATAAGTAGTTAAACATTCCACGAGAATTCCCCATTACCACCCATAATCACCAAGTCAATTTAAGCTTTTAGGAGGTGTATTTAATTACAATTATTTTTCTTCATGTTAAATCTTTTATACGTATAATGATATGTGTGCAGATTTAAACTTGGCTTAGTTCTGCTCAATTATCGCATTTACTTTTCCTCAAAAAAACACACATATACAAAATATAGGACGCCGGCAGACGTGTCAAACAGCGGCTTTCTCAAAGAGCACACATGAGCAGTAGGCCAAGAGAGTGCTCCTGTGTATGTATTTTTCGGCCAACAGCCATCTATAGCCAACCTCAGGGTGGCTCTACTCTTCAGACTATGGATGTTCAAAAGACATCTCTCCAGAATCCCCCTTAAGGTACCGTCACACTTAGCGACGCTGCAGCGATACCGACAACGATCCGGATCGCTGCAGCGTCGCTGTTTGGTCGCTGGAGAGCTGTCATACAGACCGCTCTCCAGCGACCAACGATCAGGGGAAAGACTTCGGCATCGTTGAAACTGTCTTCAACGATGCCGAAGTCCCCGGGTAACCAGGGTAAACATCGGGTTACTAAGGGCAGGGCCGCGCTTAGTAACCCGATGTTTACCCTGGTTACCATCGTTAAAGTAAAAAAAACAAACGCTACATACTTACCTACCGCTGTCTGTCCCCGGCGCTGGGCTTCTCTGCTCTGGCTGTGAGCACAGCGGCCGGAAAGCAGAGCGGTGACGTCACCGCTGTGCTCTGTTTTCCGGCTGCCCGCCGCTCACAGCCAGAGCAGAGAAGCACAGCGCCGGGGACAGACAGCGGTAGGTAAGTATGTAGCGTTTGTTTTTTTTACTTTAACGATGGTAACCAGGGTAAACATCGGGTTACTAAGCGCGGCCCCCCTCTTCCCCCCTCCTTCACAATGGCTAAAATCAGTAGGGGGGATTTTTAACAAGCTGTATTTAAACCTGGATCACAGCTACAGCAGCAATTCAGGGCTCATTTTTGGGGCACACAACCAATTTTCTCATAAGAGCTCCATCTGTGTTTTTTAGAACTTTTGTACTGGCAGAATGGAAAAGATGACTAAACTTTTTTTTTTTTTAATTCTCTCCACATTCGAGAAAAACTGATGCCACCCTGAAAAAAGTCTGACCAAATCACAGTAGCGTATGGCATCTGATGCTAGAGCATGGGATGCGATATGCTAATGAACCTTGGCTCCAGTTTTGCTGGGAATGAGAGCCGAGTGTCAGTGCTCTGATCCTCTCGCAGGAATGGGTTCATACTCATTCGCGAGAAAAACGGACGAGTGCAATACGATGAAACAATGGATTGCACTCTGAGTAGATTATTCTATGAGTCCTTGCTCATCTGCAATTTTTTACTCAGATCGGACTGAGAAAAAAAATTGCAGCATGCTACGATTGTCCTCGTGTATCGGACGAGACTCGCCAATGCAAGTCAATGTGTGAGAAAAAAAAATTTGCGCAGCACACGGACCATACGTGTGCCATCCAATTTTTATGCACCCATCTCCTTGAAAACCCGACATTTAATCAACCGCGTACAGTAAAATCACAGCGTGATCCGACTGAATAGGAAAGAATAGATATTTATACATAGGTAAATAGGTAAATCAAGCACAGTGATACTGTTGTTTTAAACCAGGTATTGGTTCTTTTGGCAGTGTGGACAGGTGCCAAGTCCTGCTGGAGAATTACATTTCCATCTCCAAAAAGCTTGTCGGCAGAGGGAAGCATGAAATGCTCTACAATTTCCTGGTAGATGGCTGCGCTGACTTTGGTCTTGATAAAACACAGTGGACCTGGACCTACACCAGCAGTTGACATGACTCCCCAAACCATCACTGATTGTGGAAACTTCACACTAGATCTTAGAAATCAAGATCCCAGAGTCTGCAGGAAGAGTGGAGAGGCCACCATCCAAGCTGATTGAGGTCTAGTGTGAAGTTTCCACAATCAGTGATGGTTTGGGGAGCCATGCCATCTGCTGGTGTAGGTCCACTGTGTTTTATCAAGACCAAAGTCTGGACACACCTGCCCCTGGACCTCTGGTTTGCACACATGTGGTGATCTCGCTTATGCAGATTTTTCTTGAGATCCCCACTTTAAATATGGTTGTCTGTGGCGGCTTTTCATCAAGCCCGGTTACCCCTATACCACCGGGGTGCCTGGCTTAGGCTAGGGTCACATTGCGTTAGTGCAATCCGTTTAGCGCTAGCAGATTGCGCTAACGCAATGTTTTTACCGGGGCCGCGTTCCGGGGTCGCGGTAACGTCCCCGCTCTCGCAGATCCCCGATCTGCGAGAGCGGGGAACGGACCGCGGGCGCGCCTCGGACGCTGCAAGCAGCGTCCGCGGCGCGCCACAAAACACCGGCGCGTCGCTAGCGCGTGCCGAACATGGTACGCGCTAGTGCTGTGCGTTCCCATTGCCGTGAATGGGCGCGCTAACGGACGCGTTGCACGGCGTTAATTTCGCCGTGCAACGCTGTCCGTTAGCGCGTTCCCATTAACGCAATGGGAACCTAGCCTTAGTCTCTCCTGTTTTGGTCCACATCCTTTCTCTGCTACTTGCGGAATTGTTTAGCAGAAGCTCAGCTCCAGGCTGTCCAGGTAACCTGTATATTCGGAGATTCACACATTTGTCCTTGGATCTTCATGCATAATTTGTACCATTGGTTGTTGTTGGGAGGTATTTCTACTCTGTGTTAGGGCATTTCTAAACTCTTATTCCAAATTTTGAGTGTTTTATTACACATTGATCCTCCCTATTATACTCCATTTATAGATATTGACTACTACAGGTTTTTACTCAGTTTGTGTGGAGACTTTGAGCATGCTGAGATACCACTTCTTATATTTTTTGTCATTAATACGTATTTCTTGATTTGAACTGCATGTTAGTGGGCCATAAAGAAGATTTATATTTGTCTTGCCACTGTGCATAGTGCTTCGGTAATTTTGCATGTAACTTTCACAGTTTATAGCACTGTATGCACTTTATTTTTTGGTGCTGCCATGTCCGGTGGGGAAGATCCCATTACGGGTTCCACAAAATGAGATTGTTTTTAAGTGTTTTTAATATGTTTTTGCGGTGTAGTGCTTTGGTTGACTCAATGAAAAAAAAAATGTTTTACTTATTTCTTATATTAATGGTGGTCCCTATATATAGCATGTTTCTTTCCCCGTCTCTTCTGTTGTTCCAATATTGATGCTTTAGGTAGATCCCTTTGTCTTATATTGGTTGATGGTGCCCTCTATTTTTTTGCTTTATATTATGAAGACCAAAGTCAGCGCAGCCGTCTACCAGAAAATTTTACAGCACTTCATGCTTCCCCCTGCCGACAAGCTTTTGAAGATGGAAATTTCATTCTCCAGCAGGACTTGGCACCTGTCCACACTGCCAAAAGTACCAATATCTGGTTTAAAGGGACACTGTCACCTGAATTTGGAGGGAACAATCTTCAGCCATGGAGGCGGGGTTTTGGGGTGTTTGATTCATCCTTTCCTTACCCACTGGCTGCATGCTGGCTGCAATATTGGATTGAAGTTCATTCTCTGTCCTCCATAGTACACGCCTGTGCAAGGCAAGATTGCTTTGTGCAGGCATGTACTACGGAGGACAGAGAATGAACTTCAATCCAATATTGCAGCCAGCATGCAGCCAGCGGGTAAGGAAAGGGTGAATCAAACACCCGAAAACCCCGCCTTCATGGCTGAAGATTGTTCCCTCCAAATTCAGGTGACAGTGTCCCTTTAAAAACCACAGTATCACTGTGCTTGATTGGCCAGCAAACTCGCCTGACCTCAAGCCCATAGATGGGGTATTGTAAGGCTATGTGCACACGTTCAGGAATGTTTGCAGAATTTTCCTGAACAAAACCGGACTTTTTCTGCAGGAAATCAGCTCGCGTTTTTTTGCGCATTTATTGTGCGCTTTTATTTTTGCAGATTTTTCGCGTTTTTTTTTTGTCGGAGCTTCCCAATGCAATAATATAGCGGCAAAAATGCAAAAAAATCCGCAAAATTAATGAACATGCTGCGCTTTTTACTGCGATGTTTGTTTTTTTCGCCGAAAAAACGCAGCATGTGCACAAAAACTGTGGAATGCATTGAAATGATGGGATGCTTAATGTAAGCGTTTTTTTAGCGTTTTTTTCCTGAACGTGTGCACATAGCCTAAAGAGGAAGATATGAGACACCAGACCCCACAATGCAGACGAGCTGAATGCTGCTATCAAAGTAACCTGGGCTTCCATAACACCTCAGCAGTACCACCAGCTGATCGCCTCCATGCCATGCTGCATTGATGTGGTAAGTGATGCATAAGGAGCCATGACCAAGTATTGAGTGCATTTACTGAACATACATTTCAATAGGCCAACATTTCAGATTTTAAAATCATTTTTTTGAAGCTGGTGTTATAAAGTATTCTAATTTACTGAGATAAAGGTCCTTCTCAAAAAATTAGCATATAGTGTTAAATTTCATTATTTACCATAATGTAATGATTACAATTAAACTTTCATATATTATAGATTCATTATCCACCAACTGAAATTTGTCAGGTCTTTTATTGTTTTAATACTGATGATTTTGGCATACAACTCCTGATAACCCAAAAAACCTGTCTCAATAAATTAGCATATCAAGAAAAGGTTCTCTAAACGACCTATTACCCTAATAGTGTATCCTCACCCACCCCCTGCAGACTGTGAGCCCTCGCGGGCAGGGTCCTCCCTCCTTATGTACTCGTGTGCCTTGTTATCTGCTCATGTTTAATGTATTTGTCTATATTTGCCCCGTATTCACATGTAAAGCGCCATGGAATAAATGGCGCTATAAAAATGTATAATAATAATAATAATAAAAAAATAATGACGTTTGAGTTTTCATTGGCTGTAAGCCATAATCATCAACCTTAACAGAAATAAACACTTGAAATAGATTACTGTGTTTGTAATGACTCTATATAATATACAAGTTTCACTTTTTGTACTGAAAAACTGAAATAAATTAACTTTTTGATGATATTCTAATTTTCTGAGGTGCACCTGAATATCGCAATCTCGAGATGTATCCTTAAGAGACTCACAGCTGTAGAATCGATCTAGACTGAGAATGGCCACTAGTATGCAGGGGACATCTTATATGTCCTTGGCTACTGAATTGGTTTCCTGCAAAGTCATGTCCTTGAATTTTTGCATTTCCTTATGATTGTTTTGCAGAGGAGGAAACATGCCAGATATTTAGGTCTAAAAAAATGTAAACAATTCTATATAAGATTTAAGTGGGCCCTAAGAGCAACTAAGAAAATAAAACAGGTTGTAAATCTAGCATAACAACCAAAAAGTTAATAGTGGTGCCACAAGTCGCTCCTCACCTTGACCACCCCATCAAAGCCAGGGATGGTGTTGACCTTTGCCTTCTTGGCTAAAAGCTTGCTTTCAATCTTGTCTCCCATAGCTTGGATTGCATGAGTGTCAGGTCCAATAAAGGTGACGCTTTCTGCTGCCTGTGGAGACAATGAAGGTTTTATGTTTACTAAAGAAACATATTAAGTGTTATCTGTGGTTTCACACTTCAGAGGACCCTTTAAAAGAGAGCATGTGGAGAGTAATGTAATTAAGGTTAGACACTCTGCAAACAAAATTGTTTAGAAACAGGCCAGCCAGCCCATTCATTAAATGCACATTTTGCATGATGTGACCACTTAAAACTACTGTACATGCATTGAAATCCTTGTTTTCAGTGCTTCATTAGGATGCAAGTATCCAACAGGGATGACTGCTCCTGTCAAGTGCCAGCTATGTGATTGACAAATATGGCATACTTAAATGCCTGACTAAATGGGGATGCAGATTACATCAGTCATTTTACTACTTGTAAGCAATTTCAACAAAAGGACATGTGATTATTGGTTAAAAAAATACACAAGCTATAAAAAGATATACATCAAGTAAGTAAGCATTATTACTGGTGAGCCAGTGAACTTGAAGCATATACAGTAGCTTTTTTCACGGTTACTTATACATCACTATAAATATATGATCTTCATGCCAAGCTTAAAAGCAAAAATAAGAGACTGGGGAGATTACATGGTCCTACATATTTTCAAAAGTTGTCAGGTTCAGGAATGAAATGAACCATTTATTAATGATTTTGATTCTGACAGTGAAAATTTTAGTTGGCTCTTTTTCTGTGATATCAAAGATTTTTCCTTTTACTGCTACATACACTGTGTGCAGAATTATTAGGCAAGTTGTATTTTAATGACATGATACTTCTTATACATGTTGTCCTACTCCAAGCTGTTCAAGCTTGAGAGCTAACTACTAATCAAGTAAATCAGGTGATTTGCATCTCTGTAATGAGGAGGGGTGTTGTCTAATGACATCAACACCCTATATAAGGTGTGCTTAGTTATTAGGCAACTTCCTTTCCTTTGGCAAAATGGGTCAGAAGAGAGATTTGACGGGCTCTGAAAAGTCCAAAATTGTGAGATGTCTTTCTGAGGGATGCAGCAGTCTTGAAATTGCCAAACTTTTGAAGCGTGATTACCGAACAATCAAGCATTTCTTGGCAAATAGCCAACAGGGTCGCAAGAAGCGTGTTGGGCAGAAAAGGCGCAAAATAACTGCCCATGAATTGAGGAAAATCAAGCGTGAAGCTGCCAAGATGCCATTTGCCACCAGTTTTGCCATCTGTCAGAGCAGCAACGTTACTGGAGTATCAAAAAGCACAAGGTGTGCGATACTCGGACATGGCCGAGGTAAGGAAGGCTGAAAAACGACCACCTTTGAACAAGAAACAAAAGATAAAAAGTCAAGACTGGGCCAAGAAATCTCTTAAGACTGACTTTTCAAAGGTGTTATGGACTGATGAAATGAGAGTGACACTGGATGGGCCAGATGGATGGGCCAGAGGCTGGATCAGTAAAGGGCAGAGAGCTCCACTCCGACTCAGACTCCAGCAAGGTGGAGGTGAGGTACTGGTATGGGCTGGTATCATCAAAGATGAACTTGTGAGACCTTTTCGGGTTGAGGATGGAGTGAAGCTCAACTCCCAGACCTACTGCCAGTTTCTGGAAGACAACTTCTTCAAGCAGTGGTACAGGAAGAAGTCGGTATCATTCAAGAAAAACATGATTTTCATGCAGGACAATGCTCCATCACATGCCTCCAATTACTCCACAGCGTGGCTGGCAAGTATATGTCTCAAAGAAGAAAAAATAATGACATGGACCCCTTGTTCATCTAATCTGAACCCCATAGAGAACCTGTGGTCCTACAGATCGCTTGGAAAACGCTAGCCTCCTGCAAACTAAAAACGTTTGCAAAACACTAGTGTTTAGCGGGAATACGCATGCGATATACCCGTAGCAGGAGTTGCGGAATTGCCGTGGAAATTTCCGCTGAAATTCTGCACCGTGTGCACTTAGCCTAAGTATACCCAAGATGATCAGTGATTTAGTTATCTAGTCATGGCTTTTAACTTGCCCAAAGACAGGTTTAACTAGGACATGATCACTATGTCAAATTCCTGTAATTGACAATTCTGTCCTTCTCCCTCAATTACATTTACCTACTAGCAGTAGCTACCTACCAGGATGCTTAGCACTTGTGTGGAACAGTTACAAGCATGATAAGGATGTTGTATAACACACTTCACTGCTCTTATCACCAAAGAACAATGCTCATGAGTGGCAGCACTCCTAATTACACAGAGATCAAGACCACTGCCTTCTGTTCATCTGCACTGATGAATGCAACATGTCAAAGGTTATCTGCCATTATGTCACAATGATTTACCTCAAGCCGAAAGGTACCTTCACACATAACGATTTCGTTACCGATATCGTTGCAACGTCACGCTTTTTGTGACGTAGCAACGATCCCGCTAACGATCTCGTTATGTGTGACAGCGACCAACGATCAGGCCCCTGCTTGGAGATTGTTGGTCGCTGGGGAATGATCAGGACCATTTTTTGGTCGCTGATCACTCGCTGTCATCGCTGGATCGGCGTGTGTGACGCCGATCCAGCGATGTGTTCACTGGTAGCCAGGGTAAATATCAGGTTACTAAGTGCGGCCCTGCGCTTAGTAACCCGATATTTACCCTGGTTACCCGGGGACTTTGGCATTGTTGAAGACAGTTTCTACGATGCCGAAGTCGTTCCCCTGATCGTTGGTCGCTGGAAAGAGCGGTCTGTGTGACAGCTCCCCAGCGACCACACAACGACTTACCAACGATCACGGCCAGGTCGTATCGCTGGTCGTGATCGTTGGTAAGTCGTTTAGTGTAACGGTACCTTAAGGGTCAATGAAAAAAAATTAAGTTTTACTCACATTCCATTGGTTATATTACTAGCCTTGATTAAAGTGTACAAGTTAAATAAAGTTAAAATTAAAATAAAATGTAAACTAGAACAAAAACAAACATGAAATTATTTGTTTATTACATAAAGCGGATAACACCATTAACAAGACCAAGGCAAACATCTAGAACACTGCTGAAAAAAAAAAAATTAACACCTTAGTGACCTAGCCAATTTTTTTTACCTTAATCAAGTCAAATATCTGAAATCTGACCAGTGTCACTTTATTTGGTTATAACTCTGGAATGCGTCAACTGATCCCACTAGTTTTCCATGACACACTGAACTTTATCTTAGTGGTAAATATTTGGTCATTATGCTTTATGTATATTTGTGAAAATATTGGAATTATGGTAAAAATTTTGAATAATTTGCAGTTTTCAAATTAAATGTTAAACTTTCATTAACATTTCCCACATGTCTACTTTACATCTGCATCATTTTTCAAACATTTCATTTTGTTAGGATGTTAGAAGGGTTAAAGGTTTAGCAGAAATTTACAAAACCTGATTCTTTAGGGACCTATTCAGACTAAAATGGACTGAGGGGCCTATATATTGGAAACTCCCCAAAAGTGATATTTTTAAAAAAAAAAAAATCACACCTCTCAAAACCTTCAAAATTGCTCTCAGTAAATTTTTCAACCCTTGAGGTGCTAAACAGGAATTAATGCAAAGTGGAATATAAAAAAATAATAATTTTTCCTTTAAAATATTGCTTTAGCATCAATTTTTTCACTTTTACAAGAGATAGTATGAGAAAATGGACGCACAATTTGTTACCCAGTAATTATGCTTGTGTAGATACACCACATTTAGTTATTTAGTTATAAACCCGTTTGGACAAATGACAGGGCTCGGAAGGCAAGGAGTACAATTTGAATTTTGGAACACAAATTTGGCTGAAATAGATTGTGGGCACCAGGTCGCCTTTGCCGGGCCGCTAAGGTGCCTATACTGAAGAAGACCCTCCACAAGTAACCCCATTTTGTAAACTACACCCCTTATGGATTTTATCCAGGGGTATAGTGAGCATTTTGAACGCACAGTTACTACAAAGAATTTAATAAAATTAGGTCTTGATATTGAAAAATTTCATTTTTTTTCCAAGAAAAATGTTGCAAGTATTGATGAAATGTAAAGGTACCTTCACACTCAACAACGATATCGCTAGCGATCCGTGACGTTGCAGCGTCCTGGATAGCGATATCGTTGTGTTTGACACGCAGCAGCGATCTGGATCCTGCTGTGACATCGTTGGTCGGAGCAGAAAGGCCAGAACTTTATTTCGTCACTGGATCTCCCGCAGACATCGCTGAATCGGCGTGTGTGACGCCGATTCAGCGATGTCTTCACTGGTAACCAGGGTAAACATCGGGTTACTAAGCGCAGGGCCGCGCTTAGTAACCCGATGTTTACCCTGGTTACCATTGTAAATGTAAAAAAAAAAAAAAAAAAAACAGTACATACTTACATTCCGGTGTCTGTCCCCTCGCCGTCAGCTTCCCGCACTGACTGTGAGCGCCGGCCGGCCGTAAAGCACGGTGGTGACGTCACCGCTCTGCTTTACGGCCGGCCAGCGCTGACACAGTGCGAGAAGCTGACGGCAAGGGGACAGACACCGGAATGTAAATATGCACTGTTTGTTTTTTTTACATTTATAATGGTAACCAAGGTAAACATCGGGTTACTAAGCGCGGCCCTGCGCTTAGTAACCTGATGTTTACCCTGGTTACCAGGGGACTGCGGCATCGTTGGTCGCTGGAGAGCTGTCTGTGACACCTCTTCAGCGACCACACAACAACAAAACAGCGACGCTGCAGCGATCGGCATCGTTGCCTATATAGCTGCAGCGTCGCTTAATGTGACGGTACCTTTAGCCTCCCTTTGAAATGAACCAGAGAATGTCCCTTTGGGGGTTCTATGCATCAGTAAATTTTCTGTGAAGTGTTCAACTGCTGTCCGAATTTTATATAGACAATCAAAGTTAGGATCGTCTCTGGGAGGACACTGCGCATTATCACGTCCTTGTCGTGACGTGCTGTTTGCAATGACTCTATATATGAATTTCACATTTTGTACTGAAGAACTGAAATAAATTAACTTTTTTATTATGTTCTAATTTTGTGAGAAGCACACACACGCACACACATATATTATACACTACTCAAAAAATAAAGGGAACACTTAAACAGAATGTAACTCCAAGTAAATCAAACTTCTGTGAAATCAAACTGTTCACTTAGGAAGCAACACTATTTGACAATCAATTTCACATGCTGTTGTACAAATGGAATAGACAACAGATAGAAAAGATTGGCAATTATCAAGACACACTCAAAGGAGTTTTTCTGAAGGTGGGGACCACAGACCACATCTCGGTACCAATGCTTTCTGGCTGAGGTTTTGGTCACTTTTGAATGTTGGTTGTGCGTTCACACTCGTGGTAGCATGAGACGGACTCTACAACCCACACAAGTGGCTCAGGTAGTGCAGCTCATCCAGGATGGCACATCAATGCAAGCTGTGGCAAGGTGGTTTGCGGTGTTTGTCAGTGTAGTGTCCAGAGGCTGGAGGTGCTACCAGAAGACAGGCCAGCACAAGGAGACGTAGAGGGGGCCGTAGGAGGGCAACAACCCAGCAGCAGGACCGCTACCTCAGCCTTTGTGCAAGGAGGAACAGGAGCAGCACTGCCAGAGCCCTGCAAAATGACTTCCAGCACACCACAAATGTGCATGTGTCTGCACAAACGGTTAGAAACCGACTATGAGGATGGTCTGAGTGCCCGACATCAACAGATGGGGGTTGTGCTCACAGCCCAACACTGTGAGGGACGCGTGGCATTTGCCACAGAACACCAGGATTGGCAAATTTGTCACTGGCGCCCTGTGCTCTTCACAGATGAAAGCAGGTTCACACTGAGCACATGTGACAGACGTGACAGAGTCTGGAGACGCCGTGGAGAGCGATCTGCTGCCTGCAACATCCTTCAGCATAACCGATTTGGCAGTGGGTCAGTAATGGTGTGGGGTGGCATTATTTGGAGGGCCGCACAGCCCGCCAGAGGTAGCCTGACAGCAATTAGGTACTGAGATGAGATCCTCAGACCCCTTGTGAGACCATATGCTGGTGCGGTTGGCCCGGGGTTCCTCCTAATGCAGGACAATGCCAGGCCTCATGTGACTGGAGTGTGTCAGCAGTTCCTGCAAGATGAAGGCATTGAAGCTTTGGACTGGCCCGCCCTTTCCCCAGACCAGAATCCGATTGAACACATCTGGGACATCATGTCTCGCACCATCCACCAACGTCACGCTGCACCACAGACTGTCCAGGAGTTGGCGGATGCTTTAGTCCAGGTCTGGGAGGAGATCCCTCAGGAGACCATCCGCCACCTCATCAGGAGCATGCCCAGGCGTTGTAGGGAGGTCATACAGGCACGTTGAGGCCACACACTACTGAACATCATTTCCTTGTCTTGAGGCATTTCCACTGAAGTTGGATCAACCTGTAATTTGATTTTCCACTTTGATTTTGAGCATCATGCCAAATCCAGACCTCTATAGGATATTCATTTTATTACATTGATCATTTTTTATGTTTTATTGTTCTCAACCCATTCCCCTGTGTAATGATTTGCAACTGAAATATTTCACTCAGTGATATCTAGGATGTGGTATTGTAGTGTTCCTTTTATTTTTTTGAGCAGTGAATATTCTATACAAATGAGCGTGCCTTTTATCCCACTGTTATGGCCATAAGTCAGAATCGCTGTTTTTTTTATATATTTCATGATCTTACAAAAGATATACTAAAAAGCTTCCAAAATAAAGTCACATCCAAATTGGTAGCAATAAAGACTGCAATTCGTCAAAGCAAAGCTGAGCCCTCATACAGCTTAGACAACAGAGAGACAGAAGACAAATAATAAAACTTAAAAATTTGTTATATTGCTAACTTTTCTTGCAGAATAAAAACTTTGTAAAACAAAGTGCATGTGCGTGTGAAAAAAAAAAAACTATACATATTTTGGATTTGTAAAAAAATAAATAAACACCATTTACACTTTTTGCCATTTGCTGTAAAATATCTGGAGATGCATCTAGCGTCCAAGTGGTTACTACACTCATAGATAAAGGCCTTGAGAAGTGTACCTTCCACAGTTGGTCAGTTCTTGGGTTGTTTCCTCTGCATTAATAACTCAGCGAATTAGGTATGGCGACAGATATCCATTCTAGCAAAATTTGCACTCCCTCACTAGCCAGGTGTCCAATCACATACAGAGTATTACAGTACACTGGAGAAATGACAAATTACGTGGTACATTTTTTTTTATTACCTATTGCAGTAGTAAAAAATGTTGGCGCTAAAGCTATACAATATTGCAAAACAAAATATTTTTTTCTACTACTCTTTGTAAAAAAAATAAAATTGTAAAGGTAACTTATTGAAATACACCAAGGTTACTTACTGGTAGCCGGTTTTTCCGGAGCCCATGACAGCACACATGAGAGAGGGGATCTGCCCAGTCAGGACAGGAAACCTACTGAAATAAAAGGGCGGTACCTCTCCCTCGCTTCAGTTGGTTTTCAGAGCATGAGAGGCCTCCTTGGTTAGTACACATAGTAATCCACCACCACATTATAATAACAAAAACACCCAACTAAAAGTGCACACCAAAGGGTGAAAAAGAAGGGAGGGAATATACAGGTGCGGTCATGGGCTCCGGAAAAACCGGCTACCAGTAAGTAACCTTGGTGTTTTCCCGTCTCCCATGACAGCACACATGAGAGATTTTTGGAGAAAGGAACACCTTAGGGAGGGACCACCGCTTCCAGCACCCTTCTACCAAAGGTAAGGTCAGTAGAGGAAGATAAGTTCAGTCGGTAGTGTTTAAAAAAAGGTAGATGGTGAGGACCAGGTAGCAGCCTTACATATCTGATCAAGCGATATCTCTGCTTTTTCTGCCCAGGAAGTAGCCACGGCCCTGGTGGAGTGAGCCTTGATGCCTTCAGGGATCGGAACGCCACATGCAGTATAGGATAAGCTAATGGCCTCCCTAATCCACCTGGCAATAGTACCTTTGGACACCCCATGACCTTTCCTGCTACCCTGGAAAGCTACAAATAGAGACTGATCCTTCCTCCACTGACTGATCAAGGATATGTACTGTAACATAGACCTTCTTACATCGAGAGTGTGAAACCTCTCCTCACCTGGATTTTTTGGATTAACACAAAAAGAGGGTAATACTATCTCCTGACTCCTATGAAATTTAAGGACTACCTTAGGTAGGTAAGCCGGGTCTAGTCTTAGAACCACCCTGTCGTCATATATGAGCGTATGGAGGACAAACAGACAGGGCTTGCAAATCACTAACCCTACGTGTGGACGTCAAGGCTACCAATAGCACGGTTTTTAGAGTGAGAAATTTTATTGATAATTCTTACAAGGGCTCAAAAGGATTCTTAGTTAGAGCATCTAAAACGAGATTTAAATCCCAGGGAGGAATTTTCTGAATTACTACAGGTCTGGACCTACTACATGATTTAATGAAACGGGCAACCCATTTATTGGAAGCTAAATTACAGTGATATAAAGCTCCTAATGCTGACACTTGAACCTTAAGTGTATTGGTAGCAAGTCCTAGCTGTAAGCCTGCTTGCAGAAACTCTTAGTAGTGCCCTCTCAAATTCCAGGCTGCCAGATGGAAGCCCTTCACTTGAGAGTGACATACTGGACCCTGGGTAAGCAGGTCCGGGACCTCTGGTAGGATCCATGGATCGGTTACCGACATTTGTCTTAGGAGAGAGAACCATGGCCTTTTCAGCCAGAATGGAGCAATCAGAATCACTCTTGCCTGCTCCGTCCTGATCTTCCTCACTACAACCGGAATTAATGCTATTGGGGGAAACACGTAAGCGAGACTGAACTTCCACGGTATGCGGAGGACATCTACTGCAACCGGGTTCCCCCTCGGGTCTAGCGAACAGAACTTCTTCACCTTCCTGTTGTGAAGCGTGGCAAACAAGTCTATTACCGGTTCTCCCCAGGCCTGCACTATTTGTCGGAATACCCTGGGATTCAGTGACCATTCTCCCTGCCTAAGCTTTTTGCGACTTAAGTAGTCCGCCTTTGTGTTTTCGACCCCCTTTATGTGTAGAGCTGTGAGGGACAGTAGGTGAGATTCTGCTAATTGAAGGAGCGCCGATGTTGCCTTCATGAGTGAAAGGGATCTCGTTCCCCCCTGATGATTGATATAGGCTACTACCGCGTAATTGTCGGACATTACTCTGGTATGACGACCCTGAAGAATTGGAAGGAAATGTTTTACTGCCCTTTCTACAGCCCATAATTCTCTTATATTGGATGTTTGATGTCTTTCTGTATGGGACCAGGACCCCTGAACGGAAAGGGACCCCAGATGTGCACCCCATCCTGTACCACTCGCGTCCGTTGTGATCACGTCCTCTATTGGAGTCAGCCACTGAACCCCTGAGCTCAAGTGATCCCTTACTGACCACCAGACTAGGGAATCTCTGACGCGTATTGAGAGGTGAATTTTTCCCTCCAAATGCCCTTCTAACAACCTCTGGGTTGACAGGACCTCCCACTGTAATTGCCTCAGGTGAAGTTGTGCCCATTTTACAGCACGAATACAGGATGTTAGTGACCCTAGCAGGGACATCGCCTTTCTTAGTGTCATCACTATCGCCAGTTCCACAAGACTTTGTATTTTGGAAATTTTGTTCTCCGGCAGGAGACAGAGTTGACGCGTGGAATCCAGAATCAACCCCAGGAAGGATTGAATTTTCACTGGTGTTAATCTCGACTTGGCGACATTTACCTCCAAACCTAATACTGCTAGGGTCGTAGTCACTTCTTCTATTTGCGCAAGACAGTGATCCACTGATCTGCCTATTATCAGGAAGTCGTCTAGGTACGGGACAATGACTATGTCCCGGGAACGGAGGAAGGACATGACCTCTGACATTAATTTTGTAAATATCCTTGGCGCTATTGATAGACCAAATGGAAGGGCAGCATACTGGTAGTGTTTGAGATGACCTTGGACAAACACTGCTACCCTCAGAAATTTTTGAAAGTCTTGATGAATTGGGACATGGTAGTACGCGTCCTTTAAGTCTATAGCTGCCATGAAGCAGTCTGGAAACCGCATCTTTATCGCTGAGCTTACCGACTCCATCTTGAAGGAGTAATTTTTTTATTGACCGATTTAGTTTTTTTAGGTTGACAATAGTCCTTAGTGAGCCATCTGGTTTTCGTATTAAGAAGAGAGGGGAATAAAACCCTTCTCCTTCCTCTACTTTTGGAACTTCTACTAGGACCTGTTTTAGAACTAGCCCCAATACCTCTGTTTCCAGAGATAGCTGTTCTTCTGGAAGTTTCCTGCATGGTGTTAACACAAAAGTCTGTCGAGGTGGATGAATAAACTTTATTTTTAGTCCGTCGTTGACAACATTCAACGCCCAACGACTGGGGGAAATATTCAACCAGGCGTGAAGATAGAAAGCCTTCCCCCTACTTCTAGCTTGGCGTCATTGGGGGGGCTTTTTTGTGGATGTGGAGGGGCCCTTAGACATGTACCCCGATCCTTTCCTATCTCTATAATCCCAGTTTCTTCTATCTCCCGGAGGGCGATCTCTATTGAATTTTCCTCTCCGAAAATAAGGCCGTCTGATATCCACTGGAAAACAGGGAAAACCTTTTTTCTTGTCGCCAGCTTTTTCTAAAATGTCCTCCAGTTTCTGACCAAAGAGGAATTTGCCGCCGCACGGAATGGAACAGAGTCTATTTTTTGAGGGTAAGTCCCCTGGGCACCCCTTCAACCACAAGGCATGTCTTGCCGCGTTAGACAATCCCACTGCCCTAGCTGCAAGTCTTACAGAGTCTGCTGAGGAATCTGCTATAAAGGCCGCTGCTCCTTGTGCCATTGCCATATTGGCTAGGATTTCATCTCTCGGCACTCTTGATTTTAACTGATCCTCTATTTGTTGCAGCCAGACTATAAGGGAGCGGGCAACACATGTTCCAGCTATTGCCGGTTTTAAACCTCCTGCGGCTGCCTCCCAGGTATGTTTTAAAAAAGCATCAGCCTTTTTATCTAAAGGGTCTCTTAGGACGCCTGAATCATCCAAGGGTAGGGATGATCTCTTAGAAGATCTGGCCACCGCACCATCAATTTTAGGGGCTTTATCCCATATTTCTGAATCTTTGTCCTCAAAAGGATAACGTCTCTTAGAAGCTGAGGGAAGACTACCCGACTTTTCAGGCTTTTTCCACTCCTTTTCTATAAGGGTTTTAACTCTAGTATTTACGGGAAAGGTACGCTTCCTCTTCTCCTCCAAACCACCAAACATAACGTCCTCTACTGATCTGGACTCCTTCTCATCTTTAAGGCCCATTGTAGCCCTAACAGATTTAACCAGTTTATCTGTATTCTCAGTTAGGAAGCATGGTCGGCCCCCAACATCACTATCCGAAGAGGAGCCAGAGAACACTGAAGAGGACGAAAATGGAGACAGAGGTCCTTCTTGATATTCCTCGTCAGATTGAGGGGTATCAGAATCTGGAACAGTCTCTAAGACCTTGCTACTCCTCTTTTTAAGGGCTGATTTTAAAGACCCTTTAACCTCTGCCCTAATCATGGCCCTGAGACTAGCGGCAAAGTCAGGGGATTCATCCTGAATAGTTTTTTGAATGCAGTCCGCACAGAGGCTTTTCTGCCATTGGACTGCTAGCGGGGCTTTGCAGAGGGCACATTCTTTGTTCTTGGACTTGGCACTAGCCTTCCTCGGCACCTGACAAGCAAGCAGAGATATGCAGCCCATTAACACCATGTGACATTCACGAAGATCACTCACCACCCGCTGACACTCAAGGGTACCGGCTTTTGAGGCTGATCTGGAGTACGGATAACGTCCCTCCTAGAAGCTGAGGAGTCCTGTGACTTCCGATCCGGATGACTGCTGGTTCTCCTCCTAGCATGCTGGTGAGCAGACATAGCTCCTGATAGGCTATCTTGCTGCTGCTGCTGCTGTGGTGATGACTGATGTGAGTGTTGCTCCATACAGTCCTCCATAGCTGAGCTCTGTATATGTGAGCACATTCCCTGTGGATCCACTCCTTTTTAAAGGATGATCCACTCTGCTCACCGCCTCACCCGGTACCAATTTCTGCCCCTCCCCCACCTCTGCGCCCACCAGGAGACCGCCAGGGGATTCCTGTGACGCCGCAGCGCTTGTCCATGGGCGCCGCCATCTTGGATCCGGCGCGCAGCAGCGACGTCACGAGGCCACGCCTACTCCCAGCGTGCCCCGCGCATCACCGCCGCGCACCCGGAAATCAGAGCCAGCGGCAGCAGTGGGGGAAGAGAGCGGCGTGGCAGCCGCAGAAGAGCCACAGGACTCCGGACTGCGCTGCCAAACGCCCGCACGTGCGCTAAGGCCCCAGGACCTGCGAACGGCGCTTCCACACCCTGAAGGCCGGCATACAGGCATCCTGCCTGTTCTTCCAGTGCCGGGACAGGAGTGGGTGAGTGGAATCTTCAATTACATTCATTGACCCACACAGTCTGATTAAAAGCCATAGTCACACATTCATTTAAGGTACCTTCACACTCAGCAACTTTACAACGAGAATGACAGCGATCCGTGACGTTGCAGCGTCCTGGATAGCGATCTCGTTGTGTTTGACACGCAGCAGCGATCAGGATCTTGCTGTGATATCGCTGGTCGTAGCTAGAAGTCCAGAAATTTATTTTGTCGCCAGGTCGGCGTGTATCGTCATGTTTGACAGCAAAAGCAACGATGCCAGCAGTGTTTTACATGGAGCTAACAACCAGCTACAACGATAAGTGAGTCGCCGTTACGTCACTGGATCGCTCCTGCGTCGTTCTGGAGTTGCCATGTTTGATGTCTCTACAGCGACCTAAACAGCGACGCTCCAGCGAACGGCTCATTGTCTATATTGCTGCAGCGTCGCTGAGTGACGGTACCTTTATTCTGGAGATGTTTAATATCCAATATGTGCACGTTTCTATTTCTTACACTGAGGACAAATTAGCATTTCTATGGCAGGCTACCAATAGCCACAGACATAGTTTGGAATAAAATATAGGGCTCGAATTATCATTTGCATTTTAAGTCACTTTTTTTTTTGTTTTGTCCCAGCGTAAAAAAAAAAAAAAAAAAAAAAAAAAAAGTAAACAAATGTGGTGTGTTTTTTTTTTTTTTTTTTAACCCTTTCCCTTCTCCTCAATAAAAGATAAATCTAAAGAAAAAAAAAAAAGTTCAGGGTGGATTTATTGAAGGAAAACATAAAATCACTCCAGGTGGGTATAGGAATATATATGTGCAAGAAGAAAGATGCAACTTTTCGAAAAGTCACATTTAATGAATTGGTACATGGGGGAAAAATACACCCACATTGGGGCATACTAAAAACAAAAAAACAAAAAAAACAAGCGAACACAAAAACAATTCATAAAATGTGCAACTTAAAGAGGAATTTAGTGCAAATTAAATACTATTTAAAAACACTAAACTAGTAAAACAGATAAAGGCCGGCGTCACACTCAGCGTATGAAAATACGGTCCGTATATTACAGCCGTAATACGCTGAAAAGTCCCGAAAATAGTGGTCCGTAGCTCCTCCGTAGGCAGGGTGTGTCACCGTTTTTTGCGCATGGCATCCTCCGTATGGCATCCGTACTGCGTGTTTTTATCGCAGGCCTGCAAAACCGACAAACGGCTATACAAGGGATCCATGTGTTAAAAAAAAAAAAAAACATATATACTGTCTATATATAGTATATATGTATATATATTATTACTTCATACAGCGCGAGATAGCAGAAAGCCGGTAATTCAATTACCGGCTTTTGCCTTCTCCTTCCTAAACCCGACATGATATGAGACCTCTACAGTAAACCATCTCATATCATCATTTTTTTTGCATATTCCACACTACTAATGTTAGTAGTGTGTCTATGCAAAATTTGTCCGTTCTAGCTATTAAAATAAAGGGTTAAATGGCGGAAAAAATTGGCGTGGGCTCCCGCACAATTTTCTCCGCCAGAGTAGTAAAGCCAGTGACTGAGGGCAGATATTAATAGCCTGGAGAGGGTCCACGGTTATTGCCCCCCCCCCCCCCCTGGCTAAAAACATCTGCCCCCAGCCACCCCAGAAAAGGCACATCTGGAAGATGCGCCTATTCTGGCACTTGGCCACTCTCTTCCCATTCCCGTGTAGCGGTGGGATATGGGGTAATGAAGGGTTAATGCCACCATAAGAGGGCGCCCTCTGCTGGTTGTCCTCATATGATCTCGAGCAAGGGAGCTTTCTAGGAAAGTTCCCACGATCTAGGAACAGCCAGCAGAGGGCGCCTCACCGCAAATGAAGCGAAATATAGGTCAATGACCTACTTTACCTTCATTCGCTGGGGTTTTGCAGATATGAGCAGCCTGCATTAGCAAAGCTCGTGTCTGCAAAATATTTTAACCCCTTCAGATGGATCTACATCGTTGGACCTTACAGATCCTCGGAAGGTAAGTATATTGTTGGTTTATTATTTTTTTTTAATTTACAGATCGAGGGTCTTCAGTGAGTGGATTGAGAGTAGAATAAATTAATACAACAACCTTTGTGATTTTTTCAATAAATTAATTTTTAATAATGTGTGTGTGTTTTTTTTAACCCTTTACTAGTATTGGATTAATAATGGATAGGTGTCATAATTGACGCCTCTCCATTATTAATTTGGCTTAATGTCACCTTACAATAGCAAGGTGGCATTAACCCTTCATTACCCCATATCCCACCGCTACACGGGAATGGGAAGAGAGTGGCCAAGTGCCAGAATAGGCGCATCTTCCAGATGTGCCTTTTCTGGGGTGGCTGGGGGCAGATGTTTTTAGCCAGGGGGGGGGGGGGCAATAACCATGGACCCTCTCCAGGCTATTAATATCTGCCCTCTGTCACTGGCTTTACTACTCTGGCGGAGAAAATTGTGCGGGAGCCCACGCCAATTTTTTCCGCCATTTAACCCTTTATTTTAATAGCTAGAACGGCCAAATTTTGCATATACACTACTAACATTAGTAGTGTGGAATATGCAAAAAAAATGATGATATGAGATGGTTTACTGTATGTAAACCAGAAAAACACCAAAAAAGGACACATTCAAGAAAAAACACCAAAAAACAGGCAAAGATGCTTACCTGTCTAAATAGGCCTCAATACAAATGCACAAGCAGGGTGCAGCGGACCCAAACAAAATAGCAAATGCACAGGTGCAATACCTAATGAAACAGCCAGCCTTCAATAAGGGTTTGGCCATGTGGTACACCAATGCACTAAGATAAAATACTCTGTATGTGGCGTGTACACACAAGGAATACAAAGCATCTGGCTACAGCCTATTAATAACGCCCTATGGCGGGCTGCCCAGTGCTAAAATGCATCCCGTGTGAACAGAGGCCACAGTGTACAGAACAATTTGGGCCCAGCTGCACCCTGCAAAAAATATACGTGCAAAAAAAAACATATAAATATATGTAAGGTATTAGTTGATATTAGGGCCATAATATGGAAGCTGGCAACCCACGCCAAGGGTCCTTACGTATTGCTAGTCCTACTCTAACATGAAAAACACCAAAAAAGGACACATTCAAGAAAAAACACCAAAAAACAGGCAAAGATGCTTACCTGTCTAAATAGGCCTCAATACAAATGCACAAGCAGGGTGCAGCGGACCCAAACAAAATTGCAAATGCACAGGTGCAATACCTAATGAAACAGCCAGCCTTCAATAAGGGTTTGGCCGTGTGGTACACCAATGCACTAAGATAAAATACTCTGTATGTGGCGTGTGGCCAAACCCTTATTGAAGGCTGGCTGTTTCATTAGGTATTGCACCTGTGCATTTGCAATTTTGTTTGGGTCCGCTGCACCCTGCTTGTGCATTTGTATTGAGGCCTATTTAGACAGGTAAGCATCTTTGCCTGTTTTTTGGTGTTTTTTCTTGTATGTAAACCAGGTCTCATATCATGTCGGGTTTAGGAAGGAGAAAGCAAAAGCCGGTAGTTGAATTACCGGCTTTTCTCTCTAACAGCGCTGCGTATTCCTCGCAAGTCACACTGCTGGTCTGTGTGTAATCCGTATTTTTGGGGCTTCCATAGACTTTCATTGACGTTTTATTTGCGCAATACGGTGACAAACGCAGCACGCTGCGATTTTCTACAGCCGTAGAAAGCTGTATAATACTGATCAGTTTAATACGGCAGATAGGAGCAGGGGCATAGAGAAAAATTGTGCCGTATTTTTTGCGAGTTTTACGGACGTAGTTTCTGCGCTCTTACGTCCGTAAAACTCGCAAGTGTGACGCCGGCCAAAAAGGCACAAATGCAATCGGGTCAATTGACTGATTATAGGAGAATACAAATAAAGATGTCGGTGTTCTCCAGCATCACTATTTATTTAGCACATCAAAACATATTTTCAATATTTTCATGACCCGGGGTATAAGTAGGGTTAATCATTTCTTTAATTTTGGAGAGGAGGGTTTGCATTCTCAAACAAGACTGGAGGCTGCAGCTGCATTGAGGGAATCACTTTTAATGGTTGCAAGATAAAGAGCAAGGCAAACAAATAAAAATGTAAGCAATCTCCCTGGATGTTGTCCACACTGCTCTAAAGGTACCTTCACACTAAACGATATCGCTAGCAATCCGTTGCAGCGTCCTCGCTAGCGATATCGTTTAGTTTGACACGCAGCAGCGATCAGAATCCTGCTGTGATGTCGTTGGTCGGGGCTAGAGGGCCAGACCTTTCTTTGGTCGCTGGCTCTCCTGCTGACATCGCTGAATCGGCGTGTGTGACACCGATTCAGCGATGTCTTCACTGGTAACCAGGGTAAACATCAGGTTACTAAGCGCAGGGCCGCGCTTAGTAACCCGATGTTTACCCTGGTTACCATCCTAAAAGTAAAAAAAACAAACGCTACATACTTACCTACCGCTGTCTGTCCCCGGCGCTTTGCTTCTCTGCTCTGGCTGTGAGCACAGCGGCCGGAAAGCAGAGTGTTTGTTTTTTTTACTTTTAGGATGGT
Organism: Ranitomeya imitator; assembly: GCF_032444005.1. Taxonomy (NCBI): domain Eukaryota; kingdom Metazoa; phylum Chordata; class Amphibia; order Anura; family Dendrobatidae; genus Ranitomeya; species Ranitomeya imitator. Next base: position 574,307,406 of record NC_091284.1, on the reverse strand, counting down.
AACCAGGGTAAACATCGGGTTACTAAGCGCGGCCCTGCGCTTAGTAACCCAATGTTTACCCTGGTTACCGGCATCGTTGGTCGCTGGAGGGCTGTCTGTGTGACAGCTCTCCAGCGACCAAACAGCGACGCTGCAGCGATCCGGATCGTTGTCTGGATCGCTGCAGCGTCGTTTAGTGTGAAGGTACCTTTACTTTACTTTATGGCTCTAAAAGCTGCTCCGGCATTTTCCATAAGAAAAGAGATGTGTGGAGCTAATCCCAGTAACTTCTTGTGTTTTCCTGCATAACACCTCCAGGCTAGTCAAGAGACAAAATGCTTCATTTACATCCCAAAACATTACAATCTGAGAAAGGACCTTTTCAGCTGCAAATGTTATTGCATCTACATGTCCAGAAGAGAATGAAGGTTAAACAGCCAGCTCAGGTTTATGTTAACTTGGCCCTTTAGTTCTAGGGCCAGTACAAAGAGCAGAGAATGCAAAGCCTTCTGGGGCAGCCTCCTCCATCATTACATTCAATTATCTCTGGAAATGGATATAGCTGTTCATTGCAGTCAGAAAAAAGGAGATAACTGGAACTTGCAGAGGAAGTGACACAAACCTGACAAGTATAATCTCAGGCAGGCCGGTCTTCCATTGCTTTAGGGAAGAACATATTCTATAAATATATACATATACAGTAACTTGCAAAAGTATTCACCCATGTGGCTTTTTACCTTTTTTGTTACATTAAAACCTGTGTTTAAATATTTATGTAATCAGATTTATGTGTGATGCATCAGCACTAAATAGTCTAAGTAGGTGAAGGGAGAAAAATATAGGCGTAATTAAATGTATGGGATGAAATAACTAAAAATTGGCATGTGCATACGTATTCACCTCTTGTGCTATGAAGCAGCTAAATTCTGGTGCAAGCAATCAGCTTCATAAGTCACATTGCTTAGTGAAAGGAAGCCTACATGTGTGTAATCTTAGTGTCTCATAGTCTGTCAGTGTATACACACCTTCTCTGAAAGGTCACAGAGGCTGCAACACCTTTAAGCAAGAGGCATCACTAAGGCTGCTTTCACACATCAGGTTTTTTTCTTTCAGGCACAATCCGGATTCGTTTTTTTCCATAGAGCTGTATTACCGCCAGATTGTGCCTGAAGGACATGCGTTTCATCAGTTTTGTGCTGGATCCGTCCCTTCAGGCTTTTTTGCCGGACACAAAAAAACGTCTCCTGCAATATCTCTCTCTCTCTCTCTCTTCGTCACCCCCCCATCTTCACCCCCGCCCACCAGGCAGTCCAAAACCATGCACAATACAGAGAGCCGGATACAGCAAAAAAAACAGATCCGGTGCATCAGTTTTTCACAATTTACGCCGGATCCGTTTTTTTAGCAAATTTGCCGGATTTCGCCTGAAACCAAAAACCTGATGTGTGAAAGCAGCCTAAGGCTACTTTCACACTTCCGTCTTTCAGAATCAGTCACAATCCTTCAAAGTGTTGAAAAGACGGATCCTGTGCAGATTGTAAAAAACGGATGCACTGGATCCTGTTTTTTGATGGATCCGTCGATGCAGCAGCTGCAGGAAAAATGGGTAAATTAAAGGAATAGAAATCCTTCCAGGCATGCTCAGTGTAAAAAAACGGAATCTGTTGCTGGATTCCGTCATTTGATAGACAGCAACGGATCCTGCACCCATAGGCTTCCATTCTAGCCACCGACAGATGCCGCAGGATCCATCGCTGTATGTTTTTTTCGACGCAGACAAAAAACGTTACATTCAAAGTTTTTCCAGACGACGGTCCGCCAAAACACGACGGATGCGACGTGTGGCAATCCGTCGCTAATACAAGTCTATGAGAAAAAAAACGGATCTTGCGGGCACATTTGCAGGATCCGTTTTTTTCCCCAAAACGACGCATTGCAACGGATCTGAAAAGACAGAAGTGTGAAAGTAGCCTAACCAAAAAACACCATGAAGACCAAAAAGATGTCCAAACAAACTGTTTTTTTTTTCATTTTTCTTTGTGTTGTTCTGATACACACAAAGTAAATAAACGTATGTATAACAAGACATGTGTAACTGCAATTATTTTCTGGGAGTAATATTTCATTTTCTGAAACAATTTAAAGGGTGCCAACCCTTTCAGTCACGTCTAATTTAATTTTCTCAAATAGTATTGAAACATTTTAAAAACATCTGAAACTTGCCAACTGGGTCAAACATAGAATTTACCTTTATTTTTCAAAAGTTAAAAGGCAACTGACAGACAAGGGCACGTGTTTTTAGTGCTGTGCTCTCTCCACAATACATTTATGAGCAAGTAGTAATTTTAGCAGGATCGCTTCGTTAAAAGTGCAGATGGCTTATGAAAATCATGTCAACATGTAGGGTCTTATGATCCAACTTACAGTACATGTTCTTATAAAACATGGAAAGTCTGCAGCTGAAATCTGGAAGTAATAACTTTAATCAGAACCGTGACTTACATTTAAAGCAAGATGTATCCCCAAGTAAAATAAAAAACAGGTGTAGGATAGTATCTTGAATTACAAAAATACCGGTAAATGTGCATGCTGCTCATTTAACGGGTGAATTACAAAAAATCCCAACACCAAAATGCAAAAATTTTAAAATGAACATTAATTCAACTAAAAAAAAATAGAGAATTTAATTGAAACCAACTAGCACTATATACATTACATTAGGCTAGGACCACACTTTCATTAGAATAAAAGAAAAAAAAAAAACATGCAGCACTTTTTCTTCTGGCAAAAATTACTATTTTTCTTCTGAAAAGTTTTACCTCTTGTAAATTAGGATAATCAGCGTCCACAGTTTTTAGGGGACTCTAAAATCATATCAATTTAAAGAGGACCCGTCACCAAATGTTTCCATATTGAATAGAACACAATGTAACTGACTGCAAAGCAGAAAAAATAATGGTTTAAATTTCACCTCTCTGTTGCTGGGATAAAAGCATAGTAATTGTCATCAAATTAGTTAATTTTGGTTACGTCCACATGGCTATTATCAGGGAGATTTTACTGGGGAAGTGTACTTCTTCCTCCCTGTATGATGTTGCCCAATCACAGGCAGGCAGCTACACACAGGAGTAAAAGAACATGTCCCATAATAGACTAAGCTCCTCCTGTGTGAAATGTAAGGAATAGGGTTGAGCGAAACGGGTCGTTCATTTTCAAAAGTCGCCGACTTTTGGCAAAGTCGGGTTTCATGAAACCCGATCCGACCCCTGTGCGGGGTCGGCCATGCGGTACGCGACTTTCGCGCCAAAGTCGCGTTTCAATGACGCGAAAAGCGCCATTTCTCAGCCAATGAAGGTAAACGCAGAGTGTGGGCAGCGTGATGACATAGGTCCTGGTCCCCACCATCTTAGAGAAGGGCATTGCAGTGATTGGCTTGCTGTCTGCGGCGTCACAGGGGCTATAAAGGGGAGTTCCCGCCGACCGCCATGTTACTGCTGCTGATCTGAGCTTAGGGAGAGGTTGCTGCCGCTTCGTCAGAAGCAGGGATAGCGTTAGGCAGGGTCCATTAACCACCAAACCGCTTGTGCTGTAGCGATTTCCACTGCCCAACACCACCTTCGGTGTGCAGGGACAGTGGAAGCTACATTTTTTTTTTTTTCCCCCCCCCTCAGCGCTGTAGCTCATTGGGCTGCCCTAGAAGGCTCCCTGATAGCTGCATTGCTGTGTGTACGCCGCTGTGCAAACCAACTGCTTTTTTCAAAGCACAAATCCTCTTGTTCCTTCCTTTCTGCACAGCTATCTTTTTGGTTTGTACACACTTTTTATTTAATTTGTGCATCAGTCCACTCCTTATTGCTGCCTGCCATACCTGGCTGAGATTACTGCAGGGAGATAGTAATTGAAGGACACTCCCTGTTTTTTTTTTTTTTTTTGTGGGAGATTAAGATTGACATTTCTGCTAGAGTGCCATCCCTGTCTGTGTCATCTCTCACTCAGTGGGCCATAGAAAGCCTATTTATTTTTTTGCTTGATTTGGGTTATAAAATCTACCTGAAAAAATCACTACATCAATCAGTGGGAGAAAAATATTGGCCTCAGGGCTTGTGTGCCACTCTTGACTCCTGTGTGCATCATCACTCACTCAGTGGGCCATAGAAAGCCTATTTATTTTTTTGCTTGATTTTGGTTCTAAAATCTACCTGAAAAAATCACTACATCAATCAGTGGGAGAAAAATATTGGCCTCAGGGCTTGTGTGCCACTCCTGACTCCTGTGTGCATCATCACTCACTCAGTGGGCCATAGAAAGCCCATTTTTATTTTTTTTTTTGCTTTATTTGGGTTCTAAATTCTACCTGAAAAAATCAATAAATCAATCAGTGGGAGATTAATATTGGCCTTTGGGCTTGTGTGCCAGTCCTAAGCGTGCCATCTCTCTCTGTCTCTCAGATAGTGGGCCATAGAAAGCCTATTTATTATTTTTTTTATTGGGTTTATAAATTTTCCCTGGAACAAAAAAAAAAAAGTGGGAGATAAATATTGGCCTCTGGGCTTGTGTGCCACTCCTGACTCCTGTGTGCGTCATCTCTCACTCAGTGGGCCATAGAAAGCCTTTTTTTGTTTTATTTGTTTTCTAAATTCTCCCTGAAAAAATCATTTTATTCTATTTTTTTTTTCCTAAAGTCTCCCTGAAAAAAAAAACAAAAAAAAACAAATCAGTGGGAGATTAATATTGCCCTTTCTGCTTGTGTGCCAGTCTTGACTCCTGGGTGTGCCATCTCTCTCTCTCTCTCCAATTGTGGGCCATAGAAAGCCTATTATTTTTTTAGCTTGATTTGGGTTCCAAAATCTACCTGAAAAAATCACTACATCAATCAGTGGGAGATAAATATTGGCCTCTGGGCTTGTGTGCCACTCCTGACTCCTGTGTGCGTCATCTCTCACTCAGTGGGCCATAGAAAGCCTTTTTTTGTTTTATTTGTTTTCTAAATTCTCCCTGAAAAAATCATTTTATTTTATTTGGTTTCTAAATTCTTCCTGAAAAAATCATTTTATTCTATTTTTTTTTCCTAAAGTCTCCCTGAAAAAAAAAAAAAATCAAAATCAGTGGGAGATTAATATTTACATTTGTGCTTCAGTGACAGTCCTGCGTGTGTGGCATCTCTCTCATTTGTTGCCACCAACAACAGAGTGTGTAACATTGTGCCTGATTTTCGTTGTGGTCTCACTCACCTGTAAAGGGGTAGCTAAATCATACTGAAGTTATAGCTCACCGTGTAATTTGTGTGACAGCAACAAATACCGTTAGTTTGTTTACGTTTTTAAAACAATGAGGAAGTATGGTGGAAGAGGTCGTGGCCGGGGGCGTTCATTGTCAGCTGGTAATGAGGGTAGTGGTAGTGGTGGAGCATCAGCTGGTCGTGGGAAAAAAAATATTGCACCTAAGTCTGGAGCTGTGGAGCCAGGTTCGTCGTCTGGCTACACAAGGCCTCGAACGCTCCCTTTTCTGGGAGTAGGAAAACCGCTTTTAAAACCGGAGCAGCAAGAGCAAGTTTTGGCTTATCTTGCTGGCTTATCTTGCTGACTCAGCCTCTAGCTCTTTTGCCTCCTCTCGTGAAACTGGTAAATGTCAAAGCAGCGCGTCGTTAGTGGATGTTCACGGTCAGGGACAAGTCGCTTCCTTGTCCTCTTCAGCAAAAACAACAACAGAGAAGAATGCAGCAGGCGACACAACGGGTTACTCCATGGAGCTCTTTACACATACCGTCCCTGGCTTAGAAAGTGAAGCAGTTAACAGTCCATGCCCATTACAAGTTGAATCTGACATGGAGTGCACTGATGCACAGCCACAGCCAGACTACTATGCTGGTCCTTTGACTCAGACCACAACATTGCCCTCGCAGGGTGCTGATCAAGAATCAGACCCTGATGAGACTATGTTGCCCCATCACGAACGCTATACCACCGACCGACACGGTGACACAGACGAAGTTGCACACGAGCTACAAGAAGAGGTAATAGATGACCCAGTTCTTGACCCCGATTGGCAGCCATTGGGGGAACAGGGTGCAGGCGGCAGCAGTTCTGAAGCGGAGGAGGAGGGGCCGCAGCAGGCATCAACATCGCAACAGGTTCCATCTGCCGGGCCCGTATCTTGCCCAAAACGCGTGGCAAAGCTAAAACCTGTTGGAGGACAGCGTGGCCATCCGGTTAAAGCTCAGTCTGCAATGCCTGAAAAGGTATCCGATGCTAGGAAGAGTGCAGTCTGGCATTTTTTTAAACAACATCCAATTGATCAGCACAAAGTCATCTGTCAAAAATGTTCAACTACCTTAAGCAGAGGAGAGAATCTGAAAAGTCTCAATACAAGTTGCATGCATAGACATTTAACCACCATGCATTTGCAAGCCTGGACTAACTACCAAACGTCCCTTAAGGTTGTAGCACCCTCGGCCAATGAAGCTAGTCAGCAACGCAACATCCCTTCCGGCAGTGTAGGGCCACCATTTTCCGCACCACCTGCAGTATCTGTGCAGGTTTCTTTGCCAGGCCAAAGCCGTCAGGGTCAGGGAATCACCAGTTTCGTAGTAGGAAACACTGCATCTAGGGCACCGGTGGCAACAATACCATCTCCCACCGTCTCTCAGTCTGCCATGTCCACCGGCACCCCCGCTAGTTCCACGATCTCCAGCTCTCCAGTCCAGCTCACCCTACATGAGACTATGGTTAGAAAAAGGAAGTACTTAGCCTCGCATCCGCGTACACAGGGTTTGAACGCACACATAGCTAGACTAATCTCGTTAGAGATGATGCCCTACCGGTTAGTTGAAAGCGAAGCTTTCAAAGCCCTGATGGACTACGCTGTACCACGCTACGAGCTACCCAGTCGACACTTTTTTTCCAGAAAAGCCATCCCAGCCCTCCACCAGCATGTTAAAGAGCGCATCGTCCATGCACTCAGGCAATCTGTGAGCACAAAGGTGCACCTGACAACAGATGCATGGACGAGTAGGCATGGCCAGGGACGTTACGTGTCCATCACGGCACACTGGGTAAATGTGGTGGATGCAGGGTCCACAGGGGACAGCAAGTTTGGGACAGTTCTGCCTAGCCCACGGTCTAGGAAACAATTGGCTGTAGCCGTTCGCACCCCCTCCTCCTCCTCTTCGTCCTCCTGCAGAAGCGAGAGCTCGTCCACAGACCGCAGTCGCACAACCACTCCATCCGCAGCTGCCACTGTTGCACACCAGGTCTCCCATTATGGGGCAGCTACTGGCAAACGTCAGCAGGCTGTATTGGCTATGAAGTGTTTGGGCGACAACAGACACACCGCGGAAGTTCTGTCCGAGTTCTTGCAGAAAGAAACGCAGTCGTGACTGGGCACTGTAGATCTTGAGGCAGGCAAGGTAGTGAGTGATAACGGAAGGAATTTCATGGCTGCCATCTCCCTTTCCCAACTGAAACACATTCCTTGCCTGGCTCACACCTTAAACCTGGTGGTGCAGTGCTTCCTGAAAAGTTATCCGGGGTTATCCGACCTGCTCCTCAAAGTGCGTGGACTTTGCTCACATATCCGCCGTTCGCCCGTACACTCCAGCCGTATGCAGACCTATCAGCGTTCTTTGAACCTTCCCCAGCATCGTTTAATCATAGACGTTGCAACAAGGTGGAACTCAACACTGCACATGCTTCAGAGACTGTGTGAACAGAGGCGGGCTGTTATGTTTTTGTGGGAGGATACACATACACGGGCAGGCAGTAGGATGGCAGACATGGAGTTGTCAGGTGTGCAGTGGTCGAAGATTCAAGACATGTGTCAAGTCCTTCAGTGTTTTGAGGAATGCACACGGCTGGTTAGTGCAGACAACGCCATAATAAGCATGAGCATCCCCCTAATGCGTCTGCTGATGCAAAGTTTGACGCACATAAAGGATCAGGCGTCTGCAGCTGAGGAAGAGGAAAGCCTTGATGACAGTCAGCCATTGTCTGGCCAGGGCAGTGTACAGGACGAGGTAGCGGGCGAAGAGGAGGAGGAGGACGAGGAGGATGATGGGGATGATTATATTTTTAATGAGGAAGCTTTTCCGGGGCCACTGGAAATTGGTGGCGCGGCAAGGCCGGGTTCTGGTTTTTTGAGGGACACAAGTGACGTGGATTTGCCTGAAACTGCCCCTCAACCAAGCACAACCGCAGATTTGAGAACTGGAACTTTGGCCCACATGGCGGATTATGCCTTACGTATCCTCAAAAGGGACACACGCATAACTAAAATGATGAATGATGACGATTACTGGTAGGCCTGCCTCCTTGATCCTCGCTATAAAGGCAAATTGCAAAATATAATGCCACATGAGAACTTGGAACTAATATTAGCAACCAAACAATCAACTCTTGTTGACCGTTTGCTTCTGGCATTCCCTGCACACAGCGCCCGTGATCGTTCTCACACGAGCTGCAGGGGCCAGCAGACCAGAGGAGTTAGAGGGGCAGAAATCAGAAGTGGCGTTGGCCAGAGGGGTTTTCTGACCAGGTTGTGGAGTGATTTTGCTATGACCGCAGACAGGACAGGTACTGCAGCATCAATTCAAAGTGACAGGAGACAACATTTGTCCAGTATGGTTACAAACTATTTTTCATCCCTTATCGATGTTCTCCCTCAACCGTCATTCCCATTTGATTACTGGGCATCAAAATTAGACACCAGAATTGGCAGAATATGCATTGCAGGAGCTTGCTTGCCCGGCAGCTAGTGTCCTATCAGAAAGAGTATTCAGTGCTGCAGGTTCAATACTAACAGAAAAAAGGACTCGTCTGGCTACCCAAAATGTAGATGATCTAACCTTCATTAAAATGAACCACAACTGGATTTCGAAATCTTTTGCCCCACCTTGCCCGGCTGACACCTAGCTTTCCTATGAAAAGGTCTTGCCTGTGGACTATTCTGAATGCCTTTTCCAATCTCGTAATTTTCTGCACCTGATTGTCCAGCATACGACATGTTTACACCTCACTAAATGGCCAAACTCCCCACACGGGGCCGTGGTATCGACACTTGGCGACAGCACCCGTGAGAGTGCAGTTTGTCTGAAGAGGTGGGTGAGCCCGCTTTTGGTCGACGGCACTGCCACTGGGTCCCTCCTAGTACAATAAAGTGTCTCTGGCGGTGGTGGTGTGCACCCAACGTCAGACACACCGTTGTAATATGAGGGGCCCTGGGCCTGTACCGCCGGCCACAAGACAGTTTCCCCCCACCCCAGCTCAAACAGTGCTCTACCACTTGCAAAATTATCTCACAGCTCCACCAATGTTTAGTCTATGCGCTGACATCCTTCAATGCCTGCCACTGACAATACCATTGTATTGACATTTTTGTTATGTTAGGCCTTCGATGCCTGTCTGTGGTCACTCCTTCCACTAGGCCTCCACTGACCACACCACTGCTGCCCGTGTACCCCTGTAACCAATTTAAAATTGCCTACAGCCATGTGTTATTATTTTAGGCCTTTGATGCCTGTCTGCGGTGACTCCTTCCACTAGGCCTCCACTGACCACACCACTGCTGCCCGTGTACTCCTGGAACCAATTTAAAATTGCCTACAGCCATGTGTTATTATTTTAGGCCTTCGATGCCTGTCTGCGGTCACTCCTTCCACTAGGCCTCCACTGACCACACCACTGCTGCCCGTGTACCCCTGTAACCAATTTAAAATTGCCTACAGCCATGTGTTATTATTTTAGGCCTTCGATGCCTGTCTGCGGTCACTCCTTCCACTAGGCCTCCACTGACCACACCACTGCTGCCCGTGTACCCCTGGAACCAATTTAAAATTGCCTACAGCCATGTGTTATTATTTTAGGCCTTCGATGCCTGTCTGCGGTCACTCCTTCCACTAGGCCTCCACTGACCACACCACTGCTGCCCGTGTACCCCTGGAACCAACATCAGAAAATATAAAAATAAGTATTTTGCTTATAAAAAAGAAAATACTGGAGAGATATCAAATGCAGACATTTTAACATTAAAAACAAACACATACAACAAAAATCTGGTACAGTACTAAAAATGGCCACCAGCTACAATAACTTTCTCCTGCAAGTAGTTAACTGAAAGGTTTTTTCAATTTTAAACACAGATATGGCATCCACCGAGTGTTGTCCTGTCGCGTCTTCTTTATATTATTGCCAAGAAGATGCAAAACAATGAAAATAATAAAATCATTATTTACCAAAAAAATAGAGTAAGTCAAAACCACCACCGAGTGTTGTCCTGTCGCGTCTTCTTTATATTATTGCCAAGAAGATGCAAAACAATGAAAATAATAAAATCATTATTTACCAAAAAAATAGAGTAAGTCAAAACCACATTGCAAATAAACATTCATTACAAATAAAGAAGCAGGGCGCGTCCGAGGGTGAGTATATACCTAATAAGAATATAATCACCCTCGGACGCGCCCTGCTTCTTTCCGACAGCCTTCCTTCCTAAGAATCAGCCCTTCCGTGGTGTAGAGAGAGGGTTTGTTACACTCCAAGGTGTTCCCCAGGTTGCCTTTCCTGAGCTTCGATCTTCCGGCTCTCGTTTAGTAGTTCTTGGAAACTACGCTGCATTGGGCCTACAAATTGGGTATGGGGTGTAGAGAGATGGTGTGTTCCACTCCAAGGTGTTCCCCAGGTTGCCTTTCCTGAGCTTCGATCTTCCGGCTCTCGTTTAGTAGTTGTTGGAAACTACGCTGCATTAGGCCTACAAATTGGGTATGGGGTGTAGAGAGATGGTGTGTTCCACTGTAGAGAGATGGTGTGTTCCACTCCAAGGTGTTCCCCAGGTTTCCTCTCCATTGCTTCGATCTTCCGGCTCTCGTTTAGTAGTTGTTGGAAACTACGCTGCATTAGGCCTACAAATTGGGTATGGGATGTAGAGAGATGGTGTGTTACACTCCAAGGTGTTCCCCAGGTTTCCTCTCCATTGCTTCGATCTTCCGGCTCTCGTTTAGTAGTTGTTGGAAACTACGCTGCATTGGGCCTACAAATTGGGTATGGGGTGTAGAGAGATGGTGTGTTCCACTCCAAGGTGTTCTCCAGGTTGCCTTTCCTGAGCTTCGATCTTCCGGCTCTCGTTTAGTAGTTGTTGGAAACTACGCTGCATTAGGCCTACAAATTGGGTATGGGGTGTAGAGAGATGGTGTGTTACACTCCAAGGTGTTCCCCAGGTTTCCTCTCCATTGCCTTGATCTTCCGGCTCTCGTTTAGTAGTTGTTGGAAACTACGCTGCATTAGGCCTACAAATTGGGTATGGGGTGTAGAGAGATGGTGTGTTCCACTGTAGAGAGATGGTGTGTTCCACTCCCAAGGTGTTCCCCAGGTTTCCTCGCCAATGCTTCGATCATCATGCTCTCGTTTAGTAGTTGTTGGAAACTACGCTGCATTAGGCCTACAAATTGGGTATGGGGTGTAGAGAGATGGTGTGTTCCACTCCAAGGTGTTCTCCAGGTTGCCTTTCCTGAACTTCTATCTTCAGGCTCTCATTAAATTGTGGTTAAACGGAACAACTGCATTTGGCGTACTAGTTGGTTTGGGGCCTACTATCGGTGTCTGCCGCTCCTTGCTGTTCTCCTGGTTTCCTGTCCTGAAATTCCGTTTTCAGGCGCTCGTTAAGTAGTTGTTAATGTTAGTCTGCATTTGGCCTACTAGTTGGGTTGGGGCCTACTATCGGTGTCTGCCACTCCTTGCTGTTCTCCTCCACTGAACAAAGCTGTGCCGCCTGTTTACTACTGTTGCCAATTTTGAACTGCATTTCGACTACTTACTGATTTGGGCCTACTCTCTGTGTCAGCCTCTCATTCCAGTTGTCCTCCACTGCAATGCCCCCTGATTAGTCCTGTGTTACCAATTTTGAACTGCATTTAGCCCACTTTATTCTTTGGGCCTATATCTGTGTTTCCTCCTCATCCTGCCCATTGCCCAGCCAGTGATAGATGAGTCTGCTGGTACATTGACCCATAACGCAACATTTCCCGTGCACGCTACACTGCAAGATTGTGACCCTGCTGAAAGTCAGGTCCCCCTTCCCGCATACCATACCACCTTACACTGGGACAAACAGGAAGGTGCAGATGAAAGTGTAGGTTCCTTCATCAGGTGGGGGGAGGAATACTAGTTGGCGACGTCACTGGCACAGGGCCTCTCATGGTACGCAAAAGTGTTGCTGCCGGTGGGAGGCGCCCCCGCCGTGCAAACACACCGCTGTACTTTGAGGGGCCCTGTGCCAGTGCCAATGCCAACGAGTGGGCCCCCCCTGCTTGCTCAGGTTCACAGCACTTGCAAAGTTGAAATACTTACCTCTCCCTGCTCCACTGCCGTGACGTGGTCCAGATTTCCTGGGCCCACTAATTACTTGAACCAGCCCTACCCACCACAACTTTAGCCAAATGACCCCCAATTTCAAATGCCTTCCAATTATTATAAGGTAAATTACGCTTCATTAAGAAGAATGGATGGTTTTGACATTAAAATGGGCACTCTAGGTGTTTTCCTGGCCCCCCACTCACTGCCGACTATGCTGCCCCATTGACTTGCATTGGGTTTCGTGTTTCGGTCGATCCCGACTTTACGTCATAATCGGGCGATTTCACTCGACCCGACTTTTGAGATAGTCGGGTTTCGCGAAACCCGGCTCGACTCTAAAAAGGTCAAGGTCGCTCAACTCTAGTAAGGAAACCTCTGCTCTCAAGACAGAGTGATTACAAGTTGCCAAGAGTACAGCAAACAAATGATTACTGACATGTTTGAGCTCTAATATCTGGACCAACAGTGTGCTGGGAGGGGCAGTAAAGCAGAAGCAACAGTACTATGAGAGGAGAAAAGCTGATAGCTGTGCCACATCACAAACTTTAAAGGTACCTTCACACTGAGCGACTTAACAACGATATCGCTAGCGATCCGTGACGTTGCAGCGTCCTGGATGGCGATATCGTTGTGTTTGACACGCAGCAGCGATCTGGATCCTGCTGTGACATCGTTGGTCGGAGCAGAAAGGCCAGAACTTTATTTTGTCGCTAGATCTCCCGCAGACATCGCTGAATCGGCGTGTGACGCCGATTCAGCGATGTCTTCACTGGTAACCAGGGTACACATCGGGTTACTAAGCGCAGGGCCGCGCTTAGTAACCCGATGTTTACCCTGGTTACCAGTGTAAATGTAAAAAAACAAACACTACATACTTACATTCCGGGTGTCTGTCCTCTCGCCGTCAGCTTCCCGCACTGACTGTGAGCGCCGGCCGGCCGTAAAGCACAGCAGTAACGCCACTGCTCTGCTTTACGGCTGGCGCTCACACAGTGCAGGGAAGCAGAACGCCGGGGGACGCGACAGACACCGGAATGTAAGTATGTAGTGTTTGTTTTTTTTACATTTACACTGGTAACCAGGGTAAACATCGGGTTACTAAGCGCGGCCCTGATGTTTACCCTGGTTACCCGGGGACTTCGCATCGTTGGTCGCTGGAGAGCTGCAGTGATCGGCATCGTTGTCTAGATCGCTGCAGCATCGCTAAATGTGACGGTACCTTAACCTCAGCTGTGCTGGCCATCCACCCCCACAGGTTGCCTGACCTTATCTGAAAAGCATTAATCATCTGTGCTCTACTTCCAGCACTTTCTAATCATGCACAAGATTAGAGAATTAGATCAGAGCAGTATTATTAGTACCCTGCTTTAAGTAATTGTGGGGCGTGCTATTTTTCTCTGTCTGCTGGTGCCTGCTTATGTTTGGGCAATATCATGCAGGGAGAAGAAGTACACCCCCACTCTGATAACTCCAACTTGGACTTAAATGAAAAGTAACTATTTAGGAGACAAATACTTTGTTGAATTTTTCGACAATGAGGGGAATTGACTCAGCACCATCATATACTTAAAATGTGAAACTCCTGTCTAAACTCCTGTGTGTACTCGCAGACCTGTTCACGCGCACTCCAGCGCGAAATGGCCGTTTCCTCTGATGCACCTGCCGCCTTGCCCCTCTCACACTGTCAGGGCAGTCTCACACGTCCAGATAATTCTGGTACCGGAATTATCCGTGTCCGTGTGCCCCTACGTTTCTGTGGCACATCAGTGTGGCACACGTGCGGCACACGTGTGCCCACTGGGTACCACACGCACCGTGCTGGGTACCACACGTACCAGCATCTGGTGCTGAAGCCCCATTCATATCTTCCCTGCAGCAGCGTTTGCTGTAGAGAAGATATGAATAATTGTGTTTAAAATAAAGATCTATGTGCCCCCCGCCCTCCCACACTCTGTGCGCCCGCCCGCTGTTCTGAAAATACTCACCCGGCTCGCTCCCTCGCTGTCGCTGCTTCCTGTTCTGGCCGCATCTTCTCCTGTATGCGGTCACATGGGGCCGCTCATTTACAGTAATGAATATGCAGCTCCACCCCTATGGGAGGTGGAGCCGCATATTCATGACTGTAATCGGCGGCACCACGTGACCGCATACAGTAGAAGGTGCGGCCAGGACAGGAAGCAGCGACAGCCAATGAAGGAGCCGGGTGAGTATTTTCAGAATAGCGGGGGGGCGCACAGGGGGTGGGGGGGCGTACACATAGATCTTTATTTTAAACACTATTATTCATATCTTCTCTACAGCAAACGCTGCTGCAGGGAAGATATGAATCGCGGTTTCAGCACCATGTGGTGGGACAGCGCTTACAGTAGCGCTGTCTCCTGCACGGCACACGGACTGCACACGGACAACGTCCGTGTGCGGTACGTGTTTTACACGGACCCATTGACTTTAATGGGTCCGTGTAATACGTGCGCTCCCACGAACACTGACATGTCTCCGTGTTTGGCACACGGAGACACGGTCCGCAAAAAAACAATGACATCTGAACAGATGCATTGATTTTAATGTGTCTACGTGTGCCAATGTCTCCGGTACGTGAGGAAACTGTCACCTCACGTACCGGAGCCACTGACGTGTGAAAATGGCCTCACAGAGATGATTTTAAGAGCTAAAAACAAGAAAAACTTTTTATGGACATTGGCGAGTGCTGCTAACTTTCTTTTTCACTTGATACTTTGATTAATATTGCCTCCCCGTTGGATATGGGCAATCAAACAAAAAAATCAAAACATTTTATTCTACTCTGCAGTCACGTCCTCTTTAACACTTTCACCCCAAGCCTGTTTTCACCTTCCTGACCTGGCCACTGTCACTTTATGTGGTGATAACTTTGGAACGCTTCAACAAATCCCACTGATTCCGAGACGGTTTTCTTGTGACATATTGTACTTCATCATAGTGGTAAAATCTCTTCAATATGACTTGCGTTTGTGAAAATATCGGAAATTTGGAGAAAATTTTGAAAATATAGCAATTTTTAAACGTTTTATTTTTTTTATACCCTTAAATCAGTTAGGTCACCTAAAATAGTTAAGTAACATTTCCTTCATGTCTATTTTAAATTTCTACTCACCACAATTTTTGAAACTTTTTATTTTTTTTTATTAGGAAGTTCTAAGGGTTAAATGTTGACCAGCGATTTTTTTTTTTTTTTTTTTTTCCCCATGGACCACATCCCATTTGAAGTGACTGAGAGGTCTATATGACAAAAAATACCCAAAATTGACACCATTCTAAAAACTGCACAACTCGAGGTGCTTAAAACCATATTCAAGAAGTTCATTAACCTTTCATGTGCTTCACAGGAATTAATGGAATGTGGAAGAAAAAAATTGAACTTTTTTTTGCTTCACAAAAATATTACATTAGACCTCCAAAAAAAAGAAAATGTGCTGTGCAATTTCTCCGGAGTAAGCAGATACACAATATGTGGAGGAAAAAAAACTGTTTGGGAACATGGCAGGGCTCGGAAGGGAAGGAGCGGCATTTGACTTTTTGAATGCAAAATTTTCTGGAATCATTAGAGCAGAGGTCCCCAACTCCAGTCCTCAAGGCCCACCAACAGGTCATGTTTTCAGGATTTCCTTTGCATTGCACAGGTGATGCAATTATTACCTGGGCAAGACTAAGGAAATCCTGAAAACATGACATGTTGGTGGGCCTTGAGGACTGGAGTTGGGGACCTCTGCATTAGAGGACCCCATGTCACATTTGAAGAGAACCTGTTGTGCCTAATGAGTGGAAACCATCCCCAAAAGTACAGTATATACTCGAGTATAAGCCGAGATTTTCAGCCCAAATCAGAGTCACGGTGGGCGGCAGGGTCGGGGGAGAGGGCGCTGAGGCATACTCACCTAGTCCCGGCGGTCCTGACGCTCCCTCTGCCCGTCACACGGTCTTCGGTGCTGCAGCTCTTCCCCTGTTCAGCGGTCACGTGGGACCGCTAATTAGAGAAATGAATATGCGGCTCCACCTTCCATAGGGGTGGAGCCGCATATTCATTTCTCTAAACAGTGGTGCCGGTGACCGCTGAGAGGAAGAGGCTGCGGCACCGAAGACCGTGTGACTGGCAGAGGGAGCGTCAGGACCGCCAGGACTAGGTGAGTATGTAATATTCACCTGTCCGCGTTCCACACGCCGGGCGCCGCTCTGTCTTCGCGTCCTCTTGCTCTGACTGTTCAGGTCAGAGGGCGCGATGACACATATAGTGTGCGCGGCGCCCTCTGCCTGATCAGTCAGTGCGGAGAGATGCCGGGAGCTGCAAGCAGCGAGGTGAGTATGGCATTTTTTTTTATTGCAGCAGCAATAGCACAGCTTTATATGGCACAGCTATGGGGCAATAATGAACGGTGCAGAGCACTATATGGCACAGCTATGGGGCAATAATGAACGGTGTAGAGCACTATATGGCACAGCTATGGGACAATAATGAACTGTGCAGAGCACTATATGGCAGAGCTATGGGGCAATAATGAACGGCGCAGAGCACTATATGGCACAGCTATGGGGCAATAATGAACGGCGCAGAGCACTATATGGCACAGCTATGGGGCAATAATGAACAGCGCAGAGTATTATATGGCAGCTATGAGGCAATAAGAAACGGCGCAGAGCACTAAATGGCACAGCTATGGGGCAATAAAGAACGGTGCAGAGCACTATATGGCACAGCTATGGGGCAACAATGAATGGCGCAGGGCACTATATGGCACAGCTATGGGGCAATAATGAAAGGTGCAGAGCACTATATGGCACAGCTATGGGGCAATAATGAACGGCGCAGAGTACTATATGGCAGCTATGGGGAAATAATGAGCGGTGCAGAGCACTATATGGCACAGCTATGGGGCCATAATGAACAGTATGGAGCATCTATTTTTATTTTTGAAATTCACCGGTAGCTGCTGCATTTTCCACCCTAGGCTTATACTCGAGTCATTAAGTTTTCCCAGTTTTTTGTGGCAAAATTAGGGGGGTCGGCTTATACTCGAGTATATACGGTAACCCCATTTTGGAAACTACACCCCTCAAGGAACTTATCTAGATGTAAAGTGAGCACTTTGAATCCACGGGTGCTTCTCAGAATTTAACAACGTTGATCTGTGAAAATGAAAAAATATGTATTTTTACCACAAAAATTCTTGTTTTAGCTGAATGGTTTCTCATTTTCACAAGGATAGCAGGAGAAAATGGACCCTGAAATTTGTTGTGCAATTTCTCCTGAGTACACAGATACCTCATACAGTTAGGTCCATATTTATTTGGACAGAGAGAACATTTTTCTAATTTTGGTTATAGACATTACCACAATGAATTTTAAACAAAACAATTCAGATGCAGTTGAAGATCAGACTTTCAGCTTTCATTTAAAGGTATCCACATTAACATTAGATGAAGGGTTTAGGAGTTTCAGCTCCCTAACATGTGCCACCCTGTTTTTTAAAGGGACTAAAAGTAATTGGACAGATTCAATAATTTTAAATAAAATGTTCATTTTTAGTACTTGGCTGAAAACCCTTTGTTGGCAATGACTGCCTGAAATCTTGAACTCATGGACATCACCAGACTCTGTGTTTCCTCCTTTGTGATGCTCTGCCAGGCCTTCAGTGCGGTGGTTTTCAGTTGCTGTTTGTTTGTGGGCCTTTCTGTCTGAAGTTTAGTCTTTAACAAGTGAAATGCATGCTCAATTGGGTTGAGATCAGGTGACTGACTTGGCCATTCAAGAATATTCCACTTCTTTGCTTTAATAAACTCCTGGGTTGTTTTGGCTTTATGTTTTGGGTCATTGTCCATCTGTAGTATGAAACGACGACCAATCAGTTTGGCTGCATTTGGCTGGATCTGAGCACACAGTATGGCTCTGAATACCTCAGAATTCATTCGGCTGTTTTTTTTTGTCCTGTGTCACATCATTAATAAACACTAGTGACCCAGTGCCACTGGCAGCCATGCATGCCCAAGCCATCACATTGCCTCTGTCGAGTTTTACAGATGATGTGGTATGCTTTGGATCATGAGCTGTACCACGCCTTCGCCATACTTTTCTCTTTCCATCATTCTGGTAGAGGTTGATCTTGGTTTCATCTGTCCAAAGAATGTTCTTCCAGAACTGTGCTGGATTTTTTAGATGTTTTTTAGCAAAGTCCCGTCTAGCTTTTTTATTCTTGATGCTTATGAGTGGCTTGCACCGTGCAGTGAACCCTCTGTATTTATTTTCATGCAGTCTTCTCTTTATGGTAGATTTGAATATTGATACGCCGACCTCCTGGAGAGTGTTGTTCACTTGGTTGGCTGTTGTGAAGGGGTTTCTCTTCACCAGGGAGATTATTCTGCGATCATCCACCACTGTTATCTCCCGTGGGCGCCCAGGTCTTTTTGCATTGATGAGTTCACCAGTGCTTTCTTTCTTTCTCAGGATGTACCAAATTGTAGATTTTGCCACTCCTAATATTGTAGCAATTTCTCGGATGGTTTTTTTTTTTCTGTTTTCGCAGCTTAAGGATGGCTTGTTTCACCTGCATGGAGAGCTCCTTTGACCGCATGTTTACTTCACAGCAAAATCTTCCAAATGCAAGCACCACACCTCAAATCAACTCCAGGCCTTTTATCTGCTTAATTGAGAATGACATAACGAATGGATTGCCCACACTTGTCCATGAAATAGCCTTGGAGTCAATTGGCCAATTACTTTTGGTCCCTTTAAAAACAGGGTGGCACATGTTAAGGAGCTGAAGCTCCTAAACCCTTCATCCAATTTTAATGTGGATACCCTCAAATGAAAGCTGAAAGTCTGAACTTCAACTGTATCTGAATTGTTTTGTTTAAAATTCCTTGTGGTAATGTCTATAACCAAAATTAGAAAAATGTTGTCTCTGTCCAAATATATATGGACCTAACTGTATGTAGCCGAAAATTATTTTTGAGGCACAGTGCAAAGCTCAAAAAAGAAGCGCCATGTTTGAGTTCAGATTTTGTTGGACTGGTTTGAGGGTGCCATGTCACATAGGTAGAGCCCCTGAGGTACCAGACAAGCAGAATCACCTATAAGTGACCCCATTTTACAAACTAAACCTCTCATTGAATTCATCTAGGGGTGCAGTGATCATATTGACACCACAAGAGTGTCACAGAATGTTATACCATTGAGCAGCAAAGAAAAAATAATTACATTTTTACCACCCAAAAAAATTGCTTTAACCCCAGATTTTACATTACATTCACACAGGGTAATGGGGAAAAATGGCACCAAAATTTGTCCCACAATTTCTGCTGAATGTAGAAATACCCCACATGATATTGTACAGTACTGCTTAGCCACACTATCGAGACCTGGGAGGACGGAGTGCTATTGGCAGATTTTCCTAAAATAGTTTGCGGACTCCATATACAGAGGCCCCAAGTGCTGGAAGAGCAGAATCCCCCCTCAAGTGGTGACATTTTGAAAATTATACCCCTTTGGGGATTAATATACAGGTGTAGTGACAATATTGACTCCATGGGTGTTTTCCAGAAACAAGCAGCAGGGGATGTTGCAAACTGCCATTGTAGTGCTCAATACTTTGTAGTGCACAACTCCTACTTCTGGGAGACATGCACCTGTAAATTAGGCGGGCTTTCATCGCTTCAGAAATGCCAAACATGTGGACACTACATGTGGTTTAGGCACACAGGGGCTCAGAAGGGAGAGGGGCATTTGGATTTGGGAGAGAATTCTTTTGCTGGTCGAGGAGATATAGAGCTTTTCCAGAGCCTTTTAAAGTTCCAGAGTTTTTTAAATGGTGTCACTTTTTGTTATTTGTCATATAGGCCCTTAAAGTAACATTCACACATGATGTGGTCCCTAAAAATAATAATTTTGTAAATTTTGTTGGAAAAAGTAGAGATTGCTAATCAACTTTTAACCCTTTTAACTTCCTATTAAAAAAAAAATTATATGCTTAAAAAAAGATGGTTATGTAAAGTAGACATAGGAAATGTTATTTATATATTTTGTATAGCATGAGTAACTGGTTTAAGGATATAATTTACATTTTTCAAATAGTTACATTTTTGCCAAAATTCCACCATTTTCTCAAATAGACAAAAAAAAATTCTTCTTAAAAATTACCGCTAAGGCTTCTTTCACACTTCCGTCTTTTCAGATCCGTCGCAATCCGTCGCTTTGGGGAAAAAAAAACAGATCCTGCAAATGTGCCCGCAGGATCCGTTTTTTTTTCCCCAAAGACTTGTATTAGCGACAGATCGCGACGGATGGCCACATGCCGCATACGTCGTGCGACGGATGCGTCATGTTTTGGCGGACCGTCGTCTGGAAAAAACGTTCAATGTAAAGTTTTTTGTCTGCGTCAGGAAAACGTTTCGCGATGGATCCTGCAGCATACGTCATTGACTAGAATGGAAGCCTATGGACGCAGGATCCGTCATGACACGTCATATGACGGAATCAGCGCTGGAATCCGTTTTTTTACACTGAGCATGCTCAGAATCAGGAATTTGTAGCCAATTGGCCAGACAGGCCCCAAATCTATATAAACCTGGCCTGGGGCGTCACCCCCAAATGTGCCAGAAAGACTCCTGCCAGCCTGAAGACAGCCAGCCAGTCAATATATTGGTTTCCCTATTTTCCAGTAGCCAATCGCATTTGGGAGACTCCAATTTTTAGGTATGGAAAACAGATCCGTCAAAAAAACGGATGAAACAGATGGTAAAAACGGATGAAAGATGGTAAAAACGGACAAAACGGATGCAACGGATCCAGTTTTTCGAAGGAACGTCTAGCGGAGCCGTTTAAATACTGGATGTGTTGCATCTGTTTTTCACTATTTTTGATGCATCCGTCGATACGTTGCGCCGACGCATTGTGACGAATTTAAAAAAATGGAAGTGTGAAAGTAGTTTAAGTGAGAACAATGTGACGTGAAAAAAAAAGTCCCAGAATCATTGGGATTCGTTGAAGCATACTAGAGTTATTACCTCATAAAGCAACCGCAGTCAGAAATTTGGCCAGGAAGGTGAAAACAACGATTTTTCTTGAATGAATCTTAGTAATTCAGCCATTTTTTTTGTCTGTGGGTCCTATGCAATTTATAAGTCCAAGTTCTACCTGAACAAACAAAATGCCCATCTTACCATCACAATTATACAGCCATTCTGACTTAGATTTTCAAAGCTAGTACACCAGCCTCATTAGGTCCTAGCATGCCAGTGTTTTTTTTTTTTTTTTTTTTTTTAAATCAGCACTGCAGTGGTGCTACTAATTTAAGTTCACTGATCCTAGTTACTAATGAGTGAACATGATAAGGCGTTATCAGAGCACGCTCGTGTGCTAATTGAGTCTCTTTGCCATGCTTGAAAACTATGTTTTTGTTGCTGTGGCAGGTAAAAAGCTCTTACTAAATTTTAACAAGCAACGAACACTGACGGGGTCTACCAAGCTGGGGTACCTCTTTCAGTACCACCCCGTGTTTCAGGAGGTCCACTCTGCTTTGGCTGGAGTCTGAATGAAGGACGCTGGCTGGAATCGCTTGGTTGCATGAGTGCATATAAAAGATCACTGCTTCTCCACGTATTTCCAGTCTGACAACACTTTATTCACAGGACACGGAATATATCACACAGATACAGAGGGCAGACCAATAGAAAAGCAGCAGGCCAGACATACATTACAATAGCCGCAGGGGGCCAAAGCCTGCCGATATTTACCGTGGGAATTACAAAGGTGGGGGGAGGACAGAAGGGGATATCTTGTCCCCTCTGCCCAGGGGCACAGCCTGTGGGCTGATGCATCTCACATGGAACCTATTATACATACATATAACATTCTGGGTCCTGTGGGGTTCCTTAACACGCGGCTCCGCTTTTCAGCGATGCGATCGGCATACACAGTCTGATCCTTAATGGATCGGTTTGGGGATGTCCAAAGTTTATGGGGTTGGTACAAGTTCCGTTTGTCGACTTAGTCCATCGGCGTAACCGTTTTGCTTGCCGGGTCTGTAGTGGATGGTGAAGTCCAGAGGTTGTTGGGCTAAACTCCACCGCAGCAATCTGGCTTTGTCTCCGGAAACCCGATTAAGCCAGACTAGGGGATTATGGTCCGTTAGGAGGGAAAACTGTCGTCCATACAAATATGGTTGCAACTTTTTGAGTGCCCATATTACCGCCAGGCACTCCTTCTCGATGGCCGCATAGCTTACTTCGCGGGGCAGTAGTTTCCGACTCAAGTAAGCTACCGGGTGTTCTTGGCCGTCTGGCCCGACTTGGCTCAGTACTGCCCCCAATCCAAACATAGAAGCGTCTGTGTGAACAAGGAAACGCTTACTTGGATCGGGTGCAGCCAATACAGGGGTATTGGTTAGGGCGTCCTTTAGCTGGCGGAAGGCTTCCTCACACTCTGGGGTCCAGGTTACCTGGCGGGGTTGGTTCTTACGGGTCAGATCAGTGAGGAGCTTGGCTACGCTGCTGTAATTGGGAACGAATTTCCTGTAATACCCCGCTGTCCCTAGAAACGCCATGACCTGGGTTTTAGTGCGTGGGGTGGGCCATTTGGCTATGGCCTCAATCTTGGCTGGTTCTGGTCTCTGTTTCCCACTTCCCACCCAATGCCCTAAATACTGAACCTCCGCTTTGCCCACGTGACACTTGTTTGGGTTCAGGGTGATTCCGGCCTTGTGGATCCTGTCCAATACTGTCTCTATGTGATTTAGTTGCTCTTCCAATGTCGCGCTGTAGATGGCGATGTCGTCCAGGTAGGCACAAGCATTGTCCTGGAGACCACCCAGAAGCCAGTCAGCCAGCCTCTGGAAGGTCGCCAGGGCATTCTTCATCCCGAATGGCATAACTCGAAACTAGAATAAGCCAAACGGGGTGACAAATGCCGACTTGGGAATAGCGTCAGGACTAAGGGGAATCTGACAGTAGCCTTTGCATAGATCGATGGTGGTCAAATACTTTGCCCCCGCCAGTCGGTCTAACAACTCATCCACACGCGGCATGGGATACGCATCCGTCACTGTTTTCTCATTGAGCTTACGATAGTCTACAAAAAAACGTGTAGTCCCATCCTTCTTGGGCACCAACACTACGGGGAATGCCCAGGAACTGACTCTTCAATGACCCCTAAACGCAACATCTCTTGTCGCATACCCTCTCGTACAGACTCAGGGACGCGGAAGGGGTTTTGTCGCAGGGGGGTCTGATCCTGGGTCTCAACCTTGTGTTGTACCAGGCGAGTGTACCCTGGTCTCCCCAAAAACATCCTCTGTCGCTGCCTCAACAACTCCTCCGCCTGCTGTCTCTCCCGGGGGCCTAGGTCTTCACCCAAGTGTACCTGGTCCCATGTTTTAGACTGTGTCATTTCCCCTAAGACATCCGGCAAGGGAAGTCTGGCTAAATCCTCTGCTTCAGGTGCACAGATGGCCACTACCTCTTCAGTGCGCTCCCGGTAGGGCTTCAGCATATTCACGTGGAACATGCGGATAACCCTGGGGTCGTCACAATCGGTGACATTATAGGTGGTGTCGGCTATTTTCCCCACTACCTGGTAGGGCCCCTGCCATGCAGCTTGGAACTTGTTCTGCTTAGTGGGATCTAACACCTGGATCTTCTGTCCTATTTCCAAGGTGCGCTCTCTGGCCCTCCGAACATACCATACGCGCTGGCGCCACTGGGCCACCTGCATGTTCTCACGTACAGCCTGGGTCAGCTCCTGTAGGCGGTCCCGGGATTCCAGCACATAGGGTACAATAGGTACCCCTTCTACGATGCCCTCCCCTTCCCAGTGTTCTAGCACTAAGTCTAGGGGTCCCCTTACCCATCTCCCGTATACCAGTTCGAACGGGGAGAACCCCGTGGATTCTTGGGGCACCTCCCGATAGGCAAACAGGAGGTGAGGCAAGAATTTCTCCCAGTCCCTGTAGGTCCTGGTAAAAGTCCCAATGAGTTGTTTTAACGTCCCGTTAAAGCGTTCACACAACCCACTGGTTTGCGGGTGGTACGGGGCGCTTCTAATGGACTTTACGCCGCACAGCTTCCACAGTTGGTTGGTCACCTCTGCTGTAAACTGGGTACCCTGGTCCGAGATAATCTCCCGGGGAAATCCAACCCGTGAGAAAACCTGGAGCAGGGCGGCTGCCACCGTCTCTGCCAGTATGTTAGGTAACGCAACCGCCTCTGGATACCGTGTAGCATAATCTACCACTGTCAATATATACCTTTTCCCTGACGGACTGGGTTTCGCTAACGGCCCTATCAGATTGACCGCTACTCGGCTAAATGGTTCCTCCACAATGGGGAGGGGGCGTAATTTGGCCTTGCATCGATCTCCCCTCTTGCCAATGCGCTGGCAACTGTCACAGGTCTGGCAGTACTGACAAACATCATAGGTTACCCCGGCCAAAAGAAGTTTTGTGTCAGACGATGCCTGGTGCGACTGACGCCGAAGTGCCCGGCCAAGGGTATGTCATGAGAGATTCGCAGTAACTCCTGCCTACACTTCTTGGGAACTACCAGCTGTCGTTTTATAGTGGGGCTCGTCCCTGTGTGGTGCTGCTCTTTGATCCGGTAGAGGAGTCCCTGCTTCCATACAAACTGTTCCCCTTCCAGTACCCCTCTCCCCTCCTGTGCCTTCCCACGATATCCCTCCAATGAAGGATCCTCAAGTAACTCCCTCTTAAATTCATCTGGGGTGGTCCAAAAAATGTGCCTGGCTATGGGAATACGTGTAGGGCTGGGATGTCTTACCTGGGCCTCCTCTGAGTGTGATTCTGCCTCCGCAGCTCGAGCTTGTCTCCGGGTGGTCACAGGATATGTCTCAGCCAGAGGGGCAACCGAGAAGGCAGACAACATGGGCCCCAAGTCATTTCCCAGCAAAACGTCTGCGGGCAAATCCTCCATCAAGCCGACCTCAACAAGGCCATCCCAGACTCCCCAGTTCAGGTGAATCCTGGCAGTGGGCAGTCGATGTATGGCTCCCCCTGCTACACGGACTGCCACTGTCCGGTCCGTCTTCTCTTGGTCCCGGACGAGATGAGGCTTCACAAGGGTCAAAGTTGCCCCGGAATCTCTTAGTCCCTGCATACGTTTCCCATTAACCCACACGACCTGTCGATGCTGTTGTCGATTATTTGCCCGAGCTACCTGCACGGGGTCTACTTCATGCAGCACTTCCTCGATCTCTTCCACCCCTTAGTCAGTCGTAGCCCCCAATGTCGGGTCAGCTTCGCCTTGGTAGCAGTGTACAGCGGCCCGGCTGAAGGTAGCTGTTCCCGCCTTTGGCCACTGGGTATGCTGAGTCCGGTTGGGACATTGTCTTTGCAGGTGGCCTAGCTGACGACAGATGTGGCATTGTGCCCCAGGAGAACTGTGGTAGGCCGGGTTTCTAGCTGGTCCCCCTACAATCTTCAGTGGTTTCGGCCCCTCCAGGTCCATGGGCGGACCCCTAGTGACCATCTTTGCCTCCTGGCAACATGATCTTCATCGGCCAGAAGAGTGGCTTCCTCAAGAGTCATTGGCCGCCTGTCCCGAAGCCATTCCTGTGTCTCGGGGGCTAGTCCATTAAAGAATTGTTCTAACAAGACCAACTGGAGGATGTCCTCCTTAGTGGTTGCTTAGTTCCCTTGCACCCACTGTAGCAGTGACCGCGGTAATTTACAGGCCCATTCAGCGTGGGTATCGGTTACTCGTTTTATAAGTCTGCGGAACTTTTGGCGGTATGCCTCTGGTGTCAGCGCATACCGGGCCAAGATCACTTCTTTGATCCACTCGTAGTCCATACAGTCCTCATCAGGTACCGTGCGATAGGCGTCCGCTGCCCGGCCTGTCAGCTTGCTGGCCAGAATCTGAACCCGTTCCCCGGCTTCACTTGATGAAGGGCACACTGCCGCTCAAAGTCCTGCAGAAATCCATCAATGTCTTCCTCTGCCTCTTCCAACTGTTGGAAGGCATTATACTGGATCTTTTTGTGGCTTACTGTTGAAGGTACCTGGTCAGAGGCTAGAGCTCCCCCTGCTCACTGACTCTCCTCACTCCGCTCTGCCATCTCCAACTTGGCTAGCTCTATCCTGGTCCGCTCAGCCTTCTTTTCCTTCAGATCAGTACGCACATCAGCCATCACCTCTCGTATGATCTCTACTGCAGGGTTTGGGCCATAGAACGCCAGTCTGTTCTTTACCTCCCTCTACAATTCAGTCTCCTCCACGGTCACATTGGGGGACGCTGCACTGTCGTGTTCCATGATGGCTGCTATCAAATCCGCTTTTGTTTTGTTGCTGGTGATTAACCCTCGGGCTTCCACCAGATCTTTTAGGCTGTGTTCACACGTTGCGTTTTTTTTGTGGTTTTTCCCGATAAAAACGCTATAAAACCGCAATAAAACCGCATATAATAAGCATCCCATCATTTAGAATGAATTCCGGATGTTTTGTGCACATGATGCGTTTTTTTCCGCAAAAAAAACGCATACCGCACAAAATCCGGACATGCTCTATCTTTTTGCGGTTTTTTTGCGGATTTCCCACTCCAAAATGCATTGGGAAGTGTCCGGAAAAAAACGCGGCAAAAACGCGGCAAAAACGCATGCGGTTTTCTTGCGGATTTCATGCAGAAAATGTCCGGAATTCTCAGGAATTTTCTGCATGAATTCCTGAACGTGTGCACATAGCCTTAATGTAGTCCTCTTTAACTTCTGGTAGTTGTTTTCCATTCATTCCTTTCCTCCTGTAGAAGGGGTATCATATCCCACTGTCTGCCACCAGTGTGACGGGGTATACCAAGCTGGGGTACCTCTTTCAGTACCACCCCGTGTTTCAGGAGGTCCACTCTGCTTTGGCTGGAGTCTGAATAAAGGATGCTGGCTGGAAGATCACTGCTTCTCCACGTATTTCCAGTCTGACAACACTTTATTCACAGAACACAGAATATGTCACACAGATACAGAGGGCAGACCAATAGAAAAGCAGCAGGCCAGACATACATTACAATAGCCGCTGGGGGCCAGAGGACAGAAGGAGGACAGAAGGGGGATATCTTGTCCCCTCTGCCCAGGGGCGCAGACTGTGGGCTGATGCATCTCACATGGAACCTATTATACATACATATAACTCAACATATTCTGGGTGCTGTAGGGTTCCGTAACACGTAACAAACATAACTACTAAAGTGAGTGAATCACAGCATCCAGTTTGCAATGTGATAGCAGGGCACCAATAGGTTAAAAGAAAATAATTATTTTATATCTAAAGCTTATCTCCATCAAACTTAACTTACGGTATTCCCCTCCACAAACAAAAGAGATGGTATAAGGAGGTACTGCTCTAAGGATTACCACTCGCGCCTTCACCCAAAAAAAAAAAAAAAAAGAGGCAGATAACAAAAGTGGTTTTAAATAAGCATCTTCCATTTGGCATGACTCTGCTTTCCTAAAAGCCAAAAAACAAAAAGCAACCAACAAAACAAAGAAGTATTGTCCTTAAAAGAGCCATGATGCGTGGTAGCAAGGTGAGTAATAACAGGGCACAAAGTAATGGCCAACACGCAGCAACTGGACCTTCCATGTAATGGAGGAAGTTTCCTACTGTTTCCCTGTTTGCGCCACAGCAGTGGACTGTTGTGTTCTAGAGATTAACAGCATTCATATATAGTTGCTCAACAGGGGGAATGTCCACATTCAGCGTCTAGCAGCTTTATGAGGATGTTGGCTATTGCCGGCTCTGTGTAGCTACCATTCACCCAGCCATTCTTTCCATTCTTTCTTGTACAATACGAAAAGAGGTGGTGCACGGGAAATACACTTTACAGGACTGCTTAAAACACTGTAAAAGGAGATAACAGAGTAATTGCAAGGCTGTTTATTTCAGCTACAATACCTGGTGAAGTTCTTCAACAAATTGCTATGGTTACTAGCATCTACGGTATGGAAATAATCCTCAGACCAGTGTAGATAATGGTTTTATTCTTCTTGATACTTAATTTCATTGAGCTGCAGTTTCAGCTGATATGTATAGGGAGCCTGTTAGATATTCGTGCTGCCCCAAACACAGCTAACATGAATCTGGCTCTGGCATTCTGAACATCTTGGTTTCACTCTGAAATGCCGCAGCATCTCAGAAAAAGCATAGTTGAAAGTGCTGTGGACAAGGCGATAAGTCGAAGAAGCAACGACATGTTGGCTTATTGCTACAGGCTCAGATTGTTGTGAATTCTGTGGCTGAATTCACTCCTGTGGTCACAAGTGGTACTGCAGCCTCTGGGCTTCCTCCCTCAGGTGTTCTGGTGAGCTCGTTGGCTGCCTTGTTATTTAACTCCACCTGATTCTGTCTTCCTTGCTCCTTGTCAATGTTCCAGTGTTGGATCTGAGCTCCTGGATCTTTCCTGTGGCCTGCTGCTCTGCTTAGATAAGTGCTTCTTTGCTTTTGTTGCTGTTTTTTCTGTCCAGCTTGTCTATTCGTTTTTGCTGGAAGCTCTGGGACGCAAAGGGTGTACCGCCGTGCCGTTAGTTCGGCACGGTGGGTCTTTTTGCCCCCTTTGCGTGGTTTTTGCTTTAGGGTTTTTTGTAGACTGCATAGTTCTCTTTGCTATCCTCGCTCTGTCTAGAATATCGGGCCTCACTTTGCTGAATCTATTTCATCCCTATGTTTTGTCTTTTCATCTTGCTAACAGTCATTATATGTGGGGGGCTGCCTTTTCCTTTGGGGTATTTCTCTGAGGTAAGTCAGGCTTGTATTTCTATCTTCAGGCTAGTCAGCTCCTCAGGCTGTGCCGAGTTGCATAGGTAGTGACAGGCGCAATCCACAGCCGCCTTTAGTTGTGTTAGGATAGGTTCAGGTATTGCGGTCTACAGAGATTCCACGTCTCAGAGCTCGTTCTATTGTTTTTGGGTTATTGTCAGATCACTGTATGTGCCCTGATTACTGCACACTGTGTTACTGGATTGCCTACACAACACAGATACACCGACAGGTCGCTAAGGCTACTTTCACACTAGCGTTAACTGCAATCCGTCACAATGCGTCGTTTTGCAGAAAAAACGCATCCTGCAAAAGTGCTTGCAGGATGCGTTTTTTCCCCATAGACTTGTATTGACGCATTGCGACGAATTGCCACACATCGCATATCCGTTGTGCGACGGATGCGTCGTGCTTTGGCGGACCGTCGGGAGCAAAAAACGCTACATATAACGTTTTTGCTCCTGACGGACCGCTTTTTCCGACCGCGCATGCGCGGCCGGAACTCCGCCCCCGCCTCCCCGCACCTCACAATGGGGCAGCGGATGCGCCGGAGAAATGCATCCGCTGCCTCCGTTGTGCAGTGCGATAAGCGCTAGCGTCGGAATCTCTGCCCGACGCATTGCGACGGGGAGATTCCGACGCTAGTGTGAAAGTAGCCTTACATATGTACACACACACGGAGAGACCTGTCAGTCTACATGAGAAGGTGAAGAGCAGTGGCAGGGACAAACCTCTTGCAATAGTCATTTCATTTAAGACCGCACTTTCACCTGCTTTTCTTTGGAACTTTGCTGAGAAGTAGTGAATCATCCACAAAATAATGCATTTTTTAACTGCTAGAAGGGGTTCTCCACCCTAGGGCAAACGATCGGGAAGTAGTGCAACTTGCCAAATACTAAAAAGTGTACAATAAACACAAGACTTGGCCCTTTCCTGGATCTCGTCATATCTGACAGACCGAACATTCAGTGTCTCCCTCCCCCACACCACCTCCTCACTTCGCCCCTTGTCAGTCGGTGTTCCTCAAGGCTCTGTTCTAGGACCCCTACTCTTCTCCATCTACACTTTCGGCCTGGGACAGCTCATAGAATCCCACGGTATGCAGTACCATCTCTACGCTGACGACACGCAGATCTACCTCTCCGGACCTGACCTCTCCTCCTTGCTTACCAAAATCCCGCACTGTCTGTCTGCCATTTCAGCCTTCTTTTCTGCTCGCTTTCTACAACTGAACATGGACAAAACAGAATTCATCATCTTTCCCCCATCTCACTCTACCCCTCCACCAGACCTATCCATCAATGTCAATGGCTGCTCACTATCCCCAGTCCCACTCGCCCGGTGCCTCGGGGTGATCCTCGACTCTGCCCTCTCTTTCAAGCCACATATCCAAGCCCTTGCCTCCTCCTGTCGTCTCAAACTCAAAAATATTTTCCGGATCCGTGCTTTCCTTGACCGCAACACTGCAAAAACGCTAGTGCATGCCCTTATCATCTCCCGCCTCGACTACTGCAACCTCCTACTCTCTGGACTCCCCTCTAGCACTCTGGCACCACTCCAATCCATCCTACACTCTGCTGCCCGACTAATCCACCTGTCCCCCCGCTATTCCCCAGCCTCTCCCCTGTGTCAAGCCCTTCACTGGCTTCCTATCGCCCAGAGACTCCAGTTCAAAACCCTCACACTGACATACAAAGCCATCCACAACCTGTCTCCTCCATACATCTGTGACATGGTCTCCCGGTACCTACCTACAAGCGACCTCCGATCCTCCCAAGACCTCCTTCTCTACTCCCCTCTCATCTCTTCTTCCCATAACCGCATCCAAGACTTCTCCCGTGCTTCCCCCATACTCTGGAACTCTCTACCCCAACACATCAGACTTGCGCCTACCATAGAAACCTTCAAAAAGAACCTGAAGACTCATCTCTTCCGACAAGCCTACAGCCTGCAGTGATCCTGAACCTACTGAACAGCCGCACAGCCAGCTCTTCCCTCTCCTAGTGTATCCTCACCCACCCCCTGCAGACTGTGAGCCCTCGCGGGCAGGGTCCTCCCTCCTTATGTACTCGTGTGCCTTGTTATCTGCTCATGTTTAATGTATTTGTCTATATTTGCCCCGTATTCACATGTAAAGCGCCATGGAATAAATGGCGCTATAAAAATGTATAATAATAATAATAATAAGGTTACGATTTAGCTCTTCTAGCTGGTTTGAGCGGTCATCATGAGCTTGGCATACTTGCGGTAACATGCCCACTGGATTCTCATCCATTTATCTCAGGGTGGAAAGTCTGTTAAAAGGGGTATAACAAAAATTAAAAAGGGTTGTCCACTAATTTTGTTCTATCAACGATGAAGCACCCCTTGTGAAAAAAAACAACAACATAAAACACACACCTGCCGCACCAGCGCTGTAAGCAATGTGATTGCCAGTGTTTGCATAGCATATTTAGGCCACGTGAGCACTGCAGTCAATCAGCGGCCACTATTGGGCTGCTGTGCTCTTCCTTTCCATAGATGAAGTCAGACTATTGGAAGAAGTTAGAAAATTGCAGCCAAAATTGTGTCTGATTGTTATGCCTAGGGAACCCTGCAGCCAATGACATCGCAGACCCGGCGCTGACATCTCGGGAACAGCGTCGGTGTCGGCGGAGACAAGCAAGTTGCTTTTTATTTTTCTTAATTTTATAAGAGACACTACTTTACTGGAAATCTGGTTAACCAGGTAGTGGGCAAACACTTTATTTCAGCAAGGACAGCATAGGGAGGTTTTTTTGCTCTTTTTTTTCCTCAGATAGTCAGTGTTCATGACTCCACAGTAAGAAAAATTGGATAAAATCGAACACAACCAATAATTCACAAATTGTTACGCGATTACTTGAGTTTTCCTTCTTTAGTGTCACTTTTTTTTATATATATCAATAATCATTCTGTATAACAAATATGCAAGAATGAAGATATAGATATTTAAAATTACTGTTTTTTTTTCTTTTGACAACACTCTCCCTAATGTTTAACCACCACAAATAACTATATTGTAGAGAATTAAGACCGGCCACTTGAAAAGTAAACAAGAAAATTAAATCACCGTCATAATTTCCTCATTTAATAACTGAGCCAGCGGTTTATCAGCTGCCATGAACTGTAGTAGCCCACTTACAAAATGTCTAAAAAAAAACCATTTAAAGCAGCCAGTAGGGGGTAAATTGAAGCCTCATGCATTAAGAAGCTAATAATTTAAAAAAAAAATTGTTCAAGGCAATGAACCCTGAAGATAGCCGGCACTGAAATGACGATAAAAGTGTTTTGTGTAGAGCTTAACTTTCAGCACAAATAATTCTCTGTAAGAACCACATCAATTAAACAGGGATGTAACATTACACAGCAGAACCTGCACAAGCCATGGGGTTTGGTTTAGCTCTTTTGTCAACCACATTGTGAAGCAGTTATTGAACAGACATATACAATTATTTTACTTGATGGTCAATCTATGAAGGGAACAGCCATCAAATGCCTGCACAGCATTCAACAGCAAAAATCAGATCACCCCAAATTAACTAGGGTGTCCAACTAGGATTCGGATTTGCGACCAATCTTATATGACACTAACAAAGACACAAGACTGTAGAGATTGGGCAAGAGCAAAATAAGGCTACTGCTTATAGTAGGCAAATTTGTTATATAAAAAAAAAAACACAAACTATGAAGCAGAAGTGATACCAATTTTCCAAATGTCAAGGGTATCCAGCACGGCATCAGTAAGTGGGCCTTCCAGATTAAAGTGAACCACCTTAGTTACTTTTCACCAATTCAACAGTCACGCATAAAGAACTATTCTGTTTCTATATAGTGACACAATATCACTAGTAGATGCCAATGGTGTGTAATCAGTGAGCGCCCAACGGCCAAAACTCCTACAGAACCGAATACTGAAGGGGCTGCAATGCCGATCTAGTGCCATTTCCCCCTCACAGAATAGTGGTTATGCCACTTACAGTGCAGGGTACGGCAGCATAGCTCAAAGGACTGTCCCTCCCTGGAGAACCAAAAATATTCAACTGGACATAGTGCTTTAAAAAATAAATAATGAGAAGTGATGGAACTAACACCGGTAAAAGGATATGGACAGCTTTGTGGGCTTTTCTTTTGACTCCTTGTTGCCTCTGCTGCTAGTTTATTACGTTTGCATTTTTCCCTCCACCTCTTCCAAAATGCATAACTTTCATTCTTCAGTTGACACAGCCGTATGAGAATTTTTTTGCGGAACGAGTTGTAGTATTCAATGATGTATTGTATAGAAAAGAGAAGAATTGCTGTCCACCTCCAGAATAAAATATAAAAAGTATTTTTATTTGATAAATGTTAAAACAGCATGGCACTAGGCATGGTTACAAGAAAAAGTGACGCGTTTCAACCACAACTGCGGTCTTCATTCTGATCAGATGTATTGTATAGACAAAAGATGGAGTTCCGTGCACCTGGAGGATTCAAGTTGGTGAGCAGACTTCCCTTTCTCCTAAAGTTTTAATGACACCATTTATTTTACCACACATTGTATTGGAAAATGAGGGAAAAAAATTCAAAGTGAGCTGAAAATGGTGAAAAAATAAAATAGAATGCAGCCATGGTTGTTTTTTTTTTTGCTTTGTTTTTATTGTATTCATGCTATGTGAGATAAAAATGACCACCTCAAAACATGATTTTCCAGGTCATTATGATGGTGAAGAAAAAAAAAAAAATTTACGGTAGTATTTGCATTGCCATTTTCGGAGTTCCATGTTGGGTCCTTTGTTTATCGGTCGCCTGAAGCTGATAAAGGGCTTGTTTTTTTGTGTGGTGAAAATAAGGTTTTCATTTACACCAATTCGGGGTGAATACTAGGTTTTCAAACTTTTTTTTTATAGCTTTTTTTTTTCTTTTGGTCTGGAGTGAGTTTGGTGACTGAAAAAACATACCGTAATTTTGGCTTTTTGATTGTATTTTTTCACTCTACGGTATTTACTACATAGGAAACCTAATGGATTTATTTGTAATATGGGGAACGGTTGGGAATTCAAAACTTTGTTTTTATATATTCTTTTTTAAATATAATATTTTCCTTTAGTTTTTGGTTCCCTTAGGAAACTTGAACCTGCAAATGTCTAATCACTAATTATGAGCGAATATACTCGTTACTCGAGATTTCCCGAGCACGCTCGGGGGTCCTCCGAGTATTTTTTAGTGCTTGGAGATTTAGTTTTTCTTGCCGCAGCTGAATGATTTAGGCTATGTGCACACTTTGCAGAATCCACTGCGGATTTTTTCCGCAGTGGAATTCCAAAATCTGCAGTGAAAACCCGTCGCGGTTTTTACTGCAGATTTATTGCGGGTTTTTACTGCGGTTTCTTCTGCGGATTTTCATCTGCAGTTTCCTATTGGAGCAGGTGAAAATCCGCAGAAAAGAAGTGACATGCTGCGGAATGTAAACCGCAGCGTTTCCGCACGTTTTTTCCGCAGCATGTGCACTGCGTTTTTTGTTTCCCATAGGTTTACATTGTACTGTAAACTCATGGGAAACTGCTGCAGATCCGCAGCGGTCAAATCCGCTGCGGATCCACAGCAAAATCCGCAAAGTGTGAATATAGCCTAACATCTGTTAGCCAGCATAAGTACATGTACTTATGCTGGCTAACAGATGTAAATCATTTAGCGCTGCAGCGCTAAAAACTAAATCACCAAGCACTAAAAAAATAATCAGAGGACCCCCGAGCATGCTTGGGAAATCTCAAGTAACGAGTATATTCGCTCATCACTACTAATCACTTAAACTTGCAATATATACTGCATGTCAGGTTACACAGTGTAAAGAAAGAAAAAAAAAAGCACAGTGGGCAGGAGATTCTGTAATTTCCATCTACTTTGCCTGAACTATAAGAAGCGGTGTTTCTGACCCAGCGTAAATGTGTAGTGTCAAGAATCCAATGTGGGAACACAGTCAGAGGGTCACTGTGCTGTCGGTTTTGACTTAAATCATGTATCAAAATTGCACATTGAAGTCTCTAGGTAAAAAAAAAAATTAAAAAAATATGTATAACCGTGGTGGCTGTACAAGTTGCACCCTGGTGCAGGACGTTTTTCCATTGATTGCTAGGAGACGCTTGATGAAGCCATTAGATTTTTCTTTGCATAGGAGAAAAACTGAAAAGACTGATGGTGAGAAATGACACTGACATTTTCAATGCTGAAGTCTAAGGCCGGGTTCACATTGCGTTACACAGAAGCCCGTTCAACACATACGTGAACGGGCTGCTGACGCAAGTGCCGACATTCTCCATCGCGCTAGCGCAGATAGAGCATCTGCCAGCTCTATCTGCGCTAGCAGTGACGGACCCGGAAACGCTGCAGCCCGCGTCTCAGAGTCCGTCACTCAATGACGGCACAACCCTAGCGCACACCCATTGTGGGTCGTGCGCTAGCGATGTGTCCGACATAGGAATTAATGGTGGCCTTAACGGACTACGTTACACCGCGTTTATGCCGCGGTGTAACGTAGTCCGTCTGACTGACGCCCATAACGTACTGTGAACCCAGCCTAATCCAGAACACTGAGGAATATTGTTCTTTTTATTTCAAAAATGGAAAAAAAAATGAATGCCTGCATTTGGCCTCATTCAGATGTCAGTTTTTCTCACGTACAAGAAAAACAGACAGATTATTTTGATCGGACTTTGATCAGAGAGTGGTCCTAGTGTCATACAGTTTTCTCATACATACATGGCACAAGAGTGCAGTCTGATTTTTACACGAATGTATAGACTTGCACTTCAGATTTTGAGTCAACCCTATGATTACAATCAGGCATATCTCCAAGATTTTCTGCGGACCACTCAGTCCGTGAAAAAACAAAGTCATGTAAATGGCCCCACAGACTATCACAGGTGCGCATAGCACTCCTACGCAAAAATTGGAATGAACGTTTCAGGGTATAAATATTGTCAGATCATCGCCAGATTCCATTCTCAATCTGTGGCCAGCAATACACTTTGCAACAGAGGATAAAGAAGACAGACTATGCTAGTTTTAATGAACCCAAATTGAAAAAAAAAAATATGATTTTTTTCCGCCAAGTGTATGCAAATTAAAAAAAAAAATCCCACAGAAGGTAAATACATTCTTCATTGTAAATAACGCAAAACATATTTCATTTTTTATATTTTTATTAGAGCAAAGGTTCAATAACACCTTATTGGAGCACGCTCGCTGATCACAATTCAATACATAAAATACAAAGAAATGAGATGGTCCTTTATTAGGGAACCAACCAGCTTTCATGTTAATGACCATATTTTATTTTATATAATAAAACATTTAAAACTATCCCCCCACTTCCTTAACAAAAGTGTTCAGACTCTAGTGCACTTAACAGAAGAACAAGAAAAATGCACATTTACTTTATAGAAATAATGTCAAAATGTGATTTATAGATTTAACTTCGTGGATAGGGCGTTTGCCAATTAATTGATCCTTCTTATAAGGATTAATACATGGAAAGCAAGAGTAAAGAGCTTTTTTCACACTTAGTGGTAAAGTGGCTAGAAATGTCCCCCAAGAAGAAATGCTTTGTTTTTCTATTTTTCTATTAAGGTATCTAGCCAGCCCATTTTAACAAGAACTCCATTTTGATTCTACTAAGAGCAAATGGAGGAGTATTCTGCGTCCAGCAATGTAAATTGCAGTTTGGAGCGGCTGAAGCCCAGATACATACCGTAATAAGAGTTTTATCTTCTGTTCAATGAGGTGTTTAGAGTGTTCTAAAATGTTAAAAAGAGACCTCTCTGTAGTTAGCTATATAGAGGTATCAAAAGTATCCCTATAAAATTGGGTAACTTTTGTCACAATTCTTGGGTTAGAGAACATTTCCACGAGTAATGGAAAATATCTGCCTGTGAGATCCGACATTTGAACAGTAGTAGTAATGTGAAGGATTTATCTTGGCCTGTCTCAGGTGTAATATAGGATGTTTGAATTATCATTAGGGCCATAGATTTATAATTCTCATAAGGAAACATTATGATGACTTTATTCAGAATGTCTAGTATATCTTGAATTTTTTAAAGTGGGTAGTTGAAGGCACCACTTACCAGGACCTGGAGACATATCCGATCACCTAATTTCTAGGGTGATGATTTTATATGCAAAACTCAGTGGGAAAAGGTGTTTATTGTCTTTTAACCAATATTTTATCTATTGAATGTCCCCTCGAATCCTCAGGGTTTGAGTCCATGGTGTACTCTGCAAAGTTTTTAATCTGAATTGGTTACCTGCTAAAGGTGGAAACTTAGCTACCAATTCATAGTGCAAAAGGACAGACTACCTATTAGGCCGGGGTCACACTTGCTAGTGCAATGCGAGAAACTCGCACAAGTCTCTCACATAAATACACGGCACAGAAATACCTGCAGCCGCACGCCTGGGTCCCGAGTGCCTGCGGCAGTGCCAGGTATTGATGCAAGAGACTCGTGTGAGTTTCTCGCATTGCACTAGCAAGTGTGACCCCGGCCTTAGGCAACATGTCAAAAATATCGATACCACCATTTCGTGCCATGTTAACATTTGAAGGTGCATTTTCACTGTAAAATAATCGTGAATTAGTGTTAAAAAGTCGCTTGTGTCACAATGATCTCACCAGATAAACAAGAAAAACGCTAATTCATCAGGTGAAATCATCTTAAACCCCTTCACAACCGATGACGTTTATTTACATCATTGGAAGTGTCGCTACAATTGATGCGAGCTCACACGCGGAGCCTGCATCTTTCCCTGCACCTGATGGCTGATTTAATCAGCCATCAAGTGCTTCTTACAGCCGCAAGTGGATCAGCGATCCACCCATGGCTGTTAACCAGTTAAATGCCGCTGACAGCATTTAACACGCACCAGCCACAAGCACGCCATTGATCCCACCCATCGGCACCACTTTCATGCGATCACAGGGCGCTGATAGGTTGTCATGACAGCCGAGGATCTGCTGAAGAGCCCCCTGTCTGTCATCACTATCCTCCTGTGAACGCTGGCCTGTGAAAACATATACAAAATAAAACACCCACCTTTTTCATAAAAAAAAATCATATATTTGGAATTGCTTCACTCAGAAATGTCCAATCTATCAAAATCTAATATATAAAGCTGTGTGTGTGTGTGTGTGTGTGTGTGTGTGTGTGTGTGTGTGTGTGTGTGTGTGTGTGTGTGTGTGTGTGTGTGTATGTCCGGGATTGGCATCTGCACCGTCGCAGCTACAGCCACAAAATTTTGCACAGTCACACATCTGGACCCCGAGAGCGTCATAGGCTATGTTGTGAGGCGAAATTTTAACCCCGCGCTTTCCAATTCACCAAACAATTTTGCCCCTATCTACATAATGGGGAAAAAAGTGAAAGAAAAAGTGTTGGAGGCGTCGCAGCTACAGCCACAAAAATTTTGCACAGTCACACGTCTGGACCCTGAGAGCGTCATAGGCTACGCTGTGAGGTGAAATTTTAACTCCGCGCTTTCCAATTCACCAAACTATTTTTCCCCTATCTACATAATGGGGAAAAGTGAAAGGAAAAGTGTTGGAGGCAAATTGACAGATGCCAGATGTGAACAAGGGGGACTTAAAGAATGAGAGCGATGGTGCAAAAGAGTATATACCGTACAGTTGCTAAGGTGAGGCCCCGACATGAGATACTCACCACATACGGGGATATGACCACACACACAAAATGCGCCACACACTACCACGTGCTTGAACACATATTACCCTCAGCACACATTTCACCACACATACACCAACCTCGCCACATAAAAGTCGAAACACAAAAGTCGCCACTCAAAACTCGCCACGCGCAAAACTCGCCACATGCAAAAACTAGGCTCACGCAAAACTCGCCACAAGTGCAAAACTCACCTCATGGAAAACTCGCCACACGCAAAACTTGCACACGCGGAAAAATTGCCACATGCACAAAATTTGCAACACATGCAAAAGTTGCCTCACACAAAACTTGCACATACTCAAAAGGCACCAGACATAAAACTCACCACGCGCAAAACTCGCCATGCGCAAAACTTGCTGCACACAACTTGCTACACTAACCTGTCACATGCAACTCGACACACAAAAAGTTGCTACACGCATGTTGCCACACAAAACTCATCTCACAAAAGTCACTACATGCATGTCGCCACACACAACTCAACACACACAACTTGACAAACGAAACTCGCCGTAAAACACACACAAGTCTGGTATTAGCCTTCAAAAATAAAAATCTGATTAATAAGCAGACAAACTACAACAAATGTACCATATAGGAAATACGGCAGCTGTCAGTCACATGACCTGTCTATTATGTGTATGTGTGAGCTAATATATACTGCCAGGGGGAGGGCTTCCTGTTGGCTGGGGATTTATCAGGCTGCCAATTTAGCTTACAAATACTAAGGTAAAAATACTGAGCAAATAACGTGCGAACGAGGTCTAATACAGGAGGAGATGACACACAGGTATATACTATATACAGGTCCTTCTCAAAAAATTAGCATATAGTGTTAAATTTCATTATTTACCATAATGTAATGATTACAATTAAACTTTCATATATTATAGATTCATTATCCACCAACTGAAATTTGTCAGGTCTTTTATTGTTTTAATACTGATGATTTTGGCATACAACTCCTGATAACCCAAAAAACCTGTCTCAATAAATTAGCATATTTCACCCATCCAATCAAATAAAAGTGTTTTTTAATAACAAACAAAAAAACCAACAAATAATAATGTTTAGTTATGCACTCAATACTTGGTCGGGAATCCTTTGGCAGAAATGACTGCTTCAATGCGGCGTGGCATGGAGGCAATCAGCCTGTGACACTGCTGAGATGTTATGGAGGCCCAGGATGCTTCAATAGCGGCCTTAAGCTCATCCAGAGTGTTAGGTCTTGCGTCTCTCAACTTTCTCTTCACAATATCCCACAGATTCTCTATGGGGTTCAGGTCAGGAGAGTTGGCAGGCCAATTGAGCACAGTAATACCATGGTCAGTAAACCATTTACCAGTGGTTTTGGCACTGTGAGCAGGTGCCAGGTCGTGCTGAAAAATGAAATCTTCATCTCCATAAAGCATTTCAGCCGATGAAAGCATGAAGTGCTCCAAAATCTCCTGATAGCTAGCTGCATTGACCCTGCCCTTGATGAAACACAGTGGACCAACACCAGCAGCTGACATGGCACCCCACACCATCACTGACTGTGGGTACTTGACACTGGACTTCAGGCATTTTGGCATTTCCTTCTCCCCAGTCTTCCTCCAGACTCTGGCACCTTGATTTCCGAATGACATGCAAAATTTGCTTTCATCAGAAAAAAGTACTTGGGACCACTTAGCAACAGTCCAGTGCTGCTTCTCTGTAGCCCAGGTCAGGCGCCTCTGCCGCTGTTTATGGTTCAAAAGTGGCTTTACCTGGGGAATGCGGCACCTGTAGCCCATTTCCTGCACACGCCTGTGCACGGTGGCTCTGGATGTTTCCACACCAGACTCAGTCCACTGCTTCCTCAGGTTCCCCAAGGTCTGGAATCGGTCCTTCTCCACAATCTTCCTCAGGGTCCGGTCTCCTCTTCTCGTTGTACAGCGTTTTCTGCCACATTGTTTCCTTCCAACAGACTTACCATTGAGGTGCCTTGATACAGCACTCTGGGAACAGCCTATTTGTTGAGAAATTTCTTTCTGGGTCTTACCCTCTTGCTTGAGGGTGTCAATGATAGCCTTCTTGACATCTGTCAGGTCGCTAGTCTTACCCATGATGGGGGTTTTGAGTAATGAACCAGACAGGGAGTTTATAAAAGCCTCAGGTATATTTTGCATGTGTTTAGAGTTAATTAGTTGATTCAGAAGATGATTATTATTATTATTATTATTATACATTTTTATAGCGCCATTTATTCCATGGCGCTTTACATGTGAATACGGGGCAAATATAGACAAATACATTAAACATGAGCAGATAACAAGGCACACGAGTACATAAGGAGGGAGGACCCTGCCCGCGAGGGCTCACAGTCTGCAGGGGGTGGGTGAGGATACACTATTAGGGTAATAGGTCGTTTAGAGAACCTTTTCTTAATATGCTAATTTATTGAGACAGGTTTTTTGGGTTATCAGGAGTTGTATGCCAAAATCATCAGTATTAAAACAATAAAAGACCTGACAAATTTCAGTTGGTGGATAATGAATCTATAATATATGAAAGTTTAATTGTAATCATTACATTATGGTAAATAATGAAATTTAACACTATATGCTAATTTTTTGAGAAGGACCTGTACAGGGGAGATGACACACAGATATATACTATATACAGGAGAGATGACACACAGGTATATACTATATAGAGGAGGAGATGACATACAGGTACATATATATACAGGAGGAGATGACATACAGGTATATACTATATACAGGAGGAGATGACATACAGGTATATGCTATATATAGAAGATGACATGCAGGTATAAACTATATACAGGGGAGATGACACACAGGTATATACTATATACAGAAGGAGATGACATACAGGTATATACTATATATAGAAGGAGATGACATTCAGGTATATACTATATATAGGGGAGATGACACACAGCAGGTAGATACTATATACAGGGCAGATGACATACAGGTATATACTATATACAGGAGATGACATACAGATGTATACTATATATAAGGGAGATGACAAACATGTATATACTGAGGTGATGAGGTGAAAATGAGAGGTGTGAGGTGAAAATGAAAAGGTGTGAGTGCAAAATGAGAGGAGTGAGGAAAAATAGTGGAGTGATCAGAAAATGACAGATGTGAGGTTGAAATGACAAGTGTTAGGGGGGAATGAGAGGAGTGAGGGAGAAAATGAAAGATGTGATTGGGAAAATGAGAGGCGTGATGGGAAAATAAGAGAAGTGACGTGCTATAACTAACCACAGATATTTACTATGCCCAGGCAACGCCGGGCTCTTCAGCTAGTCTAATATATAAAGCTGAATGTGTGTATGTGTGTGTGTGTGTGTATGTGTGTATGTCCGGGATTGGCATCTGCACCGTCGCAGCTACAGCCACAAAATTTTGCACAGTCACACGTCTGGACCCCGAGAGCGTCATAGGCTATGTTGTGAGGCGAAATTTTAACCCCGCGCGTTCCAATTCACCAAACAATTTTGCCCCTATCTACATAATGGGGAAAAAAGTGAAAGGAAAGGTGTTGGAGGCGTCGCAGCTACAGCTACAAAATGTTGCACAGTCACACGTCTGGACCCCGAGAGCGTCAAAGGCTATGTTGTGAGGTGAAATTTTAACCCCGCGCTTTCCAATTCACCAAACAATTTTGCTCCTATCTACATAATGCGAAAAAATGAAAGGAAAAGTGTAGGAGGCAAATTGACAGCTGCCAGATGTGAACAAGGGGGACTTAAAGAATGAGAGCGATGGCGCCAAAGAGTATATACTGTACATTTGCTAAGGTGGGGCCCCGACATAGGATACTCACCACACACGGGGATATAAACACACACACAAAATGTGCCACACACTACCACATGCTTGAACACATATACCACCCTCAGCACACATTTCACCACAAATACACCAACCTCGCCACATAAAAGTCGAAACACAAAAGTCGCCACTCAAAATTCGCCACATGCAAAAACTAGGCTCTTGCAAAACTCGCCACAAGTGCAAAACTCACCTCATGGAAAACTCGCCACACGCAAAACTTGCACACGCGGAAAAATTGCCACATGCACAAAAGTTGCAACACATGCAAAAGTTGCCTCACACAAAACTTGCACATACTCAAAAGGCACCACACATAAAACTCGCCACGCGCAAAACTCGCCATGCGCAAAACTTGCTGCACACAACTTGCTACACTAACCTGTCACATGCAACTCGACACACAAAAAGTTGCTACACGCATGTTGCCACACAAAACTCATCTCACAAAAGTCGCTACATGCATGTCGCCACACGCAACTCAACACACACAACTTGACAAACGAAACTCGCCCTAAAACACACACAAGTCTGGTATTATCCTTCAAAAATTAAAATCTGATTAATAAGCAGACAAACTACAACAAATGTACCATATAGGAAATACGGCAGCTGTCATTCACATGACCTGTCTATTATGTGTATGTGTGAGCTAATATATACTGCCAGGGGGAGGGCTTCCTGTTGGCTGGGGATTTATCAGGCTGCCAATTTAGCTTACAAATACTGAGGTAAAAATACTGAGCAAATAACGTGTGAACGAGGTCTAATACAGGAGGAGATGACACACAGATATATACTATATACAGGAGGGATGACACAGGTATATACTATATAGAGGAAGAGATGACATACAGGTACATACATATACAGGAGGAGATGACACACGTATATACTATATACAGGAGCAGATGACCTACAGCTATATACTATATACAGGAGGAGATGACACACAGATATATACTATATACAGGGGAGATGACACAGGTATATACTATATACAGGAGGAGATGACATACAGGTATATACTATATATAGAAGGAGATGACATTCAGGTATATACTATATATAGGGGAGATGACACACAGCAGGTAGATACTATATACAGGGGAGATGACATACAGGTATATACTATATACAGGAGATGACATACAGATGTATACTATATATAAGGGAGATGACAAACATGTATATACTGAGGTGATGAGGTGAAAATGAGGGGTGTGAGGTGAAAATGAAAAGGTGTGAGTGCAAAATGAGAGGAGTGAGGAAAAATAGTGGAGTGATCAGAAAATGACAGATGTGAGGTTGAAATGACAAGTGTTAGGGGGGAATGAGAGGAGTGAGGGAGAAAATGAGAGGTGTGAGGGAGAAAATGAAAGATGTGATTGGGAAAATGAGAGGCGTGATGGGAAAATAAGACAAGTGAGGTGCTATAACTAACCACAGATATTTACTATGCCC
Organism: Ranitomeya imitator; assembly: GCF_032444005.1. Classification (NCBI taxonomy): domain Eukaryota; kingdom Metazoa; phylum Chordata; class Amphibia; order Anura; family Dendrobatidae; genus Ranitomeya; species Ranitomeya imitator. Next base: position 574,263,268 of record NC_091284.1, on the reverse strand, counting down.
AGGCAACGCCGGGTTTTTCAGCTAGTCTAATATATAAAGCTGAATGTGTGTGTGTGTGTGTGTGTATATGTGTGTGTGTGTGTATGTATGTATGTCCGGGATTGGCATCTGCACCGTCGCAGCTACAGCCACAAAATTTTGCACAGTCACACGTCTGGACCCCGAGAGCGTCATAGGCTATGTTGTGAGGCGAAATTTTAACCCCGCGCGTTCCAATTCACCAAATAATTTTGCCTTTATCTACACAATGGGGAAAAAAGTGAAAGGAAAAGTGTTGGAGGCAAATTGACAGCTGCCAGATGTGAACAAGGGGGACTTAAAGAATGAGAGAGATGGCGCCAAAGAGTATATACCTTACAATTGCTAAGGTGGGGCCCCGACATGGGATACTCACCACACACGGGGATATGAACACACACAAAATGCGCCACACACTACCACGTGCTTGAACACATATACCACCCTCAGCACACATTTCACCACACATACACCAACCTCGCCACATAAAAGTCAAAACACAAAAGTCGCCGCTCAAAACTCGCCACGCGCAAAACTCGCCACATGGAAAAACTAGGCTCACGCAAAACTCGCCACAAGTGCAAAACTCACCTCATGGAAAACTCACCACACGCAAAACTTGCACACGCGGAAAAATTGCCACATGCACAAAAGTTGCAACACATGCAAAAGTTGCCTCACACGAAACTTGCACATACTCAAAAGGCACCACACATAAAACTCACCACGCGCAAAACTCGCCATGCGCAAAACTTGCTGCACACAACTTGCTACACTAACCTGCCACATGCAACTCGACACACAAAAAGTTGCTACACGCATGTTGCCACACAAAACTCATCCCACAAAAGTCGCTACATGCATGTCGCCACACGCAACTCAACACACACAACTTGACAAACGAAACTCGCCCTAAAACACATACAAGTCTGGTATTATCTTCAAAAATAAAAATCTGATTAATAAGCAGACAAACTACAAGAGCAACAAATGTACCATATAGGAAATACGGCAGCTGTCAGTCACATGACCTGTCTATTATGTGTATGTGTGAGCTAATATATACTGCCAGGGGGAGGGCTTCCTGTTGGCTGGGGATTTATCAGGCTGCCAATTTAGCTTACAAATACTGAGGTAAAAATACTGAGCAAATAACGTGTGAACGAGGTCTAATACAGGAGGAGATGACACACAGGTATATACTATATACAGGGGAGATGACACACAGATATATACTATATACAGGAGAGATGACACAGGTATATACTATATAGAGGAGAGGACATACAGGTACATACAGTGGGGCAAAAAAGTATTTAGTCAGTCAGCAATAGTGCAAGTTCCACCACTTAAAAAGATGAGAGGCGTCTGTAATTTACATCATACGTAGACCTCAACTATGGGAGACAAACTGAGAAAAAAAAATCCAGAAAATCACATTGTCTGTTTTTTTTAACATTTTATTTGCATATTATGGTGGAAAATAAGTATTTGGTCAGAAACAAACAATCAAGATTTCTGGCTCTCACAGACCTGTAACTTCTTAAGAGTCTCCTCTTTCCTCCACTCATTACCTGTAGTAATGGCACCTGTTTAAACTTGTTATCAGTATAAAAAGACACCTGTGCACACCCTCAAACAGTCTGACTCCAAACTCCACTATGGTGAAGACCAAAGAGCTGTCAAAGGACACCAGAAACAAAATTGTAGCCCTGCACCAGGCTGGGAAGACTGAATCTGCAATAGCCAACCAGCTTGGAGTGAAGAAATCAACAGTGGGAGCAATAATTAGAAAATGGAAGACATACAAGACCACTGATAATCTCCTTCGATCTGGGGCTCCACGCAAAATCCCACCCCGTGGGGTCAGAATGATCACAAGAACGGTGAGCAAAAATCCCAGAACCACGCGGGGGGACCTAGTGAATGAACTGCAGAGAGCTGGAACCAATGTAACAAGGCCTACCATAAGTAACGCACTACGCCACCATGGACTCAGATCCTGCAGTGTCAGACGTGTCCCACTGCTTAAGCCAGTACATGTCCGAGCCCGTCTGAAGTTTGCTAGAGAGCATTTGGATGATCCAGAGGAGTTTTGGGAGAATGTCGTATGGTCTGATGAAACCAAACTGGAACTGTTTGGTAGAAACACAACTTGTCGTGTTTGGAGGAAAAAGAATACTGAGTTGCATCCATCAAACACCATACCTACTGTAAAGCATGGTGGTGGAAACATCATGCTTTGGGGCTGTTTCTCTGCAAAGAGGCCAGGACGACTGATCCGGGTACATGAAAGAATGAATGGGGCCATGTATCGTGAGATTTTGAGTGCAAACCTCTTTCCATCAGCAAGGGCATTGAAGATGAAACGTGGCTGGGTCTTTCAACATGACAATGATCCAAAGCACACCGCCAGGGCAACGAAGGAGTGGCTTCGTAAGAAGCATTTCAAGGTCCTGGAGTGGCCTAGCCAGTCTCCAGATCTCAACCCTATAGAAAACCTTTGGAGGGAGTTGAAAGTCCGTGTTGCCAAGCGAAAAGCCAAAAACATCACTGCTCTAGAGGAAATCTGCATGGAGGAATGGGCTAACATACCAACAACAGTGTGTGGCAACCTTGTGAAGACTTACAGAAAATGTTTGACCTCTGTCATTGCCAACAAAGGATATATTACAAAGTATTGAGATGAAATTTTGTTTCTGACCAAATACTTATTTTCCACCATAATATGCAAATAAAATGTTAAAAAAACAGACAATGTGATTTTCTGGATTTTTTTTTTCTCAGTTTGTCTCCCATAGTTGAGGTCTACCTATGATGTAAATTACAGACGCCTCTCATCTTTTTAAGTGGTGGAACTAGCACTATTGCTGACTGACTAAATACTTTTTTGCCCCACTGTATATATATACAGGAGGAGATGACATACAGGTATATACTATATACAGGAGGAGATGACATACAGGTATATGCTATATAAAGAAGATGACATACAGGTATATACTATATACAGGAGCAGATGACCTACAGGTATATACTATATACAGGAGGAGATGACATACAGGTATATGCTATATATAGAAGATGACATACAGGTATATACTATATACAGGAGGAGATGACACAGATATATACTATATACAGGGGAGATGACACACGTATATACTATATACAGAAGGAGATGACATACAGGTATATACTATATACAGAAGGAGATGACATACAGGTATATACTAGATACAGGAGATGACATACAGGTGTATACTATATATAAGGGAGATGATAAACATGTATATACTGAGGTGAAAATGAGAGGTGTGAGGTGAAAATGAGAGGTGTGAGGTGAAAATGAAAAGGTGTGAGTGCAAAATGAGAGGAGTGAGGGAAAATAGTGGAGTGATCAGAAAATGACAGATGTGAGGTCAAAATGACAAGTGTTAGGGGGGAATGAGAGGAGTGAGGGGGAAAATGAGGAGTGAGGGGGGAAATGAGGAGTAAGGGGGAAAATAAGGAGTGAGGGGGAAAATAAGGAGTGAGGGGGAAAATAAGGAGTGAGGGGGAAAATAAGGAGTGAGGGGGAAAATAAGGAGTGAGGGGGAAAATAAGGAGTGAGGGAGAAAATGAGAAGTGTGAGGGAGAAAATGAAAGATGTGATTGGGAAAATGAGAGGAGTGATGGGAAAATAAGAAAAGTGTGGTGCTATAACTAACCACAGATATTTACTATGCCCAGGCAATGCCGGGCTCTTCAGCTAGTCTAATATATAAAGCTGAATGTGTGTGTGTGTGTGTGTGTGTGTGTGTGTGTGTGTATGAATGTATGTATGTATGTATGTATGTCCGGGATTGGCATCTGCACCGTCACAGCTACAGCCACAAAATTTTGCACAGTCACACGTCTGGACCCCGAGAGCGTCATAGGCTATGTTGTGAGGCGAGATTTTAACCCCGCGCATTCCAATTCACCAAACAATTTTGCCCCTATCTACATAATGGGGAAAAAAGTGAAAGAAAAAGTGTTGGAGGCAAATTGACAGCTGCCAGATGTGAACAAGGGGGACTTAAAGAGTGAGAGCGAGGTGGGGCCCCGACATGGGATACTCACCACACACGGGGATATGAACAAACACACAAAATGCGCCACACACTACCACGTGCTTGAACACATATTACCCTCAGCACACATTTCACCACACATACACCAACCTCGCCACATAAAAATCGAAACACAAAAGTCGCTGCTCAGAACTCGCCACCCGCAAAACTTGCCACATGGAAAAACTAGGCTCACGCAAAACTCGCCACAAGTGCAAAACTCACCTCATGGAAAACTCGCCACACGCAAAACTTGCACACGCGGAAAAATTGCCACATGCACAAAAGTTGCAACACATGCAAAAGTTGCCTCACACAAAACTTGCACATACTCAAAAGGCACCACACATAAAACTCGCCATGTGCAAAACTCGCCATGCGCAAAACTTGCTGCACACAACTTGCTACACTAACCTGTCACATGCAACTCGACACACAAAAAGTTGCTACACGCATGTCGCCACACAACTCATCTCACAAAAGTCGCTACATGCATGTCGCCACACGCAACTCGACACACAACTTGACATATGAAACTCGCCCTAAAACACACAAGAGTCTGGTATTATCCTTCAAAAATAAAAATCTGATTAATAAGCAGACAAACTACAAGAGCAACAAATGTACCATATAGGAAATATGGCAGCTGTCAGTCACATGACCTGTCTATTATGTGTATGTGTGAGCTAATATATACTGCCAGGGGGAGGGCTTCCTGTTGGCTGGGGATTTATCAGGCTGCCAATTTAGCTTACAAATACTGAGTTAAAAATACTAAGCAAATAATTTGTGAACGAGGTCTAATACAGGAGGAGATGACACACAGGTATATACTATATACAGGGGAGATGACACACAGATATATACTATATACAGGAGAGATGACACACAGTTATATACTATATAGAGGAGATGACATACAGGTACATACTATATACAGGAGGAGATGACATACAGGTATATACTATATACAGGAGGAGATGACACACGTATATACTATATACAGGAGCAGATGACCTACAGGTATATAGTATATACAGGAGATGACATACAGATATATGCTATATATAGAAGATGACATACAGGTATATACTATATACAGGAGGAGATAACACACAGATATATACTATATACAGGAGGAGATTACACACATATATACTATATACAGGGGAGATGACACAGGTATATACTATATACAGAAGGAGATGACATACAGGTATGTACTATATATAGGAGATGACACACAGCAGGTATATACTATATACAGGGGAGATGACACACAGCAGGTATATACTATATACAGGGGAGATGACATACAGGTATATACTATATACAGGAGAGGACATACAGGTGTATACTATATATAAGGGAGATGACAAACCTGTATATACTGAGGTGAAAATGAGAGTTGTGAGGTGAAAATGAAAAGGTGCGAGTAAAAAATGAGAGGAGTGAGGGAAAATAGGGGAGTAATTGGAAAATGACAGATGTGAGGTCGAAATGACAAGTGTTAGGGGGGAATGAGAGGTGTGAGGGAGAAAAGGAGAGATGTGAGGGGGAAAATGAAAGATGTGATTGGGAAAATGAGAGGCGTAATGGGAAAATAAGAGAAGTGAGGTGCTATAACTAACCACAGATATTTACTATGCCCAGGCAACGTCGGGGTCTTCAGCTAGTATAAAATAAATCCGATCAGTAAGTGGCAAAACAAGAAAAACATCTAAATGGCCATAATTCCTTTTTTTGGGGGGCTGCTTCAACATTGAAACAGGCGATCAAAACATCGTATTTACCCCAAAATGGCATAATTAAAAACGTCAGCTCGGGGTGCAAAAATAAGTCATGGCATCCCGAAAAATGTTAATGCTACGGGTCTTGGAAAATATAGATAAACGCAAATACAAATTTAAAAAAAAAACACTATACATATTTTGGTATCTCTGTACTCATACTGACCTGGGGATACATATTTTCAGGCCAATTTTACCATATAGTGAACATGGTACCAAAACAAAAAAAATGTTAAATTGCACTTTTTTTTTGCATTTTCACCGCACGTTGAATTTTTTTTTTTTACCCGTTTTCCAGTAAACTATGTTGTAAAATTAATAGTGACAAAAACTAAAAATTGAAAAAATACAAACGAGTTTACAATACAGATTGTAACAGACAAAGATGGATATTGAGAATTGTTATGAAAAAAATATATAAAAAGTTCAGTGGTAAATGTAACGAATTCAAGCTTCAGTTTGCGAGTACAGAGAATTATAAGGTCACAGATGTGATAGTCTGTAATGATGCATACGCTTAGATTTATATTGGAAAAGTACAAAGAGGAATGTGACAGTGTATGGCACAAGGATTTATATTTAGGATAATAAGAGTCTAGGACTTTCTCTTGCACCCATCAATTATTAAGGGCATAGTTACAATATTACATATCATTTAAGAATAAATACATTATCCTTAACCAATTATAAAGCAGATCACAGAAAAGACTACAATTGTTGTAGGGTCTAATATTGCATATCTAAAACATTGAAATTTTGTTTCAATTTCTGTTATTTCAGAAATGGCTTTTATTATTTTTTAAAATCCAATCTTATGATCCCTAATTATTATAGCTGATATACCATACTCCTATTCCAAATTCAATTCTTCAACATGGACATGTACAGCAGAGATCTGATTTTCATTGCATTTGTATTTCGGTTACATATAGCTATAAAAGATGTCCACTACTTTTACACTGATGACCTATGACGGGTCATTAATGTCTGATCCCAGGAGTGACTCTCGGCACCCCCACTGATCAGCTGTTATCGAGGTCTGCGGTGACCACCGCTGGCCCAAAAATCCTCACTTGCTGAGCTGCTCCGGTTACTTGTAGTGGCCGGAACTTGGTACTATACATCCTCCACCTATTCAACTCAATAGTTGGTGGATGTGTAGTAACCTGCGGCACTTACTACAAGTAGAAGGAGCAGCTCAGCAAATGACGACTTCTGGGTGGCGGTGGTCACCGCAGACATCGATAACAGCTGATCAGTGGGGGTGCCGAGTGACAGACATAGAAGATTTATCCTAAGGATAGGTCATCAAAGTAAAAGTAATGGACAATCACTTTCACTAACCCCAATTCCTAAGCGTAAATTTAATTCACTGTTTTTTATTAAGTGCAGAGTACTGTATCAAATGAATCATACAGCTGAACGCATAGCCAGCTATACATTTGTATAAATTGCACACCATCAGCTTAATTCACAATATTCAGCTTAAAGCATAACCTAAAAACACAAGTTCTTAGGCAGGACTATAACATTAATCTAAATCTAACTCTTATGTTAGAGGGTTTTCTCAAATGAACTGCTCACTTCAGGCCCTTCCTCAACATTTCTATAGAATTAAGGTCAGGACTTTGACCTGTACTCACAACATTATTCAATAGCCTTTTGGCTTGTCAGATGACATCCAACAAACTGCCCCCCCCCCCCCCCCCCAAAAAAAATAAATAAATAAATAAATAATAAATAAATAATAATAAATAAATATAAATAATAAATAAACCCACCACATTATTACACATCTGCAAGGTCTTTCTCCTTGCAATCCTGCCACACACACTATTGATACTTAGTGTCTTCGTGAAAATTAGCATCAAATAATGTAAATTTGAAAAAGAAAAAAAAAATTGCCTGATTGGATTTGTGTTTAAACTCAAATGGCCTGTGTGACCCTTTCCAGCCTGATGAGCATACACTTCCACAAACTGGTTTTGTGAAAATCAGACTTTGATAGAAACCAAAAAAAAAAAAAAAAAAAACAGGCTGCCCACTTACACTAGTCATCCCATTGATGAAAAACAGAAGACTAATTTCAACTTAAAATCATTTAACTTTATTTTTTATCTACGTTTAGAACTTGTGTTCAAATCTGATGCTGCTTTAGATCAAATTTATTATAAAAAAAAATGGAAACTTCAGATGGGTTCACAAACCTATAAGCACCACTATAAAAGTAATTGAGGGTAGATATGTGTCACTATGCTTTAATGGCGCAAGTGAAATCCAGAGTATTTCCCTCTAGCATACTACATGCTGTGAGGATTAAAGGGAAGGTACCGCGTTTGTAGGTCATTAATAAATCACTGTAATGTAGCATAACATGCTGCTATAAGCAAGTTTGAAATGCATGTGAAACAGATTTCATGTGTTATATGAGTTTAAAGAATGCACTGGTGGCTGACATCTTGGTTTTGCAGCAGTAGCAGGGCACTATCAGTGTCATTTTACGGCACCCCATGGACATAGGAGATAATAGACCAGCACGGACCCTATCTGTAACATTGCAGCAGCATTAGCAGTGAGCTGGGCACGCCTCTGTGGGCTGCACAACTCACTGCGGTAGGTGTGACTAGCTGCCATTTTATTATAGCCCTGTGCTCTCAATCGCAGGACAGAAGAAGCCCTCACTGCTCCTCTGTACTCCAAGCAGGCACACATCCTCTGCTCCTCACACGCTGCCCTGTGTGCTTCTCCTGCTGTGTCTCCGCCTCCCCCTCACACACAGTCCCTGTGATCTCCAGTAAGCTGCACTCACAGCCTGCAGAGAGGGAGGTGACACCTGGAGAGAGAGAGCAGGGCAGCTGACAGGACAGGGATTAAGGTGGGGGAAGGGGGATGGCAAGAATGTTATTCACAAAAAACGCTGCTGAGCCCACTGTGTTCTGCTGCTCTGTAAACAAGCTGTGCCTCTGATGCAGTAACTGCTGGTGATAGCAGGTCACAGGGCAGTCACACACAAAATGGTGCTGCCCTGTGATGCTGCTCTTCATTCTTACTGTTAGCAGCAAAATTGGGGCAGTAACTGCTGACATCACCATTTCCCTCCCCTTTTGGCTGGTCTAATATCCCTGGGGCAGAGCTGCTAAATCTTACTATAGCTGCTTGAGGTTTAAAACGGAAAATGCTCCCCCTAGTGGTAAATATGTATATTTGTAGAAAAATATATAATATTTTTCATATAGAAATGTTTGCAAACAGTGCAAACATTGCATTAATACATTTTAATTACTATTTTAAGCTTAATTTCACAAAAAACAAAATACAAGAAAACTGGTGGCACCTTCCCTTTAAGCCAAGTTGCAGAATGGGCTGGTTTTTATGTGGACATCCATAGAATGGGTGGGAGGATATCAACGTTATCTCCACCTGCAGAGCAGGCACCGCCATGTGCTGACAGGACCTGTGTGGTGTTAAGGTACCGTCACATTTAGCGACGCTGCAGCGATCTAGACAACGATCCCGATCGCTGCAGCGTCGCTGTGTGGTCGCTGAAGAGCTGTCACACAGACAGCTCTCCAGCGACCAACTATGCGAAGTCCACTGGTAACCAGGGTAAACATCGGGTTACTAAGCGCAGGGCCACGCTTAGTAACCCGATGTTTACCCTGGTGACCAGTGCTAATGTAAAAAAAAAACAAACACTACATACTTACATTCCGGTGTCTGTCCCCCGGCGCTGTGCTTTCCTGCACTGACTGTGAGCACCGGCTGGCCGTAAAGCACAGCGGTGACGTCACCGCTGTAATCTGCTTTACGGCTGGCCGGCGCTGACAGTGCAGGGAAGCAGAACGCCGAGGGACGCGACAGACACCGGAATGTAAGTATGTAGTGTTTTTTTTTTTTTTTTTTACATTTACACTGGTAAATAGGGTAAACATCGGGTTACTAAGCACGGCCCTGCGCTTAGTAACCCGATGTTTACCCTGGTTACGAGTGAAGACATCGCTGAATCGGCGTCACACACGCCGATTCAGCGATGTCTGCGGGAGATCCAGCGACAAAATAAAGTTCTGGACTTTCTGCTCCGACCAACGATGTCACAGCAGGATCCAGATCTCTGCTGCGTGTCAAACACAACGATATCACTATCCAGGACGCTGCAACGTCACGGATCGCTAGCGATATCGTTGTGAAGTTGGTCAGTGTGAAGGTACCTTTAGTCATGTGATTAGTCACATGGGTGGAGGAGTCAGATGGTCTGGGGTTTAAGGGTATGTGCACACGTACAGGTTTTTTTGCGTTTTTTTCACGTTTTTTTTCGCGATAAAAACGCATTACAAACTGCAGACATATGCATCCTATCATTTAGAATGCGTTCTGCAATTTTTGTGGACATGATGCGTTTCTTTACCGTGAAAAAAACGCATCGCGGTAAAAAAAAAGCAGCATGTTCATTAATTTTGTGGATTTTCTGCGTTTTTCCTGCCATTTTATGCATTTGGGAAAAAACGCACCAAAAAAGCGTCAAATGCATAAAAAAGGCGAAAAAAACAGCATTCGGATTTCTGGCAGAAATGTCCGGTTTTTGCCAGGAAAATTTCTGCAAGAAATCCTGACGTGTGCACATACCGTAAAGGAAAGGTGCCGTGATTTTAGTTTTTGTATTAATAATTATTGATTATATAATCAATTATTTTTAATACAAAATTAAATTAACTACTTTCATAGTTTTCTATTTATTCCCTTTTATTTTTGCCACTGGAGGCTGCCATTTTCGTTAGTGGGGGAATAAGTGTCTGGGCACGACATTTGCACACCTCACTTTCGGCAGCCATGCGCATAAGAGACTGTGGTCGGACTCTGACCGCATGCCTTACATTGAGGCGGCTCCTCCTGCCTCTTAGCTGTGACCTGGGCATGCCCACTGGGCTGCCCAGGTCACAGCTGTGGGAGGAGATCGCGGGCATTTTGTTGTATTATGCGTGATCTATTTGACAGTATTATGTGTGATTTGACAGTATTATGTGTGATCTATATGGCAGTATTATGTGTGATCTATATGACAGTATGTGAGAAGTATATGGCGGTATTATGTGAGAAGTATATGGCGGTATTATCTTCAGAAAGGGGACCCATTCTAGGGTGGTTCTGGCAGACCACCTGCACACAAGTCTAGGGTAATAGAGGGGGCTGCATGACCTCCAGTTAGGTGCCATCAGGGGAAGGCTGGTGAGGCAGCTGAAGAGAGGGGTCTCATTTCTATCATTACTATATGGCTACATTTCCATCCCAGTGTTACCCCGGACTGCGCCTGTCGCCTCGCTTTCACACATCAACAGGACAAGATCTGAGGAGGGGAATGGGGTCTTTACATGTAATGTCTGGATCAGAACAGGCCATCAATCTGCAGAAATGTTTCCTGGATTTCTGTGGATCAGACGGCCCATCCATGTGTATGAAGAACAGCACTCAATGTAAATCCCTGGCTGCTCCATGCACCGAACAGGGTGCCCCCATAGACCAGCACACTGCTCTCCTGAAATACTCTGGGCTGCTGTCACCCTGCTCCCCCCACCATGTATCTCCCAGAATCCTAGCTGCCTGCCATCCTCTGCGACTGTCTACTTGTCAGTATAACTTTGCAGTCACCAACAAAATGGCTGCTCAATGTGTTCCTAAATCTCATCCTCGTATCCCTTAGGCTACTTTCACACTAGCGTCGGCCCGTCGCAGTGCGTCGGGCCGACATACCAACGCATCCTGTGACAACGCAGCACAACGGGGGCAGCAGATGCAGTTTTACAACGCATCCGCTGCCCCATTGTGAGTTGCGGGGAGGAGGGAGCGGAGTTCCAGCTGCGCATGCGCGGTCGGAAATGACGGACACGAAGCACAAAAAAAGTTACATGGAACATTTTTTTTGTTCCGACGGTCCGCCACAACACGACGCAACCGTCTCACGATGGTTGCGACGTGTGGCAATGCATCGCAAATGTTAGTCAATGGGGAAAAACACATCCTGCAGACAACTTTGCAGGATGCGTTTTTTCACCAAAACGACGCATTGCGACATGCGTCGTACGACGCTAGTGTGAAAGTAGCCTTAGCAAACACCCAGAAGGTGAGGTAAGGAGACATCACACCCATGTCACCAAACTCCGCCCATAATTGCTGCAGTGCAGTTATGTGAGCTAGTTGTACACTAGGTTTTTGTCAAATTTCAGTAGCCGCTCCCCCTAGTGTTTAAAAGTGGAAATGCCAAACCTTTTAAAATTATTTTTCATATTTTACTAAATTGTAAACAAATGATATTTTTTTTTTTTTTTTTTTTTAAGATAAAGTAAACATTAATTCTTTACATTTTTTTCAATTGCTGGAAATGTTTTTAATTTTTTTATGGCACCTCCAAAGGCAGGAGGATGTCAGTGGCTGGGAAGGAACACTCCAGAGAAGTGGTTTGTATCTTTTTATGCCTGAACCATGAGTCATAAGAACCCTGAGTGGGCTGATCCCCACTAATGCAAGGACTATATCTAGTGCTACCGTTTTGCTTTGCAGTTTTGCCCAGGGGAACATGCTTAGTTTTGTAGAAGCATTGGTTTATGCTGTGTCTAATAAACCAAGTGCATCTTTAAAACTGCATTGTTCCCGTGACTACCTGTGTGTGCATCCAAGTGAGCCGATCCACCACAGTGAAATATATATTATATACACATACATACAGAAAAAAATATGTATCTAATATCTATCTATCTATATATACACTGCTCAAAAAAATAAAGGGAACACAAACAGAATATAACTCCAAGTAAATCAAACTTCTGTGATATCAAACTGTTCACTTAGGAAGCAACACTGTTTGACAATCAATTTCACATACTGTTGTGCAAATGGAATAGACAACAGATGGAAATTATTGGCAACTATCAAGACACTTCAAAGGGGTGGTTCTGCAGGTGGGGACCACAGACCACATCTCACTACCAATGCATTCTGGCTGATGTTTTGGTTGTTGATGGTTGTGCTTTCACACTCACGGTAGCATGAGACAGACTCCACAACCCACACAAGTGGCGGTAGTACAGCTCATCCAGGATGGCACATCAATGCGAGATGTGGCAAGAAGGTTTGCTGTGTCTGGAGGCGTTACCGGGACCGCTACCTCAGCCTTTGTGCAAGGAGGAACATGAGGAGCACTGCCAGAGCCCTGCAAAATGACCTCCAGCAGGCCACAAATGTGCATGTGTCTGCACAAACGGTTAGAAACAGACTCCATGAGGATGGTTTGAGTGTCCGACATCCACAGATGGGGATTGTGCTAACAGCCCAACACCATGCAGGACGATTGGCATTTGCCACAGAACACTAGGATTGGCAAATTCGCTACTGGCGCCCTCTGCTCTTCACAGATGAAAGCAGGTTCACACTGAGCACATGTGACAGACGTGACAGAGTCTGGAGACGCTGTGGAGAGCTATCTGCTGCCTGCAACATCCTTCAGCATGACCGGTTTGGCAGTGGGTGAATAATGGTGTGGGGTAGCATTTCTATGGAGGGCAGCACAGCTCTCCATGTGCTCGCCAGAGGTAGCCTGACTGCCATTAGGTACCGAGATTACATCCTCAGACCGCTTGTGAAACCATATGCTGGTGAGGTTGGCCCTGGGTTCCTTCTACTGCAGGACAATGCCAGACCTCATGTGGCTGGAGTGTGTCAGCAGTTCCTGCAAGATGAATGCATTGAAGTTATGGACTGGCCCGCCGGTTCCCCAGACCTGAATCCGATTGCACACATCTAGGACATCATGTCTCGCACCATCCACCAACATCACGTTGCACCACAGACTGTCCAAGAGTTCGCGGATGGTTTAATCCAGGTCTGGGAGGAGATTCCTCAGGAGACCATCCACAGCCTCATCAGGAGCGTGACCAGGCATTGTAGGGAGGTCATACAGGCACTTGGTGGCCACACACACTACTGAGCATCATTTCCTAGTCTTGAGGCATTTCCACTGAAGTTGGATAAGCCTGTAATTTGATTTTCCACTTTGATTTTGAGTATCATTACAAATTCAGACCTCCATGGGATATTAATTTTGATTTACATTGATCATTATTATTTATTATTATAGCGTCATTTATTCCATGACGGCACCATGGATTGATCACCCGGACATTTGCCCAATATAAGATACAGGTATATAAATAAACTTTATCATTCATTTGGATTTCTCTTTTGTGATATTTCTATTTTTTTCTCCTGAGCACCCGATTATACAGTGAGCACCCCTTTTTTCAAATTTTTTTGCCATTTATTCCATGGCGCTTTACATGTGAGGAGGGTATACATAATAAAAACAGGTACAATAATCTTGAACAATACAAGTCACAACTGGTACAGGAGGAGAGAGGGCCCTGCCCGCGAGGGCTCACAATCTACAACGGATGGGTGAGGATACAGTAGGTAAGGATAGAGCTGGTCGTGCAGTGGTTTGGTCGATCGGTGATTACTGCAGGTTGTAAACATAAGGATGAATGACCTCGGGGAGATCAAAACATCCAACACCGCGGTGACACCATCACCTGTTTCTCAACGCAGTCATCCAGAACACTGCCCCCATCCCTTATGGGAAATATGCAAATGCATGTAGAAAAGCCGCGGAGACACCATCATGTGTTTCTCAACGCAAGCAATAAATAGCCAGGTCTTTCACCGGGAACGAACAACCACGGGAAGGGCAGCATCCTTAAAGGAAAACCACCTATGCCAAAACATGGTATCCATCCACAGACAGCTGTTTCGGGGTATTTGCCCCTCATCAGTGTGGAGTAGGAAACAGGCTATTAGGAGCAGTACCTAGTAAAAGGACTATAAACATAAGGATGAATGACCTCAGCCAGTTTCCTACTCCACACTGATGAGGGGCAAATACCCGGAAACAGCTGTCTGTGGATGGATACCATGTTTTGGCATAGGTGGTTTTCCTTTATGGATGCTGCCCTTCCCGTGGTTGTTCCTTCCCGGTGAAAGACCTGGCTATTTATTGCTTGCGTTGAGAAACACGTGATGGTGTCTCCGCGGCTTTTCTACATGCATTTGCATATTTCCCATAAGGGATGGGGGGCAGTGTTCTGGATGACTGCATTGAGAAACACGTGATGGTGTCTCCGCGGTTTTTCTACATGTACTGCAGGTTGTAGGCTTGCCGGAAGAGGTAGGTCTTCAGGTTCTTTTTGAAGGTTTCGATGGTAGGTGAGAGTCTGATATGTTGTCATGTTATGTTATCATTTTTATGCTTTATTCTTCTCAAAGCATTCCAATAAGTAATGAATAAAGATTTGCAACTGGAATATTTAATTCAGTGATATCTAGGATATGGGATATTTTTTTAAGCAGTGTATATATAAAAATAATACACACTCTTTCATCAGTCAAGGAAACAGCTCTTCAAGAACCACTACTCAACAATGAAAAGTAAATTACTGACATGTGCTAAGAAGCTAAACATGAAAGTGCTCATTAGCAGTGGCCAAGAGAAAATATTCAATGGATGATAACCATTTCCACTTAATTCGGTGTTCACTGAATACAACAATTCACTTCCAATTACAGATCAAAGTCATAGCACGGTAACTGCAAGCATTTCATTTAAAATGACAGAATAGAAAATAATAAAATTAATAGGGTATTTGAGTTTTTTTTCTGCTGAAGTATAACAGACTACAGTTAGCTGTGTGATCATTTATGGAAAGCAGGTCTGTGATGAGCAGTGGAATGAAAAGAAACATCATCATGCACAATGCACCAGCTAACATTCTGCAGCACTCCCCAGAACGGCTTCACTGCTGAAAAAGTACATTAGTTATGTGCATAACTCCAATACAGAGAGAAGGCGAGTGCAGAGAATCTGGACTACTGAAATTACTTATCAATGATAAAGCAATTAAGTTCCATTGATTTCATATTTAATGGGGATGTAAAGTTTTTAAACAGACTCATTGCTACTTGACTAAGTTGATTAATACAATGAAACAGTCAGTTGAGGGGGCTGCCCGGGGCATTTCCATCATACACAGACCCCCAATTCATGACATGCATTTACTATTATTGAGCTTAAATGCTTTTCATAGGGAATTTCTGTTTGATAACAGAGGTATTTACAAATCTTAGCTGTCATCTAGTACATACTAAAGGGGTTGTTCAAGTGGTCTTCAAAGTCATTTTAAAACTCGGAACATTGCAGACTACATTATGAGGAAAAAGTAAACATAGGGTGCCTCCATGGGAGGCAACAGTTTGAGGTAACAGGAGACTGTAAAATAATTATTTTTTCTTTGCAAGAAGACAGAATAACTTATAGGTTCCCACCAGACTTATTGAAATAGAACAACTATGGAGCCAGGAGGTTACCAATGCAACACAAACAAATTGTAAAAATTATCTAAATATTCAATTACTACATTAAAAGGGTTATTCCCATCTTCACAAATGGGTATTGTCAGATAGTGCTTATAAAAACCAAGAACATTTGCAATTCACTGCTTACCATCTTGCAATAGTAACACTGCCTTTCATCTGTTCTTTGCTTGGTGCTTAGGAGACAGACATTGAGCATGGTCTGCAATCAATGGTGGTCGGTCTCCAAGGCAACAGGTACGTAAATAAAAGTCTTGATATCTGAACAACAGCCAGAAAAAGATGTGGTCTTACCCTTCGGGTGCTTTTAAACATGCCATTTTGTTACAGTTTTAGAAATCAAATAGTGGATTAAAAAAGAGAAGTAGAATATTTCCAGTATTATCTGCCTTTCATTTACTATTGCCTTGCTGTAAACCATAATCGTTAACATAAACAGAAATAAACACTTGAAACAGATCACTCTGTTTGGAAAGACTAATATACGAATTTCACTTTTGTTATTGAGGAACTGAAATAAATTAACTTTTTGATGATATTCTAATTTTGTGAGATGCACCAGTACTATCCCCTGCAGTAGGAGAGCTGGCTGGGACAAAGGATCATGCATATATAGCCAAATGGCAGCACGGTGGCTCAGTGGTTAGCTCTGCAGCCTTGCAGTCCTGTGTTCAAACCAAGGACATCTGCAAGGAGTTTGTATGTTCTCCTTGTGCTTGCGCGGGCTTCCTCTGGGTATTCCAGTTGCCTCCCACACTCCAAAGACATACGGATAGGGAAATTAGATTGTGAGCCCCATCGTAGACAGTGATGATAATGTGCACAAACTGTAAAGAGCTGCAGAATATGTTAGCGCTATATAAAAATAAGAGATTATTATTATTATAATTATTATTACGTATTATTATTATTACGTATAGCTACAAAGAGAAAAATAATGAATGACTATGTACCATAACTGTTATTAGGTGGCTGAGCCTGCACAAAAAGCTACCAGGCAGTTAGTATTAACCCCTTCATGACCCAGCCTATTCTGACCTTAAAGACCTTGCCGTTTTTTGCAATTCTGACCAGTGTCCCTTTATGAGGTAATAACTCAGGAACGCTTCAATGGATCCTAGCGGTTCTGAGATTGTTTTTTCGGGACATCTTGGGCTTCATGTTAGTGGTAAATTTAGGTCAATAAATTCTGCGTTTATTTGTGATAAAAACGGAAATTTGGCGAAAATTTTGAAAATTTCGCAATTTTCACATTTTGAATTTTTATTCTGTTAAACCAGAGAATTATGTGACACAAAATAGTTAATAAATAACATTTCCCACACGTCTACTTTACATCAGCACAATTTTGGAAACAAATTTTTTTTTTGCTAGGAAGTTATAAGGGTTAAAATTTGACCAGCGATATCTCATTTTTACAACGAAATTTACAAAACCATTTTTTTTAGGGACCACCTCACATTTGAAGTCAGTTTGAGGGGTCTATATGGCTGAAAATACCCAAAAGTGACACCATTCTAAAAACTGCACCCCTCAAGGTACTCAAAACCACATTCCAGAAGTTTATTAACCCTTCGGGTGCTTCACAGCAGCAGAAGCAACATGGAAGGAAAAAATGAACATTTAACTTTTTAGTCACAAAAATTATCTTTCAGCAACAATTTTTTTATTTTCCCAATGGTAAAAGGAGAAACTGAACCACGAAAGTTGTTGTCCAATTTGTCCTGAGTACGCTGATACCTCATATGTGGGGGTAAACCACTGTTTGGGCGCACGGCAGGGCTTAGAAGGGAAGGAGCGCCATTTGACTTTTTGAATGAAAAATTGGCTGCACTCTTTAGCGGACACCATGTCACATTTGGAGAGCCCCCGTGTGCCTAAAAATTGGAGCTCCCCCACAAGTGACCCCATTTTGGAAACTAAACGCCCCAAGGAACTTATCTAGATGTATAGTGAGCACTTTAAACCTCCAGGTGCTTCACAAATTGATCCGTAAATATGAAAAAGTACTTTTTTTTCACAAAAAAATTATTTTAGCCTCAATTTTTCCATTTTCACATGGGCAACAGGATAAAATGGATCCTAAAATTTGTTGGGCAATTTCTCCTGAGTACACCGATACCTCACATGTGGGGGTAAACCACTGTTTGGGCACATGGTAAGGCTCGGAAGGGAAGGAGCACCATTTGACTTTTTGAATGAAAAATTATCTCCATCGTTAGCGGACACCATGTCGCGTTTGGAGAGACCCTGTGTGCAAAAACATTGGAGCTCCACTACAAGTGACCCCATTTTGGAAACTAGACCCCCCCAAGGAGCTTATCTAGATGCATAGTGAGCACTTTGAACCCCCAGGTGCTTCACAAATTGATCCGTAAAAATGAAAAAGTACTTTTTTTCCACAAAAAATTTATTTTGGCTTCATTTTTTTTAATTTTTACATGGGCAGCAAGATAAAATGGATCCTAAAATTTGTTGGGCAATTTCTCCTGAGTATACCGATACCTCACAAGTGGGGGTGAACCACTGTTTGGGCGCACGGCATGGCTCGGAAGGGAAGCAGCGCCATTTGACTTTGAGTGAAAAATTAGCTCCAATTGTTAGCGGACACCATGCCACGCTTAGAGAGCCCCTGTGGGCCTAAACATTGGAGCTCCCCCACAAGTGACCCCATTTTGGAAACTAGACCCCCTAAGGAACTTATCTAGATGCATAGTGAGCACTTTGAACCCCCCGGTGCTTCACAAATTGATCCGTAATTATGAAAAAGTACTTTTTTTCCACAAAAATTTTATTTTAGCTTCAATTTTTTTAATTTTTACATGGGCAGCAAGATAAAATGGATCCTAAAATTTGTTGGGCAATTTCTCCTGAGTATACCGATACCTCACATGTGGGGGTGAACCACTGTTTGGGCGCACGGCAAGGCTCGGAAGGGAAGGAGCGCCATTTGACTTTTTGAATGGAAAATTAGCTCCAATCATTAGCAGACACGTTGCGTAATGAAAGTATGTAGTATATGTCAGGTTGGTATGTGGTTTAGTGCACGTCAGGATGGTGTGTGTTGTGTAGTATACACCACACACACACCAACCTGACATACACTATACCACACCACACACCAACCTGACACTACGTCAGGTTGGTGTGTGTGGTGTGGTGTAGTGTACATCAGGTTGGTGTGTTTGGTGTAGTATACACCACACGCACCAACCTGACGTACACTATACCACACACCAACCTGACGTACACAGCGCCACACACACCAACCTGACACGCTACGTCAGGTTGGTGTGTGTGGTGTACTGTACGTCAGGTTGGTGTGTGGTATGGTGTACGTGAGGTTGGTGTGGTGTAGTGTACGTCAGGTTGGTGTTTGTGGTGTAGTATACACACACACACACCAACCTGACGTACACAACGCCACACACACCAATCTGACACGCTACGTCAGGTTGGTGTGTGTGGTGTACTGTACGTCAGGTTGGTGTGTGGTATAGTGTACGTGAGGTTGGTGTGGTGTAGTGTACGTCAGGTTGGTGTGTGTGGTGTAGTGTACGTCAGGTTGGTGTGTGTGTGGTATAGTGTACGTTAGGTTGGTGTAGTGTACGTCAGGTTGGTGTGTGTGTAGTACACACACACACCAACCTGACATACACTATACACACCAACCTGACACGCTACGTCAGGTTGTTGTGTGGTGTAGTGTACGTCGTGTGGTGTAGTATACACCCCACACACCATCCTGACGTACACAACGCCACACACACCAACCTGACACGCTATGTCAGGCTGGTGTGTGTGGTGTAGTGTACGTCAGGTTGGTGTGTGTAGTGTAGTGTACGTCAGGTTGGTGTGTGTGTGGTGTATACTACACCACACACACCAACCTGAAATACACTACACCACACACACCTACCTGACGTAGTGTGTCAGGTTGGTGTGTGTGGCGTAGTGTACGTCACGTTGGTGTGTGGTGTGGTATAGTGTACGTCAGGTTGGTGTGCGGGTGTTGTGTATGTCAGCCTGGTGTGGGTGAGTCCATGTCAGGATGTGTTTAGTCAATGGACGTTTGATGAATTTTGAAGCATTCATTCAAACACAGTCCAGGTTTGTCAGGACACGTTTCACATTGGAAACGAGTTGTTTTTCTTGTCCCCCTTTTATAGCACACTCGGCACCTTTTTCTTATCCCCTCTCTGGGAAAATGTTGCCCCGGTACCATACGGGAAACTTGAGTTCCAGAGGTGCTGGGGCCCGCTCCTTCCTCACCTCCAAACATCAGGGCCTTTATCACCGCCTCCTGGAACTGAAGGAAGGTGTTGGTCTGGCCTGCACATCGTGATAGCACGTATGCGTTATACAGTGCCATTTGTACGATGTGCACAGCCAGTTTTTTATACCACACCTTCGTCTTCCGCATGGCACTATAGGGCTGGAGGACTTGATCAGAAAGATCAACTCCCTCCATGTGTTTGTTGTACCCCAGGGCACAGTCCGGTTTTTGGACCTGTACTGGGGTACCTCGAACGGTGGTGGCCGTGGTGCCGGGACCATGGATTGTTGTCAAGAAAAAGACGTCCCTTTTGTCTTTGAACTTGACCACAAGCATGTTGCCACTACATTGGGCCCGGCTCTCACCCTTTGGGAGAGCCTGCTCAATTAGTGACAAAGGGAGACCCCTCTGGTTTCTGCGCACGGTACCGCAAGCGACGGTAGCTCTGGCAGAGAGGGATTGAAAGAGTGGGATGCTTGTATAAAAGTTATCAACGTACAGATGGTAACCTTTATCAAGCAGTGGGTGGACCAAATCCTACACTATTTTCCCACTCACCCCCAGAGCAGGTGGACATTCTGGGGGCTGGATCCTGGTGTCCTTTCCTTGATAAACTCTAAAGCTGAGAGTGTACCCGGAGGTACTCTCACAGATCTTATAGAGCTTAATCCCGTACCTCGCCCTCTTGCTGGGCAGGTACTGACGGAACTGAAGACTCCCTTTGAAGTGGATGAGGGATTCATCCACACAAATTTCCCTTTGGGGAATGTACACTTCAGCAAACTTGTTGCTGAAGTGTTCGATAACTGGCCGAATTTTGAACAGCCTATCAAAATTCGGGTCATCGCGAGGAAGGATGTCCGTATTGTCCCTAAAGTGGAGAAATTTATGAATCGCCTCAAAACGTTTGCGATTCATAACCATGCCATATATTGGAGTTTGATATAAAATATCAGTACTCCAGTATTGACGAATTTCTGGTTTCTTCACAATCCCCATGTGAAGGACCAGTCCCCAATATTTCAACATTTCTGCAGAGTCAACGGGACTCCAAGGAGAAAATGATGAAACTGGCTTTTGGGAAAAAAATTGCAGGGCGTACAAATTTGTTTGCTCCACCATGAGACTGACGATTGACTCCGAGAAAAAGACTTTGAAAAAGTCTATTTCCCGGAGGTTGGCAGTCTCAAATTGGATTCCTGATTGGGGAATGAAATCAGGAATCCGTGGAGCAAAATTTTCAGGGACGGGGGTCCAGACGGGGGCACTAGTGCTAGGTTGGGCGTGACTAGCACTAGGTTGGGGGTTACTTACCCTTGGCTGTGTGTCTTCTCCCCTGGGCTCGGGCTCTCCTCCCCTGGACTGCTGACGATTTCTCGTCCTGCGACGTCTTGGGGGTGGCGAGTCCGTGTCACTAGAGGAGGAAGAGTGGGAGGAATACAGAAAAGTGGGGTCCTCTCCCTCACTATCAGCTTCGGAGGCAAGAAAGGAATATGCCTCCTCAGCTGAGTACAGCCTTGATGACTGGGATGAACGGGACATTGTGTGTGGGGTGTGTGCGTGTGTAAAAAAAAAAATCTAAACTTTATTATGGTGTTGCGTGTGCGTGTGTATGTGCGTGTGTATGTGCGAGTGTTTGGTGAAACTATTCTGCAGGAGGAGGCTGTCAGGCGCGGGGGGGGGCTGTCAGGCGCGGGGGGGGCTGTCAGGCGCGCGGGGGGGGCTGTCAGGCGCGGGGGGGCAGGAAGGGGCTGAGGAGATGCAGCGTCAGATGGAGCTGGCAGCAGCAAGTGATAAAGGGGGGTGATCAGGTGGACGGGGCGGCAGGGGGTGATCAGCGGGGCAGGGGGTGATCAGCGGGGCAGGGGGTGATTAGTGGTGATCACTGAAGAGGGTGATCACTAGGTGAGGAGGGGCTGACAGGCGCAGGGGGCGGTAAGAGGAGAAATTAGTGCAGCAGCTGCAGGTGATAAAGGAGTGCAGGGAGTGATCAGGGGGTGATTAGCGGTGATCACTGAAGAGAGTGATCACCAGGGGAGGATGGGCTGTGTTGTGAGTTCTGTTTTTGGGCTCCCTCTGGTGGTTACTGATGGTACTGGGTGACTTGTCTTTCCTGGGTTTCTGGGTTCCACCTGTTCCATCAGCATATGGGAGTTTCCTATTTAACCTGGCTTTGCTGGCATTTCCTCGCCGGTTATCAATGTATCCAGTGTGTCTTGTTACCTCTGCTCCCTGCTCCTAGAACCTTCTGGACAAGCTAAGTTTGGATTTTCCTGTTTTGTGTTTTGCTTGATTTGTTTTTTAGTCCAGCCTGCAGATATGTGATTCTCTGCTGCTGGTTGCTCTAGTGGGCTGAAATTGCTTTTCATGTACCATGAGTTGGCACATGAGTTCAAGTAATTTCAGGATGGTTTTTTGAAGGGTTTTTCGCTGACCGCGCAGTTCACTTTTGTATCCTCTGCTATCTAGCTTTAGCGGGCCTCATTTTGCTGAAACTGTTTTCATACTACGTATGTGCCTTCCTCTCATTTCACCGTCATTATATGTGGGGGGCTGCTATTGCTGTGGGGTATTTCTCTGGAGGCAAGAGAGGTCTGTGTTTCTTCTAATAGGGGAAGTTAGATCTTCGGCTGGAGCGAGACGTCTAGGATCATCGTAGGCACGTTCCCCGGCTACTTTTATTTGTGTGTTAGGTTCAGGGTCGCGGTCAGCTCAGGTTCCATCGCCCTAGAGCTTGTTTGTATCTGTGCTTGTCCTTTTTGTGATCCCCTGCCATTGGGATCATGACAGTATAACCGGCCCACAAAGTGTTAATTGTATTGGCTGAAGTAGGAGGATAAGTAGTCTGAGGAAGTTTTTTTTTTTTTTCCCTTTCCCTCAGAGTTTGCTGCCTAGCCTTATTGCAGCCTGGCTACTTCCTCCTCCTCTTAATCTTTGAATGGCGCTGATCTCAGCTGTTTATCATGGACGTCCAGAGTTTTGCTTCCAGCCTGAATAATCTTGCCACTAAGGTTCAAAATATACAGGATTTTGTTGTACATGCTCCTATGTCTGAACCTAGAATTCCTGTCCCAGAGTTTTTTTCTGGAGATAGATCTCGTTTTCTGAATTTTAGGAACAATTGCAAGTTGTTTCTTTCTTTGAAATCTCGCTCCTCTGGAGACCCTGCTCAGCAAGTCAAGATAATTATATCTTTCCTGCGGGGTGACCCTCAGGATTGGGTATTTGCGCATTGGCACCAGGGGACCCTGCGTTGCTTAATGCGGATGCGTTTTTTCTGGCATTGGGTTTGCTCTATGAGGAACCTAACCAAGAGATTCAGGCTGAAAAAGCTTTGTTGGCCCTCTCTCAGGGGCAAGATGAAGCAGAAATTTATTGTCAAAAATTTCGGAAGTGGTCGGTACTTACTCAGTGGAATGAGTGCGCTCTGGCTGCAAAGTTTAGAGATGGCCTTTCTGAGGCCATTAAAGATGTTATGGTGGGGTTCCCTGCGCCTGCTGGTCTGAATGAGTCTATGACTATGGCTGTTCAGATTGATCGGCGTTTACGGGAGCGCAAACCTGTGCATCATTTGGCGGTGTCGTCTGAACCGTCACCTGAGATAATGCAATGTGATAGAATTCAGTCCAGAAGTGAACGGCAAAAGTATAGGCGGAAAAAAGGGTTGTGCTTTTATTGTGGTGATTCAGCTCATGTTATATCAGCATGCTCTAAACGCACAAAAAAGGTTGATAAGTCTGTTGCCATTAGTACTTTACAGTCTAAGTTCATTCTGTCTGTGACTCTGATTTGTTCATTATCATCCATTTCCGTCGATGCCTATGTGGATTCAGGCGCTGCCCTGAGTCTTATGGATTGGTCATTTGCCAATCGCTGTGGGTTTAGTCTGGAGCCTCTGGAAGTCCCTATTCCTTTGAAGGGAATTGACTCTACACCTTTGGCTATGAATAAACCTCAGTACTGGACACAAGTGACCATGCGTATGACTCCCGTTCATCAGGAGGTGATTCGCTTCCTGGTACTGTATAATTTGCATGATGTTCTTGTACTTGGTCTGCCATGGTTACAAACTCATAATCCAGTCCTTGACTGGAAATCAATGTCTGTGTTAAGCTGGGGTTGTCAGGGGGTTCATGATGATGCACCTCCGATTTCTATCGCTTCATCTACTCCTTCTGAGATTCCTGTGTTTTTGTCTGACTATCAGGATGTTTTTGAGGAGCCTAAGCTCAGTTCGCTTCCTCCTCACAGGGATTGCGATTGTGCTATAAATTTAATTCCAGGCAGTAAATTTCCTAAAGGTCGTTTGTTCAATCTGTCAGTGCCAGAGCATACTGCTATGCGGGATTATGTTAAGGAGTCCTTGGAAAAGGGACATATCCGTCCATCTTTGTCCCCTTTGGGAGCAGGTTTTTTTTTTCGTGGCCAAAAAAGATGGTTCCTTGAGGCCTTGTATAGATTATCGTCTTTTGAATAAGATTACCGTAAAATATCAGTATCCTTTGCCATTGTTGACTGATTTGTTTGCTCGCATTAAGGGGGCTAGGTGGTTCACTAAGATTGATCTTCGGGGTGCGTATAATCTTATACGAATAAAGCAAGGTGATGAGTGGAAAACCGCATTTAATACGCCTTAGGGCCATTTTGAGTATTTGGTAATGCCTTTTGGACTTTCTAATGCTCCTTCAGTCTTCCAGTCCTTTATGCACGATATTCTCCGTGAATATCTGGATAAATTTATGATTGTGTATTTGGATGATATTTTGTTTTTTTCTGATGACTGGGAGTCCCATGTTCAGCAGGTCAGGAAGGTGTTTCAGGTCCTGCGGGCCAATTCCTTGTTTGTAAAAGGCTCAAAGTGTCTCTTTGGAGTCCAGAAGATTTCTTTCTTGGGGTATATTTTTTCCCCTTCTACTATTGAGATGGATCCCGTCAAGGTTCAGGCTATTTGTGACTGGACGCAGCCTACATCTCTTAAGAGTCTACAGAAGTTCTTGGGCTTTGCTAATTTCTATCGTCGTTTTATAACTAATTTTTCTAGTGTTGTTAAGCCTTTGACGGATTTGACTAAGAAGGGTGCTGATGTTGCTAATTGGTCTCCTGCGGCTGTGGAGGCCTTTCAGGAACTTAAGCGCCGGTTTTCTTCTGCTCCTGTGTTGCGTCAGCCAGATGTTTCGCTCCCTTTTCAGGTTGAGGTTGATGCTTCCGAGATTGGAGCGGGGGCGGTTTTGTCACAGAGAAGCTCCGATGGCTCAGTGATGAAGCCATGCGCGTTTTTTTCTAGAAAGTTTTCGCCGGCTGAGCGGAATTATGATGTTGGTAATCGGGAACTTTTGGCCATGAAGTGGGCATTTGAGGAGTGGTGTCATTGGCTAGAGGGTGCTAGACATCGTGTGGTGGTCTTGACTGATCACAAAAATTTGATTTACCTTGAGTCTGCCAGGCGTCTGAATCCTAGACAGGCTCGTTGGTCACTGTTTTTCTCTCGTTTCAATTTTGTGGTTTCATACCTGCCAGGTTCAAAGAATGTGAAGGCGGATGCTCTTTCTAGGAGTTTTGTGCCTGACTCCCTTGGAAATTCTGAGCCCTCTGGTATCCTTAGGGATGGGGTGATTTTGTCTGCTGTCTCCCCAGACTTGCGACGTGCTTTGCAGGAGTTTCAGGCGGCTAAACCTGATCGTTGTCCGCCTGAGAGACTGTTTGTTCCGGATAATTGGACCAGTAGAGTCATCTCCGAGGTCCATTCTTCTGCGTTGGCAGGTCATCCTGGAATATTTGGTACTAGAGACTTGGTGGCCAGGTCTTTTTGGTGGCCTTCCTTGTCGAGGGATGTGCGTTCTTTTGTGCAGTCTTGTGAGGTTTGTGCTCGGGCTAAGCCTTGCTGTTCTCGGGCCAGTGGATTGTTGTCACCTTTGCCTATCCCGAAGAGGCCTTGGACGCACATTTCCATGGACTTTATTTCGGATCTCCCTGTCTCTCAAAAAATGTCCGTCATCTGGGTTGTGTGTGATCGCTTTTCTAAAATGGTTCATCTGGTACCCTTGCCTAAGTTGCCTTCCTCCTCTGAGTTGGTCCCTCTGTTTTTTCAGAATGTGGTTCGTTTGCATGGGATTCCTGAGAACATCGTTTCTGACAGGGGATCCCAGTTTGTGTCTAGATTTTGGCGGACGTTCTGTGCTAAGATGGGCATTGATTTGTCCTTTTCGTCTGCATTCCATCCTCAGACGAATGGCCAGACTGAACAAACTAATCAGACCTTGGAAACTTATTTAAGGTGTTTTGTTTCTGCTGATCAGGATGACTGGGTTACCTTTTTGCCGCTGGCCGAGTTTGCCCTTAATAATCGGGCTAGTTCTGCTACCTTGGTTTCTCCTTTCTTTTGTAATTCGGGGTTTCATCCTCGTTTTTCCTCTGGTCAGGTGGAACCTTCTGATTGTCCTGGAGTGGACATGGTGGTGGATAGGTTGCATCGGATTTGGAGTCATGTGGTGGACAATTTGAAGTTGTCCCAGGAGAAGGCTCAGCAGTTTGCTAATCGCCGTCGCCGCGTGGGTCCTCGACTTCTTGTTGGTGACTTGGTGTGGTTGTCTTCTCGTTTTGTTCCTATGAAGGTCTCTTCTCCTAAGTTCAAGCCTCGGTTCATCGGTCCCTATAGGATCTTGGAAATTCTTAACCCTGTGTCGTTTCGTTTGGATCTCCCGGCATCGTTTGCTATTCATAATGTGTTTCATCGGTCGTTGTTGCGGAAGTATGAGGTACCTGTTGTTCCTTCTCTTGAGCCTCCTGCTCCAGTGCTGGTGGAGGGAGAATTGGAGTATGTTGTGGAGAAGATCTTGGATTCTCGTGTTTCCAGACGGAAACTCCAGTATTTGGTCAAGTGGAAGGGTTATGGTCAGGAGGATAATTCTTGGGTGGTTGCCTCGGATGTTCATGCTGATGATTTGGTTCGCGCTTTTCATAGGGCTCATCCTGGTCGCCCTGGTGGTTCTCGTGAGGGTTCGGTGACCCCTCCTCAAGGGGGGGGTACTGTTGTGAGTTCTGTTTTTGGGCTCCCTCTGGTGGTTACTGATGGTACTGGGTGACTTGTCTTTCCTGGGTTTCTGGGTTCCACCTGTTCCATCAGCATATGGGAGTTTCCTATTTAACCTGGCTTTGCTGGCATTTCCTCGCCGGTTATCAATGTATCCAGTGTGTCTTGTTACCTCTGCTCCCTGCTCCTAGAACCTTCTGGACAAGCTAAGTTTGGATTTTCCTGTTTTGTGTTTTGCTTGATTTGGTTTTTAGTCCAGCCTGCAGATATGTGATTCTCTGCTGCTGGTTGCTCTAGTGGGCTGAAATTGCTTTTCATGTACCATGAGTTGGCACATGAGTTCAAGTAATTTCAGGATGGTTTTTTGAAGGGTTTTTCGCTGACCGCGCAGTTCACTTTTGTATCCTCTGCTATCTAGCTTTAGCGGGCCTCATTTTGCTGAAACTGTTTTCATACTACGTATGTGCCTTCCTCTCATTTCACCGTCATTATATGTGGGGGGCTGCTATTGCTGTGGGGTATTTCTCTGGAGGCAAGAGAGGTCTGTGTTTCTTCTAATAGGGGAAGTTAGATCTTCGGCTGGAGCGAGACGTCTAGGATCATCGTAGGCACGTTCCCCGGCTACTTTTATTTGTGTGTTAGGTTCAGGGTCGCGGTCAGCTCAGGTTCCATCGCCCTAGAGCTTGTTTGTATCTGTGCTTGTCCTTTTTGTGATCCCCTGCCATTGGGATCATGACAGGGCTGACAGACGCTGGGGGCGGTAGGAGAGCAGAAAAAAGCACAGAAGCTGCTGGTGATAAAGGGGGGCAGGGGGTGATCAGTGGGGGGAAGGAGGTGATCAGGGGGAGGGGGGGCGCGGGGGGGTTGGGGTTGATCAGGGGGTGATCACTAAAGAGGGTGATCACTAGGGGAGGAGGGGCTGACAGGCGTGGGGGGTAGGAGAGGAGAAAACGGAGCAGGCAGCAGCAGGTGATAAAGGGGGGCAGGGGGGTGATCAGGTGGACAGGGGGGGCAGGGGGTGATCAGGGGGGCAGGGGGTGATTAGCGGTGATTACTGAAGAGTGTGATCACCAGGGGAAGATGGGCTGACAGGCCCAGGGGGCGGTAGGAGAGCAGAAAAAAGCACAGAAGCTGCAGGTGATAAAGGGGGGCAGGGGGTGATCAGTGGGGGGCAGGGGGTGATCAGGGAGGTGCGGGGGGGTTGGGGGTGATCAGGGGGTGATCACTAAAGAGGGTGATCACTAGGGGAGGAGGGGCTGACAGGCGTGGGGGGTAGGAGAGGAGAAAATGGAGCAGGCAGCAGCAGGTGATAAAGGGGCACAGGGGGGTGATCAGGTGGACAGGGGGGGGGCAGGGGGTGATTAGGTGGGGCAGGGGGTGATCAGGGGGGCAGGGGGTGATTAGCGGTGATCACTGAAGAGAGTGATCACCAGGGGAGGATGGGCTGACAGGCGCAGGGGGCGGTAGGAGAGCAGAAAAAAAGCACAGAAGCTGCAGGTGATAAAGGGGGGCAGGGGGTGATCAGTGGTGGGCAGGGGGTGATCAGGGGGGTGGGGGGGGCGCGGGGGGGTTGGGGGTGATCAGGGGGTGATCACTAAAGAGGGTGATCACTAGGGGAGGAGGGGCTGACAGGCGTGGGGGGTAGGAGAGGAGAAAACGGAGCAGGCAGCAGCAGGTGATAAAGGGGTGCAGGGGGGTGATCAGGTGTTCAGGGGGGGGGCAGGGGGTGATCAGGGGGGGCCGGGTGTGATTAGTGGTGATCACTGCAGAGAGTGATCACCAGGGGAGGAGGGGCAGACCGGCACAGGGGGCGGTAGGAGAGCAGAAAAACACTGCAGCTGCAGGTGACAAAGGGGGGCAGGGGGGTGATCACCGGAGCAGGGGGGCGATCAGGGGTGCAGGGGGGAGGGAGCGGAGGTTGGGGGGAGTGGAGGACAGGAGAGGGGAGTTACCTGTCTGCAGCAGCAGCTGCGGTACTGGCAGTGGCAGTGGGGGAGGCGGTGGCAGCGCCGGCGCCGACACTGTGAAGAGGTGTGCGGCGGCTGCGGCGGCGATCGCGGTGTCTGGGGGCACAGGTGGGCAGTCAGGCACCTCGCTCCTCAGCTTCCACGGATGGGATGAAGCTGAGGAGCGAGGCAGACATTGTTTTTCTCCGCCCCTCCACATCTAATTGGAGGGCTAGCGTCACATGGACGCTAGCTCCAATCAGATCAGAGGGGGGTGAAAAAAAGGTCAGCAGCGGTGATCGTAGACCCGGGGGGGCAAAGCCACCCCCCCTGGGGTCAAGTATAGGTCCCCCTGCACCTGCGGGTCGGGTGAACTTTCATTAAACCCGGTCACCCGGCCCGCAGGAACGCAATCCTTCTGTGACACAGCATATGCGTCACAGGTCGGATTGGCACCGACTTTCATGACGCATACGCTGTGTCACAGGTCGGGAAGGGGTAAATAACTACATTTGGAACCACCCTAGTGGTAAAAACATACATTTTCTAATCATGTATTGATTTTAAAAATTACAAAAATAAAAATATACAGTACAGACCAAAAGTTTGGACACACCTCATTTAAAGATTTTTCTGTATTTTCATGACTATGAAATTGTACATTCACACTGAAGGCATCAAAACCAATGAATTAACACATGTGGAATTATATACCGTATATACTCGAGTATAAGCCGACCCGAGTATAAGCCGACCCCCCTAATTTTGCCACAAAAAACTGGGAAAACTTATTGACTCGAGTATAAGCCTAGGGTGGAAATGCAGCATTTACCGGTGAATTTCAAAAATAAAAATAGATCATTATTTCCCCATAGCTGTGCCATATAGTGCTCTGCACCGTTCATTATTGCCCCATAGCTGTGCCCCATATAGTGCTCTGCACCGTTCATAGTTCCCTATAGCTGTGCCCCATATAGTGCTCTGCACCGTTCATTATTTCCCTATAGCTGTGCCCCATACAGTGCTCTGCACCGTTCATAGTTCCCTATAGCTGTGCCCCATATAGTGCTCTGCACCGTTCATTATTTCCCTATAACCAACAACCAACGTATTACACCATGGACTAAATTAAAACTTTAATAAAACCGAGGCGAGGAATATGAAAAACATACGGCTTTATTATTTAAGGTGCCTATGATTACATATCAAAAATAAGAGTTTTTATATTAATCCATTATACAAAAAATAAATAAATTTTTCCATAAAAATATATATCAAAAGTAATTAATAAGATGCGCACACTGACAAAATATATATGACGAACAAAATTATATATATATATATATATATATATATATATATATATATATATATATATATATATATATATATATATATATATATATATATATATATATATATATATATATATATATATATATCTTTACAGTACTGGAACCACCAACAGGGTAAAATATGGTAAAATATATGTCTCCAGCAAAAATTATTTTATAGCTGCACCAGAAGTTTAAATGAAAAAAAGGGGGGGTAATAAAAAAGAAGGGGGAGTCGGTTCAGTATTAATGTAATAATATGGGAAAACAAAAAGAGGAATATATGGTTGTATACACAACTGTGTTCTATATAGTAACTAAAGTGATAATTGCGACCACTTGGCTGTTTACAATACCATTACAGTATCTCACAACCTATGTGTAAAAAGCAAAATCCTATTTTGGATAAAAAACTAAACCAAGTATTGTGTATATGTCACATAATGTGACCAATAATGTGACCAAGTGCAAAATATATAAAAAAAGGGGGAACCAATCAATCTAAAACCACATTCCAACCACTACGCTCAATCACTATCTGTTACAGGGAGCCTAAAAACCAAGTGAAAGCAATCCCGCCAGAGTTATGGATACTATAAGTAAAGTGTGCCTGTGCAATAAAATAGTTAAACTGTCATGGTGCTCACAATCAGAGATCAGAACCCCTGACGAAGGAAAGGACACACGTTCCGAAACGCGCGTCGGGTACCGCGCACACTGGCAGGACCACCTCAGGTAACACAGCGATTATTAGTGTGGCACCACCTAATCTCTGATTGTGAGCACCATGACAGTTTAACTATTTTATTGCACAGGCACACTTTACTTATAGTATCCATAACTCTGGCGGGATTGCTTTCACTTGGTTTTTAGGCTCCCTGTAACAGATAGTGATTGAGCGTAGTGGTTGGAATGTGGTTTTAGATTGATTGGTTCCCCCTTTTTTTATATATTTTGCACTTGGTCACATTATTGGTCACATTATGTGACATATACACAATACTTGGTTTAGTTTTTTATCCAAAATAGGATTTTGCTTTTTACACATAGGTTGTGAGATACTGTAATGGTATTGTAAACAGCCAAGTGGTCGCAATTATCACTTTAGTTACTATATAGAACACAGTTGTGTATACAACCATATATTCCTCTTTTTGTTTTCCCATATTATTACATTAATACTGAACCGACTCCCCCTTCTTTTTTATTACCCCCCTTTTTTTCATTTAAACTTCTGGTGCAGCTATAAAATAATTTTTGCTGGAGACATATATTTTACCATATTTTACCCTGTTGGTGGTTCCAGTACTGTAAAGATATATATATATATATATATATATATATATATATATATATATATATATATATATATATATATATATATATATATATATATATATATATATATAATTTTGTTCGTCATATATATTTTGTCAGTGTGCGCATCTTATTAATTACTTTTGATATATATTTTTATGGAAAAATTTATTTATTTTTTGTATAATGGATTAATATAAAAACTCTTTTATTTTTGATATGTAATCATAGGCACCTTAAATAATAAAGCCGTATGTTTTTCATATTCCTCGCCTCGGTTTTATTAAAGTTTTAATTTAGTCCATGGTGTAATACGTTGGTTGTTGGTTCTCCTTTCGCAGTGGTTTTTTGCCATTGCACTTTCTCACAGTGCACCCTGATGGTCTTGGCTATATTATATTTTATATAATAAGTAATTATTAGTATTCTTATGAATATTGGGTGCATTGTGTCTTCTATAAATTATTTCCCTATAGCTGTGCCCCATATATGCTCTGCACCATACATAGTTCCCTATAGCTGTGCCCCATATAGTGCTCTGCACCGTACATAGTTCCCTATAGCTGTGCCCCATATAGTGCTCTGCACCGTTCATAGTTCCCTATAGCTGTGCCCCATATAGTGCTCTGCACCGTACATAGTTCCCTATAGCTGTGCCCCATATAGTGCTCTGCACCGTTCATAGTTCCCTATAGCTGTGCCCCATATATGCTCTGCACCGTACATAGTTCCCTATAGCTGTGCCCCATATAGTGCTCTGCACCGTACATAGTTCCCTATAGCTGTGCCTCATATAGTGCTCTGCACCGTTCATAGTTCCCCATAGAAAGCTCTGCCATTGCCGCTGCTGCAGTAAAAAAAAAAAGCCATACTCACCTCTCTTGCTTGCAGCTCCCAGCGTCCGGTCCCGGCGTCTCTCTGCTCTAACTGATCAGGCAGAGGGCGCCGCGCACACTATATGCGTCATCGCGCCCTCTGACCTGAACAGTCAGAGCGCAGACGCCGGGAAGATGGAGCGGCGCCGGGCGGCTGGAACGCGGACAGGTGAATATTACATACTTACCTGGTCCCGACGTCCGGCTCCCTCTGCCTGTCACAGCTGGTCTTCGGTGCCGCAGCTTCTTTCTCTAATCAGCGGTCACCATTACCGCTGATTAGAGAAATGAATAGGCGGCTCCACCCCTATGGGAGGTGGAGCCGCCTATTCATTTCTCTAATGAGCGGTCCCACGTGACCGCTGAAGAGGGGAAGAAGCTGCAGCACCGAAGACCGTGGGACGGCAGGGGGAGCGCCAGGATCGCTGGGACTAGGTAAGTATACCTCAGCGCCCTAACCCGCCGACCCTGCCGCCCACCTTGACTCGAGTATAAGCCGAGAGGGGCACTTTCAGCCCAAAAATTTGGGCTGAAAATCTCGGCTTATACTCGAGTATATACGGTACTTAACAAAAAGTGTTAAACAACTGAAAATGTCTTATATTCTAGGTTCTTCAAAGTAGCCACCTTTTGCTTTGATGACTGCTTTGCACACTCTTGGCATTCTCTTGATGAGCTTCAAGAGGTAGTCACTGGGAATGGTCTTCCAACAATCTTGAAGGAGTTTCCAGAGATGCTTAGCACTTGTTGGCCCTTTTGCCTTCACTCTGCGGGCCAGCTCACCCCAAACCATCTCGATTTGGATCAGGTCTGGTGACTGGAGGCCAGGTCATCTGGCGTAGCACCCCATCACTCTGCTTCTTGGTCAAATAGCCCTTACACAGCCTGGATGGGTGTTTGGGGTCATTGTCCTGTTGAAAAATAAATGATGGTCCAACTAAACGCAAACCGGATGGAATAGCATGCCGCTGCAAGATGCTGTGGTAGCCATGCTGGTTCAGTATGCCTTCAATTTTGAATAAATCCCCAACAGTGTCACCAGCAAAGCACCCCCACACCATCACACCTCCTCCTCCATGCTTCACGGTGGGAACCAGGCATGTAGAGTCCATCCGTTCACCTTTTCTGCATCGCACAAAGACGCAGTGTTGGAACCAAAGATCTCAAATTTGGACTCACCAGACCAAAGCACAGATTTCCATTGGTCTAATGTCCATTCCTTGTGTTCTTTAGGCCAAACAATTCAAAAAACCTGACCGGCACATCCAAACATAGACTAAGTGTGAACAGGTGCTGAACCTAGAGTCGCCAACTCGTATATAGCCAATTAATTGGCTATATACGAGTTGGCGACTCTAGGTTCAGCACCTGTTCACACTTAGTCTATGTTTGGATGTGCCGGTCAGGTTTTTTGAAATGTATTCTCTAGCCTTCTGATTGTGCACTCCGCCTCCTAGCTTCAGGTGTTTTAATTACAGCAGGTCCAATACCCCTCCACAGAGAGAGAGAATTTTAGTCTAAGAAGAGGTTTTCACATGTACCCATTCAGATGGAGACGTTTATTCTCAGCGAGGTAAGGCAAGTTTAGGACCTGGTATAAGAGAGATGCCGTAAAGGGGCTACCAGGTACACATAAAATTGGCCATTTTTATGCGCTAAAAGCTCTCATTTTTCATATTTCTAGTGCAGTAATGCAGTTCAAATTTCGTGTTTTAAAGTTTACATGTTTTAGCGCTGCAGTGTGCTGCCTTATTTAAAAAACTTTAGCCCAAACAAATCTCTTCTGCTTGTTGCCTGTCCTTAGCAGTGGTTTCTTAGCAGCTATTTTACCATGAAGGCCTGCTTCACAAAGTCTCCTCTTAACAGTTGTTGTAGAGATGTGTTTGCTGCTAGAACTCTGTGTGTCATTGACCTGGTCTCTAATCTGAGCTACTGTTAACCTGCGGCTGGTGACTCAGATAAACTTATCCTCAGAAGCAGAGGTGACTCTTGGTCTTCCTTTCCTGGGGCAGTCCTCATGTGAGCCAGTTTCTTTGTAGAGATTGATGGTTTTTGCCACTTCACTTAGGGACACTTTCAAAGTTCGCCCAATTGTTCGGACTGACTGACCTTCATTTCTTAAAGTTATGATGGCCACTCATTTTCTTTACTTAGCTGCTTTTTTCTTGTCATAATACAAATTCTAACAGTCTATTCAGCAGGACTATCAGCTGTGTATCCACCAGACTTCTGCACAACACAACTGATGGTCCCAACCCCATTTATATGGCAAGATATCCCACTTATTAAACCTGACAGGGCACACCTGTGAAGTGAAAACCATTCCCGGTGACTACCTCTTGAAGCTCATCAAGAGAATGCCAAGAGTATGCAAAGCAGTCATCAAAGCAAAAGGTGGCTACTTTGAAGAACCTAGAATATAAGACATATTTTCAGTTGTTTCACACTTCTAATATATAATTGCCTAGAATACTACTTCCTGCAATTTATGCCAACTTCCGTGGCTTTGTCCGGAGCTAATGTCCGGAGATTAATTGCCTAGAATACTACTTCCTGCAATTTGTGCCAACTTCCGTGGCTTTGTCCGGAGCTAATGTCCGGAGCTAATGTCCGGAGATAATGTCCGGAGATAAGTGACGTCAACAGTGTCCAGTGTCTGATTGGTTGCCGCCTGCTGCGAGCGACCAATCAGAAACGTGCCGTACTGTGACACACTCCGCCCGCCATTTTGGTGTGATTTTTGAATTTTTACCTCACAGCAAGTTTCTACTGCGTGGAGGCGGGCCCAGTGACGTTGCTCTTCAAGCTCCTGCCGAATTTCGTCAAAAAAATGATAATGCCATTTACCAAAACTATATATATTTAGTTGTGAAGTGGTTCAGTGACATTTTCACACCAATTTTGAACTTTTGTTTGGTGTTTTCTCCATATACTGCCTATTATTTTTGTTCTTTCTTACTATTATTTATTAATTGTATTATTCTTACATTTGAATAAATAAAGTATATATGGATTCTAGACTCCCGATTCTTTAGAATCGGGCTGCCATCTAGTTTTTGATAAGTATATAATTCCACGTGTTAATTCATAGTTTTGATGCCTTCAGTGTGAATATACAATTTTCATAGTCATGAAAATACAGAAAAATCTTTAAATGAGAAGGTGTGTCCAAACTTTTGGTCTGTACTGTATATCATAATTATCTATAAATATCATGGTGGCACAACTTCTCTAAAATTATCCCACCTTAACTTTCCCCCTAAAAAAAAAAAAACAAGGCAGAGTTTACAATTAAATTCAAGTTTTTCAGCATTTCCTGCACCAGTACTTGGCAGTGACTATTTTAAATTCCTGTAGGCACATCTTATTTCCTCCGGAAAAAAAAAAAGTATCCATTGAAATTGCAACAGTCCGATCCTTCTCTACCAATTGTTGGGGGAGAGTTGGGAGGACCACATTCTTTTTGTCTACTGTATATCGTTCATTTTTATTAAACCAGTAGTTTGTGCTCCAGAGCTGCAGATCTTAGCATATTTAGGGACCGCACGTTACAACCACCGATTGTTATTGTAAAAAGTAGGGTGCGCGTTTGGTCCCACAGTTAGTATGCACACACACAGCAAAAGATACCCGCTGCTCCTTTCTCCCCTTTTGTTAACCAGTTCTATAAATAAAAAAAATCCTCGCAACAGTTCAAGCT
Organism: Ranitomeya imitator; assembly: GCF_032444005.1. Classification (NCBI taxonomy): domain Eukaryota; kingdom Metazoa; phylum Chordata; class Amphibia; order Anura; family Dendrobatidae; genus Ranitomeya; species Ranitomeya imitator. Next base: position 574,226,478 of record NC_091284.1, on the reverse strand, counting down.
TTGCATTCCTTCCAATATGAAGACTTAAATCAATAGAGACTCATCTCATTGACTCTTTATCTTAGTACAAGGAAAAGCATCAAAGCATAGCGCTGAAATATCCCACTGGACGACCCCTGTAGTCATGATTGATTGTATCCATTTTTTATTAGCCTGCAAACAAACTTGTGACCTGGAAAATCCACATAATATGACATAATACATTAGCACTGCCATTTTAAATAAGGCCCACATTGCGAGAAATATTTATAACTGCCAAAGAAATACACAAGAAGCAATTCTCAGTTATCGCAAACATAGCGGTTGCAAGTTTTCAATATTTAGTGGAAGTTGTCATAATAAAAAGATTTTCATGAATATAATGTTTTGTTTGTCAATTGTAAAGTGTAGGGTGTGAAAAAGTAACTTTACAAAGTGTTTGCAGTAACTGTCTTGTAAAACTAAGCCTCACACCTATGTATTAACATGCACTCAACAATGAAATTGCAAAACCAGAAAATCATGTAATTGCAAAAATCATGGGATGGATAAACATGTTACTTCTATACCAATGATGAAAAAATTGAAACAAAACTTCTCGAAATATTCTAATTCTGAGTATGAGTGCCATGCACAGAAATACACAAACTAACATGCCTTAGCTGCTGTCAATGAGGTTATTAATGGGTGTCTGAGGAATGTTCTGCCATGAGGAATGCACGTTCTCACACAAATCATCAAGATCCACTGCTGTTGGCTCCCTTTGCAACTGCAAACCAATGACATCTCAAATGTGTTCAATGAGAGACAAGTATAAGGATGCTGTAGGCCATAACAGCACAATCTGTAACACAAACACGAAGCCTGATGTATTGAAAAAAAGCTCCTGGAATTCGCTGGTCATTGAACCAGAGGCATGGCCATTTCCCCAAATCAATGTAATGCCAAGCTGTTGGTGTACCTGGAATGAAGATTAGAGTGGTCTAGCCGCTGTACATTATGTCACCTCATACCATAATCGTGGGAGTAGGACCAGTTCCTTAGTGAGGGCCTCATTAAAGAAGAACATAGAACGCTATTCCACCCTCAATCAGTCTTGCTCCAGTCTTAGGCCGGTTTCACACGTCAGTGGCTCCGGTACGTGAGGTGACAGTTTCCTCATGTACCGGAGCCACTGACACACGCAGACACATAAAAATCAATGCATCTGTGCAGATATCATTGATTTTTTGCGGACCGTGTCTCCGTGTGCCAAACACGGAGACATGTCAGTGTTCGTGGGAGCGCACGGATTACACGGACCCATTAAAGTCAATGGGTCCGTGTAAAACACATACCGCACACGGACGTTGTCTGTGTGCAGTCCGTGTGCCGTGCAGGAGACAACGCTACATTAAGCGCTGTCCCCCCACTGGTGCTGAAGCCGCAATTCATATCTTCCCTGCAGCAGCGTTTGCTGTAGAGAAGATATGAATAATCGTGTTTTAAATAAAGATCTATGTGCCCACTGCCCTGCCACCCCCTGTGCGCCCCCCCGCTGTTCTGAAAATACTCACCTAGCTCCCTCGTTGGCTGTCGCTGCTTCCTGTCCTGGCCGCACCTTCTACTGTATGCGGTCACGTGGGGCCGCCGATTACAGTCATGAATATGCGGCTCCAACTCCCATAGGGGTGGAGCCGCATATTCATTACTGTAAATGAGATCTATAGAGCAATACCAAATAGGTGTACTTTATTAGTTTACTTTTGTTTTCACATACAAAAAAATGCTTTTTTCCCCCCCATTCTTCATACTGTATTTTTTTGGTTTTCGCAATCTATTCACTTTTTTTTCTTTAATCGCTGGTCTAATACCATGCAATCCTGCTCTGTATTAGGTATTAGGGTATTAGGCTTATCAGTTTCACACCAACAGAACGCATTTTACTGTAGAAGTCTGTTAATCACAAAGCCTAACTGCCACTGTACCTGCCAGGAGACATGACAACCATCTGCTCTCTGTAATCGTGTTGCGGGGGTGCCAATGGGTTGAGAGAGGGAGCACTCTCCCTCTCACGACACACTGGATGTTGCAATAATAGCTGATTGTGGTATCTAGCGGGTTAAACATCCACTTCAGCAGAGCTCCCAGCGTTGATTGTGCAGGTACAACTCCTGTGCCTGCACAATCATCATGACATAAATGTGCATCAGTTTGTGGAAACACCATGCTGATCATGGTATACAAACACATCAAATGTCGGGAAGTGGTTAATAATCTCATTGATAGCTTTATTTCTGCATGTGACACTCATACTCAATACATAAAGATAGTTTTAATAATTTGCATATTATTAACGTCTACTGATCCTCTAATTTCCGTAATGACTTTTCCTACTTGGTGTTGCTAATTTAAATGTGGAGTGTACGATGCAAATTTACTTATTCATTATTATTATAATAATGTATATACCGTATATACTCGAGTATAAGCAGACCCCCCTAATTTTGCCACAAAAAAACTGGGAAAACTAAATGACTCGAGTATAAGCCTAGGGTGGGAAATGCAGCAGATACCGGTAAATGTCAAAAGTACAAATAGATACCAATAAAAGTAAAATTAATTGAGACATCAGTAGGTTAAGTGTTTTTGAATATCCATATTGAATCAGAAGCCCCATATAATGATCCATAAAGTTTATGATGGCCCCGTAAGATGCTCCATAGACACATTTGCCCAATATAATGCTGCACAAATGTTGATTATAGCCCCATAAGATGCTCCATAAAGATATTTGCGGCAAATATTTGCCCCATATAGTGCTGCACAAACGTTGATTATGGCCCTATAAAGACACTTGCCCCATATAGTGCTGCACAAACGTTATGGCCCCATAAGATGCTCTATACAGACACTTGCCCCATATAGTGCTGCACAAACGTTATGGCCCCATAAGATGCTCTATACAGAAACTTGCCCCATATAGTGCTGCACAAACGTTATGGCCCCATAAGATGCTCTATACAGACACTTGCCCCATATAGTGCTGCACAAACGTTATGGCCCCATAAGATGCTCTATACAGAAACTTGCCCCATATAGTGCTGCACAAATGTTATGGCCCCATAAGATGCTCCATACAGACATTTTCCCCATTATAGTGCTGCACAAACGTTATGGTCCCAGAAGATGCTCTATACAGACACTTGCCCCATTATAGTGCTGCACAAACGTTATGGCCCCAGAAGATGCTCTATACAGACACTTGCCCCATTATAGTGCTGCACAAATGTTATGGCCCCATAAGATGCTCTATACAGACACTTGCCCCATATAGTGCTGCACAAACGTTATGGCCCCATAAGATGCTCTATACAGACACTTGCCCCATATAGTGCTGCACAAACGTTCTGGCCCCATAAGATGCTCCATACAGACATTTTCCCCATTATAGTGCTGCACAAACGTTATGGTCCCAGAAGATACTCTATACAGACACTTGCCCCATTATAGTGCTGCACAAACGTTATGGCCCCATAAGATGCTCTATACAGACACTTGCCCCATATAGTGCTGCACAAATGTTATGGCCCCATAAGATGCTCCATAAAGACACTTGCCCCATTTGCTGTCGCTGCGATCAAAAAAAAAAATCACATACTCACCTCTCCGCCGCTCAGGCCCCCGGCACTTTCAATATTCACCTGACTTCGTTCCGGCACCGCTCCATCTTCAGTACTGACGTTGAGGCAGAGGGCATGCACTAACCACGTCACCGCGTCCTCTAACCTGAGCATCACTGCAGAAGACGCTGAAGAGACAGAGCGGCGGCTGGAATGAGGAGCAGGTGAATATTGCGTAGCGCTCCCCTCCCCGTTATACTCACCTGCTCCTGGCGCGGTGCAGTCCCTGCTTCCCCGGCGCTGCTGCTTCTTCCTCTACTGAGCGGTCACAGTTACCGCTCATTACAGTAATGAATATGCGGCTCCACCCTTATGGGGTGACCGCTCAGTGCAGGAAGAAGCTGCTGGCGCCGGGGAAAAGACGTGCAGGGACCACGCCAGGAGCAGGTGAGTATAATTAGACAGCCAAGAAAAAGAGGAGGGGGGAGAGGGAAGGGTAGGAGCTTGACACGCCGAGACATGCATCTGTAAGCCGTTGCAAATGAATGTAGCTGGTGGGTGCCATACCTGCTGGTGATTTCAGCTGAAGTAGAAGAAAGGAAAAGGGAATATCCAGCACGTCCATCCATTGTAAGTAAAATATTATGACTAAGGGCGCCGTGGTGCGCCAGAAACGCGTCAGGCAGAGAGGGTCTCTCTCTCTCTCTCTCTTTTTTAATATTGTTTTTTAAAATGCTCTAATAAATTTTGTATATTTTACTTACACTGGATGGACGTGCTGGATATTCCCTTTTCCTTTCTTCTATAATTAGACAGCCCCTGCTCCCCCTCCCCTGCCAACCCCTGGGTATGACTCGAGTATAAGCCGAGAGGGGGACTTTCAGCCGCAAAAAATGGGCTGAAAATCTCGGCTTATACTCGAATATATACGGTAATGTTTATGGAAAAACAAGACTGTAGTTCCATTAACTAAAATAGCCGACAAAAATAATCAATATTTGACCCCACTCAGGCATTGTCTGTTGTCATTAAATAGAGTCATGGGTGCCTGTATTTTGAAGCCCTTGCTGCCTTCAGTATGCAAATGCTGCTTATTTTGATACTTCAAAGCAATAACAGCTTTGGATCTAACTTTTCTTGAAACTAGACAACCGAAACACTGGGTCTCTAAGCTACATTTTATTATTTGTGCTTAGTTTTGTATCTCATTTCTGTGTGAAATGTATTGTTATTTATACTCCTAATATACCTGTACTCATGTTTGTTATCGCTGACCAGTTTGTGCTAAAATACTTTTATGTTAACTTTGTGAACAATTGAGTTCTCCCCTATTCCCTTTCCTTTATAAATAATACTCATTATCCTTCCCATTTTTTCCATCCTTTCCTTCTTATTTTCCCATATTTGTCATATAAAAAAGTTTAATAAAAATGATTGAAAAAGAAACTAGACAACCACTTTTATATATTTTTAGACTAAAGAGTCAAAGGCTTTCAGGTGATTTTTTTAAGCTTCATACATGGGGGAAATGGCATGCTGGCTAGCAGGCTGTAGCCACCACTATTCGCATCATTAATGCATACTATGCTATTATTGCACTCAATTTTAACGGTATTTTCTACTCAGCATTGTCTGCATGGTACAGGCACCCAGAGACCATAAAGGCTACGGTCAGTTCATGGCATACTGTAAAAAAAAGTTCTTTGGTCTGTCTGCTAATCTAAATCAGAATTGTTCTATAACTCTGGATAAGTGCAGAGAATTTGCAGACAAAACTTTACATTGGAAATTGATCATAAACGGAAGTCACCTGGTGAAATGTATATATTTTTTTAAATGCACTCTTGGCTTTAGTTTCAAAACCAAACAAAACAAATATAAATGTGGGTACCTAACCTAAGAAGGTTGTCGTTGACAGTTCAGTTTTACAAAAATAAGTCATCAAGAATATCCTGGACAGCTTGCTGCATGGAATTGGGGAGACTTGGCAGGCTTAGGAGTCAGAACTAATCGGGAGAGGATGCATTTAAAAGTATCCTCCGTGTTGCATGGAAGTGTTCTTTCTGTGCTATTCACAGATATAACATGTACCCATTGTATGTAGCAGGAATAAAAGTGTATCAGCACATCCAGAGATAGATAAAATCTTCATGCTTTAAAGGGAACTTGTCACCCCCAAAATGGAAGTTGAGCTAAGCCCACCAGCATCAGGGAATTATCTACAGTATTCTGTAATGCTGTAGACAAGCCCCCGATGTAACCTGAAAGATGAGAAAAAGAGGTTAGATTATACTCACCCAGGGGCGTTCCCGCTGCGGTCCGGTCTGATGGGCGTCGCGGTCCAGTCCGGGGCCTCCAATCCTCTTACGATGACGTCCTCTTCTGGTCTTCACGCCTCAGCTCCGGCGCAGGTGTACTTTGTCTGCCCTGTTGAGGGCAGAGCAAAGTACTGCAGTGCGCAGGTGCCGGAAAAGGTCAGGGAGGCCCGGCGCCTGCGCACTGCAGTACTTTGCTCTGCCCTCAACAGGGCAGACAAAGAACTCCTGCGCCGGAGCCGCGGCAGGAAGACAAGAAGAGGATGTCATCGTATGAAGATGGGAGGCCCCTTACCGGACCGCGACGCCCATCGGACCAGACCGCAGCGGGAACACCCCTGGGTGAGTATATCTAACCTCTTTTTCTCATCTCTCCGGATACATCGGGGGCTTAACTACAGCATTACAGAATACTGTAGATAAGCCCCTGATGCCGGTGGGCTTAGCTCATCTTTGATTTTGGGGTGACAGGTTCCCTTTAATCCATTTAGACTATAAAAGTAAAATCCACATGTTCATAGTAGAAAACTGACGCTTTTCTGGTGGTGCTTATTCTCTTAGGGCTCATTCTCATCTGCCAGGAAAACAGAATAGTGCAATCCGATAAAAAAATAAATAAATAAATCAGATTACACTCTGCAGATGAGCAGGGAACTTTACATTTGTCAATTTTTTTCTCAGCTGACATACAGACTGAGAAAAAAATTGCAGCATGCTGCGATTGTCCTCGTATCTCAGACCATGCAAGAGCAGTCTGATTTTTACACACACATGTCCTTTGAAAGGCCGGCAATTCATCTGCCGCATACAATAAAATCACAGCGTGACTGGGCAGAATAGGATATATACACATAGCATAGATAAAGATGTCAGTGACATATATAATTAGCACAGTTCTTGTGTAGCATGTATTTTCTTACCAAATTATTTTCTGGGGGAAAAAAAAAAAATGGCGTTGGATCCACTGACATTTTATTAACCAGCAGAGGGAAAGTGGACAGCTGGGGGCAGATGTTTATAGCCAGGGAATGGGGTAATACCCATGAAGCTTCCCAGACTATTAGTACAACAGTTCACAGCTGTATACTTAGCCTTTCCTGGTTATTAAAATGGAGGACACGACCCCCCCCCCCCCAAAAAAAAGACAGAGTCCCCCTATAATTAATAACCGTCAAAGGCTAGTCAGGCAGTAGTGGGCTGATATTAGTAGCCTAAAAAGGGGGGTGATATTGGCCCCATCACAGACAAAAACGTCAGCTGGCAGTCGCCCCCAAAAAGACGTCTTAGTGTGGCGGCAAGTGGGGTGATAGTTGGGAGGCCATTATACTGCATGGCACACTATGTGGAGCCTATTCTACTGTATGGAGAACCATGTGGGCCCATTATACACTATTAAGCACTATGTTAGTCCTATTATACTGTATGGAACACTGTGTGGGCCAATTATACTGTATGGATCATTTTTGTGGCCATTATACTGTATGGAAGGCTGTGTGGGGAATTATACTGTGATGGAGCCATCACTCTGTCGTGGAGATTGGGGTGGGTACAGTAACGTAATCATAGCATGCGTTTGGAGGGTACTGTGGAGGAATTCATTGTGGGGGCATCATACTGTGTTTGGGAGCACTTTTGTTGCACATTACTTTATCTGTATTTTTCAAGGTTTTTATCCTGTTAATACATATTTAAATGAGGCAATTTTTGCCTTTTACGTCAACATATTATTCCAATTTTTTATTCTAATCTATTATTTTAAAGGTACTTTGTTTGTGGGACAACACCTTTAACCCCTTCCCGACATGCGCCGTACTAGTACAGCGCATGTCGTGTCTCCCCCTTTGATGTGGGCTCCGGCGCTGAGCCCACATCAAAGTCGCGACATGTCAGCTGTTTTGTACAGCTGACATGTGCGCGCAATAGCAGCAGGTAGAATCGCGATCCACCCGCTGCTATTAACGAGTTAAATGCCACTGTCAAACGCTAACAGCGGCATTTAACTAACGCATCCGCCCATCGGGTCGGAAATGCGCGCATCGCCGACCCCAGTCATGTGATCAGGTGTCAGCGATGCGTCGGCATAACAACCAGAGGTCTCCTTGAGACCTCTATCATTGTTGATGCCGGCTTGCTGTGAGCACCACCCTATGGTCGGCGCTCATAGCAAGCCTGTAATTCAGCTACAAAGCAGCGATCTCATGATCGCTCCCATGTAGCTGAGGCGAACCAGTTGTGCTATATATATATATATATATATATATATATATATATATATATATATATATATATATATATATATATATATATATACACAGTGGGGCAAAAAAGTATTTAGTCAGTCAGCAATAGTGCAAGTTCCACCACAAAAAGATGAGAGGCGTCTGTAATTTACATCATAGGTAGACCTCAACTATGGGAGACAAACTGAGAAAAAAAAATCCAGAAAATCACATTGTCTGTTTTTTTAACATTTTATTTGCATATTATGGTGGAAAATAAGTATTTGGTCAGAAACAAACAATCAAGATTTCTGGCACTCACAGACCTGTAACTTCTTCTTTAAGAGTCTCCTCTTTCCTCCACTCATTACCTGTAGTAATGGCACCTGTTTAAACTTGTTATCAGTATAAAAAGACACCTGTGCACACCCTCAAACAGTCTGACTCCAAACTCCACTATGGTGAAGACCAAAGAGCTGTCAAAGGACACCAGAAACAAAATTGTAGCCCTGCACCAGGCTGGGAAGACTGAATCTGCAATAGCCAATCAGCTTGGAGTGAAGAAATCAACAGTGGGAGCAATAATTAGAAAATGGAAGACATACAAGACCACTGATAATCTCCCTCGATCTGGGGCTCCACGCAAAATCCCACCCCGTGGGGTCAGAATGATCACAAGAACGGTGAGCAAAAATCCCAGAACCACGCGGGGGGACCTAGTGAATGAACTGCAGAGAGCTGGGACCAATGTAACAAGGCCTACCATAAGTAACACACTACGCCACCATGGACTCAGATCCTGCAGTGCCAGACGTGTCCCACTGCTTAAGCCAGTACATGTCCGGGCCCGTCTGAAGTTTGCTAGAGAGCATTTGGATGATCCAGATGAGTTTTGGGAGAATGTCCTATGGTCTGATGAAACCAAACTGGAACTGTTTGGTAGAAACACAACTTGTCGTGTTTGGAGGAAAAAGAATACTGAGTTGCATCCATCAAACACCATACCTACTGTAAAGCATGGTGGTGGAAACATCATGATTTGGGGCTGTTTCTCTGCAAAGGGGCCAGGACGACTGATCCGGGTACATGAAACAATGAATGGGGCCATGTATCGTGAGATTTTGAGTGCAAACCTCCTTTCATCAGCAAGGGCATTGAAGATGAAACGTGGCTGGGTCTTTCAACATGACAATGATCCAAAGCACACCGCCAGGGCAACGAAGGAGTGGCTTCGTAAGAAGCATTTCAAGGTCCTGGAGTGGCCTAGCCAGTCTCCAGATCTCAACCCTATAGAAAACCTTTGGAGGGAGTTGGAAGTCCGTGTTGCCAAGCGAAAAGCCAAAAACATCACTGCTCTAGAGGAGATCTGCATGGAGGAATGGGCCAACATACCAACAACAGTGTGTGGCAACCTTGTGAAGACTTACGGAAAACGTTTGACCTCTGTCATTGCCAACAAAGGATATATCACAAAGTATTGAGATGAAATTTTGTTTTTGACCAAATACTTATTTTCCACCATAATATGCAAATAAAATGTTAAAAAAAACAGACTGTGATTTTCTGGATTTTTTTTCTCAGTTTGTCTCCCATAGTTGAGGTATACCTATGATGTAAATTACAGACGCCTCTCATCTTTTTAAGTGGTGGAACTTGCACTATTGCTGACTGACTAAATACTTTTTTGCCCCACTGTATATAAAAAGTTTAAATCACCCCCCTTTCGTCCCATTGAAAATAAAACAATAATAATAATAATAATAATAATAATAATAAAAAAAATCAAACCTACACATTTTTTATCGCCGCGTTCAGAATCGCCCGATTTATCAATTAAAAAAAAGGATTAACCTGTTCGCTAAATGGCGTAGCGAGATAAAAAACTTCAAAATTATGTTTTTTTGGTCGCCGGGACTTTGCATTAAAATGCAATAACGTCAGCTCAGCACGCAAAAAATAAGCCCTCACCCGACCCAAGATCCCGAAAAATGGAAATGCTACAGGTATTGGAAAATGGCGCAATTTTTTTTTTTTTTTTAGCAAAGTTTGGAATTTTTTTTCACCACTTACGGTATATAAAAAATAACCTAGACATGTTTGGTGTCTATGAACTCGTAATTGCCTGGAGAATCATAATGGATGGTCAGTTTTAGCATTTAGTGAACCTAGCAAAAAAGCCAAACAAAAAACAAGTATGGGATTGCACTTTTTTGCAATTTCACCACACTTGGAATTTATTTCCCGTCTTCTAGTACAAGACATGCTAAAACCAATGGTGTCGTTCAAAAGTACAACTCGTCCTGCAAAAAATAAGCCCTCACATGGCCATATTGACGAAAAAATAAAAAAAGTTAGGGCTCTGGGAAGGAGGGGAGCGAAAAACGAAAACGCAAAAAGGCTGCGACTTGAAGGGGTTAAGTTAGTTTCTATAAGAAAAAGTTAATTGTTACATTCGATAAGGACAAAACTTCCTCAATTGCAGACATTTTTTTTTTTACAAATATCAAGGTTACCACATGAGGCTTTTAATTTTGGCCCTCTGTGTATTTGAGTTTGACATCCCTGCTTTAAAACAAGGTAACTATATACAAACAATACATTTTTGAAAGGATCTTTTTGGAATGAAGCAATTAAAAAATAGGTATGAAGTACATTATCATTTTTCCCCTACAAAACTACAGCAAAATTTCTTAGACTCATTTAGTGTATAAAGAACAAGCAGATAATCACTTGATCACCCAAGTGGGATTAAATGCAAACTAAGCCCACCATGTGTTAATAGCTTTTGGCTCATTATTACTCTCATAATGTGGGACTTTTACTTTACCATGTCCTTCAAACCAGACATACTGCACCTGCACAGATCAGAATTTGGTTGGGTACCAGAAGAATGGTGCCAAAATCGAATATTTATTACATTGTATCAAACAGTTTTTGGATACAATTCCTCCATTTGTCCATATAATGACAAATTGCACTGAAACATTTAGGGGGTTGTCTCCAACATAAATATGTATATACAAATAACGCTGCAACTTACCAGTTATTAAAAATCCTCTAGTTATCAATAATTGATATTATTATTAAATTAATATTAATTAAAATATATTTAACCCCTTCAAGGCGCAGCCCTTTTTCGTTTTTGCATTATCGTTTTTCGCTCCCCTCCTTCTCAAAGCCATTACTTTTTTTTATTTTTCCATCAATATGGCCATGTGAGGGCTTATTTTTTGCGGGACGAGTTGTACTTTTGAATGACACCATTGGTCTTACCATGTCTTGTACTAGAAAACGAGAAAAAAAATTCCAAGTGCGGTGAAATTGCAAAAAAAGTGCAATCCCACACTGGTTTTTTGTTTGACTTTTTTGCTAGGTTCACTAAATGCGAAAACTGACCTGCAATTATGATTCTCCAGGTCATTACGAGTTCATAGACACCAAACATGTCTAGGTTATTTTTTATCTAGGTGGGGAAAAAAAACTGCAAACTTTGATTAAAAAAAAAAAAAATTGAGCCATTTTCTGATACTCGTAGCGTTTCCATTTTTCGGGATCTCGGGTCAGGTGAGGGCTTATTTTCTGCGTGCCGAGCTGACGTTTGTAATACCACTTTTGCGTTCTTTTGATCGCCCGTTATTGCATTTTAATCCAATGTCGCAGCGACCAAAAAAACGTAATTCTGGCGTTTTGAATTTTTTTTCTTGCTACGCCGTTTAGCGATCAGATTAATCCTTTTTTTAATTGATAGATCGGGCGATTCTGAACACGGCGATACCAAATATGTGTATGTTTATTTTTTTTACTGTTTTATTTTGAATGTGGCGAAAGGGGGGGGGGGAGCGATTTAAACTTTTTTTTTTAATCTTTTTCATATTTTTTAAAGACTTTTTTCAACTTTTGCCAGGCTTCAATAGCCTCCATGGGAGGCTAGAAGCTGGCATAGCCTGATTGGCTCTGCTACATAGAGGCGAAGCTCAGATCGCACCTATGTTGCGGAATTACAGGCTTGCTATGAGCTCCGATCACAGGGTGGCGCTCACAGCAAGCCGGCATCAACAACCATAGAGGTCTCAAGGAGACCTCAGGTTGTCATGCCGATGCATCGCTGACTCCCAATCATGTGATGGGGGTCGGCGATGCGCGCATTTCCGGCCCGATGGCCGGAAGCGTTAGTTAAATGCTGCTGTCAGCGTTTGACAGTGGCATTTAACTAGTTAATAGCGGTGGGTGGATCGCGATTTCACCTGCCGCTATTGCGCCCACATGTCAGCTGTACAAAACAGCTGACATGTCGCGACTTTGATGTGGGCTCAGCGCCGGAGCCCACATCAAAGGGGGAGACGCGACATGCGCAGTACTAGTACGGTATATGTTAATATTAATATTCTTTAATTCTCAGTGCCTAGTTCACCGGTCACTTCAACAGTCCATCACAAGTGGCCAGTATCCAAGTGCTTACAAGCACTTTGTTTTTTATAGAGTTTGTAAGCTCTGCTCAGAACCTGTCTGGATTGCTGGATCTGCCCATCTCCATTGCCACTGTACTCCTCTGATGTTGCAGAGGTAATAGCTGCCTATGCTTGCAGCATCAGGAAGTGCAAAGTTGGTCTGAAATGACCCTCGTCAAACAGGGAGGCTGGGGAGTGGACCACTCTTAAAATCAAGATAAGAAAAGCCCTTTAATGTTTGGCAAGAAAAACATTATTGTAACCACTGTGCTAACTGAGGTTAAAGAAATCTGCTGAGGTTGAAGTTAGGGTCGAGCTTCCCAAGTTCTTCTGTACCATACGATTTCTGCACGTGGGCAGTGTCATAACGATGCTAGACAAGATTTTCTCCTGGAGAGTTCATTAGAATCAAAATGGTAACAAGTCATTATTCCTCATCCAGAAATCTTCACACCACCAAGTAAGTATACCTGCAGAAAGAATTTCATTGGCAAACAGATGTATCAAAGATCCAAATGAAAATGTTTCCCAGCAGAGAATGTATCTGCACTGATACAGAGAGCCCCCATTAGGCTATGTTCACACGTTCCTGATTTCCCTCATTTTTTTTCAGGACTAAAAACCGCAGCTCTTGGCAGAAAACGCAGGTCCTTTTTTTGGTGCTTTTTTGGTGCGTTATTTGATGCGTTTTTTTTAATGCAGTTTTCTTTGCAGAGTCTGTGTGTTTTCTAGGAAGTTTTTTAGGGTTAAAATGGCTGAAAATACCCTAACCCTACCCCTATTCTAACCTTAGTGGGGAAAAAAAAAAATTCTTAATTTTTTTATTGTCCCTACCTATGGGGGTGACAAAGGGGGGGGGGGGTCATTTACTATTTTTTTTATTTTGATCACTGAGATATAACCCATCTCAGTGATCAAAATGCACTATTGAACAAAAAAAAAAAAAGATTTGTGAGGTCATGTCTTGTCCAACCTCCACTTTTACATTTGTCCAACCCACACTCCATTACACACATAGATAGATAGACAGACAGACAGATAGACGGAATGAGATAGATAGATGTAGATAGATATATGGATAGTTAAGCTACTTTCACACATCAGGTTTTTGCTGTCAGGCATAATCCGTCGAGTTAAGAAAAAAACGGATAAGTTGGGTTTTTTTTCGCCGGATCCGTTTTTTTTTCATAGAGTTGTATTAGCGCCGGACTGCGTCTGATGGCCTCACGTTTCATCTGTTTTTTGCCGGCTCTGTAAAAAAAATACCTGTTTCCGGCGGACGGAGAAAACGTACAGAGGAAAGTTTTCTCTGTCCTGCAAAAAAAAACGCACAGCGATGGATCCGGCGAAAAACGTATGAAACAGATGTGAAATGATGAATCCGGCCCCCAAATCCGTTTTTTCATGCAGTTTTTCCATTGAAATCATGCACATTTTTCGTTACTTAGCCCCTCTCTTCTTACTTCCGTGTAGTGGTGGGATATGGGGTAATAAGGGGTTAATGTCACCTTGCTATTGTAAGGTGACATTAAGCCAGGTTAATAATGGAAATGGCGTCAATAAGACGCCTATCCATTATTAATCGAATAGTAGTGAAAGAGTTAAAAAAAAAATAAAGACACAGCCAGAAAAAAGTATTTTAATATTCATAATTTAATCATACTTACCATACTCGATCACCTGCAAAAAATTAAAAATAATAAACCAAGCGTATACTACCTTTCCGCCGTAGTCCAATTAATAATGAGTGTCCCACGACGATCTTCCCTATAGAACAGTGACATCGGGTGATGTCACTGCTCTATTGACCTTCAGTGACACAATGACAGAAGACAATGGCTCCTGCTGTGCATCACTGAAGAGGTTACCTGAGTTCAGGGTCTCACTTTATGGCACTGCTGCATGGGAACTTTCTCAAACAGCAGTGCCACGAGACTAGGGACTATTTTTTACAGTGGCGGAGGAATACAGTGCGGAAGGATACCTTCCATCATTATATTCCTGGAACCCCTGGAGAGCGGTCGCATCAGCTGATGCTGCTCTCCACGGGAGATCGCCATGGGACACTCATTTTAATTGGATTTATGCGGATCAGGGAGTATCGTGTTTGTTTATTATTTTAATATTTTTTACAGGTGACACTGGCTTCGGGGATCAAAGTGACAAGGTGATGTGAGTATGTACTCTATGTTATATGTTAATTTTGTAGATTGTGAGCCCTCGTGGGCAGGGTCCTCTCTCCTCCTGTACCAGTTGTGACTTGTATTGTTCAAGATTATTATACCTGTTTTTATTATGTATACCCCTCCTCACATGTAAAGCGCCATGGAATAAATGGCGCTATAATAATATGTACTGTATGTCTGTCTGTAATGTATGAATGTACTGTATGTATTTATGTATTGTATGTTATATATTATATGCTGTATGTTCTGTTATATGTTGTATGTTTTATGTTGTATGTTATATGTTTTGTTTGCTTTTTTTTTTTTTTTACATTCAACACATTAGCCAGATGATGGGACTACTACTACTCCTCCCCATAATTGGCTAATGTGTCAATCACTGTCATTGTAGCAGGCATAGCCCGATGGGACTTGTAGTCCAATCGGACGATGCCTGCATACACACACACACACACACACACACACACAGACCCCCGGCAGCATGCACAGACCCCCGAGAGGCCCACACAGATCCCCGGCAGCCTGCACAGACCCGCACAGACCCCCGACAGGCCCGCACACACACTCCCCCCCTCCCGATCTGCAGCGTTTCACCCGCAGCTAAACCGCAGGTCTTTTTTTACATCTGCGGTTTTGCTGCGGAAGTGCCCGACTCAATACAAGTCAATGGGTGCAGAAACCCTGCAGATCCGCACAAAGAATTGACATGCTGCAGAAAAAACTCTGCGTTTCCGCGCATTTTTTTCCGCAGCATGTGCACTGCGGATTTGGTTTTCCATAGGTTTACATGGTAAAAAACTCGTCAAAAACGCCGCGGATCTGCGGTAAAAACCGCAACGTGTGAAAATAAATCTATGAGAACGCACTGTCCTGCGTCTATGTAAGACAAGTGGCCGGAGCCTCCCAGCTGTGTCTTGCATAGTAGGACAATAGATTATAACGCAATGCCCCTGGTCAAGAAGGCATGGCTTTAGCCAGGGGACAGCACCATGCAGAAATCCCTGCAGTCTAACAAAAGGTGAAGGCAAGAATATTTCTTAAGTTGATTTTTTTTTTTTTTATACACATTATAGTCCTGATACCCAGTGTTCATCTAAGGAGAAAATCTATACACACACAAGTACTCAAACTATTAACATCTCAATCCAACATGAGAGCTTTACCAATGCACTGAAAGTTAAAAACTGTAGGTTCCTCAAGTCACATGGCATGTGGCGTATCTATAGTACAATTAGGCCATTTGTATAAATGGCAATCAAACTCTGATACTTATGAATTTAGCATTTCAATAACAGTAGGGCAAATTATTTTAGTTTTTGCTGCAGCTACAGTGGAAAAAAAAGTACTTAGTCAGTGACCAATTGTGCAGGTGTTCTACCACTTAAAAAGATGAGAGAGGCCTGTAATTGACATCATAGGTAGACCACAACTAAGAGAGTCAAAATTGAGAAAACAAATCCAGAAAACCACCTTGTCTGATTTGGCAAGATTTATTTTGCAAATTATAGTGGAAAATAAGTATTTTGTCACCTAAAAACCATGCAAGATTTCTGGCTCTAGCAGACCTGTAACTTCTTCTTTAAGAGTCTCCTCTTTCCTCCACTCATTACCTGTAGTAATGGCACCTGTTTAAACTTGTTATCAGTATAAAAAGACACCTGTGCACACCCTCAAACAGTCTGACTCCAAACTCCACTATGGTGAAGACCAAAGAGCTGTCGAAGAACACCAGAAACAAAATTGTAGCCCTGCACCAGGCTGAGAAGACTGAATCTGCAATAGGCAAGCTGCTTGGTGAGATGAAATCAACTGTGCTAGCAATAATAAGAAAATGGAAGACATACAAGACCACTGATAATCTCCCTCGATCTGGGGATCCATGCAAGATCTCACCCCGTGAGGTCAAAATGATCACAAGAACGGTGAGCAAAAGTCCCATAACACGGGGGACCTAGTGAATGACCTGCATAGAGCTGGGACCACCGTAACAAAGGCTACCATCAGTAGCACACTACGCCACCAGGGACTCAGATCCTGCAGTGCTAGACGTGTCCCCCTGCTTAAGCCAGTACATGTCCGGGCCCATCTGAAGTTTGCTAGAGAGCATTTGGATTATCCAGAAAAGTATTGGGAGAATGTCATATGGTCTGATGAAACCAAAGTAGAACTGTTTGGTAGAAACAAAACTCATTGTGTTTGGAGGAGACAGAATGCAGAGTTGCATCCAAAGAACACCATACCTACTGTGAAGCATGGGGGTGGCAACATCATGCTTTGGGGCTGTTTCTCTGCAAAGGTACCAGGACAACTGATCCGTGTACATGAAAGAATGAATGGGGCCATGAATCATGAGATTTTGAGGGCAAACCTCCTTCCATCAGCAAGAGCATTGAAGATGAAACGTGGATGGGTCTTTCAGCATGATAACGACCCCATGCACACCGCCAGGACAACGAAGGAGTGGCTTCATAAGAAGCATATGAAGGTCCTGGAGTGGCCTAGCCAGTCTCCGGATCTCAACCCCATAGAAAACCATTGGAGGGAGTTGAAAGGCCGTGTTGCCCAGCGACAGGCCCAAAACCACTGCGCTAGAGGAGATCTGCATGGAGGAATGGGCCAACATACCACCAACAGTGTGTGCCAACCTTGTGAAGACTTACAGAAAACATTTGACCTATGTCTTTGCCAACAAAGGATATAACAAAATATTGAGATTAACTTTTGTTAAAGACCAAATACTTATTTTCCACCATAATTTGCAAAATAAATCTTGCCAAATCAGACAAGGTGATTTTTCTGGATTTGTTTTCTCATTTTGACTCTCATAGTTGTGGTCTACCTATGATGTCAATTACAGGACTCTCTCATCTTTTTAAGTGGGAGAACTTGCACAATTGGTGACTGACTAAATACTTTTTTCCCCCACTGTATACAAAAGGGAACCTGTGCAATTTTACTAATGAAACTAGCAGAATTGTTGTATAACTTGTAGAATAAACAAATTAGACTTGTCTTGACAAAACATGATGTGTAACCACTTAATAATTATCTTTGAAGTCATATATATGCAAAGTAGCCTGGAAGGACACTGGGTGGCGGCGATGCACTTAAAGTGCATGAACACCCCCACTATTCTATTCCGAGCTGATTTCATGTGATTTCAAAGCTTTATTTTTTTTTGGAGATGGCACATCGGATTACAAGATTGGCATCACTTTCAACGTTGTACTAGTCCTCTACATACATTCCACTAGTTTGATTACTAAAATTGTCCCGGCATGGTCCTTTTAAACACTTAACATCTAATTAATTTTTTAGGAGCTGCTTGGACAAAATAAAACAGAGGTCATGTGATTGAGCGCCGTGTAAACTACCAGACATGCACAAGTTGTAACGGTCTGGCGAAACAGTGACATTACCACTTTCTGTTTCTATGCAGTCTACAGAGTACAGAGTGACCTGCGCTGGATTCAGGCAGGTGCTGGTAGGAGAGTATCATGAGGGTTTGTTATCTGTACATACCCATCCTCCCCCCCCCCCCCTCCCCCCCAGTAGGCAACAGTATATTTTTCTACGTCAACTCCTTTGATGAGTTTGGTTGCATTAAGGTTGATTACAATGAAATACACATCAGAGCCGAAGCAGCATTTGTGCTCGTTTCAGATCATCCATTTTTTTATCTTCAGAAAAAATAAACCTTCTAAACCAGACCTGGGCAAGATGCGGCCCGCGGGCCGCATCCGGCCCACCTGACTGTTGTAAACGGCCCGCCGCCCGCCGCCCCAGGCACCGCTCGGCTCCCCTTCCCTTGCCGCCCGCCGCCCCAGGCACCGCTTGGCTCCCCTTCCCTTCAGCCACGCCTGCGCCTGTGCGCCCTGCATTCAAACTCCTGTCCGCTGAGAGGCGCTGACCGCCGCTGGCACTTCCGCATCAGCGAAGCGCCAGCAGCAGGTGACGTCCCTCAGCGTGACACATGCTGCTGCTCTGCTCCGTTGCGCCGGACGCCGGTGTTCTGTGTGGCACTGCAGCGCTGTACTGAGGTCACTTGTGGAGTCGGACGGTGCCGGTGGTCGGTGGTAAGGGCTCTGGGTTATCTGCTCCTCAGTACTTGCGCACTGGGTCATCTGCTCCGCTGTACTTGGGCTCTGGGTTATCTGCTCCTCTGTACTTGTGCTCTGGGTTATCTGCTCCTCAGTACTTGTGCTCTGGGTTATTATCTGCTCCTCAGTACTTGTGCTCTGGGTTATTATCTGCTCCTCAGTACTTGTGCTCTGGGTTATCTGCTCCGCTGTACTTGTGCTCTGAGTTATCTGCTCCTCTGTACTTGTGCTCTGGGTTCTCTGCTCCTCTGTACTTGTGCTCTGGGTTATTATCTGCTCCTCTGTACTTGTGCTCTGGGTTATCTGCTCCTCAGTACTTGTGCTCTGGGTTATTATCTGCTCCTCTGTACTTGTGCACTGGGTTATTATCTGCTCCTCTGTACTTGTGCTCTGGGTTATTATCTGCTCCTCTGTACTTGTGCACTGGGTTATTATCTGCTCCTCAGTACTTGTGCTCTGGGTTATTATCTGCTCCTCAGTACTTGTGCTCTGGGTTATTATCTGCTCCTCTGTACTTGTGCACTGGGTTATTATCTGCTCCTCTGTACTTGTGCTCTGGGTTATTATCTGCTCCTCAGTACTTGTGCTCTGGGTTATTATCTGCTCCTCTGTACTTGTGCACTGGGTTATTATCTGCTCAGTACTTGTGCTCTGGGTTATTATCTGCTCCTCTGTACTTGTGCACTGGGTTATTATCTGCTCCTCAGTACTTGTGCACTGGGTTATTATCTGCTCCTCAGTACTTGTGCTCTGGGTTATTATCTGCTCCTCTGTACTTGTGCACTGGGTTATTATCTGCTCCTCTGTACTTGTGCTCTGGGTTATTATCTGCTCCTCAGTACTTGTGCTCTGGGTTATTATCTGCTCCTCTGTACTTGTGCACTGGGTTATTATCTGCTCAGTACTTGTGCTCTGGGTTATTATCTGCTCCTCAGTACTTGTGCTCTGGGTTATTATCTGCTCCTCTGTACTTGTGCACTGGGTTATTATCTGCTCCTCAGTACTTGTGCTCTGGGTTATCTGCTCCTCAGTACTTGTGCACTGGGTTATTATCTGCTCCTCAGTACTTGTGCACTGGGTTATTATCTGCTCCTCTGTACTTGTGCACTGGGTTATTATTTGCTCAGTACTTGTGCTCTGGGTTATTATCTGCTCCTCTGTACTTGTGCACTGGGTTATTATCTGCTCAGTACTTGTGCTCTGGGTTATCTGCTCCGCTGTACTTGTGCTCTGAGTTATCTGCTCCTCTGTACTTGTGCTCTGGGTTCTCTGCTCCTCTGTACTTGTGCTCTGGGTTATTATCTGCTCCTCTGTACTTGTGCACTGGGTTATCTGCTCCTCTGTACTTGTGCTCTGGGTTATTATCTGCTCCTCTGTACTTGTGCACTGGGTTATTATCTGCTCCTCTGTACTTGTGCTCTGGGTTATTATCTGCTCCTCAGTACTTGTGCTCTGGGTTATTATCTGCTCCTCTGTACTTGTGCACTGGGTTATTATCTGCTCAGTACTTGTGCTCTGGGTTATTATCTGCTCCTCAGTACTTGTGCTCTGGGTTATTATCTGCTCCTCTGTACTTGTGCACTGGGTTATTATCTGCTCCTCAGTACTTGTGCTCTGGGTTATTATCTGCTCCTCAGTACTTGTGCACTGGGTTATTATCTGCTCCTCAGTACTTGTGCACTGGGTTATTATCTGCTCCTCTGTACTTGTGCACTGGGTTATTATCTGCTCAGTACTTGTGCTCTGGGTTATTATCTGCTCCTCAGTACTTGTGCTCTGGGTTATTATCTGCTCCTCTGTACTTGTGCACTGGGTTATTATCTGCTCCTCAGTACTTGTGCTCTGGGTTATTATCTGCTCCTCAGTACTTGTGCACTGGGTTATTATCTGCTCCTCAGTACTTGTGCACTGGGTTATTATCTGCTCCTCTGTACTTGTGCACTGGGTTATTATCTGCTCAGTACTTGTGCTCTGGGTTATTATCTGCTCCTCTGTACTTGTGCTCTGGGTTATTATCTGCTCCTCAGTACTTGTGCACTGGGTTATTATCTGCTCCTCTGTACTTGTGCACTGGGTTATTATCTGCTCTGTACTTGTGCTCTGGGTTATTATCTGCTCCTCTGTACTTGTGCTCTGGGTTATTATCTGCTCCTCAGTACTTGTGCACTGGGTTATTATCTGCTCCTCTGTACTTGTGCACTGGGTTATTATCTGCTCAGTACTTGTGCTCTGGGTTATTATCTGCTCCTCTGTACTTGTGCACTGGGTTATTATCTGCTCCTCAGTACTTGTGCACTGGGTTATTATCTGCTAGCATATGTATACTACAGTATTGGGTAAAAATTAGTTAATTATATTAGTCCGGCCCTCTAAAACCATCCAAATTTCTCATGCGGCCCCATGGCAAAATTAATTGCCCACCCCTGTTCTAAACGTACACTCATACACTGGGGCACAACGGTCATAAGACCTACCATTTTCAGAAGTCTGAAGGGTATGTTAGACAAACCTGATAGAAGTACCCGAAATTACTTTTTTCCCATAGAATCACAAAGTAATAATACATTATTTATGCATATACCTTTTTTTTTTTTTTTTTAATAACTAGGGACAAAAAAAAAAATTTCTTCATATTTTCATTAAAAAAAAAATGTTAAGAACCTATATTACATTTACATTACAATTTAACATTTGAAAAAAAAATGAAAAAGCAAATCTAAAACATTACATTGCTCAAAATTATTGTACAATATGCTAAATAAATATTTCACAGACAAGCCATTTTGCAGGAAAGTCAATTCTGAACTTTTTTTGCTATGTGAGTGACCACGATTGACCTACAGATCACTTGTTTTACCCCCCAATGCCTCAGTTTATCCAAGTGTAATAGGCTGTTAACTGTTCAAAGGGAACACGATTTTGGATCATTTCACATATATATGGCTCACAGATTAAGAACCACTTAATAAACCTTGCCACAAATCCGTTGGTGCCCTGATCTGCCTCTTGAAACAAATTTATAATTTTGGGCGCTACGTCACGTATGTTAACGCAATTGGACGTAGTGTCGAGTAACTTGTGAGTTACGTGAGACAGGAGGATCGCAGTGAATACAAGATGGTAATTACCAAGCCGAGGACCACAATTCATTCATTCTACTGGAGATAAGCATAGAATAAAGATATGCAGGATAAAAATAAATCAACGTAAAAATCTAAATCTTTTCACAAATTAACAGATGTATTATGTAAAAACCGATGTATATTACAATGTTCGGTTACACAGGATTACGTTATAAAAGAATAGGCAGCACAATGAAGAATGACTAGTATTAACACACTGATGGCAATTTCACTTTTCTGATTATTAATCGAACAATATCCAGTAATGAGGGCAGGTTAAGCCATAAATGGGCCCTAACAGCGGCGCTTTCAGCCATGGCCATAATCAGACACCTTTCACTGTTGAATGCAGCCACTACACAGGGCTGCTCCGCTGCTTAGCCTAAAGATTCAGTAGACGCCACAATACAGCTCAACTTACCAGACGTCGGGCAAATTCTTTGTTTTCAGAAAGAAACCCATATCCTGGGTGGACCTGGAAAATAAAAACAGAGGGTGTTATCATAATAGGCACTCGGTCATTGCTTAGATTCAATTCTTAACCCCACCACAGCCAAAAAGATTTTAAGCCAGCTGATCGAAGAACTGCCCCAAAAAATATAGCTATAAAATATAACACATTATAATAATTGCCAATTTAAAAAATAAAATAAAATTTCTCTGCAATATGACTATTCAAATAAAATGCTATTTTGTGTCTAAAATAGAAATAAACGTGAAGAAATATTATATTAAATTACTATATATACACACACACATACATATACATACACACACTATTCAATATTAATTGTAACTGCGGTAAAAGGCATGGTCCGTGAAAAGGAATTTAATTATTTATCCTTAGTTATCATGTAGCAAAGAAAAAGGAATTAAAAGAAACTGGGAAAGGGTTAAAGCTAATTGGGATTCCCCCCCCAGCATATTTGGGAATGAACTGAAGCTGCTCCCTGGTGTGATTTGTGAATCCAGCCGCCACCTGCAGGAACTGCCACCAGCCTTGCCAGATGCTTCAGAAGCCTTTGATTTCCAGTGGAGATTTCGGCCACATTTAACTCGTGTGACATGAACCAAACAAGAATAGAATATTCAGCTCCTTTCTGCTAATTTTAATACAAATTCTGGCTATTCTGCCTGCTATATCTGGAACAGCTGCGGCAGATCGAGCCATTCAGACTCACAGCTTGGGCCCCCGTCTTCCTAATGGCTTCCATGATGGCATCCATGTTGAGGTAGCTTTTGCTAGTGGGAGCAGGGCCAACACAGACCGCTTCATCCGCCATTTTCACGTGAACCTGTAGAGAGAAAAATTCAGAATTGACAGATGCTCACAGTAAAGCAATTACCATCATCGTACAAAACAGGAAGGAAATTGGCAACTTTGCTTTTTCTAAGAACATATATCATTCCCATTTTTGTAACAGAAAATGGAAGTCTCTAATATTTAGTATTTTATATGTAAAATGCCATGTATAGATATCCTACCTATAGAGCTTTCTTCTATTTATCATATTACATGCAAGCTAAAAGTATAAACCTGCCCCCATTACCGATTGTGAGCTTTCTGTCTATGCACAGTGTACACAAAAAGCTGCCAGTGATGTGGGCGGGTTATACAGAGCAAAGCATTCAGAGAACTGCTAGATCTGCAGCAGAGAAAAGGATTTTTATCAAAAATGCCTACATGCATCCAAGTAGGTGATATATTACTGGAATCAGGGGGTCTGTCTCTACCTCATTCTGCATTCAGAGGAAGGAGCAAAAACCTAGTGACAGATTCCCTTTAAAAAGAGGACCCAGTACTTCCCCTGACATGTCTGCTTTAGTGCATAACAGAGACAATACAAAACAGATCCAGAGGAATCTATAAATACATTGACAATGGGAATTGTAGCACAGTTGTCAAAGGGGTGCGTCTCAACACACTGGCAGCGATGATTGGATAATGTCAGAGTGTGTAGGGACACACCCACTAACTGGTAGCACCCAGTTGTCAAATTATTGATATAATGCCAAATAATAATAATAATCTTTATTTTTATATAGCGCTAACATATTCCACAGCGCTTTACATTTTGCACACATTATCACGGTCCTCGATGGGGCTCACACTAAATTCCCTATCAGTATGTCTGAAAAAACTGTGAAACCGCACAACAGAGTTATTAGGAATTGGGACATTTACTAAAACTCCATGTTGTACTGCTCCTCTGCTATTCTCTTTGGACATTTTTTAATAAACAGAGAGCTCTATGTTACCAATTGAGAGTGAGTCCTGTAAATGCACACATTGTCTAATCAACGCTGAACGCAGCAAACTATGCAGAAACATACTTATTTGACCGGAGTAATGCTAACACCCAGTTGTCAAATTATTTACACATTTCTAGGCAGAGTAACAGAGGAATAGGTGATGATGGGTCTGCTCTTTAATTTTCTTATTTCTCTATGGACATAACACAACCAATTACTTGAACATCTATTAAGAACTCAACAGTGTGTGGTGTGGGGGTGTGTGGTGTGGTGTGGGGGTGTGTGGTGTGGTGTGGGGGTGTGTGGTGTGGTCGGGGGGGTGGTGTGTGTGGTGGAGTGGGTGTGCGTGGAGTGGGTGTGCGTGGAGTGGGTGTGCGTGGAGTGGGTGTGCGTGGAGTGGGTGTGCGTGGAGTGGGTGTGCGTGGAGTGGGTGTGCGTGTGGAGTGGGGGTGCGTGTGGAGTGGGGGTGCGTGTGGAGTGGGGGTGCGTGTGGAGTGGGGGTGCGTGTGGAGTGGGGGTGCGTGTGGAGTGGGGGTGCGTGTGGAGTGGGGGTGCGTGTGGAGTGGGGGTGCGTGTGGAGTGGGGGTGCGTGTGGAGTGGGGGTGCGTGTTGAGTGGGGGTGCGTGTGGAGTGTGTGTGGAGTGTGGGTGTGTGTGGAGTGAGGGTGTGTGTGTAGTGAGTGGGTGTGTGTGTAGTGGGTGTGTGTGTGTAGTGTGTGTGTAGTGTGTGTGTGTGTAGTGTGTGTGTGTGTAGTGTGTGTGTGTGTAGTGTGTGTGTGTGTGTGGCGTGTGTGTGTGGCGTGTGTGTGTGGCGTGTGTGTGTAGCGTGTGTGTGTAGCGTGTGTGTGTAGCGTGTGTGTGTAGTGTGTGTAGTGTGTGTGGGGGTGGGTGTGTGTGTGTGGTGTGTGTGTGTGTGGTGTGGTGTGTGGTGTGTTGTGTGTGTGTGTGTGTGTGTGTGGTGTGGGTGTGTGTGGTGTGGGTGTGTGTGTGTGGTGTGGGTGTGTGTGGTGTGGGTGTGTGGTGTGGGTGTCTGTGGTGTGGGTGCGTGTGTGGTGTGGGTGCATATTTCCTGAGAAGATGGTTAAGACCTTTCTGCATCAAATACTTAGGCCACATTCACACGTTGCGTTCTGTCCTGCGGGTTCTCCCGCAGCGGATTTGATAAATCTGCAGGGCAAACCCGCTGCGGTTATCCCTGCAGATTTATCGCGGTTTGTCCTGCGGGTTCCGCTGCGTGATTTTACCCCTACTATTGATGCTGCATATGCAGCAATATGCAGCATCAATAGTAGTGTTAAAAATAATAAAATGATGATATACTCACCCTCTGACGTCCCAATCTCCTCGGCACTGCAAGCGGCGGTCCGGTTCCAAAGATGCTGTGCGACCAGGACCTTCGTGACGTCACGGTCATGTGACCGCGACGTCACCGCAGGTCCTGGTCGCATAGCAAACCTGAGACCGGACGGCCGCGTGCAGCGCTGAGACTTCAGAGATGAGTATATCATGATTTTTTTATTTTAATTCTTTTTTTTTTTACTCAAATATGGTTCCCGGGGCCTGGAGGAGAGTCTCCTCTCCTCCACCCCGGGTATAACCCGCACATTATCCGCATTACTTCCCGCATGGTGTGCACAGCACCATGCGGGAAGTAAGCGGATCAATGCATTTCTATGGGTGCAAAATCGCTGCGATTCTGCACAAAGAAGTGACATGGTCCTTCTTTTTTTCCGCAGCAATTCAGCGCGGTTTTTTTCGGGATTTTCCGCAATGTGGGCACAGCGGTTTTTGTTTTCCATAGGGTAACATTGTACTGTACCCTGCATTTAAAACAGCTGCGGACCCGCAGCGGCAAAATCGCGGCGATTCGCAGTAAAAACCGCATAGTGTGAACATACCCTTAAGGTGTGCTCATACCCTTAAAACAGGTTTTCCAGGAATTACATTTTTTTACCCTATAAACTCTCAACTATTTAACCCCTTAATGACAGCCAATACGTTTTTTTAACTGACCTGACATATAAGAGAATAGCCTCCCCATACAGGTAACAATACAGCATCTGTCGGTTGTGCACTATAGCTGACAACTTTCTGCATCAGCCACAATCAGTGTTTGCACCATCCAAATCTGTTTAACCCCTTAGATGCTGCTGTAAATAGTGACTCCATCATTATATATGGTTAACAGAGTGTGGGGGCTTCCTCTTTATCCCAATTGGTGCCCTCAGATCATGATTGTGTGGTCCTGATGTTTGCCATGGCAATTCATGACCAAATAGCGGCCTTAAGGTACCGTCACATTAAGCGACGCTGCAGCGATATAGGCAACGATGCCGATTGCTGCAGCGTCGCTGTTTCGTCGTTGTGTGGTCGCTGGAGAGCTGTCACACAGACAGCTCTCCAGCGAGCAACGATGCCGAAGTCCCCTGGTAGGCCGCGCTTAGTAACCCAATGTTTACCCTGGTTACCATTGTAAATGTAAAAAAAAAAAAAACACTACATACAAGTATGTAGTGTTTGTTTTTTTTTTTTTACATTTACACTGGTAACCAGGGTAAATATCGCATTACTAAGCGCGGCCCTGCGCTTAGTAACCCGATGTTTACCCTGGTTACCAGTGAAGACATCGCTGAATCGGAGTCACACACGCCGATTCAGCGATGTCTGCGTGAGATCCAGCGACGAAATAAAGTTCTGGACTTTCTGCTCCGACCAACGATGTCACAGCAGGATCCAGATCGCTGCTGCGTGTCAAACACAACGATATCGCTATCCAGGACGCTGCAACGTCACGGATCGCTAGCGATATCGTTAAGTCACTCAGTGTGAAGGTACCTTTAGAGTCTGACGGCTGTTGTAACCTGTTCAGAAGTTAGAGGCATTTAGGTTGTAAAAATACACATTTTCATTTCTGTCATACCACTTTGCATTAATTGCTGTAAAGCACTTGAAGGGTTAATAAACTACCTGACAGCAGTTTGCGATATGTCAGGGGGTGCGGTTTTTAAAATGGTATCACGTTTGTGAGTTTCCCAATATATGAGACCTCTAAAGTCACTTCAAACATGGATAAGTGCACAAAAAAAAAATGTAAATTTCCTTGAAAAAAATGAAAAATTGCTGCTACATTTTTAAGCCTCCTAAAATGCTAACAAAATAAAATAACATTTTACAAATTATGCTGATGCAAGGCAGACATGTGGGAAATGTTATTTATTAATGGTTTGCTGTGGTATGATCATCTGGATTAAAGGGATAATAATTCAAATTTTGAAAATTGCAATTTTTTTTAACATTTTTTTCAAATTTGTGATATTTTTTATAAATAAACACAAAACATATTGACCTAAATTTACCATTATCATAAAGTATAATGTGTCACGAGAAAACAGTCTCAAAATCACTGGGATTTGTTGAAGCATTGCAGAGTTATTACCACATAAAGTGACACTGGTCAGATTTCAAAAATTTGGCTCCGTCACTAAGGGGATAAAATTAACAATACAGGGATTTAGTAACCATCCCCAGCACCAGATCTCAGCCACTGCCTAGGTCTTTATGGACCGGATTCAGCATTGACGCCTAAGGTCACCTATCAACCAAGATTGGTGCAGCAGTGGAGAGCTGAACCAGCAGGCGTGGAAAGCGGTTTAAAAAATTTAAAGCTTATGGAGTGAAAAATCTAATTTCTGGAAAACCTGCCCTGGCAACATAGTGCATTACATGGCCAGAATAGAAAACTGGTGCAAATAGATGAATAAATTATATTTGACATGAGCACTCCAGACAGTGAAACCACTGAGACAACCACCAAAAATTGGATTTAAAAAGAAAAAAAGGCTTTCACAAAGATGTATAAAATATTGTGGAAGTGAAAATCTATCAGTGTAAATATGGCCTGGATAATGGATGATCTAATTATATGCACTTCCCCAATATAGCTCTACATGTAAATTGTACACTGTAGGCCATAAGGGTAAGAAGGATATTTAGAGCCTGTATCATAAGGACGTGCTCCACTCCTTCCCATTTACTATACATTTCACGAACCTATGACAGAACCAATACTGAAATCTGCTATAATGGGGCAGATAAAACACTTGATTAACTCATTGCCTGTCCACTTGTAATACAGGCGTGTGCTAACATGTCATAATCGTCATAATGCCCTCCATCCCACAGCTAACACACGACACTTGATTAGCCCACAATTCCCATGAGGAGTCATCCCTAAAGCTAAATAATTCCCTTCAGTGTTCTGCTACGGTACCACAGGCTCTCCAATTAAAGAGCCGCATTATGTGGGCAGATTCCAGCTAATCAGTTGTCCATATTCACTTAAAATAACAGCTACATCATCTGCTCTTTACAGGGAAAACATGACAAATTACGCTGAAAACTCCTAAAGTTTTAAATCTATAGGTCCATTTTTTTTTTTTTTTATCCCTTTATTTTATTTTTGCCTTTCGGTCAAAAAAAAGTTTAATTTTTAGATTGCAAAGTGTCAATTGATCAAACAATATCACTGCTCCACTTCTATATTATATTATTTTGTTTTTCAATATGAGAACTCTATGATAATCATAAAACATCTAAGGCAGGATGATTGTAAAAAAAAAAAAATTACACAATCATTTTTTAAATTCATTTTTTTTCTGCTGTTACCATGCAGGAGAAATGATGTCATAGTTTTATAGTTTGAGTCATTACGGTCATTTTTACCAAATTAAAAATATTTAGTAAAGGAAATATGGTATTTTGTTAAATTACTGTTTGATTGTTCCTATAATACCCTGCAACACTGCCATCCCAAGGGTCCCACATCATTGAAAAAGTGTAGTTACATAAATACATCACCAGAACAACTATCAGTGCATTAATACAGCACCGGAATCAAGTTGAGGAATTGAGAAGGATTTAGAAGAATTTGAGAAGGATTTGGAAAGTTTCTGCTCCAAAAAACAAAATCAGTGTGGGCACAGGCAGAGTTTTTCGGAGCAGAATCTGGTCAAATCTTCCTCAATTGCAAATCTCTAAGTTTTGACACAATTTAAAGGGACTCTGTCACCTGAATTTGGCGGGACTGGTTTTGGGTCATATGGGCGGAGTTTTTGGGTGTTTGATTCACCCTTTCCTTACCCGCTGGCTGCAATATTGGATTGAAGTTCATTCTCTGCCCTCCATAGTACACGCCTGTGCAAGGCAATCTTGCCTTGTGCAGGCGTGTACTATGGAGGACAGAGAATGAACTTCAATCCAATATTGCAGCCAGCATGCAGCCAGCGGGTAAGGAAAGGGTGAATCAAACACCCGAAAACTCCGCCCATATGACCCAAAACCAGTCCCGCCAAATTCAGGTGACAGGTTCCCTTTAAGTTTCAAAATAGCCATGAAACATGTTATGGATTGCTACATGTGTACATCAATGCAGCGCCACAACCACCCAGGGGATATAGAAAAACTGACTGAACAGCAATATAATCTGAACTGGTGCATAACCAAAAAAGTCATATAGCAAATAGATTAATGGCTGCACTCAAAATTAATCTGTGCTAGAGCAAGGAAATGTGTAATACTTGAAATGGGAATAGCATAATGGCTTGTGAAATATATGAAAAAACACATGAGATTCTTAGCACAAGATTTGGCCAAAAATTGTGAGCCCATCCACCAATCGTCAAGGTGATCTCAGAACGGATGGGTAACTGAGCTGACTGCCTAGTGTGAACACTTACCTGCAGTGAAAGAAATACCGCTAGTACATGAATGCTGGCTCAGAGCATAGTAAAGTGATACTCCATGAGTGTACACAGAAGTGAAGTGGAAAGAAAAAATAAAGCGTATCGCTGGCAGGTGACCAGCCTCCACGGGGTGCTGGTGACATTCAGAAACATTTGTTTTATATACTTAGCTAATCAGTGGAAGCACAGGTACTTTCATTTTCCACCAAGAGGGGCGTTCACCAGACTACTTCAGGCCGGTTTCACATGTCAGTGGCTCCGGTACGTGAGGTGACAGTTTCCTCACGTACCGGAGCCACTGACACACGTAGACACATAAAAATCACTGCATCTGTTCAGATGTCAGTGATTTTTTGCGGACCATGTCTCCGTGTGCCAAACACGGAGACATGTCAGTGTTCGTGGGAGCGCACGTATTACACGGACCCAATAAAGTCAATGGGTCCGTGTAAAACACGTACCGCACATGGACGTTGTCCGTGTGCCATGCAGGGGACAGCGCTACATTAAGCGCTGTCCCCCCCACTGGTGTCGAATCCGCGATTCATATCTTCCCTGCAGCAGCGTTTGCTGCAGAGAAAATATGAATAATAGTGTTTAAAATAAAGATCTATGTGCTTTATTTTAAACACTTATTCATATTTTCTCTGCAGCAAACGCTGCTGCAGGGAAGATATGAATCGCGGATTCAGCACGATGCAGGGGACAGCGCTAAACTTTAGCGCTGTCTCCTGCGCGGTGCGTGTGGTACCCAGTGGGCACACAGGCGGCACACGTGTGCCACACTGATGTGCCACGTGAGCACACGGACACGGATAACTCTAGTACCGATTTTATACGGCACTGGAATTATCTGGACGTGTGAAACCGGCCTCACATGCAGAGGATGTAATGCTGCTGGTAGTGCTATAGAATTACATTGTGACATAAAATTGCAATGTCATATGCATGCGCTTAGAAGAGGGACACAAAATTGGCCAAGAGTCAAACAGAAGTCTCAACGAAGTATAAGCTTCCATTACAAAGATGCCATTATTTTTGTTATAGCCAAGTGTCAGGAAGATATAAATGGGGGTTTCAGACTACAGCTCAATCAACCTCTATGTCTAATTACTAAAGAGAATGTAAATTACGGTAATAGTTAGGGTTCCGTCACACAGTGGCATTTTGATCGCTACGACGGCACGATCCGTGACGCTCCAGCATTGTAACAATATCGCTCCAGCGTCGTAGACTGCTGTCACACTTTGCAATGTACGACGCTGGAGCGATAATTTCATGACGTATGTGCGATGTAGAAGACGTTGGTTACTATGCGCACATCGTATACAATATCATGCACACCTTTGGTACACCATGCGATTATGCCGCCACGGCGGGACACTAGACGACGAAAGAAAGTTTCAAACGATCTGTTACGACGTACGATTCTCAGCGGGGTCCCTGATCGCAGGAGCGTGTCAGACACTGCGAGATCGTAACTATATCGCTCGAACGTCACGAATCGTGCCGTCGTAGCGATCAAAATTGCACTGTGTAACGGTACCCTTAAAGAGAGCAATGGAGATATGTTCAGTCTTTTCAGGTTTCAGAAACACAGATATGGGCAAAACACCCATAACAAAGATGGCATTTAGAGTTTAGACCGTACATGTGCCTTTCAAAATGAAGAACGGCACATAGTAAAGAAAGATTCACAAAACTATGGCCAAAAAAAAAAAAAAATCACAAAAAAGTGACTTAGGGTATGTGCAGATGATCAGTACACACTGCGGGTTGGACGTTGTGTGCTTCTGCAGCATCTAACCCGCAGCATCCAGATGTTACAGCATAGTGGACGTGATTTCAAGAAATCCCATGCCCACTATGCGCCCAAAGACGCTTGGGGCTCACTCGCGGAGACTGACTTGCAGCGCATCTCTCCAGACCGCAGCATGTCAATTTCTCTTGTGGAGACGCGAGACGCGAGTCTCAGCAAGAGAAATTTCACCAATAGAATTTATTGGGCGCGGTGAATCCGAATGGTTCAGTAACATATGCGGATTCACCCACATTCAATAGACGGCAGCGCTTTGGATGCTGCATTGATAGTGCTGCCACTTCCGGATAGTGTGCACCCGACCTTAACCCCTTCAGCCCCAAGGGTGGTTTGCACGTTAATGACCGGGCCAATTTTTACAATTCTGACCACTGTCCCTTTATGAGGATTTAACTCTGGAACGCTTCAACGGATCCCAGTGATTCTGACATTGTTTTCTTGTGACATACTGTAATTCATGATGGTGGTAAAATTTCTTTGATATTACCTGCGTTCATTTGTGAAAAAAAATTTTCAACTTTGAATTTTTATGCAATTAAATCACAGAGATATGTCACACAAAATACTTAAGTAACATTTCCCACATGTCTACTTTACATCAGCACAATTTTTGAACCAAATTTTTTATTTGTTAGGAAGTTATAAGGGTTAAGAGTTGACCAGCAATTTCTCATTTTTACAACACCATTTTTTTTTTTTTAGGGACCACATCTCATTTGAAGTCACTTTGAGGGGTCTATATGATAGAAAATACCCAAGTGTGACACCATTCTAAAAACTGCACCCCTCAAGGTGCCCAAATCCACATTCAAGAAGTTTATTAACCCTTCAGGTGTTTCACAGGAATTTTTGGAATGTTTAACCCCTTAGTGACACAGCCAATTTGGTACTTAATGACCGAGCCAATTTTTGCAATTCTGACCACTGTCACTTTATGAGGTTATAACTCTGGAACGCTTCAACGGATCCCGCTGATTCTGAGATTTTTTCGTGACATATTGTACTTCATGTTAGTGGTAACATTTCTTCGATATTACTTGCGATTATTTATGAAAAAAACGGAAATATGGCGAAAATTTTTAAAATTTTGCAATTTTCAAACTTTGTATTTTTATGCCCTTAAATCAGAGAGATATGTCACGAAAAATAGTTAATAAATAACATTTCCCACATGTCTACTTTACATCAGCACAATTTTGGAAACAAAAATTTTTTTTGTTAGGGAGTTATAAGGGTTAAAAGTTGACCAGCAATTTCTCATTTTTACAACACCATTTTTTTTTAGGGACCACATCACATTTGAAGTCATTTTGAGGGGTCTATATGATAGAAAATAATGAAGTGTGACACCATTCTAAAAACTACACCCCTCAAGGTTCTCAAAACCACATTCAAGAAGTTTATTAACCCTTTACATGCTTCACAGGAACTGAAACAATGTGGAAGGAAAAAATGAACATTTACCTTTTTTTTGCAAACCTCTTAATTCAGAACCATTTTTTTTTATTTTCACAAGTGTAAAAACATAAATGTAACCATAAATTTTGTTATGCAATTTCTCCTGAATACGCCAATACCCCATATGTGGGGGTAAACCACTGTTTGGGCGCACCGCAGAACTTGGAAGTGAAGGAGCGCCGTTTGACTTTTTCAATGTAGAATTGGCTGGAATTAAGATCGGACGCCATGTCGCGTTTGGAGAGCCCCTGATGTGCCTAAACTGTAGAAATCCCCCACAAGTGACCCCATTTTGGAAACTAGACCCCCCATGGAACTTATCTAGATGTGTGGTGAGAACTTTGAATGCCCAAGTGCTTCACAGAAGTTTATAATGCAGAGTCGTGAAAATAAAAAATATTTTTTTTTCCACAAAAAAAGATTTTTTTAGCCCCCAAGTTTTTATTTTTACAAGGGTAACAGGAGAAATTGGACTGCAATAGTTGTTGTCCAATTTATCCCGAGTACGCTGGTACCCCATATGTGGGGGTAAACCACTGTTTGGGCGCACGGCAGAGCTCGGAAGGGAAGGAGCGCCTTTTTGGAATGCAGACTTTGATAGAATGGTCTGTGGGCATTATGTTGCGATTGCAGAGCCCCTGATGTACCTAAACTGTAGTAACCCCCCACAAGTGACCCTGTTTTGGAAACTAGACCCCCCCCAAGGAACTTATCTAGATGTGTGGTGAGAACTTTGAATGCCCAAGTGCTTCACAGAAGTTTAGAATGCAGAGCCATGAAAAAAAAAAAAATATATATATATATATATAAGATTTTGTAGCCCCCAAGTTTTTATTTTCACAAGGGTAACAAGAGAAATTGGACCCCAGAAGATGTTGTCCAATTTATCCCGAGTACGCTGATGCCCCATATGTGGGGGTAACCCACTGTTTGGGCGCACGGCAGAGCTCAGAAGGGAGGGAGCACCATTTGACTTTTTGAGCGCAAAATTGGCTGTCGTGTTTGGAGACCCCCTGATGTACCTAAACAGTGGAAACCCCCCAATTCTAGCTCCAACCCTAACCCCAACACACCCCTAACCCTAATCTCAACCTGATCCATAATCCTAATCACTAACCCTAACCATAATCACAACCCTTACCCCAAAACAACCCTAATGTCAACCCTAACCATATCCCTAATCAAAACCCTAAATCCAACACACCCCTAATCCTAATCTCAACCCTAACCTCAAACCTAACCCTAATCCCAATACACCCCTAATCACAACCCTAACCTTAACCCTAATCCCAAACCTAACCCTAATCCCAAGCGTAACCCTAATTCAAACCCTAACCCTAATACCAACCCTAATCCAAACCCTAACCCTAATCCCAACTCTAACCCTAACTTTAGCCCCAACCCTAGCCCTAAATTTAGCCCCAACCCTAACCCTAAATTTAGCCCCAACCCTAACCCTAAATTTAGCCCCAACCCTAGCCCTAAAACTAGCCCTAACCCTAACCATAGCCCTAACCCTAACCCTAGCCCTAATTTTTGCCCCAACTGCTGTTCTCCTGCCGGCCGGCAGATGGAGACAGATGGCGGGCGCACTGCGCATGCGCCCGCCATTTTCGTTTGCCGGTGGCCAGGAGGAGCAGCAGGAGGATCCAGGGACACAGGTGAGTATGACAGGGTCCCCGAATCCCCCTATTTCTCTGTCCTCTGATGTGCGATCACATCAGAGGACAGAGAATTACACTTTACTTTTTTTTTTTTTTGCGGTCGCTGGTAAACAGTTAATTACCGGCGATCGCAATATAGGGGTCAGTAAAACCGACCCCGATCATGCTCTTTGGGGTCTCGGCTAACCCCGGCAGCCGAGACCCCAAAGATTCTCGCGGGGGCCGGCCGGCGGGCGCACTGCGCATGCGCCCGCCATTTTGAAGATGGCGGCGCCCACCGGGAGCCACTAGGAGCACCGGGGGAGATAGGTGAGTATTGGGGGGCTACCTGGGACCCCTTTTCTCTGTCCTCCGATGTGCGATCACATCGGAGGACAGAGAAATTAAAGAGAGATCGCGTTTTTTTTGCGATCGCCGGTAAACGGTTAATTACCGGCGATCGCAAATGCGGGGTGGGTAAAAAAAAAACCCGAATCATGTTCTCTGGGGTCTCGGCTACCCCCGGCAGCCGAGACCCCGGAGAAAATCCGACTCTGGGGGGCGCTATTCACTTTTTCCACAGCGCCGTTAATTAACGGCGCTGTGGTTTAAGTTCCCTTAGCGGCCGCCGTTAAAAGGCGTATCGGCGGTCGCTAAGGGGTTAAATAAAAATGAACATTTAACTTTTTTTCACAAAAAATTTACTTCAGCTCCAATTTGCTTTATTTTACCAAGGGTAACAGGAGAAAATGGACCCCAAAAGTTGTTGTACAATTTGTCCTGAGTGCACCGATACCCCATATGTGGGGGTAAACCACTGTTTGGGCGCATGACAGAGCTCGGAAGCGAAGGAGCGCCATTTGACTTTTCAATGCAAAATTGACTGGAATTGAGATGGGGACACCATGTTGCATTTGGAGAGCCCCTGATGTGCCTAAATATTGAAACCCCTCACAATTGACACCATTTTGGAAAGTAGACCCCCTAAGGAACTTATCTAGATGTGTGGTGAGCACTTTGACCCACCAAGTGCTTTATAGAAGTTTATAATGCAGAACCGTAAAAATAAAAAATCATATTTTTTCACAAAAAATCATCTTTTTGCCCCCAATTTTTTATTTTCCCAAGAGTAAAAGAAGAAACTGGACCCCAAAAGTTGTACAATTTGTCCTGAGTACGCTGATACCCCATATGTGGGGGTAAACCACTGTTTGGGCGCATTGGAGAGCCCGGAAGGGAAGGAGCGCCGTTTGACTTTTCAATGCAAAATTGACAGGAATTGAGATGGGACACCATGTTGGGTTTGGAGAGACACTGATGTGCCTAAACATTGAAACCCCCCACAAGTGACACCATTTTGGAAAGTAGACCCCCTAAGGAACTTATCTAGAGGTGTGGTGAGCATTTTGATCCACCAAGTGCTTCACAGAAGTTTATAATGCAGAGCCGTAAAAATAAGACAAAACTTTTTTTCCCACAAAAATTATTTTTTAGCCTCCAGTTTTGTATTTTCCCGAGGGTAACAGGAGAAATTGGACTCCGAAATTTGTTGTCCAACTTGTCCTGAGTGCGCTGATACCCGATATGTGGGGGGGAACCACTGTTTGGGCGCATGGGAGGGCTCGGAAGGGAAGGAGTGCCATTTGGAATGCAGACTTAGATGGAATAGTCTGCAGGTGTCACATTGCGTTTGCAGAGCCCCTACTGTACCTAAACAGTAGAAACCCCCCACAAGTGACCCCATATTGGAAACTAGACCCCCAAAGGAACTTATCTAGATGTGTTGTGAGAACTTTGAGCCCCCAAGTGTTTCACTACAGTTTATAACGTAGAGCCGTGAAAATAAAAAAATCTTTTTTTTTTCCCACAAAAATTATTTTTTTAGCCCCCAGTTTTGTATTTTCCCAAGGGTAACAGGAGAAATTGGACCCCAAACGTTGTTGTCCAATTTGTCCTGAGTACGCCGATACCCCATATGTTGGGGTAAACCCCTGTTTGGGCACACGGGAGAGCTCGGAAGGGAAGGAGCACTGTTTTACTTTTTCAATGCAGAATTGGCGATATCGTTGTGTTTGACACGCAGCAGCGATCAGGATCCTGCTGTGATGTCGTTGGTCGCTGCAGAAAGTCCAGAACTTTATTTCGTCGCTGGACTCCCTGCAGACATCGCTGAATCGGCGTGTGTGACGCCGATTCAGCGATGTCTTCACTGGTAACCAGGGTAAACATCGGGTTACTAAGCGCAGGGCTGCGCTTAGTAACCCGATGTTTACCCTGGTTACCATCGTAAAAGTAAAAAAGATAATCACTACATACTTACCTTCAGCTGTCTGTTCCCGGCGCTCTGCTTCCTGCACTGGCTGTGAGCGCCGGTCAGCCGGAAAGCAGAGCGGTGACGTCAACGCTGTGCTTTCCGGCCGCTGTGCTCACAGTCAGTGCAGGAGGAGTGCAGAGAAGCAGAGCGCCGGGGACAGACAGAAGGTAAGTATGTAGTGTTTGTTTTTTTTACTTTTACGCTGGTAACCAGGGTAAACATCGGGTTACTAAGCCCGGCCCTGCGCTTAGTAACCCGATGTTTACCCTGGTTACCCGGGGATCTCAGCATCGTTGGTCGCTGGAGAGCTGTCTGTGTGACAGCTCTCCAGCGACCAAACAGCGACGCTGCAGCGATCGACATCGTTGTCGGTATCGCTGCAGCGTCGCTTAGTGTGAAGGTACCTGTAG
Organism: Ranitomeya imitator; assembly: GCF_032444005.1. Classification (NCBI taxonomy): domain Eukaryota; kingdom Metazoa; phylum Chordata; class Amphibia; order Anura; family Dendrobatidae; genus Ranitomeya; species Ranitomeya imitator. The sequence continues at coordinate 574,188,870 of NC_091284.1, read as the reverse complement.
GCTATGCAATCACTTTATTGGGGGATTGACCGCTGGGAACCCACCCACCAGAACTGATGTTAATCACTGCACAGTGGCATTTTAGTCACCTGCCTGTATGGGAAAGTGCAGCACAGCTCCATTTAAGTTAATGGGGCACATTTCAGAGTCCCTGCACATTCGGGTGGTTGCAATTGCCACAGTATGAGGCAATGTCATCTTCTTCATAATCAGGATTGATGGGAGACCTAGAGATTAGTGTCCCACCAATAGTAAAACGCTAGCCTATTCTATAGCTTTGCAAAAAAAAGTATCTCTTTAAACAGAAAAATGGTGTGCCATTCTGAAACAGATGTATTTCTATCTGCACCAATACAATCCACCGCAGAGATGTTCATCTAACAACCAAAAATTGCAAGGCAACAACCACTGTGGTCATACTGGTCAGTGCAAGGTTCCCGTTCCTACTAACGCACATGAAAAAACAACTTCTAGAAATTGGAGGTGCATGGTAACATTGTAAAAAATATTCATAATATTGGGCAAAAGGAGGATGAGAAGTTAAAATTCTGCCAACCAAAACACCAATGCAACAATTTTTTGAAGCAAACATATAACAGTTTCCTAAGGGTATCGTCACACAGTGGCATTTTGATCGCTACGATGGCACGATTTGTGACGCTCCAGCATCATAACAATATCGCTCCAGCGTCGTAGACTGCTGTCACACTTTGCAATGTACGACGCTGGAGCGATAATTTCATGATGTATGTGCGATGTAGAAGACGTTGGTTACTATGCGCACATCGTATACAATATCGTGCACACCTTTGTTACACCATGCGATCATGCCGCCACAGCGGGACACTAGACGACGAAAGAAAGTTTCAAACGATCTGCTATGACGTACGATTCTCAGCGGGGTCCCTGATCGCAGGAGCGTGTCAGACAATGCAAGATCGTAACTATATCGCTGGAACGTCACGAATCGTGCCGTCGTAGCGATCAAAATGCCACTGTGTGACGGTACCCTAAGACAAAACTGACTTGACTTTGCGTTTATTCGGGTCTTCAAAGTATTAAAAATAAAGAAATTCAAGTCTGATAATGGAAGGCAGAGAAAAATGTCAAAATAAATATAAAAAAGCCCTTAATACATAGACTATAATAAAACAAGCAACATTGTCAGGGGGTCTGGACACTTGAGCTGACACTAATGTACTCCATCTTAATTTACCTGATCATTACCTTCAGGTTAGTTCAGCCGTAAAGCCGCAAACACGTTTTGCTTCAACATCACAAAATCATATCTGTCCTCTTCATCTCCCCAGACAGCAGGGAGGAATTATCAGGGGTGAGCATGATAATATCTGATAAGTGATGAGTCGCCTCACCTTGTGTCAGTCAAGCAGGAATTCTTATGTAAGATACTATTATTGAATCCTGAGGCCAAGAGTACACTACACACCAGGAGCCAGACATACAGAACAGCAGGTCATCGACAAGACAAGGCAGCATGGGAGAACAGCAAGAACATGCCCTGAACTAAATTCAGACTGCAAATCTAGTTTGTATTGGATTCTCAGCAAAACACAATAGGCCATTGGTTTCCGAACCCCTCCATCTCATACTACACGTTAACACGGGCTGTACAGTCATGGACAAAAATTGAGAATGAGACAAATATTAATTTTTCCAAAGTCTACTGCTTCATTTTTTCTAATGGCAATTTGTATATACTCCTGAATGTCAGAGTGATCAGCTTAACAGCAATTACTGTACTTGCAAAGTCAATATTTGCCCAGAAAATGAACTTTAACCCCCCAAAACACATTTCAACATCATTGCAGTCCTGCCTTAAAAGGAGCAGCCAGCATTGTTTTAGTGATTGATCCATTAACACAGGTGTGGGTGTTGATGAGGACAGGGCTGGCGATCAATCAGGCATGATTAAGTAAAGGTACCTTCACACTGAACAATTTAACAACGATATCGCTAGCGATCCGTGACGTTGCAGCGTCCTGGATAGCGATAGCGTTGTGTTTGACACGCAGCAGCAATCTGGATCCTGCTGTGACATCGTTGGTCGGAGCAGAAAGGCCAGAACTTTATTTCGTCGCTGGATCTCCTGCAGACATCACTGAATCGGCGTGTGTGACGCCGATTCAGCGATGTCTTCACTGGTAACCAGGGTAAACATCGGGTTACTAAGCGCAGGGCCGCGCTTAGTAACCCGATGTTTACCCTGGTTACCTGTGTAAATGTAAAAAAAAAACAAACACTACATACTTACATTCCGGTGTCTGTCCCCCGGCGCTCTGCTTCCCTGCACTGTCAGCGCCAGCCGGCCGTAAAGCACAGCGGTGACGTCACCGCTCTGCTTTACAGCCGGCGCTCACAGTCAGTGCAGGAAAGCACAGCGACGGGGGACAGACACCGGAATGTAAGTATGTAGTGTTTGTTTTTTTTACATTTACACTGGTAACCAGGGTAAACATCGGGTTACTAAGCGCGGCCCTGCGCTTAGTAACCCGATGTTTACCCTGGTTACAAGGGGACTTCGCATAGTTGGTCGCTGGAGAGCTCTCCAGCGACCACACAGCGACGCTGCAGCGATCGGCATGGTTGTCTAGGTCGCTGCAGCGTTGCTAAATGTGACGGTACCTTTAGAATGACATCACTGGACACTTTAAAAGGAGGCTGGTGCTTGGTATCATTGTTTCTCTTCAGTTAACCATGGTTATCTCTAAAGAAACACGTGCAGCCATCATTGCACTGCACAAAAATGGCCTAACAGGGAAGAGTATCGCAGCTACAAAGATTGCATCTCAGTCAACAATCTATCGCATCATCAAGAAATTCAAGGAGAGAGCTTCCATTGTTTTCATAAAGGCTGCAGGGCGCCCAAGAAAGACCAGCAAGCGCCAGGACCGTATCTTAAAACTGTTTCAGCTGCGGGATCGGACTACCAGCAGTGCCGAGCTTGCTCAGGAATGGCAGCAGGCTGGTGTGAGTGCTTCTGCAAGCACTGTGAGGCGGAGACTCTTTGAGCAAGGCCTGGTTTCAAAAAGGGCAGCAAAGAAACCACTTCTCTCCAGAAAAAACATCCTGGACCGACTGATATTCTGCAAAAGGTACAGGGAGTGGACTGCTGAGGACTGGGGCAAAGTCATTTTCTCTGATGAATCCCCTTTTTGATTGTTTGGGACATCTGGAAAACAGCTTATTCGGAGAAGAAGAGGTGAGCGCTGCCACCAGTCTTGTCTCATGCCAACTGTAAAGCATCCTGAAACCATTCATGTGTGGCGTTGATTCTCAGCCAAGGGAAATCAGCTCAATCAACAGTCTTGCCTAAAAACACAGCCATGAATATTATTATTATTATTATTATTATACATTTTTATAGCGCCATTTATTCCATGGCGCTTTACATGTGAATACGGGGCAAATATAGACAAATACATTAAACATGAGCAGATAACAAGGCACACGAGTACATAAGGAGGGAGGACCCTGCCCGCGAGGGCTCACAGTCTGCAGGGGGTGGGTGAGGATACACTAGGAGAGGGAAGAGCTGGCTGTACGGCTGTTCAGTAGGTTGAGGATCACTGCAGGCTGTAGGCTTGTCGGAAGAGATGAGTCTTCAGGTTCTTTTTGAATGTTTCTATGGTAGGCGCAAGTCTGATGTGTTGGGGTAGAGAGTTCCAGAGTATGGGGGAAGCACGGGAGAAGTCTTGGATGCGGTTATGGGAAGAAGAGATGAGAGGGGAGTAGAGAAGGAGGTCTTGGGAGGATCGGAGGTTGCGTGTAGGTAGGTACCGGGAGACCATGTCACAGATGTATGGAGGAGACAGGTTGTGGATGGCTTTGTATGTCAGTGTGAGGGTTTTGAACTGGAGTCTCTGGGCGATAGGAAGCCAGTGAAGGGCTTGACACAGGGGAGAGGCTGGGGAATAGCGGGGGGACAGGTGGATTAGTCGGGCAGCAGAGTGTAGGATGGATTGGAGTGGTGCCAGAGTGCTAGAGGGGAGTCCAGAGAGTAGGAGGTTGCAGTAGTCGAGGCGGGAGATAAGGGCATGCACTAGCGTTTTTGCAGTGTTGCGGTCAAGGAAAGCACGGATCCGGGAAATATTTTTGAGTTTGAGACGACAGGAGGAGGCAAGGGCTTGGATATGTGGCTTGAAAGAGAGGGCAGAGTCGAGGATCACCCCGAGGCACCGGGCGTGTGGGACTGGGGATAGTGAGCAGCCATTGACATTGATGGATAGGTCTGGTGGGGGGGTAGAGTGAGATGGGGGAAAGATGATGAATTCTGTTTTGTCCATGTTCAGTTGTAGAAAGCGAGCAGAAAAGAAGGCTGAAATGGCAGACAGACAGTGCGGGATTTTGGTAAGCAAGGAGGAGAGGTCAGGTCCGGAGAGGTAGATCTGCGTGTCGTCAGCGTAGAGATGGTACTGCATACCGTGGGATTCTATGAGCTGTCCCAGGCCGAAAGTGTAGATGGAGAAGAGTAGGGGTCCTAGAACAGAGCCTTGAGGAACACCGACTGACAAGGGGCGAAGTGAGGAGGTGGTGTGGGGGAGGGAGACACTGAATGTTCGGTCTGTCAGATATGACGAGATCCAGGAAAGGGCCAAGTCTGTGATGCCAAGGGATGAGAGGATTTGTAGCAAAAGGGAGTGATCTACAGTGTCAAAGGCAGAAGACAAGTCCAGGAGAAGGAGGACAGAGTAGTGTCGCTTGCTCCTGGCAGTTAGTAGGTCATTGGTGACTTTAGTTAGGGCAGTTTCAGTTGAGTGATGGGAACGGAAGCCTGATTGTAACCGATCAAAGAGGGAGCAGGAGGAGAAGTGGGAGGACAGTTCAAGATGGACGTGTTGCTCCAGCAATTTGGAGGCATAAGGGAGAAGAGATATTGGGCGATAGCTAGACACAGAGGATGGGTCGAGGGAGGGCTTTTTGAGGATGGGTGTGATCTTGGCATGCTTGAAGGATGAGGGAAAGACACCTGTTGTGAGTGAGAGGTTGAAGAGGTGCTTTAGGGTTGGGATGAAGACCGTGGAAAGGTTAGGGATGAGGTGGGATGGAAGCGGGTCAAGCGTGCAGGTGGTGAGGTGTGCCAGAATGTGGTACCAGAATGTCCTCCAAGAGCAACTTCTCCCAACCGTCCAAGAGCAGTTTGGCGCCCAACAATGCCTTTTCCAGCATGATGGAGCACCTTGCCATAAAGTAAAGGTGATAACTAAATGGCTCATGGAACAAAACATAGAGATTTTGGGTCCATGGCCTTGAAACTCCCCAGATCTTAATCCCATTGAGACCTTGTGGTCAATCAACAAGAGACGGGTGGACAAACAAAAACCAACAAATTCTGGCAAAATGCAAGCATTGATTATGCAAGAATGGACTGCTATCAGTCAGGATTTGGTCCAGAAATTGATTGAGAGCATGCCAGGGAGAATTGCAGAGGCAATATTATATTGCCTTGTTTACATAAAAAAAAATAAAAATAAAAAATCACTTCATCAAAATGGCGCCAAAGGCGTCATACATATGGTGTATGATGAATCCTATACTAAATAGCCCTGTGTACCAGTGCTTCTCACTAAATTAAAATACCAATCAAAAAGTTAATTTATTTCAATTCTTCAATGCAAAAAGTGAAATGCATATATTATATACTGTCATTACAAACAGAGTGATCCATTTCAAGTGTTTATTTCTGTTAATGTGGATCATTATGGCTTACAGCCAATGAAAACCCAAAAGTCATTATCTCAGTAAATTAGAATAATTAACAAAAACACCTGCAAAGACTTCCTAAGCACTTAAAAAGGTCCCTTAGTCTGTTTCAGTAGGCTCCACAATCATGGGGAAGACTGCTGATGTCCAGAAGGTAGTCATTGACACACTCCACAAGGAGGGTAAGCCACAAAAAAGGTCATTGCTAAAGAAGCTGGCTGTTCATATAGTGCTGTATCTAAGCAGATTAATGGAAGGTTGAGTGGAAGGAAAGTGTGATAGAAAAAGGTGCACAAGCAACCAGGATAGCCGCAGCCTTGAAATGATTGTTAAGAAAAGGTCTTTCAAAAATTTGGAGATTCACAAGGAGTGGACTGCTGCTGGAATCATTGCTTCAAGAGCCACCACACACAGATGTATCCAGGACATGGGCTACAAGTGTTGCATTCCTTGTGAAAAGCCACCCATGACCAATAGACAACACCAGAAGCGTCTTACCTGGGCCAAGGAGGAAAAGATCTGGACTGTTGCTCAGTGGTCCAAGGTGTTGTTTTCAGATGAAAGTAAATTTTGCATTTCATTTGGAAATCAAGCTGCTTGAGGTCTACTGTGAAGGTTCCACAATCAGTGATGGTTTGGGGAGCCATGTCATCTGCTGGTGTAGGGTCCACTATATTTTATCAAGACCAAAGTCTGCGCAGCCGTCTACCAGGAAATTTTGGAACACTTCTTGCTTCCCTTTGCTGACAAGGTTTTTGGATATGGAAATTTCATTCTCCAGCAGGACTTGGCATCTGTCCACAGTGCCAAAAGTACCAATACCTGGTTTAAAAACAACTATCACTGTACTTAATTAGCCAGAAAACTCGCCTTACCCTAAAGGCCCCGTCACACATAGCGAGATCGCTAGCGAGATCGCTGCTGAGTCACAAGTTTTGTGACGCAACAGCGATCTCAGTAGCGATCTCGCTATGTGTGACACGTACCAGCGATCAGGCCCCTGCTGTGAGATCGCTGGTCGTGTCGGAATGGCCTGGGCCATTTTTTGATCGTTGAGGTCCCGCTGACATCGCTGAATCGGCGTGTGTGACGCCGATTCAGCGATGTCTTCGCTGGTAACCAGGGTAAACATCGGGTTACTAAGCGCAGGGCCGCGCTTAGTAACCAGATGTTTACCCTGGTTACCATCCTAAAAATAAAAAAACAAACGCTACATACTTACCTACCGCTGTCTGTCCTCGGCGCTCTGCTTCTCTGCTCTGGCTGTGAGCGCCGGTCAGCCGGAAAGCAGAGCGGTGACGTCACCGCTCTGCTTTCCGGCCGCTGTGCTCACAGCCAGACCAGAGAAGCAGAGCGCCGGGGACAGACAGCGGTAGGTAAGTATGTAGCGTTTGTTTTTTTTACTTTAACGATGGTAACCAGGGTAAACATCGGGTTACTAAGCGCGGCCCTGCGCTTAGTTACCCGATGTTTACCCTGGTTACCGGGGACCTCGGGATCGTTGGTCGCTGGAGAGCTGTCTGTGTGAGAGCTCTCCAGCGACCAAACAGCGACGCTGCAGCGATCCAGATCGTTGTCAGTATCGCTGCAGCGTCGCTATGTGTGACGGGGCCTTAACTCCATAGAGAATCTATGGGGTATTGTCAAGAGGAAGATGAGAGACTCCAGACCCAACAATGCAGATAAGCTAAATGCTGCTATCAAAGCAACCTGGGCTTCCATAACACTGCAGCAGTGCCACAAGCTGATTGCCTCCATGACACGCCACACTGATACAGTAATTGATGCAAAAGGAGCCCTGACAAAGTATTGCGTGCATCTGCAGAACATACATTTTGGATTTTAAAATAATTTTCCAAGCTAGTGTTATAAAGTATTCTAAATTACTGAGATAATGAATTTTGGGTTTTCATTGGCTGTAATCCATAATCATCAACATTAACAGAAATAATCACTTGAAATATATAATTCTGTTTGTAATGACTATATAATATACGAGTTTAACTTTTTGTATTGAAGAGCTGAAATGAATTAACTTTTGGATGATATTACAGTTTTGTGAGAAGCACTTGTATATACCTATACTATTTCACCCTATTACTATCTTATTATGTAGCCATCCAGTTTAGTAATAGTCATTATATATTTTAATATACTGGTGGCACACTGGGGTTGAAAACATTCTACAGTTGAAAACTTTTACTGTTATGATCAGTTATGATCAGTGGCGATTCCCTATTTGAACGTGCTCCTGCGTACTGGTCCTGAATGCGCAGATTGACAGGATTGACTACCGATAATACTGAGCATGTGCCGTCTACAGCGTCATTTTGTTGGGATAAAAAAAGCCGGTGGCGGCGCTTGAGCAGTAGCATCTATCGCGTTCCGATAGATGCTACTGCGTAAGCACCGCCATTTTGAGAAAAAAAATTATATATATTTTATAAACAAGGCAATATAATATGCACAAACTGATACAGTCATGGCCAAAAGTATTGACATCCCTGCAATTCTGTCAGATAATACTCAGTTTCTTCCTCAAAATGATTGCAAACACAAATTCTTTGGTATTATGATCTTCATTTAATTTGTCTTAAATGAAAAAACACAAAAGAGAATGAAGCAAAAAGCAAAACATTGATCATTTCACACAAAACTCCAAAAATGGGCCAGACAAAAGTATTGGCACCCTCAGCCTAATACTTGGTTGCACAAGCTTTAGCCAAAATAACTGACCAACCACTTCCGGTAACCATCAACGAGTTTCTTACAATGCTCTGATGAATTTTAGACCATTCTTCTTGGCAAACGGCTCCAGATCCCTGATATTTGAAGGGTGCATTCTCCAAACTGACATTTTAGATCTCTCCACAGGTGTTCTATGGGATTCAGGTCTGGACTCATTGCTGGCCACCTTAGAAGTCTCCAGTGCTTTCTCTCAAACCATTTTCTAGTGCTTTTTGAAGTGTGTTTTGGGTCATTTTCCTGCTGGAAGACCCATGACCTCTGAGGGAGACCCAGCTTTCTCACACTGGGCCCTACATTATGCTGCAAAATTTGTTGGCAGTCTTCAGACTTCATAATGCCATGCACACGGTCAAGCAGTCCAGTGCCAGAGGCAGCAAAGCAACCCCAAAACATCAGGGAACCTCCGACATGTTTGACTATAGGGACTGTGTTCTTTTCTTTGAATGCCTCTTTTTTTCTCCTGTAAACTCTATGTTGATGCCTTTGCCCAAAAAGCTCTACTTTTGTCTCATCTGACCAGAGAACATTCTTCCAAAACGTTTTAGGCTTTTTCAGGTAAGTTTTGGCAAACTTCAGCCTGGCTTTTTTATGTCTTGGGGTATGAAGTGGGGTCTTCCTGGGTCTCCTACCATACAGTCCCTTTTCATTCAGACGCAGACGGATAGTACGGGTTGACACTGTTGTACCCTCGGACCGCAGGGCAGCTTGAACTTGTTTAGATGTTGGTCGAGGTTCTTTATCCAACATTCGCACAATCTTGTGTTGAAATCTCTTGTCAATTTTTCTTTTCCGTCCACATCTAGGGAGGTTAGCCACAGTGCCATGGGCTTTAAACTTCTTGATGACACAGTGCACGGTAGACACAGGAACATTCAGGTCTTTGGAGATGGACTTGTAGCCTTGAGATTGCTCATGCTTCCTCACAATTTGGTTTCTCAAGTCCTCAGACAGTTCTTTGGTCTTCTTTCTTTTCTCCATGCTCAATGTGGTACACACAAGGACACAGGACAGAGGTTGAGTCAACTTTAATCCATGTCAACTGGCTGCAAGTGTGATTTAGTTATTGCCAACACCTGCTAGGTGCCACAGATAAGTTACAGGTGCTGTTAATTACACAAATTAGAGAAGCATCACATGATTTTTCGAACAGTGTCAATACTTTTGTCCACCCCCTTTTTTATGTTTAGTATGGAATTATATCCAATTTGGCTTTAGGACAATTCTTTTTGTGTTTTTCTATTTATGACAAATTAAATGAAGATAATAATACCAAATAATTTGTGTTTGCAATCATTTTCAGGAAGAAACTGAGTATTATCTGACAGAATTGCAAGGGTGTCAATACTTTTGGCCATGACTGTATGTGATAGTGCGCAGGCGCCGCCACCATTATGATGGAGTTATTTTTCTTTCAAATACACAGATTGGTATATTCATTATGTAAACTAGGGTGCAGGTCAGTGACCTGTCAGAAGCCATACACATGAATACCTAATCAGAGAACCACATGACGCCCATCCCCCACCCTCACACCGGCCGTCCCAAAGCATGAGCATACCATTAACTGAAAACAGAAAATGAAGATTAAACAACAACCAAAAGACGAATTTCATCAATCAAGATATAATTTAAATCAGTATAACAGCGCCAGCCTGACACTATCTGTAGGTTACGGTGCACAATCCTGCTGACAGGTTCCCTTTAATTCCTGTGAAGCAGCTGAATGGTTAATACATTTCTTAAATGTGTTGATGAGCCCCTTGTGGGGTGCAGTTTTTAGAATGGTGTCACTTTTGGGTATTTCATGTCATAAGTCTCATCAAATGTGATGAGGTCCGTAAAAAATTTAGGTGGAAAAATGAGAAAAATCGCTTGTCAACTTTTTTTTTTTTTTTAACGATGCAACTATTTTTTTTATTCCATACATCCATGGTTGTACAACAAATCCAGGTAGATGGCCAACATACAATGTCCTGAGTCCACAAGTTCCCTATCTGAGAACGGTAGTTCCACTGGCCCAGGTTGGGGCGAGGAGGGTTAAGCCGCCGTAACTGTGGACGCATGGGATACTTTGCCAGGGAATGCCTGGAACGCTCTAGTCCACATCATCCACGTCCCCAACCAGTGAACACTGTGCTACAATGGGGCTGGAATGCTGAAGGACAGATGATCCCACTCCCTCGACTGGAAGATGCTTATGCGGTACAAGGACAAGAGTCCCAGACTAGATGGGAGACCTCAGCAACCATGAAACAGCATCTGCAGCGAGTTTAGGTAGAGAGCGTGGAGGCTGCGGGGCTCCGTGACTTTCTGTTACACTGATCAAAGAACATCTAGTACCGGGCCAGTGTATTGTTCCCAGCAGCCGGATGTTAGTCAAAGTAGCCGGAGAATCTCTGAACATTCGATGGGCTTGTGTTATGAACTGGTGGTTTAGGAGCAACATGGGACAAGCTCTGAAGGAGGTGGTACCTGTACTGACCGCAGTCCCTAAGCTCAACACAACACTAGAAGTAGCCGTGGGATGTTCCTGTCACTCCCTAGACATCTCGTCACAGCCTGAGAATTAACTACCCCTAAAGATAGAAACAGGAAAACTATCTTGCCTCAGAGAAAATCCCCAAAGGATAGATAGCCCCTCACAAGTAATGACTGAGTGGAGAGGGAAAAGACATACACAGAATGAAACCAGGATGTAGCACAGGAGGCCAGTCTAGCTAGATAGAAAGGACAGGATAGAATACTGTGCGGTCAGTATTAAAAACTACAAAAATACACACAGAGTTTACAAATATCTCCACACCTGACTAAAGGTGTGGAGGGTAAATCTGCTTCCCAGAGCTTCCAGCTTAACGGATTTAATCCATACTGACAAGCTGGACAAAACATAGAATGCACAGAACGAATAAGTCCACAACATGTGGACAGAAAAGAGCAAAGCAAGGACTTATCTTTGCTGAACTGGTCAGGATATCAGGGAAATCCAAGCAGAGATGTGAATCCAACCAGGAACCATTGACAAGTGGCACTGGCTGAAGGGAAGAGCCAGGCATAAATAGCCGAGCAGAAAGACAATCAGTGGAAGCAGCTGCAGACTGCTAAATCCAAGGAGCAGCCATTCCACTTAAAACCACCGGAGGGAGCCCAAGAGCAGAACTCACAAAAGTGCCACTTACAACCATCGGAGGGTGCCCAAGAGCGGAATTCACAACAGGCTTGACTACATTTAGGCTGGGGTCACAGTAGCGGAATGGTGGATGTAGTAGTGCGGCACCTACCAGTAGATGTGTTGCTGGGAAACAACTTAGGAGCAGGGTTGATGTGCTACTGAGTCAATGTCATAACCGAAAGCTAAGGATCAGTTCACACTGCGTCAGCCGAGAGGGAACAGAGCAATCTCAACATGCCGATTATTTCCCTACCAGTGGTGAGTAATGCACAAAATTTAATGACTTACCATGAAGGAATGTGACCTGGGGGAGGTAAATGACATCAGGGAGGAGGCCCAAGGACTTCGAGACACTGGGTCTACCATCACCCTGGCCTGCCCAAATACTGTGCCCCCAGAACATTATTTACCAAGCCACCAAGTGACCATCCCCATAGCTGGGGGTCAGCACTCTGGTGTTGGACGTAATGGATACATGTTCGGTTCTCATCGGGGACGTATGGCGTTTCCCATGTCCAACCGTGAATCAGGGGAGAATATTGAGGACCCCACAGGAGAAACAGACCCCTGTCCCAGCTATCTAAAATACAGAGTCCTTGTCTCAGGGCTTCCCCCCTCATCGGGGAGTTGGCAGGATCTGAAAGATCATATGAGACAAGCTGGGGATGACTACTATGTCGATGTACACCAGGGTGGAATGGGGACTGGAGTTTATTCGCAAGGACATGGAATATGCCTTGGGGAAAATGGATGATACAAAATTTCGTTCTCATGAAGGTGAAACCTCTTACATTCGTGTCCGTAGAGAAAAAAGTGGGGGAGGAGAGTGAGGATATGGTCGCTTACTAAAGACTATAGGACGTAGAGTCCACAGCTCTAAGAGAGAGACATTTTCCAGCACGGAGCACCAGTAGCGTCGATATTGTTGTGTTTTATTAGATATCTTCTTCTTGTGATTTATTAGATATTTTCTTGCTCCTCAGTTCATCCTCAGGAATCAATGTTTACATTCAGTGACAGTAAGCAGATGCAGACAAGCAGGCTAGATCCTATGTAAACCTAAGGCCAGACAGTAGATTGCTAAAGGTACATGTAAAGGTACCTTCACACTGAGCGACTTTAGAACGATAACGATAGCGATCCGTGACGTTGCAGCGTCCTGGTCCTGGATAGCGATATCGTTGTGTTTGACACGCAGCAGCGATCAGGATCCTGCTGTGACATCGCTGGTCGGAGCAGAAAGGCCAGAACTTTATTTCGTCGCTGGATCACCCGCTGACATCGCTGAATCGGCGTGTGTGACGCCGATTCAGCAATGTCTTCACTGGTAACCAGGGTAAACATCGAGTTACTAAGCGCAGGGCCGCGCTTAGTAACCCGATATTTACCCTGGTTACCTTAAAAAAAAAAAAAACACTACATACTTACATTCCGGTGTGTGTCGCGTCCCTCGCAGTCAGCTTCCCGCACTGACTGTGAGCGCCGACCGTAAAGAACAGCAGTGACGTCACCGCTGTGCTCTGCTTTACGGCCGGCCCTAACAGTCAGTGCGGGAAGCTGATGGCGAGGGACGCGACAGACACCGGAATGTAAGTATGTAGTGTTTGTTTTTTTAGGTAACCAGGGTAAACATCGGGTTACTAAGCGCGGCCCTGCGCTTAGTAACCCGATGTTTACCCTGGTTACCCGGGGACCTCGGAATCGTTGGTCGCTGGAGAGCTGTCTGTGTGACAGCTCTCCAGCGACCACACAGCGACGCTGCAGCGATCGGCATCGTTGTCTATATCGCTGCAGCGTCGCTTAATGTGATGGTACCTTAAAGCAATCATCCTATCAATCCATTGTTCTACCAGCCTAGGCCCATTGTGTGGATGGAGATATTAGACCCAAGGGAGCCATCACCACAGGGGGTCTCACATGCAAGCCAGGTCATGGAAGATGCTTTGTCCTGTGAGCTGAAGAAAAATGTTTAAGGGGAAGGGAGAAACCGAGACAGCGCTGGTCAACTTAGGCCATGTGCACACGTTCAGGTTTTTTCGCGCTAAAAACGCTATAAAAACTCATTAAAAATGCATACATTTTGCATTCTATTATTTAGAATGCATTCTGCATGTTTTGTGCACATGGAAAAAAAAGCATCGCGGTAAAAAAAATGAGCATGTTCATTATTTTTGCGGATTTTCTGCGTTTTTCCCGCAATTCTATGCATTTGGGAAAAAAACGCACAAACGCGTAAAAAATGCATTTCTGGCAGAAATGTCCGGTTTTTGTCGGGAAAATTTCTGCAAGAACCTGACGTGTGCACATACCCAGAAATCCGCATGCATTTTTTTCGCCTTTTTGACGCGTTTTTGGTGCGTTTTTTCTCAAATGCATAGAACTGCGGGAAAGACGCAGAAAATCCGCAAAATTAATGAACATGCTGCTTTTTTTTACCGCGATACGTTTTTTTCGCGGAAAAAAAACGCATCATGTGCACAAAAATTGCAGAATGCATTCTAAATGATAGGATGCATATGTCTGCGGTTTCTATTGCGGTTTTATCGCGAAAAAAAACGCGAAAAAACCTGAACGTGTTAACATACCCTTAACCCTTATAACTTTCTACCAAAAAAAAATAAATGGTTTCAAAAATTGTGCTGATGTAAAGTAGACTTGTGGGAAATGTTATTTTTTAAACTATTTTGTGCGATATAACGCTCTGATTTAAGGGCATAAGAATTCAAAGTTTGAAAATTGCTAAATTTTCCAAAATTGTCACATTAACTTAATTTTTACAATTAAATGCAAGTGATATTGAAGACCTTTTACCATTAAAGTGAAGTACAACATGTCACAAAAAAATCTCAATCAGTGGAATACTTGAGAGTTACTACCAGTGAAGAGCGAATATACTCGTTACTCGTGATTTCTCGAGCACGCTCGGGGGTCCTTCAAGTATTTTTTAGTCCTTGGAAATTTCGTTTTTATTGCCGCAGCTGAATGATTTACATTTGTAAAGTACATGTGGGGTACTGACCTTTCCCGGCGCCTGCGCACTACAGTACTTTGCTCTACCCTCAACAGGGCAGACAAAGTACGCCTGCGCCAGAGCCGCAGCATGAAGACAAGAAGAGGACGTCATCGTAAGAAAATAGGAGGCCCCGGAAAGGACCGCGACGCCCATCGGACGGGACCGCAGCGGGACCGCCCCTGGGTGAGTATAATCTAACCTCTTTTTCTCATCTTTCAGGATACATCAGGGGCTTATCTACAGCATTACAGAATGCTAGAGCAAAAAAGATAAGGTCTGCACCCACTACCACGTCAGGAATGGTGCAAAAGTATAGAGGTAAGTGCCACTAATAACACAAATCATATAAGAAAAAAGCACTAATAAATACCAAATATAAAAGCAACAAAGTTTATTAAATATATTTAGAGTAAGAACACAAAATAAACAAAAAAGGGAATGTGACAGGGTGAGCCAGAAGCAGGTGGCACCAAACAGAGACAGGTTCCCTCAGGTATGTACATACACATCAGTAAATTATGCTCAGGACTAGATAAACCGATACAATGTGCAGAGATACATATATGCACAAAGAGAGTGTGGGGGGCTGTATACCACCTGTACACCGAGACAGGTGGTATACAGCCCCCCACACTCTCTTTGTGCATATATGTATCTCTGCACATTGTATCGGTTTATCTAGTCCTGAGCATAATTTACTGATGTGTATGTACATACCTGAGGGAACCTGTCTCTGTTTGGTGCCACCTGCTTCTGGCTCACCCTGTCACATTCCCTTTTTTGTTTATTTTGTGTTCTTACTCTAAATATATTTAATAAACTTTGTTGCTTTTATATTTGGTATTTATTAGTGCTTTTTTCTTATATGATTTGTAGCATTACAGAATGCTGTAGATAAGCCCCTGATGCCGGTGGGCTTAGCTCATCTTCGATTTTGGGGGCGGCAAGGCAGTAAAGGGGAGGGCAATACAGCTGAACAGACAGTGCTAGGAGAGGAAGAGAGCTGATAGAAGGGTGAGTAATGTACCACAGCAAAACTCAGCTGTGCTGCCCCTCCCCCCACAAGAACCTTCTCTGAAAGGCGTTTGTCACGTGTGTTTCTAACCATTCAGGAGGTTAGACCAAGAGATTAGAGCGATTTCATTACATCTCACATATTGACAAACCTACCCCGAGCTATGGTGGGGTGTGTTCTTCTTAGCTTTGACCCTTGCTGTCTGTTTATGATTAGTCAGCAGCAAATAGGAAGAAAAAGTATACACCTCCAGTAAAAACACCCACTTAGATATCGCAATCAAAGTATTTGGCACCTAACGAGAACTTTTTTGTTTTATTCACTACAGATCAACAAAAATAATAATGAAAAAAAAAGTGTTATTCCGCTCTGCAGCCACTATGACATCGGGTGTCTTTCAATAAAATTATTCCAAATAAAGTCAGATGACAGGTTTTCCTTAAAAGCCACAGGTTCTGAGACCAAAGACACAAATGGAGATCAAATTGACTTAGTTTGTGTTTTTCTTCTAGTCAAAACTAGATAAATGCAGTATGAATAGAACTTACATAGTTCACAAGGGAAGGAAGCTCTATCACCCAAAACATAATACCTTGCAAACATTAGGTCTAGTTCATCTTTATTTATAACAAACCGTAAACCTTTCAGAAGAGGTTACGTATAAAAAAAAAAAAAAAAAGGGTAGTGTCATCAGGTCTAATGGATCCTTATAATCATGTGTATGCTTATGTTGTGTCATTTTGTGATAGATCCAGTCTAAGTTGAATGTTACAATTAAAGCAGAAAAAGGTTACTCACTGCTGCCGAATCCACATCACTGTGTACAGCCACTGTTTTTATACCCATTTTTCTGCAAGTCTTGATTACCTGGTGGTATAGAGATTGATTTTCTTTAGCATGTAGGCATAATTTCAGCATAAATATATTAAGATATGGCAAAAAAAAAGTGTTAATTACTTATGCTACTGTGATAGATTACTCAGTACTCCTTGTTCTTAAGGTACCTCCACGCTGATCAACTTTCCAACGATCACGACCAGCGATACGACCTGGCCATGATCGTTGGAAAGTCCTTGTGTGGTCGCTGGAGAGCTGTCACACAGACAGCTCTCCAGCGACCAACGATGCCGAAGTCCCCGGGTAACCAGGGTAAACATCGGGTTACTAAGCGCAGAGCTGCGCTTAGTAACCCGATGTTTACCCTGGTTACCATTGTAAAAGTAAAAAAAAAAAAAAAAAAAACACTACATACTTACATTTCGGTGTCTGTCACGTCCCTCGCCCTCAGCTTCCCACACTGACTGTGTGAGCGCCGGCCGTAAAGCAGAGCACAGCGGTGACGTCACCACTGTGCTTTACGGCCGGCGCTCACAGTCAGTGCGGGAAGCTGACGGCGAGGGACGTGACAAGACACCGGAATGTGAGTGAGTATGTAGTGTTTTTTTTTTTTTTTTATACTTGTACAATGCTAACCAGGGTAAACATCGGGTTACTAAGCGCGGCCCTGCGCTTAGTAACCCGATGTTTACCCTGGTTACCCGGGGACTCATCGCTGGATCGGCGTCACACACGCCGATCCAGAGATGACAGCGGGTGACCTGACGACAAAATAAAGTTCTGGCCTTCTAGCTCCGACCAGCGATGTCACAGCAGGATCCTGATCGCTGCTGCGTGTGAAACACAACGAGATTGCTATCCAGGACGCTGCAACGTCACGGATCGCTATCGTTATCGTTCAAAAGTTTCTCAGTGTGATGGTACCTTTAGACCTAACTAAGCATCACGGAAAGCCAAAACTTAGGATGTTGCTATGGTCAAGAACGCTGCAAAATAAATACTAGCTACCATTCTTTGGGCTTCAAAACTATGGAATAAAAAATTGCTAAAAGATCATGGGGTCTAATCTGCAAGCAGAGAGTTCTGGAGCATGAGGAACGGAGCAGATTATTATATACGGTAGTTTTGTGGAAATATACTCAGCATAGCATTAAAACTACTCAATGAATAGGATTCCAGTAGACAGGCTTACTGAATGATTGATAAAGTATGACTATGGTTACAAAGAAAGCTGTTCAACAAGTAGGAACCACCACTGGTTTCCTAGGTAAAGAAAGAGAAGCTATTTAAGCATTACCCCAAATCCCAATACTTTGGGATGTGTGACAGGGTCACTAGCACAGTGTAAGAGGGGAGATATGTGTCACTGCACATGTTGATGTCAGTGGTATGAAACCAGGATATTTTTCCTCCAGCACACTAAGTGTTGGGAGGGTTAAAGTAAGCTGGCTGCATACATGGGCTGGTTTTATATGAGCACTCAGTGTGAGGGAGAGTGCTCACCATATCATATCTCTTCCTGCAGCTGACACCGGCAAGTGTACTAGCAGGACCTGCGGTGATGTCACAATCATGTGATCATCACATAGTCCTGGTTAAATACCTGGACTTGTGAGACAGTCTGGGTGATGTCTTGGGAGAGGAAGTACTCCCACATAGCTCCAAGGAGGAGTGGAGGACATGGACCACAACTTTTTTGCAATTGTGGTTGTAGATTAAACACAAGTAATACTGAATGCCTCCCACAAAACTACATAGTAATTTGCTGACTACCGGTAGGATTGTATGTACATTGTGATACGATCCCTTTAAAATCTTGGTCATAAAGCTTGTAGAAGGAACTCCAGTGACTTTTTATTTCACCTTGAAGAAGCCACACGTGATGTGGCAAAAACGCCTGGGGACATGTAGACTTCCTACTTTCACTAAGGTTACTGTGATTTTATATGGCATTTTATTTTTTGCAACACCACAGCAGAAATATAAAATCCAACGTCAAGCAATAAAGCATATTAGTTTTAATATATACATCTGCTTTGTTACACTATACAATTGCACTTTATGACATGTAGTCCAATTATATTTTTTGCATTGGCCATGAATGTTTGTTTGCTAGCAGTTTCTCTGGCCACTTTTAGCGAGTGATTTTTGAGTGTGACAAATTGGTGTGCTTTAATTGGTTTTTAAAGCACCACTTCAGCATTTTTTATTATTTCACAGTCAGAGTGGCATCACTAATGTCTATTTCCTGCCCCTAGTAAAATACTTGTCAGCTGCGGTCTTCTGCTCTTCCCAGCGCCATTCCAGCATTTTGAGTCCGCAGTTTCTGATAAGCCAGAAGTCAGAGCCAATCGTCTCAATGCGAGTCTATGAAATCTTTGTGGTGCCTTACCGATATGCATTGGTTCTTGTGTTTTGCATTGAAGCTTTAATAAATTTTTTATTTTAAAATGATACCCATTAGTGCGCACTGTTATTTATATACCTTTTGGTCTTTTAAGGTCCTGCAAATTGATTTGCCCATCACTATTGAAGAGGATCTTTCATCATATTTTTCCTGCTGAAATGGAAATACAGTGTATACCCTGATCTCTAGTTCTAACCTTGTGAGTGATTAGAAAGTTCTGGTACAACTAGTTATTGCTCGGAAGTGAGATCAGAGTAGGGCGCCATTAAATCTAACGCAGGAGTATCCCAGAATAGTCAGGTAACTCTTGTGAGACATAATGAATTCCCGCTTCTGTTCTCACTGCAGAGCGAGTACAAGCTGGCTGAGCACGACAGACTCAAGTGTGATTAATGACATCTCTGAGCTCCAAACTGCAGACAGGCAGTGTGATGAGAGGGGCAATACAGCAGAGGTTACAGTGCTAGGAGAGGAGAAGAGCCAATAGAAGGGTTTGTAATGTAATACAGCTAAACTCAGCTGTGCTGACCCTTCCTACCAGACTGCTGTGACTATCTAAAAGGTGTTAGTCATCTGCGTGTTACTCCAAGCACTTTCTAATAATCCATGAGGTTAGAAAATCAGGGCTGTCAGATATACATCTGACACAGAGAAACCTACTTTAAACTATTAAAGGGCTTTAAAAAAAAAAACAGACAAAGTGGTTTGCATTAAAGATTGCAAGATTCCGATATTTTTTTTTTTTTTTTAATAATAATCGAAATACATTAACAAAAAAATGAAACTTTTTTTTAGAAATACATGTAGCACAAAAACCTAATTTACACAACAGGTCATTTTCGGATGATGGCTTCCCTTTAAGAGCAGCAAAGTAACAGGCAATCATCATTTTGCAGCTCCTGGTTACAGTGTAGCTATAGATCGGCCCAGTAACTTTAAAATTGTAGTGAAGACACTTACCCTGCAAGCAATTTCTCCTCTGTTAGCTATCAAAATTTTTTCAAATGTCTATAAAAGAAGAAAAAAAAAAGTTAATTTTTACTTTGAAACAAAAAATAAAAAGCCATCTATTCATCATGAAGAATATGCTAGAGAATATACACGAGTAATGCGATCACTAAATGTTAGTGAAACAAGATGCAGCATTATTCAAAGACTTTACATCTTTGGTAGTTTTTTCTAATTACACAATGAAAAAAAAAAGCAGATACTTTGATCCTATAAGTACCCCCACAATATTGATAGTAACAAAAAAAAATGCCCTAACATGCCAATGTGCATTGACTACTAGGATTTAGTCTCAAGATTTAAAGTAAAAAGAATTTGTAAAAAAAAAATATATATATTAATTTAATAAAAATGATGTAGTATAATTTTAATATGTTTAAATTGTACAAATTGTCAAATTAATCAAAAAGATGTTTTGCTTAGTGCACCTTTCAGAAATATTAGACGCTAAATTCTAAATTCACTATGATCTATCAAAAAAGTAATTATTAATTACGGTATATTATCAATACAAAGACATGAAAAAAATGAGTAAGAGCAGGAAGAAGGGATACATGATGTGGAGCAAGATCTGATGACACGCTGTTACATTTGTATGGGCTATAATAAATGTCATAAATAAAAATGCATCCAATATATAAGATATATAATAATCTTGCCACAAGAGAACTCTTTAATGCAATTCAACAATCTACGCCATTGCAGAGATGCAAACCTTAGGACATATGATGAAAAAAAAACAACTTATTTAGATTATAGTAAACTCAGTCTTATCCCAAAGTGCAAAAATTATTAATCTCACACAAAATACACAAAAAGTGAATCATACCATGTCATTCTACCGTATGATACCAAGCAGCATGTCCACCAGGAGCACCAAACTAATGTCGGCAGTGTGACAGCCATCATGGCCAAAATATCCAAATGCATTGTATGAATTGTAGCTATAATTACAAATCATATTACGATCAGGTTCAAGATTATATAAAACAATGGTCACAGATTTTTTTAAAATTGAAAATCCAATGGCCATATAAATACTAACAATATTTCAGCTACTTGAAATTAGTGATTTGGCCAAAAGTATACTCTGGACCTGTATCTACTGATATTGTATATCAGAGCATGCATACTTTTTTTCTTCAATAAATCATATGCTTGTGCTGGGTTCTGCATGACTTGACCTTTATTAGTTCACAGGGCATTTGTGAATAAAAGGTCTGCTATGGTAAGACACCTAGGGACAGATTCATTATCGGATTTGTACCTTTTTTTGTTTTCCGCCTGTTTTTTTGTGCTCTCAAGTCTTTCAATTTGCACCTTTTTAAAGTCTATTTTATGTGTTCGCTTTCTGTCTGTTTTTTTTTTTTTTTTAATTAGTCATTTTGGAAATAGTTTCCAGAAGTTGTGGCTAGTTCAGCAATTGCGACAAATGCAGAACATGCGACTTTTAGGCTATGTGCACACGTTCAGGATTTCTCGCAGAAAATTCCTGAGAAGAAACTGACATTTTCTGCAAGAAATCCACAAGAAAACCGCATGCGTTTTTGCCGCGTTTTTTTCCGGACACTTCCCAATGCAGTTTTTAGTGGGAAATCTGCAAAAATACCGCAAAATTAATGAACATGCTGCGTTTTTTACCGCAATGCGTTTTTTTTGCGGAAAAAAATGCATCATGTGCACAAAAGATGCGGAATTCATTCTAAATGATGGGATGCTTATTGTATGCTTTTTTTTGCGGTTTTATAGCGTTTTTATCAGGAAAAACCGCAAAAAAACCGCAACGTGTGCACACAGCCTTACGCCCAGCCCCCAACTTCCTCTGCATGACTGAAGGCACAAGGCTTGACTACACAATCCGGGAGCTGTCGGTCATGCAGACTACGAGTGGGGAATAATGCAGAGAAAGGAGATGCATGGGAAGTACTTAGAGGCCATTGTAGCTACCACAGGCTGAACTTGATAGGACATCAACATCAGTAAAAAATAAAAGAATTAAAAAGTTTTTTTTTTAAAAAAAATATACATTTGGCATCTTTTTTTCTTGTAAAATAAACATGTACCAATTATTTTGTTGGATCTTGTTTTCACCTGTTTTTGGTCATCCATGTGGCCGAGATTTTACATCCGTGCATGATCAGCTTGAACACAGGAACTCAATTTTTATGAGCTAGAATATTCTTCCCAATTAATTAAAGGGAACCTGTCACCCCGTTTTTTGAGATTGAGCTATAAATACTGTTAAGTAGGGCCTGCGCTGTGTGTTCCTATAGTGTATGTAGTGTACCCCGATTCCCCACCTATGCTGAGAAATAACTTACCAAAGTCGCCGTTTTCGCCTGTCAATCAGGCTGGTCAGGTCGGGAGGGCGTGTTCACAGCGCTGATTCTTCCTCAGCTTTACGTTGGTGGCGTAGTGGTGAACAAGCAGCGCGCGATCTGCGCTGTCATCCCTTTCGTCGGTGGGGGCGGCCATCTTCCTGGGGCCGCGCGTGCGCAGATCGAGTGCTCTGCTGCACGGGGCTTCAGGAAAATGGCCGCGGGATGCCGCGCGTGCGCATTAGAGATCGCGGCGGCCATTTTCCCAAAGCCGAGATGCAAACTCGGCTTTGGGAAAATGGCCGCCGCGATCTCTAATGCGCACGCGCGGCATCCCGCGGCCATTCTCCTGAAGCCCCGTGCAGCAGAGCACTCGATCTGCGCACGCGCGGCCCCAGGAAGATGGCCGCCCCCACCGACGAAAGGGATGACAGCGCAGATCGCGCGCTGCTTGTTCACCACTACGCCACCAACGTAAAGCTGAGGAAGAACCAGCGATGTCACCACGCCCTCCCGACCTGACCAGCCTGATTGACAGGCGAAAACGGCGACTTTGGTAAGTTATTTCTCAGCATAGGTGGGGAATCGGGGTACACTACATACACTATAGGAACACACAGCGCAGGCCCTATTTAACAGTATTTATAGCTCAATCTCAAAAAACGGGGTGACAGGTTCCCTTTAAACTCTGAAGGTTTATTGCTTATTGGAATGGTTTTGAAGCAGGTATGTAAATGCCTCCACAGGTCTATGGTACTGTTGTAGGCTTCTCTATAGGACAGGAAAGTATTAACACCTTAACGACCGCTGACACACCTTTTAATGGCGCTGAGAAATAAGTCAATAGTGCCCTCTAGCGTCAGAAAATCTCTGGGGTTTCAGCTACCTAGGTGTAGCTGAGACTCTTGGGAACGTGATCAGGGCCGTTTTTTCCGGTCCTGTGTTACGTGATCGCAGTTATTAGCCAAATAATGGTGATCACGGTTTAAAAAAAAAAAAGTCAGATTAAAAAGAAATGATGTCACTTCCCCCCTCCACGCTACCTCTGTACTGACGATATTCCCCAGCCCACCTCCCCCTATTCCTGGAGCAAAATGGAGGCCACATGCACAGAGCACCTGACGAAATCTGCCAGTCGGCACCTGGTAACAGCAGGGATTTTTTCCATTGATCCCTGACTCACAGTGATCAAAAGCCCAATATTTGTCATCCCCTAGTCAGATTTTTTTTTTTTTTTTTAGAATTTCTTTCTTTCTTTGGTTAGGGTTGTATAAATAAACAAATATAAAACTTATAAATAAACTAAAAAAAATAAAAATTGCTACTGTTAAGTTAGGTTTGTATGTTTTGTTAGGCATTTGCGCGGAGGAGGCGTACACCCTGCTTTGCTCTGACAGTGAAACAATCTCCTTCTGAAGCAGAACAGTGGTCAGCCAGTGACGAATCCTCTTCCTCCATGGGATCTTATAGCCTGATGATAATGGAGTCAGTCGTCACTGCTGAATTGACAGAGGCAGGACCAAGTTCCGCAATCCCCCCTCCATTGTCATATCCAGAAAATGCATTTTTTTCTTTTTCTTTTTAGCAGTCCTTGGAATAAAATTTGATGTCACCAATTTTTTTTTCCCCCTTTGAATTTTTCCATATTTTAGTTACCCCAGTAGTCCTACAATTGTCATGGTAGGGAGCTGGGAGGTTTTTTTTAGAGTCTTTTGTTAGCGCCATTAATTCATTTCTTACTCGAGTTGATCGGAACGACAATATCACATCTCGTGTTGTATTTGGTCGGAGATTGATCGGTTTGCGGATTCTAAAAGTCTTTTCTATCAAATTTTTTCCTTTCGCTTGTGGGAGAAGGTGAGAAATCATTTTTGTAAAGTAGTTTGCTAATTGGGAAGAGTGGATTAACTCTGGGACACCTCTAACTTTGCGATTATTTTCCCTCTTTATGTCCTTGTAGCCGGCGAGACAAGCCTTAAGGCCCCTTCACATTAAGCGACGCTGCAGCGATACCGACAACGATCCCGATCGCTGCAGCGTCGCTGTTTGGTCGCTGGAGAGCTGTCACACAGACAGCTCTCCAGCGACCAACGATGCCGGTAACCAGGGTAAACATCGGGTAACTAAGCGCAGGGCCGCGCTTAGTAACCCGATGTTTACCCTGGATACCATGCTAAAAGTTAAAAAAAACAAACACTAGATACTTACCTACCGCTGTCTGTCCTCCAGCGCTGCGCTCTGCTTCTCTGCTCTCCTCCTGTACTGTCTGTGAGCTGGAAAGCAGAGCGGTGACGTCACCGCTCTGCTTTCCGGCTCACAGCCAGTACAGGAGGAGTGCAGAGCGCAGCGCTGGAGGACAGACAGCGTTAGGTAAGTATCTAGTGTTTTTTTTTTTTTTACTTTTAGCATGGTAACCAGGGTAAACATCGGGTTACTAAGCGCGGCCCTGCGCTTAGTTACCCGATGTTTACCCTGGTTACCAGTGAAGACATCGCTGGATCGGTGTCACACACGCCGATCCAGCGATGTCTCCAGGGAGTCCAGCGACGAAATAAAGTTCTGGACTTTATTCAGCGACCAACGATCTCCCAGCAGGGGCCTGATCGTTGGTCGCTGTCACACAGAACGATTTCATTAACGATATCGTTGCTACGTCACAAATAGCAACGATATCGTTAACAATATCGTTATGTGTGAAGGTACCTTTAAAGGACGATATGTCATTTTGAATTTGTTTCAGAGAATCTGAGTAAACAAATAGATCTTGAGGAATTGTAAGCAAGGGGGTCTTACTATTTTTTGCGTTAGTGATCAGGTCATTGAGTGTGTGTGTGGGAATGAAGTCGGAGCAATAAACGGATAGAATCAGTTGTTTTAGGTAATAGTAGCAATAGTTCTTTAAGAGCCTCTTTATGAAGATCTCAGTAGATTCAGTTCATCAGGTTTTAGAGAATCGGGTTTCAACAAGTCTATTTTCCCCATATACACATGTTTGTTTCTTATAGTGTCAATTGAAGTTAATAGGGCTTTGCATATATTCATCAGTAAAATTTCAGAAGCAGAAATATCGTCAATTCTGGTAAATAATCACTAGTCTCATTGCAAGGTTGCTTCTGTTCAAGATTATCATTACCATTATTTTAATTTTTTGAAACTTTTCCTGAATAGTTTGAATTCTCAGATTTAATGGACCCCTCTGAAAACAGATTTGAAGAGGCCATTTCCTCAGAGTCAAAATCGTTAGAAGAGTCATTTTCGTCCAGGTCAGAGGAAGTTGAAGTATCAAAAGGGTTGTCAGAGTCAAAATTCTCCCCTTCTTTTTGTGAACTAGATAGTGCATTTTTCTCATTCAGACCCTGATCTATGTCGTTCGGCTGCATATCCCTGTCGAAATCACTGCATAAGACATCCCTGGATGAGTTTCCAGTAGAAAGACATGGGTGAAGTTTAATAGGAAGTTTAGCAAATCTTTCATTAACCAGAGACTGAACCCTGTCAACAAAACGCAAGAGGTAGGGCTCAGCGTCGGGCTGTGACTGAATGACCCTTTGATTCTTCAGCTACTGTATAGCTAAAGGGGGCCTCCCGCTGTATAAATGGAGAATCCTCTCTCATGCTCCCAGCATCTAGATCAGTACTGAGCAGTATTCTCTGTTCTGGGGATGAGCGCTCCCCTTCAGCTTGGTATAGCAGCGGCGACAGACCCAGACGCCGCTGAAGTGTATAAGACAGTCGGTACACGAGATGCGGTGAGAGCGGAGCACCCCGCCAAGTAATGCTGCACACTCACCGCATTCCCGTCTGTCGATAATGGAGCATCCTCATCGCTTCCCCCCGCCGGCACAAACACCGGCGCGTCATGATGGAGTCCACTTGCGAGTTCTCGGGCGCAGAGAAGATCCCTCCGCAGTCCTTCATCTTCAAAGCCGGTGATCCTCCCCGCTGCTTTCCGGCATTCCCTTGATTACCTTCATCCAGCACCATAGCGTCGGTCAGAACAGGAATCTCCGTCGCAGGTAACTTTAACGCTGGGAGTCCGATCATAGTATTCCTCCACCACATCCCATCATCATAGTCCACTGTAGACCCCCGGAATCTCTCTGGGTCTCGGTTATTTGGCATTGTAGCTCTAGTTTTCTTCTTTATAGGTATCTGGCTGATCTTCTGCATATTTTGATGTCTCAACTCCCTCAGTTTTCGGTCGGTATCTTGTGTCTCCTTTAAGGGACTAATTTTTCTTTTCTCTGAGGGAAGCAGGCCTCCATTAGGTCTCCATGCAGGCACCTTCCGACACTGTAAAAGGAATTTCTTCTTTGTGTCAGCTTTTTTCTTATTGGATTTCAGTCCTGGCATGTTTCCAACAGATTTTGGGGTTAGATAATCCACTTTAATGTATGCTTAAATAGCTTAAACTAGGGGATTTTCAGGAGCTCTGTAAAGCACGTCCACTCCTATCCCCTGCAAACCACACCACCCACACATGCACCTTTCTAATATATGAAGGTAGGGACCGCCAAATAAACCCACCAAACCGCTCCCTGTAATGGGCATCCCAGGTAAAATTATCTGGGAACTTAACGCCATTTGTTCACCAAGGGTACCAAGTGTATACAGACAATTACTACAAAAACTAGAATAAAATTTGATGTGTGTCCCTCAGAACACACAAAAAAGATTAATGAAAGGGACAGTAAAAAAAATGCAAATTGTGATTTTTCAAACCTGTGAAGCATCAACTGCATAAAAAAATGGTAGTATCAAACTACTCACTACCTCCCTACATACAGTGCCTACAAGTAGTATTCAACCCCCTGCAGATTTAGCAGGTTTAATAAGATTATTATTATTATACATTTTTATAGCGCCATTTATTCCATGGTGCTTTACATGTGAAATAAGATGCAAATAAGTTAGAGCCTTCAAACTTCAAACAAGAGCAGGATTTATTAACAGATGCATAAATCTTACAAACCAAAAAGTTTTGTTGCTCAGTTAAATTTTTATAAACTTTTAAACATAAAAGTGTGGGTCAATTATTATTCAACCCCTAGGTTTAATATTTTGTGGAATAACCTTTGTTTGCAATTACAGCTAATAATAGTCTTTTATAAGACCTGATAAGGCCGGCACAGGTCTCTGGAGTTATCTTGGCCCACTCCTCCATGCAGATCTTCTCCAAGTTCTTTGGGTGTCTCATGTGGACTTTAATCTTGAGCTCCTTCCACAAGTTTTCAATTGGGTTAAGGTCAGGAGACTGACTAGGCCACTGCAACACCTTGATTTTTTGCCTCTTGAACCAGGCCTTGGTTTTCTTGGCTGTGTGCTTTGGGTCGTTGTCTTGTTGGAAGATTAAATGATGACCCATCTTAAGATCTTTGATGGAGGAGCGGAGGTTCTTGGCCAAAATCTCCAGGTAGGCCGTGCTATCCATCTTCCGATGGATGCGGACCAGATAGCCAGGCCCCTTGGCTGAGAAACAGCCCCACAGCATGATGCTGCCACCACCATGCTTGACTGTAGGGATGGTATTCTTGGGGTCGTATGCAGTGCCATCCAGTCTCCAAACGTCACGTGTGTGGTTGGCACCAAAGATCTCGATCTTGGTCTCATCAGGCCAGAGAACCTTGAACCAGTCAGTCTCAGAGTCCTCCAAGTGATCATGAGCAAACTAGACGAGCCTTGACATGACGCTTTGAAAGTAAAGGTACCTTACGGGCTCGTCTGGAACGGAGACCATTGCGGTGGAGTACGTTACTTATGGTATTGACTGAAACCAATGTCCCCACTGCCATGAGATCTTCCCGGAGCTCCTTCCTTGTTGTCCTTGGGTTAGCCTTGACTCTTCGGACAAGCCTGGCCTTGGCACGGGAGGAAACTTTCAAAGGCTGTCCAGGCCGTGGAAGGCTAACAGTAGTTCCATAAGCCTTCCACTTCCGGATGATGCTCCCAACAGTGGAGACAGGTAGGCCCAACTCCTTGGAAAAGGTTTTGTACCCCTTGCCAGCCTTGTGACCCTCCACGATCTTGTCTCTGATGGCCTTGGAATGCTCCTTTGTATTTCCCATGCTGACCATGTATGAGTGCTGTTCACAAGTTTGGGGAGGGTCTTAAATAGTCAGAAAAGGCTGGAAAAAGAGATAATTAATCCAAACATGTGAAGCTCATTGTTCTTTGTGCCCGAACTACTTCTTAATACTTTAGGGGAACCAAACAGAATTCTGGTGGGTTGAGGGGTTGAATAATAAATGACCCTCTGAAAAGACTTTTCACAATTTAAAAAAAAAATAAAGAAAGAAATAACATTCTTTTTTGCTGCAGTGCATTTCACACTTCCAGGCTGATCTACAGTCCAAATGTCACAATGCCAAGTTAATTCCAAATGTGTAAACCTGCTAAATCTGCAGGGGGTTGAATACTACTTGTAGGCACTGTACCTTTATGGGAGATTTCTGTTGCTCTTGAACAACGGAGCTCTGAAAATATGCCAATTTATTCCAAAATTATAAGGGTTTCCCCTTTTGTTCAGAGCCCTGATATTTGTCCTAACAAAACTTTTTGACTATATGTCTTGTATTACCTCGCTCATGAAAACATGGGTAACAAACTGGGGTCCACTTCACTTTATGGTATTACCTCTTGCAAAAGTGAGAGATTTGGGGCAAAAGAAAGATTTTTGTGTCATTCTGTATAGTATCTAAAAATTTTAGTGCACTTCATTTCAACTCAAATTGATTAGTTTTTTTATCTTACACTGTGTGCAGAATTATTAGGCAAGTTGTATTTTAGAGTATTATTCTAATTATTGATAAACAACTATGTTCTCAATCAACCCAAAAGACTCAAACATCAAAGCTTATTATTTTTGTAAGTTGGAGTGGTTTTTTTTTAGATTTGGCTCTCTTAGGAGGATATCTGTTTGTGCAGGTAACCATTACTGTGCAGAATTATTAGGCAACTTAATAAAAACCAAATATATTCCCATCTCGCTTGTTTATTTTCACCAGGTAAACCAATATAACTGCACAAAATTTAGAAATAAACATTTCTGACATGCCAAAACAAAACCCCCAAAAATTAGTGAGTCGTGACCAATATAGCCACCTTTATGATGACACTCAACAGCCTTCCATCCATAGATTGTCAGTTGCTTGATCTGTTTACGATCAACATTGCGTGCAGAAGCGACCATAGCCTCCCAGACACTGTTCCGAGAGGAGAGGTGTACTTTTTTCCCTTCCTGTAGATCTCACATTTTATGAGGGACCACAGGTTCTCTATGGGGTTCAGATCAGGTGAACAAGGGGGCCATGTCATTATTTTTTCATCTTTGATACATTTACTGGCCAGCCACGCTGTGGAGTAGTTGGAGGCATGTGATGGAGCATTGTCCTGCATGAAAATCATGTTTTTCTTGAACGATACCAACTTCTTCTTGCACCACTGCTTGAAGAAGTTGTCTTCCAGAAACTGGCAGTAGGCCTGGGAGTTGAGCTTCACTCCATCCTCAACCCGAAAAAGTCCCACAAGTTCATCTTTGATGATACCAGCCCATACCAGTACTCCACCTCCACCTTGCTGGCTTCTGAGTCGGAGCGGAGTTCTGTGCCCTTTACTGATCCAACTTCTGGCCCATCAAGAGTCACGCTCATTTCATCAGTCCATAAAACCTTTGAAAAGTCTTAAGATATTTATTGGCCCAGTCTTGATGTTTTATCTTATGTTTCTTGTTCAAAGGTGGTCGTTTTTCAGCCTTCCTTACCTTTGCCATGTCCCCGATTATCGCACACCTTGTGCTTTTTGTTTCTCCAGTAACGTTGCAGCTCTGAAATACGGCAAAACTGGTGGCAAATGGCATCGTGACACTTGATTTTCCTCAATTCATGGGCAGTTATTTTGCGCCTTTTTTTGCCCAACACGCTTCTTGCGACCCTGTTGGCTATTTGCCATGAAACGCTTGATTGTTCAGTAATCACGCTTCAAAAGTTTGGCAATTCTAAGACTGCTGCATCCCTCTGCAAGACATCTCACAATTTTGGACTTTTCAGGGCCCGCCAAATCTCTCTTCTAACCCATTTTGCCAAATTAAAGGAAGTTGCCTAATAATTAAGCACACCTTATATAGGGTTTTGATGTCATTTAACAACACCCCTCCTCATTACAGAGATGCACATCACCTGATTTACTTAATTGGTAGTTGGCTCTCAAGCCTAAACAGCTTGGAGTAGGACATGTTTAAAAAGGATCATGTGATCAAAATACAACTTGCCTAATAATTCTGCACACAGTGTAGGCTCCTTTCACACATCAGGTTTTTACCGTCAGGCTGAATCCGGCGGCGCGACGGATCCGGCGTAAATTGTGAAAAACTGATGCGACGGATGCGGATCTGTCGCATCAGTTTTTCATCCGTTTCGTCTGGTTTTTTATCCGTTTTGCGACGGATCCGGTTTTTAAAAACGCCCATGGGAGGCTCCCAAACGTGATTCTCTACTGAAAACCCAAATATACAGTGTTTCTGTATATGCAAAGATGGAAGGCGTGATGGCAAACATTCTGAAGATTTGTGGATTTAACTTTTGAGGTGAATCGTTTGAAAGCGTTTGTTCCGGAGAAGGAGCGAGAGAGACAGCGCATCATGCGTCTGCGCCACTGACGTTTTTGGATCCAGCCAATCACAGCACGGAGAATGACACGTGGGGTGTATTCTACTTTATACATGGAGTTAGAAGTTTTTCAGCTACGTGTGGATGAAAGTGGAGAACTTCGACTTGAGGTGTCCAATCAGTTCCAACAACATCGCAAGAAGTGATACATATTGCCGCTTCTCAGTTTCACCGGCGAAGCGTCTGATGGTGACTCTTAGGTAAGCCATTATTATTGTATATCCTACAGTTAAAGCACACTTTTAACTGTAACTAGATGGTGGCCCGACTCGAACACATCGGGTATTCTAAAATATGCATGTCCACGTAGTATATTGCCCAGTCACGTAGTATATTTCCCAGTCACGTAGTATATTGCCCAGTCACGTAGTATATTGCCCAGTCACGTAGTATATTGCACAGCGACGTAGTATACAGCAGAGCCACGTAGTATATTGGCCAGTCACGTAGTATATTGCCCAGCCACATATGTCACAGGTTAAAAAATAAGAAATAAGCAAATACTCACCTTCCGAGGGCCCCTTGTGGTTCGGTCACATGACCACGACGTCATCACAGGCCCTGCGCGAGAAGGACCTGCCATGATGTCACGGTCATGTGACCGCAACGTCATCACAGGCCCTGCGCGCCTGTGCGAGAAGGACCTGCCATGACGTCACGGTCATGTGACCGCGACGTCATCACAGGCCCTGCGCGCCTGCGCGAGAAGGACCTGTGATGACGTCGCGTTCACATGACCGTGATGTCATGGCAGGTCCTTCTCGCGCAGGCGCACAGGGCCTGTGATGACGTCGCGGTCACATGACCATGACGTCATGGCAGGACCTTCGGGAGACACGGCACCGGAACCTGCCGCTTGCATGGAGCTGTCACCGGAGCGTCGCGAAGGGTGAGTATATAATGATTTATTTTTTTTATTATTTTTAACAGATGTTTTTACTATTGATGCTGCATAGGCAGCATCAATAGTAAAAACTTGGTCACACAGGGTTAATAGCGGCGGTAACAGAGTGAGTTACTGCGGCATAACGCGGTCCGTTACCGCTGGCATTAAGCCTGTGTGAGCGGTGACTGCGGGGAGTATGGAGCGGGCGCCGACTGCAGGGGAGGGACTAATCGGACTGTGGCCGTCACTGATTGGTCGCGGCAGCCATGACAGGCAGCTGGGGAGACCAATCAGCGACTAGGATTCCATGACAGACAGAGGCCGCGACCAATGAATATCCGTGACAGACAGAAGGTCAGACAGACAGAAAGACGGAAGTGACCCTTAGACAATGATATAGTAGATGTCATTGCTGGTATTTTGCACTAATTTTTGCCTTGCTTTTGTTTCACAGATTCCTTGCAACTGGAGAATCCATTTTGTCACTCCATTTTCAGTTTAGACTTGGAATTTTCACTATATCGGGAATTGTGAAGCACACCTGTCGTGCATTGTGGGACTCTGACATGGTAAATTTATACCACATCCCACAACGGAGAGTTGGCTGGAAGTAGCAGAAAATTTCCCCAAAATTTTTCAGTTTCCCAATTGTTTGGGTGCAGTGGACAGGAAATATATCCGCATCGTCAAACCTGCTGCATCTGGATCTGAATATTTTAACTATAAAAAATATTTCCCCATTGTGCTCATGGCCATCGCAGACGCACAATACAAATTTATAGCGGTTGATATTGGGGCCTATGGCAGCTCCAATGATTCGCAAGTTTTTAAAATGTTTGCAATGGGGTGTTATCTCTATGGAAACACCTTCCAATTTCCACCCACCAAGACCAAATCTTGAAACTGCTGGGCCACCAACGCCATTTGTATGTGTTGGAGATGAAGCATTCCAACTCTCGGAACACCTGCTGAAGCCATACTCAAGTAGTGAATTGATTGACGCCAACTAAGAGTTTTTAATTACCGCCTTACACGAGCACGAGGAATGATGGAGTGCGCTTTTGGGATTCTAACAGCCAAATGGCGAGTTCTGTTGACCGCTATAAACCTGAAGACTGACACTGTTGAAGAGGTGGTGAAAGCTTGTGTGGTCCTGCAGAATTTTATTATATGCAAAGAACAGATATCCATTGATGACCACTTTGAAGAAACCACCATGCATGATTATCAGAACATTACTTATAGAAGTTCTGTATCCGTTTCCAGAATGAGGGACAAATTTGCTGAATACTTTATTTCACCTCAAGGAAGAGTACACTGGCACGATGAGATAGTTTGATATATATTAATCTTGACCCTAGTTACTTAAAGTATTGTATATGGTTTGGTTTAACCAAAGTATTGTACCTGCTGTACCCAAAGTATCATATCTGGTTGGGTTTTACCCAAAGTTTTGTACCTGTTTTACCCAAAGTATTGTACCTTGTTTTACCCAAAGTCTTGCACCTTTTGTACCCAAAGTATTGTACCTAGTTTTGTTTTAACCAAAGTATTGTACCTTGTTTT
Organism: Ranitomeya imitator; assembly: GCF_032444005.1. Taxonomy (NCBI): domain Eukaryota; kingdom Metazoa; phylum Chordata; class Amphibia; order Anura; family Dendrobatidae; genus Ranitomeya; species Ranitomeya imitator. The sequence continues at coordinate 574,155,519 of NC_091284.1, read as the reverse complement.
ACCCAAAGTATTTAACCTTATAATTTAATAAATGAAAGACAAAAAATTTTAAACCAAAAAATTGTTTTTTTATTCACAAATGTTTTCAAAAATTTATAAATTCATGTAGTGTGGGGTTGAGATAATACTGGAGGGGCTGTCAGAGTGGGACACTGACAGTGGGAGTGTGGAGAGAGGATTGTGGTGGTGACTGATCAGGATGTAAAACAGAAGGTGAAGAAGTGGAGGAAGAAAGAACGGGTGGACTTAAAACCGGGAGTAGTGTTGGGAATTTGGAAAGTTTGAGGGGTGAAGTGGAGGGAATGGGAGGAAGAAGAGGTGGTGGGTGGAGAAGAGGGCTGTGTTTGGGGCATGATGGGTGTGGAAGGAGACTGGTGGTAGTGGGCAGGTAGTAGAGGCTGGGCAGGGAGTGGAGGAACAGATGATGTGGTTGGAAACTGGTACAGTGATTGAGGCTGGTATTGTATAGGAAGGGGCGGAGGGACAGTGGCTGGAGGGGGGGCAGGTACGGGAGTAACTACCGTGGCGGGTGGAGGGGCTTAGGAGGTAACATGCACTAAGGCAAACTGGCAGGCTTGCATTACATGCATCTGCTGGTCAGGAGATATCTTGTCTATGCGCTCGAGTACTGCGTGGAAAAAGGAGTGATTTGGCGATTTACTTGCATCTGAATGCATCCGATCCAGACGTGTGTGTAACTTAAGAATACTGTTGTTGAGCAAATTAAATCCTGCAGTCATATGCTCAGACAACAGTTTGAGACAGTTCTGGAAGGCTGCATTCAGATGCAAGAACTCAAACACATAGCTCTTTTCCTAACACCTCTGGTGCTGCCACCCAGAACCCACAGGTATTCTAGAGGTGGCAGCAGTGTCAGAGGGGTGGGGTAAAGGAAAAGCTATATCCTCACCAGCAGCTTGATGGCATACTTCCTCCCAGAGCCGACGGGTAACACCAAGATCTGCGTGGCCTTGGTCCCCCATATTCCACAGTGGCTCCCGCTCTCGTATTAGATTGATGAGGAGGTCGATGTCTAGCCCGGCCTCCTCACCATCCGAGTCAGGAGTACACTGTGAAGCCTGTTAATGAAGCCTGTTTGGAGATCATAAACATCACCAAAAAAATATATATAAAAAATATATATATTTACCTCACAGTGCTGACGACGTGGGGGAGGGCTCCCTGAAGACGACATGTCTGGCTAAAGCTGGCTGCTGGCAGGCTACGGCTGGCTGCTGGCAGGCTGCTGGATGGCTATGGTTGGCTGGCCTGGGGCGGCAGGTTCAGCGTCTTGCTGGCTGGCTGGTAAATGGATGAGTGAAGGCCTACCTGGCAGGCTTTTTATCTGTTTCCTAATTGGGGGCTGGCCAATTGTATTGGAGCATGCTCAGTTAAACATTGACGGATCCGGGGCACATCGGCTTCCATTCTAGCAAAAAGCTGGAAGCGCCGGTTTTTCACCGCAGACAAAAATCGTAACTTTGAACGTTTTTTTCCAGACAACGGACAAACAATTTTCACCGGATCCAGCGAAAGACAGACGAAACGTGAGGCAATCCGGCGCTAATACAAGTCTATGAGAAAAAAACGGATCTGGCGGCATCCGGTTTTTACAAACGTCGCCGGATTGAGCCTGACGGCAAAAACCTGATGTGTGAAAGCAGCCTAAGGTTACTTTCACACTAGCGTCGTACGATGCACGACGCAATGCGTCGTGGCGACGTACCGACGCATGCTGTGAAAGCGCAGCACAACAGGGGCAGTGGATGTAGTTTAACAACGCATCCGCTGCCCCATTGTGAGCTCCGGGGAGGAGGGGGCGGAGTTCCGGCCGTGCATGCGCGGTCGGAAATAGCAGACACAACACACCAAAAAACGTTACATGCAACGTTTTTTGGTGCCAACGGACCGCAACAACACGACGCAACCGTCGCACAACGGTTGCGACGTGTGGCAATGTGTCGCAATGCGTCGCTAATACAAGCCTATGGAGAAAAAACGCATCCTGCAGACAACTTTGCAGGATGCGTTTTTTCTGCAAAACGACACATTGCGACGTACAACGCTAGTGTGAAAGTAGCCTAAGTCACAAGCAATATGAGAACACACACAAACGCAAAACAGAACTAGTCAATGTTGCCTTATAGACCTTCAAAAAAAACCTTTCCCTTCTAAAAGGTCTACGTTCATTTGGGTGTTTTTAGGAAACTTACTTGGCTCATAAAAAGGCACCCAAGCAATGTTTTCTCCTTTGAAAGATATCTTTCAAGCAGACTTCCTGAGACTGTTAAAAGAGCTTGCATAGCTTGTTATTGTATTTTATACTTCGGATACTATACAAACATAGATCTGAGTCTCCAAACATGAAACAAGTTGTCAAAACTAGAAAAGGAAATATTTGGTTGTGCAAATAAATATGCATTTTTGATGTAGATAACATAATGCAGTGGTTTTTTTTTAGCAACAGTTACACATATTTATATTATCATGTACAATGAAAGAGACGCTCGCACTAGTTACTCATTCAATGAAAAATACAAAAATCTAAAACCTTACAGGATATTTAGTCTTCAACAGAACAAAACTATGTGCACATCATATTTAGATGTCCGGTCAGCTTATACATTAAACAGATATCCTACATGGATGCCAAACAGTATCATCCATCACCATAGTAATCCATTGTATATTACAATAAAAAAAAGGTGTTCTAAAGCCCCATTCACACATCAGTTTTTTGTCTGCATGGGGTCCGTTTTTTAAGGACCGCAAATGCAGACACACGCACACTCATTGTATTCAATGGTGGTGCGCACAGGTCAGGATTTTCACAGTGACAGTGAATCCGTGTGAAACAAAACTGACATGTGACAATGGGAGCTGTATTCATCACCCGCTGTACACCGTGTGTAAAATTAAGAATTGGCATGGGCTCCCACATAATTTGGATAAGCAGCAGAGGGAAAGCTGATGGCTGGGGGCTGATGTTACTAATCTGGGAAAGGGGATAATATCCCAAAAGGTTCCCAGCCCGTTAACTGCTCACAGCCATTTGCTTAGCCTTTACTGGTTGGTTTATGGGGGACCACAAAAAAAAAAAAAAGAGACATAGGCCCCCCCTATAAATTTTAACCAACAAAAGCAAAACAGACAGCTGTGGGTTGATATTAATAGCCTGAGAAGTGGCCAGAGATTTTGCCCCCCTGCCAGGTTACCAACATCAATCCTCAGCCGCTCCAGAAATGGCCCATGCATAAGATGCTCTTCCCACTTGGTAGCAAGTGGGGTAATAGGGTTGAGGTTGATGTTAGCTTTGTATCGTCAGCTGACATCAATCGCAAGGGTTAGTAATAGAGAGGCATGTATAAAAGACGCCCCCATTACTAAACCCATCGTTATATTGTAAGAGAGATAGCAAGAATAAAGTCCTTTAAATTTAAATATAACACACCCCACTCATTTTCCGATTTATTACTATAAAAATGAAAAATGATAAAAACCCATATTACTCACCTGTCCGACGACATTCAATTTGTCCTATCTGGATTACATGGCTGAGCAGTGGCATGATGTGACTGTTCAGCCATGAATCCAGGACACACTGAGCTGAGCAACTTCAGTGTCGGGCGGTAACGTCATAGAAGTTACCGCCGGTTACTGCCAGCTGTGCCGATGCTCAGATCACTGTGACCCAGCTAATGAACTGCGGTAACCTTCATTACTAGTGATGAACGAGTGCACTCGTTGCTCGGGTGGTCTCCGAGTATTTGTAACTGCTCAGAGATTTAGTTTTTGTTGATGCAGCTGCAACGAGTACACTCGCTCATCACTATTCATTACATCACCGGTAGCAGTGTGATAATTTTCTCAAGGTGCTAGTGTTGATCTCAATGAGGTAACCACAGTTCATTGGGCAGCTCAAAAAGAGCTGCCCATGGGAACAACAGCTGGTTACTGAAGCTGCGCTCTGATGCTCAGCGTCTCCTGGATGCCGGGCTGAATAGTCGCATCATGCCACAGTTCAGCAAGGGATCCACATAAAGCAAAGATGGATTACGGCGTGGAAAAGAGATTATCGTTGGATCGGTGAGGAATGTAGTTTTTTTTGTTTAATTTTACACTAATAAATAGGTTAAGAGCTTGGGGAGTGTTTATTTCAAATAAATTAATTATTCTGGCTATGTATATTTAACAATATGACCGGTTAGTAATCGGGATGCCCTTCTACATTACTAACCCCTGGGCTTGATGTCAGCAGCCATAAAATAGTCGACATCAACCCCACCCATATTACCCAATTTGCCACCGCACCAGAGCAAGTGGGAAGAGTGAGACTAAATCGCATCTTATTAATGCGCCATTTCTGGGGCTCATCAGAGCTGATCTTAGCCTGGGCAGGGGCAAATATACCATGTTACCTTCCCTGAATAAATATCAGCCCACAGCTGTCTGCTAAGCCTTTGCTGGTTAGAATTTATAGGGGGACCCTACCTCTTTTTTTCTGGGGTCTAGTAGCGGCTAAGCAAACAGGAGATGTTATTAATAGCCTGGGAACAGTTAGGGCTAAAAGTCCATTAACCAGATTATACCAGCAGTCAGCTTTCCCTCTGCTAGTTTATGTGGGAGTCCACGCCGTTTTATTTATTTAAAGAAAAAAAAAAACGCAACAAAAAAAAAGACACACAAAGCACTGACTATATGGCACACTGACATTTCAATGTATCATGTTGCTCATCACTATCTCTATCTTTGAACATCTTTAATACACAACACTCTAATTTCCATGCTGCATTTCATTCCACACGGACAGCTCACAGATGTTGCATACGTACACAGATCATGGATCTCACCAGTACAGGTTTTATCAGTACTTATGTCACCAGGACGTGTGAAGGAGGCCTTACACAGATTTACAATGGTAGCGGATGCCAGTATATGACAGCTGTCACAGAGATCCAAGGTATACATATACATTAACATTATAGATTCCTAAACAAAAAAGTATTGTGAACAGTGTGGAGAACCTGTCAGGCCCACAAATAACTCCAAATAACATTGAGATGGCAAATCCTGAATCCTAATCATGCCCATCACCGTCCCCCCCCCCCAAAGGACTAGTCAGGGTGAGTGGCATATTCAGATAGCGCCATTAAAAGTTTCTTTTTTGCAATTAGAGCAAGTATTGCGTTGGCCCATCAGAGGACTGGGATACAGAATTGGTGCCCTTTATGGTAATGGAGGCCCTTTCTAAAGGTACCGTCACATTAAGCGACGCTGCAGCGATATAGACAACGATGCCGATCGCTGCAGCGTCGCTGTGTGGTCGCAGGAGAGCTGTCACACAGACAGCTCTCCAGCGACCAACGATGCCGAAGTCCCCGGTTAACCAGGGTAAACATCGGGTTACTAAGCGCAGGGCCGTGCTTAGTAACCCGATGTTTACCCTGGTTACCATTGTAAATGTTAAAAAAAAAAACACACACTCACATTCCGGTGCCTGTCACGTCCCCGGCGTCCGCTTCCCTGCACTCCTACTGCATCCTGTGTAAGCGCCGGCCGTAAAGCAGAGCGGTGACGTCACCGCTGTGCTGTGCTCTACAGCCGGCCGGCGCTGACACAGGATGCAGGAGGAGTGCAGGGAAGCGGACGCCGGGGGACGCGACAGGCACCGGAATGTAAGTATGTAGTGTTTTTTTTTTTTTACATTTACAATGGTAACCAGGGTAAATATTGGGTTACTAAGTGCGGCCCTGCGCTTAGTAACCCGATGTTTACCCTGGTTACAAGTGAACACATCGCTGGATCGGCATCACACACGCCGATTCAGCGATGTCAGCGGGTGATCCAGTGACGAAATAAGGTGCTGGCCTTCTAGCTCCGACCAGCGATCTCACAGCAGGATCCTGATCGCTGCTGCGTGTCAAACACAACGATATCACTATCCAGGACGCTGCAACGTCACGGATCGCTATCGTTATCGTTCTAAAGTCGCTCAGAGTGAAGGTACCTTTAGAAGCACCTGATTGGCTGCCATGGGTAACTAAAACATTTTTCCTTGATATCATATATCTCCCCCTTACACATACAGTGCTATGACTCAGTAGCAACTATGAACCCCACTGCCCATTACTATGCTGTCACTACTAAGTAGAAAAGCAACTTGTCTGTGATGGTGACTGTATGTAACACATTTCTGTTGCTTGTTCGGCTGATAGCCATTTTTCTCAACCCTTAAATATATGCACACTTGGCTGAGCATGTGTTATTGATATAAAATGGGGGACAACAGTTGCTTTCAACAAAGGACCAGAAATGTTGAAATCCAACATGCCCAAACCTTCTGCTTTCTCCTGACATATTCCATTGGAGGAAAATCATGACACCCCTCGTACACATTAGTTGGTCACTTTTGGCCAAGATTTGTCTATTAACCCCTTAGCGACCGCCGATACGCCTTTTAACGGCGGCCGCTAAGGGTACTTAAACCACAGCGCCGTTAATTAACGGCGCTGTGGAAAAAGTGTATAGCGCCCCCCACAGGCCGATTTTCTCCGGGGTCTCGGCTGCCGAGGGTAGCCGAGACCCCAGAGAACATGATTCAGGGGGTTTTTAACCCTCCCCGCATTTGCGATCGCCGGTAATTAACCGTTTACCGGCGATCGCAAAAAAAAAGCGATCTCTTTTTAATTTCTCTGTCCTCCGATGTGATCGCACATCGGAGGACAGAGAAAAGGGGTCCCAGGTGGCCCCCCAATACTCACCTAGCTCCCCCGATGCTCCTCGTGTCTCCCGGTGGGCGCCGCCATCTTCAAAATGGCGGGCGCATGCGCAGTGCGCCCGCCGGCCGGCACCGAGAGAATCTTTGGGGTCTCGGCTGCCTGGGGTAGCCGAGACCCCAAAGAGCATGATCGGGGGTCGGTTATAGCGACCCCTGTTTTGCAATCGCCGGTAATTAACTGTTTACCGGCGACCGCAAAAAAAAAAAAAAAGTAAAGTGTAATTCTCTGTCCTCTGATGTGATCGCACATCAGAGGACAGAGAAATAGGGGGATTCGGGGACCCTAGCATACTCACCTAGGTCCCTGGATCCTCTTGCTGCTCCTCCTGGCCGCCGGCAGAAGAACATGGCGGACGCATGCCCAGTGCGCCCGCCATCTGTCTCCATCTGCCGGCCGGCAGGAGAACAGCGGTTAGGGCTAAAATTAGGGTTAGGGGTAGGGGTAGGGTAGGGTTAGGGTTAGGGCTAGGGTTAGGTTAGGGGTAGGGTTAGGGGTAGGGTTAGGGGTAGGGGTAGGGTTAGGGGTAGGGTTAGGGTAGGGGTAGGGTTAGGGCTAGGGTTAGGTTAGGGGTAGGGTTAGGTTAGGGTTAGGGGTAGGGTTACGGCTAGGGTTAGGTTAGGGTTAGGGGTAGGGTTAGGGGTAGGGTTAGGGGTAGGGTTAGGTTAGGGGTAGGGCTAGGGTTAGGGGTAGGGTTAGGGCTAGGGTTAGGGCTAGGGTTGGGGCTAAATTTAGGGTTAGGGTTGGGGCTAAATTTAGGGTTAGGGTTGGGGCTAAATTTAGGGTTAGGCTTCTTTCACACTTACGTCGGTACGGGGCCGTCGCAATGCGTCGGCCCGACATACCGACGCACGTTGTGAAAATTGTGCACAACGTGGGCAGCAGCTGTAGTTTTTCAACGCATCCGCTGCCCAATCTATGTCCTGGGGAGGAGGGGGCGGAGTTACGGCCACGCATGCGCGGTCAGAAATGGCGGATGCGACGTACAAAAAAACGTTTCATTGAACGTTTTTTTGTGCCGACGCTCCGCCAAAACACAACTGATCCAGTGCACGACGGACGCGACGTGTGGCCATCCGTCACGATCCGTCGGCAATACTATGGGCAAAAAACGCATCTTGCGGGCACATTTGCAGGATCCGTTTCTTGTCCAAAACGACGGATTGCGACAGAATGCCAAACAACGCAAGTGTGAAAGTAGCCTTAGGGCTAGGGTTAGGTTTGGGGCTAAAGTTAGGGCTAGGGTTGGGGCTAAAGTTAGGGTTAGAGCTGGGATTAGGTTTAGGGTTTGGATTAGGGTTGGTATTAGGGTTAGGGTTGGCATTAGGGTTACGCTTGGGATTAGGGTTAGGTTTGGGATTAGGGTTAAGGTTAGGGTTGTGATTAGGGGTGTATTGGGATTAGGGTTAGGTTTGAGGTTAGGGTTGAGATTAGGATTAGGGGTGTGTTGGATTTAGGGTTTTGATTAGGGTTATGGTTAGGGTTGACATTAGGGTTGTTTTGGGGTAAGGGTTGTGATTATGGTTAGGGTTAGTGATTAGGATTATGGATCAGGTTGGGATTAGGGTTAGGGGTTGGAGCTAGAATTGGGGGGTTTCCACTGTTTAGGTACATCAGGGGGTCTCCAAACACGACAGCCAATTTTGCGCTCAAAAAGTCAAATGGTGCTCCCTCCCTTCTGAGCTCTGCCGTGCGCCCAAACAGTGGGTTACCCCCACATATGGGGCATCAGCGTACTCGGGATAAATTGGACAACAACTTCTGGGGTCCAATTTCTCTTGTTACCCTTGTGAAAATAAAAACTTGGGGGCTACAAAATCTTTTTTGTGAAAAAAAAAATATTTTTTATTTTCACGACTCTGCATTCTAAACTTCTGTGAAGCACTTGGGCATTCAAAGTTCTCACCACACATCTAGATAAGTTCCTTGGGGGTCTAGTTTCCAAAATGGGGTCACTTGTGGAGGGTTTCTACTGGTTAGGTACATCAGGGGCTCTGCAAATGCAACATAATACCCGCAGACCATTCTATCAAAGTCTGCATTCCAAAACGGCGCTCCTTCCTTCCGAGCTCTGCCGTGCGCCCAAACAGTGGTTTACCCCCACATATGGGGTACCAGCATACTCAAGACAAATTGGACAACAACTTTTGGGGTCCAATTTCTCTTGTTACCCTTGTAAAAATAAAAACTTGGGGGCTACAATATCTTTTTTGTGGAAAAAAAAAAATATTTTTTATTTTCACGGCTCTGCATTATAAACTTCTGTGAAGCACTTGGGCATTCAAGGTTCTCACCACACATCTAGATAAGTTCCATGGGGGGTCTAGTTTCCAAAATGGGGTCACTTGTGGGGGATTTCTACTGTTTAGGCACATCAGGGGCTCTCCAAACGCGACATGGCGTCCGATCTCAATTCCAGCCAATTCTACATTGAAAAAGTAAAACGGCACTCCTTCTCTTCCAAGCTCTGCGGTGCGCCCTAACAGTGGTTTACCCCCACATATTGGGTATCAGCGTACTCAGGAGAAATTGCACAACAACTTTTGTGGTCTAATTTCTCCTGTTACCCTTGTGAAAATAAAAATTTGTGGGCAAAAAGATCATTTTTGTAGAAAAAATGCGATTTTTTTTTTTTCACGGCTCTACGTTATAAACTTCTGTGAAGCACATGGGGGTTCAAAGTGCTCGCCACACATCTAGATAAGTTCCTTAAGGGGTCTAGTTTCCAAAATGGTGTCACTTGTGGGGGGTTTCCACTGTTTAGGCACATCAGGGGCTCTCCAAACGCGACATGGCGTCCAATCTCAATTCCAGCCAATTCTACATTGAAAAAGTAAAACGGCGCTCCTTCACTTCCAAGCTCTGCGGTGCGCCCAAACAGTGGTTTACCCTCACATATGGGGTATCGACGTATTCAGGAGAAATCGCACAACAACTTTTGTGGTCTAATTTCTCCTGTTACCCTTGTGAAAATAAGAATTTGTGGGCAAAAAGATCATTTTTGTGTAAACAAAAGCGATTTTTTTATTTTCACGGCTCTACGTTATAAACTTCTGTGAAGCACTTGGGGGTTCAAAGTGCTCACCACACATCTAGATAAGTTCCTTAAGGGGTCTAGTTTCCAAAATGGTGTCACTTGTGGGGGGTTTCCACTGTTTAGGCACATCAGGGGCTCTCCAAACGCGACATGGCATCCAATCTCAATTCCAGCCAATTCAACATTGAAAAAGTAAAACGGCGCTCCTTCACTTCTAAGTTCTGCGGTGCGCCCTAACAGTGGTTTACCCCCACATATGGGGTATTGGCGTATTCAGGAGAAATTGCATAACAAAATTTATGGTTACATTTCTGTTTTTACACTTGTGAAAATAAAAAAAATGGTTCTGAATTAAGATGTTTGCAAAAAAAAGTTAAATGTTCATTTTTTCCTTCCACATTGTTTCAGTTCCTGTGAAGCACGTAAAGGGTTAATAAACTTCTTGAATGTGGTTTTGAGAACCTTGAGGGGTGTAGTTTTTAGAATGGTGTCACACTTCATTATTTTCTATCATATAGACCCCTCAAAATGACTTCAAATGTGATGTGGTCCCTAAAAAAAAATGGTGTTGTAAAAATGAGAAATTGCTGGTCAACTTTTAACCCTTATAACTCCCTAACAAAAAAAAATTTTGTTTCCAAAATTGTGCTGATGTAAAGTAGACATGTGGGAAATGTTATTTATTAACTATTTTTCGTGACATATCTCTCTGATTTAAGGGCATAAAAATACAAAGTTTGAAAATTGCAAAATTTTAAAAATTTTCGCCATATTTCCGTTTTTTTCATAAATAATCGCAAGTAATATCGAAGAAATGTTACCACTAACATGAAGTACAATATGTCACGAAAAAACAATCTCAGAATCAGCAGGATCCGTTGAAGCGTTCCAGAGTTATAACCTCATAAAGTGACAGTGGTCAGAATTGCAAAAATTGGCTCGGTCATTAAGTACCAAATTGGCTCTGTCACTAAGGGGTTAAATAACCACTATAAAACAAGAAAAAAAAATGAAAACAAAGTAAACCTATGCCATCTCTTATTTCTCACGTCATGCAAAGTTTGTTTGTATTACTGGTATAAACAAAGGTTTACACTAAAATGTGCACCATTTTCTGCATGCCCATTTATCAAAACTGGCAAGTACAGAGAAAAGTTGCAAATTATTGTGCAAATATGACATGGCCATGTTTTGTGACAAAGCTGGAAAAAAATGAATATGTTGAACTCCATAATGTAGCGGTCGCCGGTCAAGCAGTCATTCAGGCACACTTGCACATTGAGTTTAGGTTTGCTGGGATTGGCTTTTCTACTGTTCATGCTTCGTGGTTATTGACTTCGTATTCACATCATGTTTGTTCTTGGTCTCAAAGCTAATAATTCATCAATGCTCACAAGGGATGACAGCCAACACGAACACTAAAGCAATAAATGCTCCTTCAACACTTGTTGATGCACAAATAAAAATAGAACTTGAGATAGGATAAGGTACATGGCCTGATACGCTGCGACTTCATCAAAAAGCAGTTTAAAAATGTACTTAAAGTTGTTGTCAGGATCTTATTTCTCCATTAATATAGAATACTTTCATATTTGTAATACGTTCGATTACGGCATATAAAGTTTCATGCCTTATTTATACCAGTGAAATACCCTAAATAGCACTAACTCTCCAAAGTACTCGCAAAAAAGTAAAGAATTATATATATATATATATATATATATATAATTGTCTAAGGCTACTTTCACACTTCCGTTTTTTTGAATCCATCACAATGCGTCAGCGCGACGTATCGACGGATGCATCAAAAATAGTGAAAAACGGATGCAACACATCCAGTATTTCGACAGATCCGTTTTCCATGCCTAAAAATGGGAGTCTCCGAAATGTGGTTGGCTAATGGAATATAGGGAAACCAATATATTGACTGGCTGGCTGTCTTCAGGCTGGCAGGAGTCTTGCAGGCACATTTGGGGGTGACGCCCCAGGCCAGGTTTATATAGATTTGGGGCCTGTCTGGCCAATTGGCTACAAATTCCTGATTCTGAGCATGCTCAGTGTAAAAAAACGGAATCCAGCGCTGGATTCCGTCATACGAGGTGTCACGACGAATCCTGCGTCCATAGGCTTCCATTCTAGTCAACGACGTATGCCGCAGGATCCGTCGCAACACGTTTTCCTGACGCAGACAAAAAAACATTACATTGAACGTTTTTTCCAGATGATGGTCTGCCAAAACACGACGGATCCATCGCACGACGGATGCGACTTGTGGCCATCCGTTGCTAATACAAGTCTATTGGGGAAAAAATGGATCCTGCGGGCACATTTGCAGGATCCATTTTTTTTCCCAAAACGACGTATTGCAACGGATTTGAAAAGACGGAAGTGTGAAAGAGGCCTTAGGGTCACTTCTGTCTGTTTGTCTGTCATGGAAATCCCGCGTCGCTAATTGGTCGCAGCCCGCAGGGCACAGTCCAGCCGCAAATTGGCCCCTCCCTACACCGCGGCATAACGTGGTGTAAGGCAGTCCGTTAACGCTGCCATTAACCCTCTGCGTGAACAACTTTTTACTATTGATGCTGCCTATGCAGCATCAATAGTAAAAACATATAATGTTAAAAATAATAAAAAAAACTAAAAAATTATATGCTCACCCTCCGGCGGCCCCTTGATCCAGCGCAGGCCCTTCCCGCTCCTCGCGCGCCGCTACGGTCCCCAGAATGCAATGCGGCAATGACCGGAGATGACGTAGCAGTCTCGCGAGACCGCTACATCATCACGTGTTATTGCCGCAATGCATTCTTGGGACCGGAGTGGCGCATGAGGAGCGGGAAAGGCCTGGGGGGCCGCCGGAGTGTGAGTATATAACTATTTTTTATTTTAATTTTTTTTTTTTTTTTTTAACAGGGATGTGGTGCCCACATTGCTATATACTACGTGGGCTGTGCTACATACTACGTGGGCTGTGCTACATACTACGTGGGCTGTGCTACATACTACGTGGGCTGTGCTACATACTACGTGGGCTGTGCAATAAACTACGTGGGCTGTGCAATAAACTACGTGGGCTGTGTTATATATTACGTGGCTGTGCAATATACTACGTGGACTGGGTAATATACTACGAGGGCTGTTATATACTACGTGGCTGTGCAATTTACTACGTGGCTGTGCAATATACTACGTGGGCTGTGTTATATGCTACGTGGGCTGTTATATACTACGTGGCTGTGCTATATTCTACGTGGCCGGCCAATCTGCGACAGGCGCGCTCCGGCCACGAAATGGCGCAGGATTTGAACCACGCTTCGCTAATTGGTCGCGCCCAGCCAGCCGAATCCTGTGTATTAATTGTATGATTCTAAAATCTTCATAAATAAACTATACATATTCTAGAATACCCGATGCGTTAGAATCAGGCCACCATCTAGTAAAGTAATAAAAGCATAAAGAAAAAATAATTCTGCATACTTTACAAATAAAAAGGGAATATCACATGCCGAAAATTACTGACCTTTTCTTCAGGATTATGTGTCGTTGAATATTGGAGACGTGAAGCAAAATAGCACCATCTTGTCCAAGAAGCAGAATGCTGTAAAGAAATAAATTAAAATTAGCATAATAAAATAAAGTCTGACCTTTATTCACATAGTGTCCCAAGAATTAAAATGGAAAACTAACGGTAAAATATTTGAAAACTAAATAGCACAAAAATAATTCATGAATTTGGGGTAATAGACTGTATACATAAACAATACACTGCTTTCATCAGCTAATCATCAGGTCTCTAAAAGATCCTGTGATGGTACAGCACTCATTTATTAACCCCTCTGTGACCTTAGACGTACTATCCCGTCGAGGTGCCCTGGGCTTATCTGACCCTGGACGGGATAGTACGTCATAGCCGATCGGCCGCGCTCACGGGGGGAGCGCGGCCGATCGCGGCCGGGTGTCAGCTGCTTATCGCAGCTGACATCCGGCACTATGTGCCAGGAGCGGTCACGGACCGCCCCCGGCAAATTAACCCCTGGCACACCGCGATCAAAGATGATCGCGATGTGCCGGCGGTGCAGGGAAGCACCGCGCAGGGAGGGGGCTCCCTGCGGGCTTCCCTGAGCCCCCCGCAGCAACGCGATGTGATCGCGTTGCTGCGAGGGTCTCCTCACCTCCCTCCCTGCTCGAGCCCCGGATCCAAGATGGCCGCGGATCCGGGTCCTGCAGGGAGGGAGGTGGCTTCACAGAGCCTGCTCAGAGCAGGCACTGTGAAGCAGCCTGCACTCATATCAGATCAGTGATCTGACAGAGTGCTGTGCAAACTGTCAGATCACTGATCTGTGATGTCCCCCCCTGGGACAAAGTAAAAAAGTAAAAAAAAAATTTTCCAAATGTGTAAAAAAAAAAAAAAAAAAAAATATTTCAAAATAATGAAAAAAAAAAAAAATATTATTCCCATAAATACATTTCTTCATCTAAATAAAAAAAAAAAACCAATAAAAGTACACATATTTAGTATCGCCGCGTCCGTAACGACCCGACCTATAAAACTGTCCCACTAGTTAACCCCTTCAGTAAACACCGTAAGAAAAAAAAAAAAAAAACGAGGCAAAAAACAACGCTTTATTATCATACCGCCGAACAAAAAGTGGAATAACACGCGATCAAAAGGACAGATATAAATAACCATGGTACCGCTGAAAGCGTCATATTGTCCCGCAAAAAAAGAGCCGCCATACAGCATCATCAGCAAAAAAATAAAAAAGTTATAGTCCTGAGAATAAAGCGATGCAAAAATAATTATTTTTTCTGTAAAATAGTTTTTATCGTATAAAAGCACCAAACCATAAAAAAATGATATAAATGAGGTATCGCTGTAATCGTACTGACCCGAAGAATAAAACTGATTTATCAATTTTACCAAACGCGGAACGGTATAAACGCCTCCCCCAATAGAAATTCATGAATAGCTGGCTTTTGGTCATTCTTCCTCACAAAAATCGGAATAAAAAGCGATAAAAAAAGTCACGTGCCCAAAAATGTTTTCAATAAAAACGTCAACTCGTCCCGCAAAAAACAAGACCTCACATGACTCTGTGGACCAAAATATGGAAAAATTATAGCTCTCAAAATGTGGTATTGCAAAAAATATTTTTTGCAATAAAAAGGGTCTTTCAGTGTGTGACGGCTGCCAATCATAAAAATCCGCTAAAAAACTCGCTATAAAAGTAAATCAAACCCCCCTTCATCACCCCCTTAGTTAGGGAAAAATAAAAAAAAATGTATTTATTTCCATTTTCCCATTAGGGCTAGGGTTAGGGCTAGGGTTAGGGTTAGGGCTAGGGTTAGGGCTAGGGTTAGGGCTAGGGTTAGGGCTAGGGTTAGGGCTAGGGTTAGGGCTAGGGCTAGGGTTAGGGTTAGGGTTAGGGCTAGGGTTAGGGCTAGGGTTAGGGCTAGGGTTAGGGCTAGGGTTAGGGTTAGGGTTAGGGTTGGGGCTACAGTTAGGGTTGGGGCTAAAGTTACAGTTAGGGTTTAGATTACATTTACAGTTGGGAATAGGGTTGGGATTAGGGTTAGGGGTGTGTCAGGGTTAGAGGTGTGGTTAGGGTTACCGTTGGAATTAGGGTTAGGGGTGTGTTTAGATTAGGGTTTCAGTTATAATTGGGGGGTTTCCACTGTTTCGGCACATCAGGGGCTCTCCAAACACGACATGGCGTCCGATCTCAATTCCAGCCAATTCTGCGTTGAAAAAGTAAAACAGTGCTCCTTCCCTTCCGAGCTCTCCTGTGTGCCCAAACAGGGGTTTACCCCAACATATGGGGTATCAGCGTACTCAGGACAAATTGGACAACAACTTTTGTGGACCAATTTCTCCTGTTACCCTTGGGAAAATACAAAACTGGGGGCTAAAAAATAATTTTTGTGGGAAAACAAAAAGATTTTTTATTTTCACGGCTCTGCGTTATAAACTGTAGTGAAACACTTGGGGGTTCAAAGTTCTCACAACACATCTAGATAAGTTCATTGAGGGGTCTAGTTTCCAATATGGGGTCACTTGTGGGGGGTTTCTACTGTTTAGGTACATTAGGGGCTCTGCAAACGCAATGTGACGCCTGCAGACCAATCCATCTAAGTCTGCATTCCAAATGATGCTCCTTCCCTTCCGAGCCCTCCCATGCGCCCAAACGGTGGTTCCCCCCCACATATCGAGTATCAGCGTACTCACGACAAATTGGACAACAACATTTAGGGTCCAATTTCTCCTGCTAACCTTGGAAAAATACAAAACTGGGGGCTAAAATATAATTTTTGTGGAAAAAAAAATATTTTTTATTTGCATGGCTCTGCGTTATAAACTGTAGTGAAATACTTGGGGGTTCAAAGCTCTCACAACACATCAAGATGAGTTCCTTAGGGGGTCTACTTTCCAAAATGGTGTCACTTGTGGGGGGTTTCTACTGTTTAGGTACATTAGGGGCTCTGCAAACGCAATGTGACGCCTGCAGACCATTCCATCTAAGTCTGCATTCCAAATGGCGCTCCTTCCCTTCCGAACCCTCCCATGCGCCCAAACGGTGGTTCCCCCCCACATATGGGGTATCAGCGTACTCAGGACAAATTGGACAACAACTTTTGTGGTCCAATTTCTCCTGTTACCCTAGGGAAAATACAAAACTGGGGGCTAAAAAATAATTTTTGTGGGAAAAAAATTTTGTTTTATTTTTATGGCTCTGCATTATAAACTTCTGTGAAGCTCTTGGTGGGTCAAAGTGCTCACCACACATCCAGATAAGTTCCTTAGGGGGTCTACTTTCCAAAATGGTGTCACTTGTGGGGGGTTTCAATGTTTAGGCACATCAGTGGCTCTCCAAACGCAACATGGCGTCCCATCTCAATTCCTGTCAATTTTGCATTGAAAAGTCAAACGGCGCTCCTTCCCTTCCGAGCTCTCCCATGCGCCCAAACAGTGGTTTACTGCCACATATGGGGTATCAGCGTACTCGGGACAAATTGGACAACAACTTTTGAGGTCCAATTTCTTCTCTTACCCTTGGAAAAATAAAAAATTGGGGGCAAAAATATAATTTTTGTGAAAAAATATGATTTTTTATTTTTACGGTTCTGCATTATAAACTTCTGTGAAGCACTTGGTGGGTCAAAGTGCTCACCACACCTCTAGATAAGTTCCTTAGGGGGTCTACTTTCCAAAATGGTGTCACTTGTGGGGGGTTTCAATGTTTAGGCACATCAGTGGCTCTCCAAACGCAACATGGCGTCCCATCTCAATTTCTGTCAATTTTGCATTGAAAAGTCAAACTGCGCTCCTTCCCTTCCGAGCTCTCCCATGCGCCCAAACAGTGGTTTACTGCCACATATGGGGTATCAGCGTACTCGGGACAAATTGGACAACAACTTTTGAGGTCCAATTTCTTCTCTTACCCTTGGAAAAATAAAAAATTGGGGGCAAAAATATAATTTTTGTGAAAAAATATGATTTTTTATTTTTACGGTTCTGCATTATAAACTTCTGTGAAGCACTTGGTGGGTCAAAGTGCTCACCACACATCCAGATAAGTTCCTTAGGGGGTCTACTTTCCAAAATGGTGTCACTTGTGGGGGGTTTCAATGTTTAGGCACATCAGTGGCTCTCCAAACGCAACATGGCGTCCCATCTCAATTCCTGTCAATTTTGCATTGAAAAGTCAAATAGCGCTCCTTCCCTTCCGAGCTCTCCCATGCGCCCAAACAGTGGTTTACTGCCACATATGGGGTATCGGCGTACTCAGGACAAATTGGACAACAACTTTTTGGGTCCAATTTCTCCTGTTACCCTTGGTAAAATAAAACAAATTGGAGCTGAAGTAAATTTTTTGTGTAAAAAAGTTAAATGTTCATTTTTATTTAAACATTCCAAAAATTCCTATTAAACACCTGAAGGGTTAATAAACTTCTTGAATGTGGTTTTGAGCACCTTGAGGGGTGCAGTTTTTAGAATGGTGTCACACTTGGGCATTTTCTATCATATAGACCCCTCAAAATGACTTCAAATGAGACGTGGTCCCTAAAAAAAAATGGTGTTGTAAAAATGAGAAATTGCTGGTCAACTTTTAACCCTTATAACTCCCTAACAAAAAAAAAAATTGGTTCCAAAATTATGCTGATGTAAAGGAGACATGTGGGAAATGTTACTTATTAAGTATTTTGTGTGACATATCTCTGTGATTTAATTGCATAAAAATTCAAAGTTTGAAAATTGCGAAATTTTCAAAATTTTCGCCAAATTTCCGTTTTTTTCACAAATAAACGCAGGTACTATCAAAGAAATTTTACCACTATCATGAAGTACAATATGTCACGAGAAAACAATGTCAGAATCACCAGGATCCGTTGAAGCGTTTCGGAGTTATAACCTCATAAAGGGACAGTGGTCAGAATTGTAAAAATTGGCCTGGTCATTAACGTGCAAACCACCCTTGGGGGTAAAGGGGTTAAGCCAATATAATGAATAGAAGGGATGAATATATTATATTTAATATGGTGATGCTGACATTTTAAAATTTAAAACCAATGACTGAAAAATAACAGGGCCAGAAGTGTCTACATACAATGCAACCTCTCTCATGAATGAAATAATATAGGCCAATATAATTATATTATTATGCTCATGTGAAAAGATGCATCAGTCACACTGATATATAGTAAGAAATGTAGAGGTGCACCAGAAGAATAGATTTTGGGTGCCAACCCTCCAAGACATTTCCAAACCTTCTAAAGATGAACAAATGGAGGAAGCTCCCAAAAAAACGTTAGGTTTTTGTAGCCCACGGTGGCGAAGCTTTGGGTCAGGGTGTGAACCTTTCTCAAGCAATTAAACAAGTGAAATATTTTAAAAATGTGCACCAGTGATGATTCTGATTATATATTACAATTCATACATACTTCATATAGCATATTAGATCGGTGCATTGAAGATTATACCAGGGTATAAAAACATCACAACAATTTTATGTTTGAAAGTTATACAAAAAGGTGGATAGTGTAGTAATTAGTGTAAATATATATGAATTATAAGAAGGAAGGAAATAAGGCCCTGGATTGCAGGTATGTGTTACCAAGATAGTTATTTTGGCTGGATTTTGGGTCCAGGATTTAGGAGTGACCAAAAGCGCTTGGGTGGGAAAAGTTGCTCCCACAGTCCAGTCCGAATCTTAGGCCATGTTCACACGTTCCTGATTTCCCTGCTGTTTTTTCTGCACTAAAAACCGCAGCTCTTGGCAGAAAACGCAGGTGCGTTTTTTGGTGCGTTTTTTGATGCGTTTTTTGATGCGGTTTTTAGTGCGGTTTTTTATGCAGTTTTCTCTGCAGAGTCTGTGTGTTTTCTAGGAAGTTTTTTTAGGGTTAAAATGGCTGAAAATACCCTAACCCCTACCCCTAATTCTAACTGTAGTGGGGGGAAAAAAATAAATAAATTCTTTATTTTATTATTGTTACTACCTATGGGGGTGATAAAGGGGGGGGGGTCATTTACTTTTTTTTTTTTTTTTTGGATCACTGTGAGATTATCACAGTTATCAAAATGTGCCCGGAACGAATCTGCCTGCCGGCAGATTCGGCGGGCGCACTGCACATGCGCCCGCCATTTTGGAAGATGGCGGCGCCCAGGGAGAAGACGGACGGACGGAGACCGGGAGGCCCGGTAAGTATAAGGGGGGGGAGATGAGGGCATGGGGGGGGGCGTCGGAGCACAGGAGGGTGGCATCGGAGCATGGGGGGTGGGATTGGGGCACGGGGGGACAGCCACACTCCGCCCACGCACTTCCTGCTGCAGCGGTTCTGCACCACAAACCGCAGAAAACCCGCAGATATTTTTTTCGTCTGCGGGTTTTACTGCGAGTTTGACCCTCACAATGGAGGTCAATGGGTGCAGAACCGCTGCAGTTCCGCACAAAGAAGTGACATGGTCCTTCTTTTTTACCGCAGCTATTCAGCGCGGCTTTTTTAGTGAATTTCCGCAATGTGGGCACAGCGGTTCCTGTTTTCCATAGGGTACATTGTACTGTACCCTGCATGGAAAACAGCTGCGGACCAGCAGCGGCAAAATCGCGGCGGTCCCGCAGTAAAAAACGCATTGTGTGAACATGGCCTTACTGGCTTAATAAAAGGCACCTGGTCTAGAAGAGGCGAGAAAAAGACAGAGCCTGATAGATAGTGTGTACTGCAACCTGAGAAGGATCCTGGAAGGGTATGTGCACACGATGCAAAATCCTACACCAATTCTTGAGCCACTAATTTACATAGTTACATAGTTATTAAGGTTGAATGAAGACTATAAGTCCATCTAGTTCAACCCATAGCCTAACCTAACATGCCCTAACATGTTGATCCAGAGGAAGGCAAAAAAAACCCATGTGGCAAAGAGTAAGCTCCACCTTGGGGAAAAAAATTCCTTCCCGACTCCACATACGGCAATCAGACTAGTTCCCTGGATCAACGCCCTATCAAGAAATCTAGTGTATATACCCTGCAACATTATACTTTTCAAGAAAGGCATCCAGTCCCCTCTTAAATTTAAGTAATGAATCACTCATTACAACATCATACGGCAGAGTTCCATAGTCTCACTGCTCTTACAGTAAAGAATCCGCATTTGTTATTATGCTTAAACCTTCTATCCTCCAGACGTAGAGCATGCCCCCTTGTCCCTGTTTCAGGTCTATGATTAAAAAGATCATCAGAAAGGTCTTTGTACTGTCCCCTCATATATTTATACATTAAAATAAGATCACCCCTTAGTCTTCGTTTTTCCAAACTAAATAGCCCCAAGTGTAATAACCTATCTTGGTATTGCAGACCCCCCAGTCCTCTAATAACCTTGGTCGCTCTTCTCTGCACCCGCTCTAGTTCAGCTATGTCTTTCTTATACACCGGAGACCAGAACTGTGCACAGTATTCCAAGTGTGGTCGAACTAGTGACTTGTATAGAGGTAAAATTATGTTCTCCTCATGAGCATCTATGCCTCTTTATGCATCACATTATTTTATTTGCCTTTGTAGCAGCTGCCTGACACTGGCCACTGAATATGAGTTTGTCATCCACCCATACACCCAGGTCTTTTTCATTGACGGTTTTGCCCAGAGTTTTAGAATTAAGCACATAATTATACATCTTATTACTTCTACCCAAGTGCATGACCTTACATTTATCCCCATTAAAGCTCATTTGCCATTTATCAGCCCAAGCTTCTAGTTTACATAAATCATCCTGTAATATAAAATTGTCCTCCTCTGTATTGATTACCCTGCAGAGTTTAGTGTCATCTGCAAATATTGAAATTCTACTCTGAATGCCCCCTACAAGGTCATTAATAAATATGTTAAAAAGAAACGGGCCCAATACTGACCCCTGTGGTACCCCACTCCTAACCGCTACCCAGTCCGAGTGTGCTCCATTAATAACCACCCTTTGTTTCCTATCCCTGAGCCAGCTCTCAACCCACTTACACATATTTTTCCCTATCCCCATTATTCTCATTTTATGTATCAACCTTTTGTGTGGCACCGTATCAAAAGCTTTTGAAAAGTCCATATACACTACGTCCACTGGGTTCCCTTGGTCCAGTCCGGAACTTACCTCTTCATAGAAACTGATCAAATTAGTCTGACATGAACGGTCCCTAGTAAACCCGTGCTGATACTGGGTCATGAGGTTATTCCTCTTCAGATACTCCAGTATAGCATCCCTTAGAATGCCCTCCAGGATTTTACCCACAGTAGAGGTTAAGCTTACTGGCCTATAATTTCCGAGTTCAGTTTTTGTCCCCTTTTTGAATATTGGCACCACATTTGCTATACGCCAGTCCTGCGGCACAGACCCTGTTATTATGGAGTCTTTAAAGATTAAAAATAATGGTCTATCAATGACTGTACTTAATTCCTGAAGTACTCGAGAGTGTATCCCATCCGGGCCCGGAGATTTGTCAATTTTAGTGATTTTTAGACGTCGCTGCACTTCCTGCTGGGTTAAGCAGGTGACATTTAATTGGGAATTTTTATCAATAGTCATTTTGTCTACCATGGGATTTTCTTTTGTAAATACTATTTTTAAGGGGGCCAACACTATCATTTTTTAGTTCCTTACTATTAATGTAGTTAAAGAATATTTTGGGATTATTTTTACTCTCTCTGGCAATGAGTCTCTCTGTCTCAATCTTAGCTGCCTTTATTTGCTTTTTACAGAATTTATTTAATTTTTTGTATTAATTTAATGCCTCCTCACTACCTACTTCCTTTAATTCTCTAAATGCTTTCTTTTTGTCACTTATTGCGCCCCTTACAGCTCTATTTAGCCATATTGGTTTCCTCCTATTTCTAATATGTTTAATCCCATACGGTATATACTGTGCACAGGTCCTATCCAGGATGCTAATAAACGTCTCCCATTTTCTTTGTGTATTTTTGTGTCTCAGGATATCGTCCCAGTTAATTGCACCAAGATCCTCTCTCATCCGTTGGAAATTTGCCCTCCTGAAGTTTAGTGTCTTTGTAACCCCTCTATTACACATTTTTTTTTAAAGGATACATGAAAAATTATTATTTTGTGATCACTATTCCCCAAGTGACCCCCAACTCTTATATTTGATATGCGGTCTGGCCTATTGGTTAATATTAGGTCTAGCAGTACCCCCCTCCTTGTTGGGTCCTGAACCAGTTGTGAAAGGTAATAGTCTCTCATAGTTGTCAAAAACCGATTACCTTTGCTGGAACTGCAGGTTTCTGTTTCCCAATCTATTTCAGGGTAGTTGAAGTCCCCCATAATAATTACTTCTCCTTGAGTCGCAGCTTCATCTATTTATAACAAACCCCTATCAGTAATTTATTGTTTTTCCCCCTCTCCTTATCTCCACCCACAGGGATTCTACATTTTCATTAAATTCACCTATATTATCACGCAGGATGGGTTTTAAGGACGATTTTACATATAGACACACCCCACCCCCTTGCTTATCTGTACGGTCATTTCTGAACAGGCTATAGCCCTGCAAGTTAACAGCCCAGTCATGGCTCTCATCCAGCCATGTTTCAGATATCCCCACCATGTCATAATTATGCTCCAACAACATTAGTTCTAATTCGTCCATTTTGTTGGCGAGGCTTCTGGCATTAGTATACATGCACTTGATGTTCCTCTCTGCACCTCTATTCTTTCTTAAATTATTAACTGTTCTAACCCCACTCCCCATGCCACCGCCACCCCCAACTTCCTTATTTGTGCCCAGATCTCTGTCTGCACTATCTTCCCCTCCTATAAATTGAATACCCTCCCCCCAATCCCTAGTTTAAACACTCCTCCAACCTTCTAGCCATTTTCTCCCCCAGCACAGCTGCACCTTCCCCATTGAGGTGCAGCCCATCCCTAGCGTAGAGCCTGTAGCCAACTGAGAAGACGGCCCAGTTCTGCAGGAACCCAAACCCCTCCTTCCTACACCAATTCTTGAGCCACTTATTAACCTCCCTAATCTCCCGTTGCCTCTCTGGCGAGGCACGTGGTACAGGCAGTATTTTGGAAAATACCACGTTGGAGGTCCTTGCTTTCAGCTTGCAGCCTAATTCCCTGAAATCATCTTTCAGGACCTTCCACCTACCTCTAACTTTGTCATTTGTGCCAATGTGCACCATGACCGCTGGGTCCTCACCAGCCCCTCCCAGTAATCGGTCCACTCGATCAGCAATGTGTCGGACTCGAGCGCCAGTTAGGCAGCACACCGTTCGACGATCCCTGTCTTTGTGACAGATTGCCCTATCTGTTCCCCTAATAATTGAGTCCCCCACTACCAGCACCTGTCTGGCCTGCCCTGCTCTCCTATTTCCCTCCTTACTGGAGCAGTCACTCCTCCGGTTTTCAGAGGACATGCCTGGCTGCAGCAGTGCTACCCCTGTACTGGCACCCCCCTCATCTGCCAACTTAGCAAACTTATTGGGGCGTGCCAGATCAGGACTAGCCTCCCTGGCACTCTTCCCTCTACCCAGCCTTCTGTCACCCAGCTTGCTACTTCACTGTCCTGCAGCTCCATCCTACCATCCCCCCTCATCTATCGCATTGAGGGTCTGCTCAGTGAGCAGAAGACTCCTTTTCATAATGTCAATGGATCTCAATGATGCCAGCGGCACATTTAGATCCAGTATCTGGGCTTCCAAATGCACAACGTGCTCACATCTGGCACAGCAGTATTCACCCTCGACCGGCTGCTCAAGGATTGCATACATGTGGCAATATGTACACTGGGTGGCATTAACAATAGTGGAGCACATTTCCTCATGGGGATTGTGTGTGAAAATGTAAAATCATTGGCTAAAACAAAATTTTGGTGGTAAAAATGTAGTTATTTTGTCCTCACTGCCTAATGGTATAAAATTCTGTGACACACCCATGGGGTCAATATGATCACTGCACCCCTTGATGAATTCATTAAGAGGTACAGTTTGTAAAATGGGGTCACTTATGGAAGGTTCTGCTGTTTTTGGCACCTCATGGCTCTCCTAGTGGGTCATGGCACCTGCAAACCATAACAGTAAAATCTGGAGCTCCTTCCCTTCCGAGCTCTGCCATGCACCCAAACAGTGGTTTACCCTCACATATGGGGTATCAGCGTACTCAGGACAAATTGCACAACAACTTTTGGAGGTCCAATTACTCCTGTTACCCTTGGTAAAATAAAATAAAAATTTGGTCTGAATTAAATTTGTGAAAAAAAGTAAAAAAAAAGGTTCAATATTTTTTTAAACATTCAAAAAATTCCTGTGAAGCACCTGAAGGGTTAATAAACTTGTTGAATGTGGTTATGAGTACCTTGAGGGGTACAGTATTTAGAATAGTGTCACTTTTGGGTATTTTCTATCATATAGACCCCTCAAAGCGACTTCAAATGTAAGGTGGTCCCAAAAAACAAAAATAAAAGTTGTAAAAATTAGAAATCGCTGTTTAACTTTTAACCCTTACAACTTCCTAACAAAACAAAAAAATTGTTTCCAAAATTGTATTGATGTAAAGTAGACATGTGGGAAATGTTATTTAACTATTTTGTTTGACATATTTCTCTGTTAAGGGCATAAAAATACAAATTTTGAAAAATTGCTAATATTTTTTATTTTTTTTTTTAACACAAATAAACGCAAGTTATATCAAAGAAATTATACCACTAACGTGAAGTTCAATATGTCATGACAAAAATGTTAATCGCCAAGATCCGTTGAAGCATTCCAGAGTTATTACCTCATAAAGGGACAGTGGTCAGAACTGTAAAAATTGGCCTGGTCATTAACATGCAAACCACCCTTGGGGGTAAAGGGGTTAAAACCACTAGGGTATCTAAGACATCTTTGCTCCATTCGATTTGCAAATCTACAAGGTGCTCTATATGGTTTAAATCAGGTGATTGGCTTGGCCATTGCAACAGGCAAACATTTTTTTTCCAAAACCAATTTTGGAATGTGTGAGGATCATTACCACAAAGAACAAAAAGACAGCGCCACAATGCATGGTGAAAAAATAAGAGCTTACATTTATTCTGCCTCCTGTAGCGACGTTTCGGTCAACAGACCTTTATCAAGCACTTGATAAAGGTCTGTTGACCGAAACGTCGCTAGATAAAGGTCTGTTGACCGAAACGTCGCTACAGGAGGCAGAATAAATGTAAGCTCTTATTTTTTCACCATCCATTGTGGCGCTGTCTTTTTGTTCTTTGTGGTCTTGGTACTGTCCGGGATGGGCTCCCTGGTTTTGGACGTGCGCCCTTGTGTCCGCTGAGACCTTCAATCTATAAAGAAAAGGGTGCGGTTTTGACTTTCTTTTGTTTTGACTGTGTGAGGAACATTGTCATCATCATGGTAGTGTGCTGAAGATCTTGTTGGAATTTCCAGCCCTTTCCTTCTTTGGCTTTACCAAGTGGCAGAATTACATTCTCCAGTACATTCTTGTACATAGTAGAATTCACAATTCCAACAATTCTATGTAGAGGATCAGAAGTAATCAAACTTTAAAAAAAAAAAAAAAACACACAGCAAAACTTTTGGACATATACCGTATATGATTTTAGTAAACCAGAAGCAAATGGTTGTCAGCTATACTAATATCTGTTCTTTGAGGGTGCTGATAACCCCCTTTGTATCCCCTTAGGAGAAATTATAAGACAATAGAAATACTAACTTGTACTTATATCTGAGCTGCGGAGGAACATTTTCCAGGTTCTACCATAGATTCTAGTTGTTTCTAGTTTCCTACTTTTAGCTATGTGGAGACAAGGTTAGGTGAAACCCTTGCTGTACTAATAGTGACCTCTCAAATGCCAAGCCGTCAAGTGAAGCCCAGTTGCCTGGGGGTGACAACTGGACCTTGGATGAGAATATCCTGGATCTCTGGCAGTATCCAAGGATCAGTTACAAACATCAACCTCAGTCATGAGAACTATGGTCCTTTGGCCCAGAATGGTGCTTTTAAAATTACCCTTGCTTGATCTTGTCTGATCTTCCTCAGTATTGCCGGAATCAACCCTAGTGGTGGAAAAACGTAAGCTAGACCGAAGTTCCATTTGATTTGAAAGCATCGACCATATAAGGATTTTCTCAGAGATTAGCAAAGCTTTACTTTTCTGTTGCGTTTGTTTGCAAACAGGTCTATTTATGGGAGGCTCCTTAACCCCTTAGTGACACAGCCAATTTGGTACTTAATGACCGAGCCAATTTTTACAATTCTGACCACTGTCACTTTATGAGGTTATAACTCTGGAACGCTTTAACGGATCCCGCTGATTCTGAGATTGTTTTTTCGTGACATATTGTACTTCATGTTAGTGGTAACTTTTCTTCGATTTTACTTGCGATTATTTATGAAAAAAACGGAAATATGGCGAAAATTTTTAAAATTTTGCAATTTTCAAACTTTGTATTTCTATGCCCTTAAATCAGAGAGATATGTCACGAAAAATAGTTAATAAATAACATTTCCAACATGTCTACTTTACATCAGCACAATTTTGAAAACAAAATTTTTTTTTGTTAGGGAGTCATACGGGTTAAAAGTTGACCAGCAATTTCTCATTTTTACAACACCATTTTTTTTAGGGACCACAACACATTTGAAGTCATTTTGAGGGGTCTATATGATAGAAAATAACGAAGTGTGACACCATTCTAAAAACTACACCCCTCAAGGTTTTCAAAACCACATTCAAGAAGTTTACTAACCCTTTACGTGCTTCACAGGAACTGAAACAATGTGGAAGGAAAAAATGAACCTTTAACTTTTTTTTGCAAACATCTTAATTCAGAACCATTTTTTTTATTTTGTTTATTATGTGTAAAAACAGAAATGTAACCATAAATTTTGTTATGCAATTTCTCCTGAATACGCCAATACCCCATATGTGGGGGTAAACCACTGTTTGGGCGCACCGCAGAGCTTGGAAGTGAAGGAGCGCCGTTTGAATTTTTCAATGCAGAATTGGCTGGAATTGAGATCGGACGCCATATCACGTTTAGAGAGCCCCTGATGTGCCTAAACAGTGGAAATCCCTCACAAGTGACCCCATTTTGGAAACTAGACCCCTTAAGGAACTTATCTAGATGTGTGGTGAGCACTTTGAACCCCCATGTGCTTCACAGACGTTTATAACGTAGAGCCGTGGGGGAAAAAAAAAAATAAAAAAATCGCATTTTTTCTACAAAAATGATTTTTTGCCCCCAAATTTTTATTTTCACAAGGGTAACAAGAGAAATTGGACCCCAAAAGTTGTTGTCCAATTTGTCGCGAGTATGCTGGTACCCCATATGTGGGGGTAAACCACTGTTTGGGCGCACGGCTGAGCTCGGAAGGAAGGAGTGCCGTTTTGGAATGCAGACTTTGATAGAATGGTCTGCGGGCGTTATGTTGCGTTTGCAGAGCCCTTGATGTACCTAACCAGTAGAAACCCTCGACAAGTGACCCCATTTTGGAAACTAGACCCCCCAAGGAACTTATCTAGATGTGTGGTGAGAACTTTGAATGCCCAAGTGCTTCACAGAAGTTTAGAATGCAGAGTAGTGAAAATAAAAAATATTTTTTTTTCCACAAAAAAGATATTGTAGCCCCCAAGTTTTTATTTTCACAAGGGTAACAGGAGAAATTGGACTGCAATAGTTGTCCAATTTATCCCGAGTACGCTGATGTGCCATATGTGGGGGTAAACCACTGTTTGGGCGCACGGCAAAGCTCAGAAGGGAGGGAGCACCATTTGACTTTTTGAGCGCAAAATTGGCTGTCGTGTTTGGAGACCCCCTGATGTACCTAAACAGTGGAAACCCCCCAATTCTAGCTCCAACCCCAACACACCCCTAACCCTAATCTCAACCCGATCCATAATTCTAATCACTAACCCTAACGATAATCACAACCCTTACCCCAAAACAACCCTAATGTCAACCCTAACCATAACCCTAATCAAAACCCTAAATCCAACACACACCTAATCCTAATCTCAACCCTAACCTCAAACCTAACCCTAATCCCAATACACCCCTAATCACAACCCTTACCTTAACCCTAATCCCAAGCGTAACCCTAATGCCAACCCTAACCCTAATCCAAACCCTAACCCTAATCCCAACTCTAACCCTAACTTTAGCCCCAACCCTAGCCCTAAGGCTACTTTCACGCTTGCGTCGTTTTGGACAAGAAACGGATCCTGCAAATGTACCCGCAGGATGCGTTTTTTGCCCATAGACTTGTATTGCCGACGGATCGTGACGGATGGCCACACGTCGCGTCCGTCATGCACTGGATCAGTGTTTTGGCGGACCGTCAGCACAAAAAAACGTTCAATGTAACTTTTTTTGTACGTCGCATCCGCCATTTCTGACGGCGCATGCGTGGCCGTAACTCCGCCCCCTCCTCCCCAGGACATAGATTGGGCAGCGGATGCGTTGAAAAACTACATCCGCTGCCCACGTTGTGCACAATTTTCACAACGTGCGTCGGTATGTCAGGCCGATGCATTGCGACGGCCCCGTACCGACGTAAGTGTGAAAGAAGCCTAACCCTAAATTTAGCGCCAACCCTAACCCTAAATTTAGCCCAACCCTAACCTTAAATTTAGCCCCAACCCTATCTTTAGCCCCAACCCTAATCCCAGCCCTAACCCTAATTTTAGCCCCAGCTGCTCTTCTCCTGCCGGCCGGCAGATGGAGACAGATGGCGGGCGCACTGCGCATGCGCCCGCCATGAGGAGCAGCAGGAGGACCCAGGGACACCGGTGAGTATGATAGGGTCCCCGAATCCCCCTATTTCTCTGTCCTCTGATGTGCGATCACATCAGAGGACAGAGAATTACACTTTGCTTTTTTTTTTTTTTTTTTTTTTGCGGTCGCCGGTAAACAGTTAATTACCGGCGATCGCAAAACAGGGGTCGGTAAAACCGACCCCGATCATGCTCTTTGGGGTCTCGGCTACCCCCGGTAGCCGAGACCCCAAAAGATTCGCCCAGGGCCGGCCGGCAGGCGCACTGCGCATGCGCCCGCCATTTTGAAGATGGCGGCGCCCATCGGGAGCCACGAGGAACACTGGGGGAGACAGGTGAGTATCGGGGACCCCTTTTCTCTGTCCTCTGATGTGCGATCACATCGGAGGACAGAGAAATTAAAAAGAAATCGCTTTTTTTTTTTTTTTTTGCGATCGCCGGTTAATTACCGGCGATTGCAAATGCTGGGTCGGTAAACCCCCCCCCCCCCCCCCCGAATCATGTTCTCTGGGGTCTCGGCTACCCCCGGAAGCCAAGACCCCGGAGAAAATCCGACTCTGGGGGGCGCTATTTACTTTTTCCACAGCGCCGTTAATTAACGGCGCTGTGGTTTAAGTACCCTTAGCGGCCGCCGTTAAAAGGCGTATCGGCGGTCGCTAAGGGGTCAATTCTACAATCTGTTGGAAAACAGCTTGATTTAGTCTCCACTCTGCTTGCCTCAACAGATCGTGGCTCAAGAAGCCTGCCCTGCTGTTCTGTTTCCCTCTTATGTGTAATGCAGTGAATTAAGAGAGATGGTTTACCGCTATCTGATTATCTGCTTTGCCACCATCAGCAAACTGGATCGAATTCCTCCCTGATGGTTGATGTATGCCACGGTTACTCTGTTGTCTGATACAAGACCGGCATGTTTGTAGGTTGAGAGTAGGCTCCCCACTGCATGTTTCACTCTCCTTAGCTACTTTAGATAAGAGGACCTCCTCTTTTCCTTTCTTGTCCACCCGCTTTGGGTTTGGGGAGCGCAATTAGAGAATGCGATGGTCCAACTTCTTGTACTTGCATTCGTGTTTGTAATACTCTGAACTGGATTTTCCAAAGGAACTCCTTTTGATACATTTCTTGTATTTAACTACCAATGGAGAGACTGGACTGTGAAAGAAGGGTTACTCTTCTATATGTCCTTTTAGCAGTTTTTTGCTTATTAAAATGATCCATTGTAGTTTCCTAATGTGGAACTGAGCCCTTAGGTCCGCTAGAATACAAGAAAACCAGCAATGACATGGCCTTCCTGAGGGTAATGGCAGGATTCTTTATCGCCATTAGCAACTGATCTGACAACTTTTCTATCTTTTCCTTTGGAAGGTGACAGTATTCACTTACAGAGTCTAACCGCAGTCCTAAAAAGATTTGGATCCTCAAGGGGATCAGTCGACTTTGTCAAGTTCAGAAGCCAACCCAGATTTGTTAAGGTTGTTCTGACACATTCTAATTGAGGATTGCAGCAATCATCCTTCTTGCCTATAATCAAGAAATTGTCCAAGAATGGAATTAAAAGGATATTCTGTTTCCGAAGATGAGATGTCAATTCATCTATCACTTTTGTGAAAACTTGCAGATCCATTGATAAAACGAAGGGAAGGGTCCTGAACTGGAAATGCCTGATCCTCCCATTTATGGCTACAGACACTAAGGATTTTGTGATCTATGTGGAATGGAAAGTGGTAAGAGAGAAATAAAAAAAACACTAAAAGATGAATATTATCAGGAAGAGAGCAGAATGGAAACCCTCACCTTTCTCTTCTACTGGAATCTCTATAAGGACTGATTTTCTTTTACCATTCCCTGGACTTGTTTCTAGGGCTAACTGTTCCCCCACAGGCCTTTGAGAGGTAGTTACCTCAAAAAGGTAAAGACTCCAGTCTCAGGCTTGACTCTCAATTTCAGAATCCATCTGCTTGAGGAGATTCTAATCCAGGCACAGAGGAAAAAAGAAAGCCTCCCCCCATGGGGAATGACACTACCAGAAAGACATCTTATTCTACAAGGAGGGACCCCCAAACATGAAACCTCTGTTCCTTCTACGGTTCTCCTCTTTACCTTGATTTTTCAAAAGGTCTTCTATGACCATATCTTCTTCTTGGAAAGAACCCAACGTACGAAGGGATGGACCAATTAGGGAGTTTTTTTTTTTTTTTTACTGTCCCCAGCCCTGTCTAGGAGGTCATCAGGGGTGGACCAGAACAGATAATCTGAGATTTTGATTATATATCATCAGGCCAGCTTTTAAGCTACAGGGATATTCACACTGCATTGGAGACAACTGCCAATCTAGCCAGCAATCTCACAATCTGCTGATGCATCTGCCTGGAATGCCACTGCTCAGTGCAATAACAGGTTATCGGCCATGAGGTCTTCCCTTGAGGTCTTATTCTTTAGTTGACTTTCCATATGATCAAGCCAGACCATCATAGACCTGGCTGTAGACATTGCAACTATAGCTGGTTTTAACGCCTCTGCAGAGGATTCCTTCTTCTGAAATCCTTGGTAATTCTTTGCATCACAGTCCATGCTCAGACCATCAAACACCAAAGTGTGAATTTGGCTTCATAAACAGCTAGGAAGTGGTTAAAGAAACCATCTACAGTCTCAAGGAGAGCAGAACAGGCTACATGGATGGAGTAAAACACATGTAGGGGAAATAAGTAAAGGATAGAAGCTGTGTGATCCTTGAACTAATGAACACAGCAGTAACCTTGATGCACACAGACCTCCTATCCTGCCATAATTACGTAGACCGCCTATTACGTAGAAGAGAAAATCTGCAGCTTAAATTTGGTTGCAAACTACTCATCAGGGTGTATGAAAATTAATAAAGAAATAAAAATTGCAGACTTAAACTTAGTGAAATGTAACTACCAACATACATTAAAAAAAAATTCCCCATGTCAATCAATACAGGTCTATAACCTTTACTCAGGTTGTGGCAGTGTGTGATAAATATGAGAGGAAAAAAAAAATGTAGAAACTGTGTGGTTATGCGTTGGACATAGTATGACAGTGGATTGCTTCTATGGTAAGCTATCTTCGTAATATAGCACCATAGGGGGAAAGTCTAGTGCCTTAGAACAGGATTAGCTCACCTGGCTCTGCTTTTGCACGCTAGCCCTAAACTTGGAACTTGCTCAGTGAACAAAATGGGCTTTTTGACAAGGTATTACAAAAAGTGTATGCACTAGTTTTTACTTGGAGTGGGCTACAATTACACCACTGTTTTAGGTATGGTATACATTTAAGTTGCTGGAGTATAGTGGCTGCTATTCTATTTACAGAGCGCAGTAAAACAGTCCACTGAACGTCACGTCTCTAAGGGAGGTGGAGCAGGTCACCTTTCACTCACTGAAAATTATGTCAAGGTAAGGAAAAGCTATCATTGTATTACTCTTCCTATTATTTGACTTGTACAGTTACTTCTTTTACCTACAAAGGCTAAGCACAGCCTTCAAAACCTCAGTCAGCTTAGGAAGGAAGGAAAGATTTATTGCCAACTGACTTGGATTACATGTTTTGATGAATTGGTGGAAGCGTACACTGGCTGATAAAGAAGGATTGGTTTACTTCAAAAATAGGTTCTCTTACAAAAGGAAACTAATACTCTGGAGGGAAGACGTTGTAATAAGACTGACAACAGTGTACAAAATGCTAAAAATCAGGCACAAAAGTGAACATGTTCAAGGGTATGTGCACACGTTGCGGATTCTCTGCGGATCCGCAGTGTTTTTTGAGGTGCAGAAATGCTGCAGATCCGCAATTGATTTACAGTACAATGTAAATCAATGAGAAAAAAAAAATGCTGTGCACACTTTGCGGAAAATCTGCTGCGGAAACACTGCGGTTAAAAAGAAGTAGCATATCACTTTTTTGTGAATCTGCAGTGTTTTTGCACCTATTCCATTATAGAAAACCGCAGGGGTAAAAAACGCAGCAAATCCGCAAGAAAACCGAAGCAAAAACGCACAAAAAACGCTGCGGAACCGCACAAAAAAAGTGACAAATCCGCAGGTGCGTTTTCTGCCAGGAGAGGCAGAATCCACACCAGAAATTTCTAAGCCTAATCCGCAACGTGTGCAAATAGCCTAACACAGAGATTTGACTCTCCATGTGCCCCCCACTAATTAACTGGATCTAGAGCCAACGTACCATCACTTGAGAGACATACTGAAAGAACCTAAGCATTACATTTTACCCAAACATAATTCATTATATGTGCCCAAAAAATGCTCACAAGTTTGGAAACATGCATTTCTATGACAAAACCACTTGATGTTCAAATGTTTTAGTCTTCTGACTGATTCAGGTTTCAAAAGGTGCAAAACTGTTACTAGCGACCTGACCATTCTTTTGGTGTCTTCCACAAACTATATAAAATATGTGAAACCAAAAAAAGACAGATGTAAGAAGCCTGGCATGTTAGTAGCGTTCTAGAAAAAAAAAAATCCTCATGAAGACCAAGGAACACAACAGTCAGGTCCGTGATACTGCTGTGGAGAAGTTTAAAGCCGGATTTGGATACAAAATGATTTCCAAATCTTTAAACATCCCAAGGAGCACTGTGCAAAGATCATATTGAAATGGGAGGAGTATCATACCACTGCAAATCTACCGAGACCCGGATGTCCCTCTAAACTTTCATCTCAAACAAGGAAAAGACTGATCAGAGATGCAACCAAGAGGTCCATGATCACTCTGAATGAACTGCAGAGATCTACAGCTGAGGTGGGACAGTCTGTCCATAGGACAACAATCTGTCGTACACTGCACAAATCTGGCCTTTATGGAAGAGTGGCAAGAAGAAAGCCATTTCTCAAAGATATCCATAAAAAGTGTTGTTTAAAGTTTGCAATAAGCCACCTGGGAGACACCAAACATGTGGAAGAAGGTGCTCTGGTCAGATGAAACCAAAATCGAAAGATATGTTTGGCGTAAAGGCAACACAGCTCATCACCCTGAACACACCATCCCCACTGTCAAACATGGTGGTGGCAGCATCATGGTTTGTACCTGCTTTTCTTCAGCAGGGACAGGGAAGATGGTTAACCCCTTAATCGCATACTATCCCGTCGAGGTGGGGTGGGCTTTAATTCCCACCGACGGGATAGTACGTCATACGCGATCGGCCGCGTTCACGGGGGGAGCGCGGCCGATCCCGGCCGGATGTCAGCTGCCTATCGCAGCTGACATCCGGCACTATGTGCCAGGAGCGGACACGGACCGCTCCCGGCACATTAACCCCCAGCACACCGCGATCAAACATGATCGCGGTGTGCCGGCGGTACAGGGAAGCATCGCGCAGGGAGGGGGGCTCCCTGCGTGCTTCCCTGAGACGATCGGTACAAGGTGATATGCTCACCTTGTACCGAGCGTCTTCTCCCTGCAGGCCCAGGATCCAAAATGGCCAAGGGGCTGCATCCGGGTCCTGCAAGGAGCACTTCCGGGTCAGGAGCAGGCTGCAGCTGAAGCTCTGTAAGCCTGCAGCGATGAATGCCGATCTTACAGAGTGCTGTGCAAACTGTAAGATCGGCGATCTGTGATGTCCCCCCCTGGGACAAAGTAAAAAAAAAAATTTCCACATGTGTAAAAAAAAAAAAAAAAAAATGAAAAAAAAATTACTAAATGAATAAAAATAAAAAATATTATTCCCATAAATAAATTTCTTTATCTAAAAAAAAAATAAAATAAAAAAATAAACAATAAAAGTACACATATTTAGTATCGCAGCGTCCGTAACGACCCAACCTATAAAACGGTCCCACTAGTTAACCCCTTCAGTGAACACCGTAAGAAAAAAAAAAAAACACGAGCCAAAAAATAACGCTTTATTATCATACCGCCGAACAAAAAGTGGAATAACACGCGATCAAAAAGACAGATATAACTAACCATGGTACCGCTGAAAATGTCATCTTGTCCCACAAAAAACGAGCCGCCACAAAGCATAATAAGCAAAAAAATAAAAAAGTTATAGTCCTTAGAATAAAGCGATGCCAAAATAATTATTTTTTCTATAAAATAGTTTTTATCGTATAAAAGCGGCAAAACATAAAAAAAAAAAAAAAAGATATAAATGAGATATCGCTGTAATCGTACTGACCCGACGAATAAAACTGCTTTATCAATTTTACCAAACGCGGAACGGTATAAACGCCTCCCACAAAAGAAATTCATGAATAGCTGGTTTTTCGTCATTCTGCCTCACAAAAATCTGAATAAAAAGTGATCAAAAAATGTCACGTGTCCAAAAATGTTACCAATAAACACGTCAACTCGTCCCGCAAAAAACAAGACCTCAGATGACTCTGTGGACCAAAATATGGAAAAATTATAGGTCTCAAAATGTGGAGACGCAAAAACTTTTTTGCTATAAAAAAAAGCGTCTTTTAGTGTGTGACAGCTGCCAATCATAAAAATCCGATATAAAAAAACGATATAAAAGTAAATCAAACCCCTCTTCATCACCCCCTTAGTTAGGGAAAAATAATAAAATTAAAAAAATGTATTTATTTCCATTTTCCCATCAGGGCTAGGGCTAGGGTTGGGGCTAAAGTTAGGGTTTGGATTATATTTACGGTTGGGATTAGGGTTGGGATTAGAATTAGGGGTGTGTCAGGGTTAGGGGTGTTGTTGGATTAGGGTTTCAGTTATAATTGGGGAGTTTCCACTGTTCAGGCACATCAGGGGCTCTCCAAACGCGACATGGCGTCCGATCTCAATTCCAGCCAATTCTGCGTTGAAAAAGTAAAACAGTGCTCCTTCCCTTCCGAGCTCTCCGGTGCGCCCAAACAGGGGTTTACCCCAACATATGGGGTATCAGCGTACTCAGGACAAATTGGACAACAACTCTTGGGGTCCAAGTTCTCTTGTTATCTTTGGGAAAATAAAAATGTA
Organism: Ranitomeya imitator; assembly: GCF_032444005.1. Taxonomy (NCBI): domain Eukaryota; kingdom Metazoa; phylum Chordata; class Amphibia; order Anura; family Dendrobatidae; genus Ranitomeya; species Ranitomeya imitator. The sequence continues at coordinate 574,119,499 of NC_091284.1, read as the reverse complement.
GGGGGGCTAAAAATCATTTTTGTGGGAAAAATACGATTTTTTTTATTTTCGCGGCTCTGCGTTGTAAACTGCAGTGAAACACTTGGGGGTTCAAAGTTCTCACAACACATCTAGTTAAGTTCCTTAGGGGGTCTAGTTTCCAATATGGGGTCACTTGTGGGGGCTTTGTACTGTTTGGGTACATCAGGGGCTCTGCAAATGCAACGTTACGCCTGCAGACCAATCCATCTAAGTCTGTATTCCAAATGGCGCTCCTTCCCTTCCGAGCTCTGCCATGCGCCCAAACATTGGTTCTCCCCCACATGTTGGGTATCGGCGTACTCATGACAAATTGGACAACAACTTTTGGGGTCCAATTTATCCTGCTACCCTTGTGACAATACAAAACTGGGGGCTAAAAAATCATTTTTGTGAAAAAAAAAAAGAATTTTTCTTTTCACGGCTCTGCGTTATAAACTGTAGTGAAACACTTGGGGGCTCAAAGCTCTCAAAACACATCTAGATAAGTTCCTTAGGGGGTCTACTTTCCAAAATGGTGTCACTTGTGGGTGGTTTCAATGTATAGGCACATCAGGGGCTCTCCAAACGCAACATGGTGTCCCATCTCAATTCCAGTCAATTTTGCATTGAAAAGTCAAATGGCGCTCCTTCCCTTCCGAGCTCTGCCATGCGCCTAAACAATGGTTTACACCCACATATGGGGTATCAGCGTACTCAGGACAAATTGCACAACAACTTTTGTGGTCTAATTTCTTCTCTTACCCTTGGGAAAATAAAAAATTGGGGGCAAAAAGATCATTTTTGTGAAAAAATATGATTTTTTATTTTTACGGCTCTGCATTATAAACTTCTATGAAGCACTTGTTGGGTCAAAGTGCTCACCACACATCTAGAGAAGTTCCTTAAGGGGTCTACTTTCCAAAATGGTGTCACTTGTGGGGGGTTTCAATGTTTAGGCACATCAGGGGCAAATTGTACAACAACTTTTGGGGTCCATTTTCTCCTGTTACCCTTGGTAAAATAAAACAAATTGGAGCTGAAATAAATTGTGTGTGAAAAAAAGTTAAATGTTCATTTTTATTTAAACATTCCAAAAATTCCTGTAAAACACCTGAAGGGTTAATAAACTTATTGAATGTGGTTTTGAGCACCTTGAGGGGTGCAGTTTTTAGAATGGTGTCACACTTGGGTATTTTCTATCATATAGACCCCTCAAAATGACTTCAAATGAGATGTGGTCCCTAAAAAAAAAATGGTGTTGTAAAAATGAGAAATTGCTGGTCAACTTTTAACCCTTATAACTCCCTAATAAAAAAAAAAATTTGGTTCCAAAATTGTGCTGATGTAAAGTAGACATGTGGGAAATGTTACTTATTAAGTATTTTGCATGACATATCTCTGTGATTTAAGGGTATAAAAATTCAAAGTTGGAAAATTGCGAAACTTTCAAAATTTTCCCAAAATTTCCGTTTTTTTCTCAAACAAACGCAAGTTATATCGAATAAATTTTACCACTAACATGAAGTACAATACGTCACGAGAAAACAATGTCAGAATCGCCAAGATCCGTTGAAGCGTTCCAGAGTTATAACCTCATAAAGGGACAGTGGTCAGAATTGTAAAAATTGGCCCGGTCATTAACGTGCAAACCACCCTCGGGGCTTAAGGGGATAAAATTAATGGGAAGATGGATGGAGCCAAATACAGGACCATTCTTGAAGAAAACCTGTTGGAGTCTGCAAAACATGATATGTGGGAAAAGGTTGAAAAGTTCCAGGGGGCCGAATACTTTCGCAAGGATATATATGGGCATAGGCAGCGTCAATAGTAAAAAGTGAAGCGGTGTTCAAATCCCGCCCCAATCTCGCTGATTGGTCGCGGCCGGCCGCGACCAATCAGCGACCCAGGATTTCCGTTACGGAAGTTACAGACACACGGAAGTAACCCTTAGGAGAAAAAAAAATATATATATATATATATATATATATATATATATATATATATATATATATATACACATATATAAACACACACACGTTAAAAAATTATTATTATTAATATCATTAATAATTTAAAATTTGGAACAGCACCAAACACAGTACCTTAAAGTGCACGCATCCCCAGCCAGCAATCTCAGAAGGCTCCTTGCAATAGTAGAAGGGATTGTATCCAAAACGTCACCACTCCATTTGGGCAATAAACATCACTTTTTTTCTGGAAGTCTGCTGTGCTGTTTCCCCTTTAACTATATGTATTATACACATTATAGATATTATACATAAAGTGAAAATCATATTGCATAGAGTCATTACAAACAGAGCGATCTATTTCAAGTGTTAAAGGGAACCTGTCAACCCCATCAAGCGTTTGTAACTAAAAGCCACCTTGTGCAGCACTAATGCTGTATTCTGACAAGGTGGCTTTTTAGTTACAAACGCCTGCACACGTTGAACTAAACACTTATAAAATGTGCCCCCTCTTACCCTGAAATTGTCCTGGGGGTGGGACTTTCCTTCCTAATTAGACACAGCACAGCCGTTACTCCGGGCTTGTGCTCGCCGGGCGCCGCCTCCTCTTGCTGCATTATCGTCCCCGACGCCTGCGCTGTAAGTTTCCTTCCGGGCATGCGCAGTTGCGCTGCCCTTCGTAATTACAACGCAGGCGCTGGGACGATAATGCAGCAAGAGGAGTACTATTACTGCAGAGGTCGGATCCCCTGCTTTGATGTGGGCTTCGGCCGGGACACTTCAGCTGTTTTGAACAGCTGACATGTGCCCACAATAGCGGCGGGTGAAATCGCGATTCACCCGCCGCTATTAACCAGTTAAATGCCGCTGTCAAACGCTGACAGCGGCATTTAACCGGCGCTTCCGGCCACAAGGCCGGAAATGAGTGCATCGCCAACCCCTGTCACATGATCGGGGTCGGCGATGCGTCAGGATGGTAACCATAGAGGTCCATGAGACTTCTATGGTTACTGATGCCGGCCTGCTGTGAGCGCCACCCTGTGGTTGGCGCTCATAGCAAGCCTGCAATTCAGCTACATAGCAGCGAGATAGCTGCTATGTAGCTGAGCCGATCCACTTGTGCCAGCTTCTAGCCTCCCATGGAGGCTATTGAAGCATGGCAACAGTTAAAAAAAAAAAAAGCTTTAAAAAATATGGAAAAAAAAACTAAAAATAAAAATATGAAAAAAATATAAAAGTTTAAATCACCCCCCTTTCGCCCTTCAAAATAAAACAAGTTAAAAAAAAAAATCAAACCTATACATATTTGGTATTGCCGCGTTCAGATTCGCCCGATCTATCAATAAAAAAAAGGATTACCGTATATACTCGAGTATAAGCCGAGATTTTCAGCCCAAATTTTTGGGCTGAAAGTGCCCCTCTCGGCTTATACTCGAGTCACGGTAGCGGTGGGGTCGGCGGGTGAGGGGGTGAGGGCGCTGAGGCATACTTACCTAGTCCCAGCGATCCTCGTGCTGTCCCTGCCGTCCCACGGGCTTCTGTGCTGCAGCTTCTTCCCCTCTTCAGCGGTCACGTGGGACCGCTCATTAGAGATATGAATAGGCGGCTCCACCTCCCATAGGGGCGGAGCCGCCTATTCATTTCTCTAATCAGCGGTGCCGGTGACCGCTGATAGAGAAAGAATCTGCGGCACCGAAGACCAGCTGTGACAGGAGGGGACAGCGCGAGGATCGCCAGGACTAGGTGAGTATGTTATATTCACCTGTCCACATTCCAGCCACCGGGCGCCGCTCCATCTTCCCGGCGTCTGCGCTCTGACTGTTCAGGTCAGAGGGCGCGATGACGCATATAGTGTGCGCGGCGCCCTCTGCCTGATCAGTCAGAGCGGAGAGACGCCGGGACCGGACGCTGGGAGCTGCAATCAAGAGAGGTGAGTATGTGTGTTTTTTTTTTATTGCAGCAGCAGCGGCCATGGCACAGATTTATGTGGAGCTCTATGGGGAGATATGAACGCTGCAGAGCACAGTATGGGGCACAGCTATGGGAGACATGAATGCTGCAGAGCACTATATGGGGCAGAGCTATGGGAGACATGAACGCAGCAGAGCACTATATGGGGCAGAGCTATGGGAGACATGAACGCTGCAGAGCACAGTATGGGGCAGAGCTATGGGAGACATGAACGGTGCAGAGCACAGTATGGGGCAGAGCTATGGGAGACATGAACGCAGCAGAGCACTATATGGGGCAGAGCTATGGGAGACATGAACGCTGCAGAGCACAGTATGGCACAGCTATGGGGCAATATGAACAGTGCAGAGCACTATATGGCACAGCTATGAGGAAATAATGATCTATTTTTGTTTTTGAAATTCACCGGTAAATGCTGCATTTCCACCCTAGGCTTATACTCGAGTCAATAGGTTTTCCCAGTTTTTTGTGGCAAAATTAGGGGGGTCGGCTTATACTCGGGTCGGCTTATACTCGAGTATATACGGTAACCTGATCCCTAACCGGCGTAGTGAGAAAAAAAATTTGAAACCCCAGAATTACGTTTTTTTTTGGTCGCCGCGACATTACATTAAAATGTAATAACAGGCAATCAAAAGAACGTATCTGCAACAAAATGGTATCAAAAACGCCAGCTCGGCACGCAAAAAATAAGCCCTCACCTGACCCCATATCATGAAAAATGGAGATGCTACAGGTATTGGAAAATTGTGCTTTTTTTTTTTAAGCAAAGTTTGGAATTTTTTTTTGCCACTTAGATAAAACGTAACCTAGACATGTTTGGGGTCTATGAACTCGTAATGACCTGGAGAATCATAATGGCAATTTCACCACACTTGGATTTTTTTTCCCGTTTTCTAGTACACAATATGCTAAATCCAATGATGTTGTTGAAAAGTGCAACTTGTCTGGCAAAAAACAAGCCCCCACATGGCCATATTGACGGAAAAATAAAAATATGTTATGGCTCTGGGAAGGAGGGAAGCGAAAAACGAAAACGCAAAAAGGCAAGGTCGTGAAGGGGTTAAAAAAAACAGCAGCACTGTGCTTGATTGGCCAGCAAACTCACCTGACCTTAACCCCATAGAGAATCTATGTGGTATTGTCATTAGGAAGATGAGACACCAGACCCAACAATGCAGACAAGATGAAGGCTGCTATCAAAGCAACCTGAGCTTCCATAACACCTCAGCAGTGCCACGCCGCATTGATGCTGTAATAGATGCAAAAAGGAGCGTCTATCAAGTATTGAGTGCATTTACTGAAGATACATTTCAGTAGGCCAACATTACGGATTGTAAAAAAAAAATTTTCAAGCTGGTGTTATAAAGTACTCTAGTTTACTGAGATAATGACTTTTGGGTTTTCATTGGCTGTAAGTCATAATCAACAACATTAACAGAAATAAAAACACTTGAAATACATCTCTCTGTTTGTAATGACTAATATACGAGTTTCACTTTTTGTATTGAAGAACTGAAATGAATTTTTTGATATGCAATATATACACTACGGTTCTAAAGTTTAGGGTCACCCAGACCGTAATAAATGAGTTGCCAAATGAATTGAAAATCTAGTCCAGACATTGACAAGGTTCGAAAAAAAGATTTTTATTTGAAATAATTTTCTCCTTCAAACTTTGTTTTCGTCAAAGAATGCACCCTTTGCAGCAATTACAGCATTGCAGACATTAAGGCTGTTCACACGCTGCGGATTTTGCTGCGGATCCGCAGAGTCTCCGCAGCTGCGGGTCCGCAGCAGCTTCCCATGTGTTTATAGTACAATGTAAACCCATGGGAAACGCAATCCGCAGTGCACATGCAGCGGGAAAAAACGCGTGGAAACGCAGCGGTTTACATTCCGCAGCATGTCAATTCTTTGTGCGGAATCCGCAGCGGATTTTACACCTGCTCCATAATAGAAAACCGCAGGTGTAAAACCGCAGTGGAATCCGCACAAAAAACGCTGTAAATCCGCGGTAATTCCGCAGGTAAAACGCAGTGCCTTTTACTTGCGGTTTTCACAAATCCACTGCAGAAAAATCCGCAGACCTCAAGAATACGTGTGCACATACCCTTATATTGCTGAAGTAATCTGTAGAAATTTAACCCCATGATTTTAGAAGCCCTTCCCACAAGTTGGTTTGGCTTGATGGGCACTATTTGCGTACCGTACAGTCAAGCTGCCCCCACAACAGCTCAATGGGGTTGAGATCTGGTGACAGCGCTGGCCACTCCATTACAGATAGAATACCAGCTGCCTGCTTCTTCCCCAAATAGTTCTTGCATAATTTGGAGGTGTGCTTTGGGTCATTGTCCTGATGTAGGATGAAACTGGCTCCAATCAAGTGCTGTCCACAGGGTATGGCATGGCATTGCAAAATGGAGTGATAGCCTTCCTTATTCAAAATTCCTTTTACCTTGTACAAATCTCACACTTTACCAGCACCAAAACAGCCCCAGACCATCACATTACCTCCATAACTCTTTTCAGTTGTTCTGCGTCTCACAAATGTTCTTCTGTGTGATCCAAACACCTCAAACTTGGATTAGTCTGTCCATAACACTTTTTTCCAATCATCCTCTGTCCAATGTCTGTGTTATTTTGTCCATATTAATATTTTCCTTTTATTAGCCAGTCTCAGATATGGCTTTTTCTTTGCCACTCTGCCCTGAAGGACAGCATCCCGGAGTCGCCTCTTCACTGTAGACGTTGACACTGTCCTTTTTTCTGTGTACTATTTAATGAAGCTGCCAGCTGAGGACCTGTGAGGTGTTGATTTCTCAAACTACAGACTCTAATGCAGGGGTCCCCAACTCCAGGCCTCGAGGGCCGCCAACAGTGCAGGTTTTCAGGACTCCTTTAGTATTGCATCGGTGGTAATGTGATCATCTACACAGGTGATGATTCCAACCCCTGTGCAATACTAAGGAAATCCTGAAAACCTGCACTGTTGGCGGCCCTCGAGGCCTGGAGTTGGGGACCACTGCTCTAATGTACTTGTCTTGTTGCTCAGTTGTGCAGCGGGGCCTCCCACTTCTCTTTCTACTCTGGTTAGAGCCCGTTTGTGCTCTCCTCTGAAGGGAGTAGTACATACCGTTGTAGGAAATCTTCAGTTTCTTGGCAAATTCTCGCATGGAATAGCCTTCATTTCTAAAAACAAGAATAGACTGTCGAGTTTCACATGAAAGTTTTTTTCTTTCTGGCCATTTTGAGAGTTTAATGGAACCAACAACTGTAATGCTCCAGATTCTCACCTAGCTCAAAGGAAGGTCAGGTTTATAGGTTCTCTAATCAGCCAAACTGTTTTCAGCTGTGCTAACATACTTGCACAAGGGTTTTCAAGGGTATTCTATCTATCCATTAGCCTTCTTACACAGTTAGCAAACACAAAGTACCATGAGAACACTGGAGTGATGGTTGTTGGAAATGGGCCTATGAAGATATTGCATTTCAAACCAGACGTTTCCAGCTAGAATAGTCATTTACCACATTAACAAGGTATAGAGTGCATTTCTGAATCATTTAATGTTAGCTTCATTGGAATAAAACTGCTTTTCTTTAACCCCTTTACCACCAAGGGTGGTTTGCACGACAATGACCAGGCCAATTTTTACAATTCTGACCACTGTCCCTTTATGAGGTTATAACTCTGGAACGCTTCAACGGATCCTGGTGATTCTGACAATGTTTTCTCGTGACATATTGTACTTCATGATAGTGGTAAATTTCTTTGATATTACCTGCGTTTATTTGTGGAAAAAAAACGGAAATTTGGCGAAAAGTTTGAAAATTTTGCAATTTTCCAAATTGGAATTTTTATGCAATTAAATCACACAGATATGTCACACAAAATACTTAATAAGTAACATTAACCACATGTCTACTTTACATCAGCACAATTTTGGAACCAAAATTTTTTTTGTTAGGGAGTTATAAGGGTTAAAAGTTGACCAGCAATTTCTCATTTTTACAACACCATTTTTTTTTTTTTTAGGGACCACATCTCATTTGAAGTCATTTTGAGGGGTCTATATGAGAGAATGGACCCCAAAAGTTGTTGTACAATTTGTCCTGAGTACGCCGATACCCCATATGTGGGGGTAAACCACTGTTTGGGCGCATGACAGAGCTCGGAAGCGAAGGAGAGCAATTTGACTTTTCAATGCAAAATTGACAGGAATTGAGATGGTACGCCATGTTGCGTTTGGAGAGCCACTGATGTGCCTAAACATTGAAACCCCCCACAAGTGACACCATTTTGGAAAGTAGACCCCCTAAGGAACTTATCTAGAGGTGTGGTGAGCACTTTGACCCACCAAGTGCTTCACAGAAGTATATAATGCAGAACCGTAAAAATAAAAAAATCATTTTTTTCACAAAAATTATTTTTTGCCCCCAATTTTTTATTTTCCCAAGGGTAAGAGAAGAAATTGGACCCCAAAAGTTGTTGTACAATTTGTCCTGAGTACGCTGATACCCCATATGTGGGGGTAAACCCCTGTTTGGGCACACGGGAGAGCTCGGAAGGGAAGGAGCACGGTTTTACTTTTTCAACGCAGAATTGGCTGGAATTGCGATCGGACGCCATGTCGCGTTTGGAGAGCCCCTGATGTGCCTGAACAGTGGAAACTCCCCAATTATAACTGAAACCCTAATCCAACAACACCCCTAACCCTAGTCCCAACGGTAACCCTATCCACACCTCTAACCCAGCCACACCTAACCCTAATCCCAACCGTAAATGTAATCCAAACCCAAACCCTAACTTTAGCCCCAACCCTAACTGTAGCCTTAACCCTAGCCCTAACGGGAAAATGGAAATAAATACATTTTTTTTAGTTTTTTATTTTTCCCTAACTAAGGGGGTGATGAAGGGAGGTTTGATTTACTTTTATGGCGGGTTATTTAGCGGATTTTTATGATTGGCAGCCGTCACACACTGAAAGACGCTTTTTATTGCAAAAAATATTTTTTGCGTTACCACATTTTGAGAGCTATAATTTTTCCATATTTTGGTCCACAGAGTCATGTGAGGTCTTGTTTTTTGCGGGACAAGTTGATGTTTTTATTGGTAACATTTTCGGGCACGTGACATTTTTTGATCGCTTTTTACTCCGATTTTTGTGAGGCAGAATGACCAAAAACCAGCTACTCATGAATTTCTTTTGGGGGAGGCGTTTATGGCGTTCCACGTTTGGTAAAATTGATAAAGCAGTTTTATTATTTGGGTCAGTACGATTACAGCGATACCTCATTTATATCATTTTTTATGTTTTGGCGCTTTTATACGATAAAAACTATTTTATAGAAAAAATAATTATTTTTGCGTCGCTTTATTCTGAGGACTATAACTTTTTTATTTCTTTGCTGATGATGCTGTGTGGCGGCTCGTTTTTTGCGGGACAAGATGACGTTTTTAGCTGTACCATGGTTATTTATATCCGTCTTTTTGATCGCGTGTTATTCCACTTTTTGTTTGGCGGTATGAGAATAAAGCGTTGTTTTTTGCCTCTTTTTTTTACGGTGTTCACTGAAGGGGTTAACTAGTGATATAGTGTTATAGGTGGGGTCGTTACGGACGTGGCGATACTAAATGTGTGTGCTTGTATTTCTTTTTTATTTAGATAAAGAAATGTATTTATAGGAACAATATTTTTTTTTTTGGGGGGGGGGAATTTTTTTGGGAATATTTTTATTTTTTTTACACATTGGAATTTTTTTTTTTTTATACTATAACATTGCCCCAGGGGGGGCATCATGTTATAGTGTAAGATCGCTGATCTGACACTTTGCTGTGCAGTGTGTCAGATCAGCGATCTGACATGCACAGCTCCAGGCTTCACAGTGCCTGCTCTGAGCAGGCGCTGTGAAGCCAGCTCCTTCCCTGCAGGACCCAGATTCCGCGGCCAGGAGGTGGTGGTAAGAGTCCCTCGCAGCAACGCGATCAGGGGAGCCCCCTCCCTGTGCGATGCTTCCCTATACCCCCGGCACACCGCGAAACAGCTGTCGTCCGTTTTTTTTTTGCACGTTCTCCCTGTCTGTAACCCCTCATGTCCAAATAAAGGAAAGATTTTCATCGGGATGGGTGAGTGCACATCGCTTTTTTTCTAGTACATTGGAATCACCCTCCCCTGTTATACTCATCCTCCTGGTGTAGTCTCTGCACTTCCCTACTTCTCAGATGGTCTCCAGCGCCCGCAGCTCGTTCCTGTGTTCAGCGGTCACATGGTACCGCTCATTAAAGCAATGAATATGCGCTCCACGCCTATGGGAGTGGAGTCGCGACCATATTCATTACTTTAATTAGCAGTACCATGTGACAGCTGAACACAGGAACAAGCTGCCGGCGCCAGAGACCATCGGAGAAGCAGGGACTCGCAGAGACCACGCCAGGAGGGGGTGAGTATGATGTGACAGCCGCCACTCCTGTCGTTCCCCAGCCAACCCCCTGAGGCAATGACTAGTATAAGCAGAGAGGGGTACTTTCAGCCTAAAAAAAAAATGGGCTGAAAATCTCAGCTTATACTCCAGTATATAGGTAGGGACATGCATACCAGGAGCGGGGTTTGGGGCCAATAATACCAGGATGGGGGATGAAGGAGCCATGCATAACAGGGTTTGGATGAGGGGGACCATGAATACCAGGGTATGGATGAGGGGAGCCATGCATACCAGTATGGGAATGAGGGAGCCATGCATACCAGGGTTTGGATGAGGGGGACCATGCATACCAGGGTATGGATGAGGGGAGCCATGCATACCAGGGTATGGATGGGGGGAGCCATGCATACCAGGGTTTAGATGAGGGGGATCATGCATACCAGGGTATGGATGAGGAGAGCCATGCATACCAGTATGGGAATGAGGGACCCATGCATACCAGGGTATGGATGAAGGGGGACCATGCATACCAGGGTATGGATGAGGGGAGTCGTGCATACCAAGATGGAGATGAGGGAGCCATGCATACCAGGATAGGGGATGTTAAGTACAGAATTTACCACATTTTTTGCTTTTTTTTTTTTTCTAAAACCACTCTAAAACCTAGATCCGTCATATGGTCCAATGTGTCTTAATAGTTCCAAAAAATACGGTAATATGGCACCGTGTACTCATTATGCCTTTCTACCCAGCTTACTGCTATCTTTTCTCTGCTCTATCAAGAAACAGGAAGTCTCTTGTCCCGGCATCTACTATATAATTGTCTAAAGGTCACTTCCATCTTTCTGCCCTTCTGTCTGTCTTTCTGTCTGTCACGGATATTCATTGGTCGCGCCCTCTGTCTGTCATGGAAATCCAAGTCGCTGATTGGTCGCGGCAAAACAGCCACGACAAATCAGCGACGGGCACAGTCCGGAAGAAAATGGCCGCTCCTTACTCCCCAAAGTCAGTGCTCGGCGCCCGCATACTCCCCTCCGGTCACCGCTCACACAGGGTTAATGCTGGCGATAACGGACCGCGTTATGCCGTGGGTAACGCACTCCATAACCGCTGCTATTAACCCTGTGTGTCCCCAACTTTTTACTATTGATGCTGCCGATGCGGCATCAATAGTAAAAAAATGTAATGTTAAAAATAATTAAAAAAACAAAAAACCTGCTATACTCACCCTCCGTAGTCCGCCGAGCCGCTCGCGCCTGCTGCCATCTTCCGTTCCCAGCGATGCATTGCGAAATTACCCAGAAGACTTAGCGGTCTCGCGAGACCGCTAAGTCTTCTGGGTAATTTTGCAATGCATCCTGGGATGGATCCCAGGGGGTGATTACGTAACAATTTTTTATTTTAATTCTTTTTTTTTTAACATGGATATGTGCCCACACTGCTAAATACTACGTGGGATACATGGCTGCTATATACTACGTGGGCAGTACTATATACTAAATGGCTGCTATATACTACGTGGGCAGTACTATATACTACATGGCTGCTATATACTACGTGGACAGTACTATATACTACATGGCTGCTATATACTACGTGGACAGTACTATATACTACATGGCTGCTATATACTACGTGGGCAGTACTATATACTACATGGCTGCTATATACTACGTGGGCAGTACTATATACTACATGGCTGCTATATACTACGTGGGCAGTACTATATACTACATGGCTGCTATATACTACGCGGGCAGTACTATATACTACATGGCTGCTATATACTACGTGGGCAGTACTATATACTACATGGCTGCTATATACTACGTGGGCAGTACTATATACTACATGGCTGCTATATACTACGTGGGCAGTACTATATACTATGTACTATATACTATGTTTTACCTGCTGAAGCCTCCAACCATCATTTATCGGGTCCGCTGCGCCCTGCTGGTGCATTTGGTTGGAGGCTTCAGCAGGTAAAACATCTCTGCTTTTTTCTCTGTGACTTTTTTGAATTTTTTGGAGGATTTTTAAGTCCTCTTTTTGTGTCGGTGAGCTTTTTGTTATGACCTGGTGGTTAGGACAATAATGGACCTGGTGGTTAAGAGCACACGGAATGACCTGATAGTTACTAATAATATAGGACGAGCTCTGAGACGTGGGAACTCTGCTGACCGCAATCCCTAATCCTATCACACACACTAGAAATAGCCGTGGATTGCTCCTAACGCTCCCTATGCAACTCGTCACAGCCTAAGGAACTAGCTAGCCCTGAAGATAGAAAAATAAAGCCTACCTTGCCTCAGAGAAATTCCCCAAAGGAAAAGGCAGCCCCCCCACATATAATGACTGTGAGTAAAGATGAAAATTACAAACACAGAGATGAAATAGATTTACCAAAGTGAGGCCCGACTTACTGAACAGACTGAGGATAGGAAAGGTAACTTTGCGGTCAGCACAAAAAACTACAAAGAGACCACGCAGAGGGCGCAAAAAGACCCTCCGCACCGACTCACGGTGCGGAGGCGCTCCCTCTGCGTCCCAGAGCTTTCAGCAAGCAAGACAAAAATCAAAATAGCAAGCTGGACAGAAAAATAGCAAACTAAAGAAAAACAAGCAGGAACTTAGCTTCTGCTGGGAAGACAGGTCACAAGAACGATCCAGGAGTGAACTAGACCAATACTGGAACATTGACAGGTGGCATGGAGCAATGATCTAAGTGGAGTTAAATAGAGCAGCCAGCTAACGAATTAACCTAGTCACCTGTGGAAGGAAACTCAGAAGCCGCAGCCCCACTCACAACCACCAGAGGAAGCCCATGGACAGAACCAGCCGAAGTACCATTCATGACCACAGGAGGGAGCTCGACAACAGAATTCACAACAGCTTTTATTCAATGTTTAGCGTTAGGACTGGCAAATTGTAAGCACCCTTGACGTGGGTTGCCAGCTTACGTATTGAGGCCCCAATATAAACTAACACCTTACATACATTGATATGTGGTTTTCTTTTCGCACTTTATCTTGCAGGGCGCAGTCGGACCAAGATGGCTCTGTAAACTATTGGCCTCTGTTCGCACAGCATGCATTTTGTAGCACTGGACAGCCCGCCTGTATGTGCGTTACTAATAGGCTGTAAACCAGATGCTCTGCATTGTTTGTGTGAATTATGCCATATACAGACTAGTATATTTTATCTTTTTGTGCACTAATGCCAAACAGCCAACACTGGATTGAAAGTGGTTGTTTCATCGGTATTTTTTGCACCTGTGTGTTTGCCATCATTTATCGGGTCCGCTGCGCCCTGCTGGTGCATTTGGTTAGAGGCTTCAGTAGGTAAAACATCTCTGCTTTTTTCTCTGTGACTTTCTCCTCTTTTTGTGTTGGTGAGCTTTTTTTCAGTACTATATACTATATGGCTGCTATATACTACGTGGGCAGTGCTATATAGTACGTGGACAGTACTATATACTACATGGCTGCTATATACTACGTGGGCAGTACTATATACTACATGTCTGCTATATACTACGTGGGTAGTACTATATACTACATGGCTGCTATATACTACGTGGGTAGTACTATATACTACATGGCTGCTATATACTACGTGGGTAGTACTATATACTACATGGCTTCTATATACTACGTGGGCAGTACTATATACTACATGGCTGCTATATACTAAGTGTCCTGTACTATATACTACATGGCTGCTATATACTACGTGGGCAGTGCTATATACTACATGGCTGCTGTATACTACGTGGCCTGTGTTAGATACTGCGTGGGCTGCGTTATATACAACGCATCGGGTATTCTACAATATGTATGTATGTATGTATGTATGTATGTATGTATGTATGTATGTATATATATAGCAGCCACATACTATATAGCACAGGCCACGTACCATTTGTATGCTATATACTACATGGCTCCTATATACTACGTCGCCTGTGCTATATAGTATGTGGCTGCTATATACATACATATTCTAGAATACTCGATGCATTAGAATCGGGCCACCATCTAGTTTATCATACCAATCTTTTGCAGTGATGACTCATACCGGAAAACTGACCTCCTGTTTTAACATAGAGTTTAGAAGGATTCAGCTAGTCAGTTTTTAATCAAGTGATGTCATAGATCTAATGAAAAAGAAGAAATAGCTGGGTAGAAGAATAAAATGAGCAATTGTAAGTACCGCATATACTAGAGGATAAGCCGACCCGAGGATAAGCCGACCCGAGGATAAGCCGACAAGAGGATAAGCCGACAAGAGGATTAAGGCCCTGTCACACTGGACGATATCGCTAGCGATCCGTGACGTTGCAGCGTCCTGGCTAGCGATATCGTCCAGTGTGACAGGCAGCAGCGATCAGGCCCTTGCTGTGCTGTCGCTGGTCGGGGAAGAAAGTCCAGAACTTTGTTTCGTCGCTGGACTCCCCGCAGACATCGCTGAATCGGAGTGTGTGACACCGATTCAGCGATGTCTTTGCTGGTAACCAGGGTAAACATCGGGTTACTAAGCGCAGGGCCGCGCTTAGTAACCCGATGTTTACCCTGGTTACCATCGTTAAAGTAAAAAAAACTAACGCTACATACTTACCTACCGCTGTCTGACCTCGGCGCTCTGCTTCTCTGCTCTGGCTGTGAGCACAGCGGCCGGAAAGCAGAGCGGTGACGTCACCGCTCTGCTTTCCGGCTGCCCGGCGCTTACAGCCAGAGCAGAGAAGCAGAGCGCCGAGGACAGACAGCGGTAGGTAAGTATGTAGCGTTTGTTTTTTTATTTTTAGGATGGTAACCAGGGTAAACATCTGGTTACTAAGCGCGGCCCTGCGCTTAGTAACCCGATGTTTACCCTGGTTACCGGGGACCTCGGGATCGTTGGTCGCTGGAGAGCTGTCTGTGTGACAGCTCTCCAGCGACCAAACAGCGACGCTGCAGCGATCCGGATCGTTGTCGGTATCGCTGCAGCGTCGCTAAGTGTGACGGTACCTTAAGTCCCACTTTTGGCTTGGTAGCAACAAACACCATTCAAAAGAATCACCAGTCCTACTCCTGGGATTATGTTGTGGGGTGGTATATAATGTATAGTCAGAAGACCCCTCTAGTCTATCACAGGTACACTAAACAGCTCAGTGTTCTTTTGATTTGGTTGCTAAACTAGTGGCAACACCATTTCTCCAAGGAATCATAGTGGCAATTTCTCAACATGACTACTCAAGTTTGCATGTTGCTCTTGCTATTGTGAGCAGACTGCCTAAATGTGCTACCATGGTCTGCAGTGCCTCCGGACTTGTCATCGAGCACACTGGGACATCAGTGGTCAACAGATGCTAAGTCATCCATCAGCAGGAGATACTGATGATTTGTGTGCCCAAGTACATTCTACAGTGAAGAAAATCCCTCAGACAACCATTAATGACCTCAAGTTATGCAAGTGCGTCTATTTCTGCACGTGCAGCTCAAACTCAATGCATTGAGATTTTTTGATAACTGCGATTCCAATATTCATCAATTGCAGATCATTAACATTGTTATGACTGTTGTTGGGTATCCCAGGACCAGGTGCTCCTTCCCTGTCCTTAACACTAAAGGCCCCTTCACATTAAGCGACGCTGCAGCGATACCGACAACGATCCGGATCGCTGCAGCGTCGCAGTTTGGTCGCTGGAGAGCTGTCACACAGACAGCTCTCCAGCGACCAACGATGCTGGTAACCAGGGTAAACATCGGGTAACTAAGCGCAGGGCCGCGCTTAGTAACCCGATGTTTACCCTGGATACCATGCTAAAAGTAAAAAAAAACAAACACTAGATACTTACCTACCGCTGTCTGTCCTCCAGCGCTGTGCTCTGCTTCTCTGCTCTCCTCCTGTACTGGCTGTGAGCCGGAAAGCAGAGCGGTGACGTCACCGCTCTGCTTTCCGGCTCACAGCCAGTACAGGAGGAGTGCAGAGCACAGCGCTGGAGGACAGACGGCTGTAGGTAAGTATCTAGTGTTTGTTTTTTTTTACTTTTAGCATGGTATCCAGGGTAGACATCGGGTTACTAAGCGCGGCCCAGCGCTTAGTTACCCGATGTTTACCCTGGTTACCAGTGAAGACATCGCTGGATCGGTGTCACACACGCCGATCCAGCGATGTCAGCAGGAGTCCAGCGACGAAATAAAGTTCTGGACTTTATTCAGCGACCAACGATCTCCCAGCAGGGGCCTGATCGTTGGTCGCTGTCACACATAACGATTTCATTAACGATATCGTTGCTACGTCACAAATAGTAACGATATCGTTAACAATATCGTTATGTGTGAAGGTACCTTAAGGCTGGCCTCACACTAGCGTGTTTTACGGACGTAAGAGAGGTGCTGAAAATACAGATTGCACACGGTACATTGCTTCTCTATGCCCCAGCTCCTATCAGCCGTATTTTACTGATCCGTATTATACGGTGTTCTACGGCCGTAGAAAATAGCAGCATGCTGCGTTTGTCACCGTATTGCGCAAAAAATACGCCAATGAAAGTCTATGGGGGCCAGAAAAATACGGATTACACATGGACCAGCAGTGTGACTTGCGAGAAATACGCAGCGGTGTTCTAGCGAAAAGCCGGCAATTCAGTGCAGTGTACAGTAAAATTTACACTGACAGGTTAGAATAAAAGCTCACCGACACAAAAAGAGGACTTACAAATCCTCCAAAAAAATTAAAAAAAGTCACAGAAAAAAGCAGAGATGTTTTACCTGCTGAAGCCTCCAACTAAATGCACCAGCAGGGCGCAGCGGACCTGATAAATGATGGCAAACAAACAGGTGCAAAAAATACCGATGAAACAACCACTTTCAATCCAGTGTTGGCTGTTTGGCATTAGTGCACAAAAAGATAAAATATACTAGTCTGTATATGGCATAATTCACACACGCAATGCAAGGCATTTGGTTAGAATAGCTAAAATAAATGTCTACACATAGTATAGAGGATATATACAGTGCCTTCAAGTAGTATTCAACCCCCTGCAGATTTAGCAGGTTTACACATTTGGAATTAACTTGGCATTGTGACATTTGAACTGTAGATCAGCCTGGATGTGTGAAATGCACTGCAGCAAAAAAGAATGTTATTTCTTTCTTTATTTTTTTTTTTTAAATTGTGAAAAGTCTTTTCAGAGGGTCATTTATTATTCAACCCCTCAACCCACCAGAATTCTGTTTGGTTCCCCTAAAGTATTAAGAAGTAGTTCAGGCACAAAGAACAATGAGCTTCACATGTTTGGATTAATTATCTCTTTTTCCAGCCTTTTCTGACTATTTAAGACCCTCCCCAAACTTGTGAACAGCACTCATACATGGTCAACATGGGAAATACAAAGGAGCATTCCAAGGCCATCAGAGACAAGATCGTGGAGGGTCACAAGGCTGGCAAGGGGTACAAAACCCTTTCCAAGGAGTTGGGCCTACCTGTCTCCACTGTTGGGAGCATCATCCGGAAGTGGAAGGCTTATGGAACTACTGTTAGCCTTCCACGGCCTGGACAGCCTTTGAAAGTTTCCTCCCGTGCCGAGGCCAGGCTTGTCCGAAGAGTCAAGGCTAACCCAAGGACAACAAGGAAGGAGCTCCGGGAAGATCTCATGGCAGTGGGGACATTGGTTTCAGTCAATACCATAAGTAACGTACTCCACCGCAATGGTCTCCGTTCCAGACGAGCCCGTAAGGTACCTTTACTTTCAAAGCGTCATGTCAAGGCTCGTCTACAGTTTGCTCATGATCACTTGGAGGACTGAGACTGACTGGTTCAAGGTTCTCTGGTCTGATGAGACCAAGATCGAGATCTTTGGTGCCAACCACACACGTGACGTTTGGAGACTGGATGGCACTGCATACGACCCCAAGAATACCATCCCTACAGTCAAGCATGGTGATGGCAGCATCATGCTGTGGGGCTGTTTCTCAGCCAAGGGGCCTGGCCATCCGGTCCGCATCCATGGGAAGATGGATAGCACGGCCTACCTGGAGATTTTGGCCAAGAACCTCCGCTCCTCCATCAAGGATCTTAAGATGGGTCGTCATTTCATCTTCCAACAAGACAACGACCCAAAAGCACACAGCCAAGAAAACCAAGGCCTGGTTCAAGAGGCAAAAAATCAAGGTGTTGCAGTGGCCTAGTCAGTCTCCTGACCTTAACCCAATTGAAAACTTGTGGAAGGAGCTCAAGATTAAAGTCCACATGAGACACCCAAAGAACCTAGATAACTTGGAGAAGATCTGCATGGAGGAGTGGGCCAAGATAACTCCAGAGACCTGTGCCGGCCTGATCAGGTCTTATAAAAGACGATTATTAGCTGCAATTGCAAACAAAGGTTATTCCACAAAATATTAAACCTAGGGGTTGAATAATAATTGACCCACACTTTTATGTTTAAAATTTATAAAAATTTAACTGAGCAACAAAACTTTTTGGTTTGTAAGATTTATGCATCTGTTAATAAATCCTGCTCTTGTTTGAAGTCTCTAACTTATTTGCATCGTATTAAACCGGCTAAATCTGCAGGGGGTTGAATTCTACTTCTAGGCATTATTTATATATATATATATATATACACACATACATACATACATACATACACACAACGTATATACTCGAGTACAAGCCAAGATTTTCAGCCCATTTTTTTAGGCTGAGATTGCCCCTCTCGGCTTATACTCGAGTCATATCCAGGGGTCGGCAGGGGAAGAGGAGCGGGGGCTGCCTAATTATGCTCACCTGCTCCTGGCACGGTCCCTACACGTCCCTGCTTCTTCCAGCGCTGCATATTCTTCCTGTACTGAGCGGTCACATGGTACCGCTCATTACAGTAATGAATATGCGGCTCCACCTCCCATAGGGGTGGAGCCGCATATTCATTACTGTAATGAGCGGTAACGGTGACCGCTCAGTACAGGAAGAATATGCAGTGCTGGGAGAAGCAGGGACTGCACCGTGCCAGGAGCAGGTAAGTATACGGGGAGGGGGAGCGCAGCGCTGCACGATATTTACCTCTCCTCGTTCCGGTGCGGCTCCATCATCAGCGTCCTCTGGCTGTGACGCTCAGGTCAGAGGGCGTGGTGACGTTGTCAGTGCGCGCCGTCTGCTGAACGTCAGTGCTAGATGGAGCCGCACCCGAACGAGGAGCAGGTGAAAGTGCCGGGATCCTGAGCAACGGAGAGGCGAGTATGTGATTTATTTTTTTTTTTATCACAGCCACAGCAAATGGGGCAAGTGACTGTATGGAGCATCTTATGGGGCCATAACGTTTGTGCAGCATTATATGGGGCAAGTGTCTATATGGAGCATCTTATGGGGCCATAGTTAACTTTTGTGCAGCACTGTATGAGGCAAATGTGTCTATGGAGCATCTTAGGCTACGTTCACATTTGCGTTGTGCGATGTTGCGTTGGAGACGCAACGCACAACGCAAACAAAAACGCAACAAAACGCATACTAAAACGCAGCGTTTTGCGATGCATGCGTCCTTTTTTGCCGAATTTTGGACGCAAAAAAATGCAACTTGCTGTGTCCTCTGCGCCCTACGTTTGCGGCAAAAAAAACGCATGCGGGGGTCTCTCTTTCCGGCTGTGTCTCTCTTCTGCACTGTCTGGTGAGTGTACACTGGTATTGTGCTATTTGACCATATGCATCTGCAGCCCACATGGGTGTTGCTTTTGAATAGCTAGATTGATTTTACTGCTCTACCTGATACTTACCTGTCTTGTATAGTGCTCCTGGTAAGCATATTGTGTGCTTTATCCATTATATGCGGGACTTTCCCTGTCATATGTTTAGGGGTATTTTGGAGGGACTGTCCTCTTTCGGCCCTTCATTGGAACTTATATGCTGTGACTTATTACTGATCATGTTTTAATCATTTTTATGTATTAATAAATATTTAATTATATATTGTCCATGATATGCTCCTTATTCTCCTCCTTTGATATGTATTGTGTGGAGCGGACTTGTTTGTCGGGGGGTGTACTATTCTAGTACTCCCATACAAAGACTGTCACAATGGTTTTGGGATTTTGCATAATATTATATGGGGCAAGTGTCTGTATGGAGCATCTTATGGTGCCATAACATTTGTGCAGCACTATAAGGAGCAAGTGACTGTATGGAGCATCTTATGGGGCCATAACGTTTGTGCAGCATTATATTGGGTATATGTGTCTATGGAGCATCTTATGAGGCCCTTATTACCCTTTATGCAGGATTATATGGGGCATATTTTAATATGGAGCATTTAATGGGGCCCATCAAACTTTATGGAGCATTATATGGGGCTCCTGATTCAATATGGATATTCAAAAACACAACCTACTGATTTCTCAATTTTACTTTTATTGGTATCTATTTTTACTTTTGACATTTACCGGTAGCTGCTGCATTTTCCACCCTAGGCTTATACTCGAGTCATTAAGTTTTCCCAGTTTTTTGTGGCAAAATTAGTGGGGTCGGCTTATACTCGAGTATATACGATATAGAGATATATATCTATATCTATCTATCTATCTATCTATATATATACACACACACTAGATTGTGGCCCGATTCTATCGCATCGGGTATTCTAGAATATGCATGTCCCCGTAGTATATGGACAATGATGATTCCAGAATTCGCGGCAGACTGTGCCCGTTGCTGATTGGTCGAGGCAACCTTTATGACATCATCGTCGCCATGGCAACCATTATGACATCTACGTCGATACTGTGGCCGTCGCTGATTGGTCGAGGCCGCCAGGCTCTACGTCCTTTATGACATCATCGTCGCTGTGCCCGTTGCTGATTGGTCGAGGCCGCCAGGCTCTACGTCCTTTATGACATCGTCGCTGTGCCCGTTGCTGATTGGTCGAGGCCGCCAGGCTCTACGTCCTTTATGACATCATCGTCGCTGTGCCCGTTGCTGATTGGTCGAGGCCGCCAGGCTCTACGTCCTTTATGACATCATCGTCGCTGTGCCCGTTGCTGATTGGTCGAGGCCGCCAGGCTCTACGTCCTTTATGACATCATCGTCGCTGTGCCCGTTGCTGATTGGTCGAGGCCGCCAGGCTCTACGTCCTTTATGACATCATCGTCGCTGTGCCCGTTGCTGATTGGTCGAGGCCGCCAGGCTCTACGTCCTTTATGACATCATCGTCGCTGTGCCCGTTGCTGTTTGGTCGAGGCCGCTAGGCTCTACGTCCTTTATGACATCATCGTCGCTGTGCCCGTTGCTGATTGGTCGAGGCCGCCAGGCCTCGACCAATCAGAGACGCGGGATGTCTACGTCCTTTATGACATCATCGTCGCTGTGCCGGTCACTGATTGGTCGAGGCCTGGCGGCCTCGACCAGAGAGGCGGGATTTCCAGGACAGACAGACAGACAGACAGAAAGACAGACAGACGGAAAAACCCTTAGACAATTATATAGATAGAGATATATATATATATATATATATATATATATAGATAGAGATATATATATATTTGTCTAAGGGGTACTTCCGTCTGTCTGTCCTTCTGTCACGGATATTCATTGGTCGTGGCCTCAGTCTATCATGGAAATCCAAGTCGCTGATTGGTTGCCGCAAAACAGCCACGACCAATCACCGACGGGCACAGTCCGGAAGAAAATGGCAGCTCTATACTCCCCCGCAGTCAGTGTCTCCGGCGCTCCGCTCCCCGCAGTCAGTGTCCCCGGCGCTACGCTGCTTACTCCCCGCACTCAGTGTCCCCGGCGCCCGCTCCAGCGTTACTGCCGCTATTAACCCTGTGTGTCCCCAACCTTTTACTATTGATGCTGCCTATGCGGCATCAATAGTAAAAGAAAGTAATGTTAAAAATAGTACAATAACAAAAAAACCTGCTATACTCACCCTCCGTTGTCCGCTGAGCCACTCGCGCCTGCCGCCATCTTCCTTTCCCAGCGATGCTTTGCGAAATTATCCATAAAACTTAGCGGTCTCGGGAGACCGATAAGTCATATGGGTAATTTCGCAAAGCATCCTGGGAATGCAAGATGGCGGCAGCCGCGCGCCCATCTGCACAGCGCCGTTGGATCCCAGAAAGCGGAGAGACGGGACGCTGAGGAGCAGCGACCAGAATGGTGAGTATGTTCAACTACAAGGGGCCCTCGGATCGTTAGGTGAGTATGTTTATTTTTTATTTTTTTAACCTGTGACATACGTGGCTCGGTAATATAGTACATCACTGGGCAATATCCTACGTGGCTCTGTGCTGTACACTACAAGGCTGGGCAATATACTACGTGGACATGCATATTCTAGAATACCCGATGCGTTAGAATCGGGCCACCATCTAAAATATATATATATTTATTTTTTTCAGTGAGACACATATGTATATATATTAAAGGGAAGGTGCCACCAGTTTTCTTGCATTTTGTGTTTTTGTGAAATTAAGCTTAAAATAGTAATTAAAATGTATTAATGCAATGTTTGCACTGTTTGCAAACATTTCTATATGAAAAATATATATTTTTTTACAAATATATATATTTACCACTAGGGGGAGCATTTTCCGTTTTAGACTTCAAGCAGCGATAGTAAGCATTACCGGTACGTAATCCGGTGTTTTCTCTTCGCCACGACAGCACCCACTTGAGAGACTTTCAGAGATAGTCATTTGGGAGGGATCACCGTGTTAAGAACTGATCTACCGAAGGACAAGTCAGATGAGGAAGACAAGTCTAATCTATAGTGATTATAGAAGGTAGTAGGAGAAGACCAGGTTGCGGCCTTACATATCAGTTCTATTGGAACCTTCGCTCGTTGAGCCCAGGATGATGCTATCGCCTGGGTGGAATGTGCTTTTACGGTCTCAGGCAGATTCTCCCCTTTGGACGAATAGGCCAGACATATTGCATCTCGAATCCACCGAGATAAAGTACCCTTCGTGATTCCAGCTCCTTTTCTATGACCCTGGAAGGAAACAAAGAGAGCCCTGCTCTTCCTCCAGGCACTAGTCCTATCTAAATAGGCTAATATGGCTCTCCTCACATCTAATGTGTGGTATTTTTGTTCTTCCTGATTTGTAGGGTTATCATAGAAGGAAGGAAAATTTCTTGCGATCTGTGAAATTTAGTGCATACTTTGGGTAAGTATGAAGGGTCTGTCTTTAGGACAACTCTATCTGGGAATATTGACATAAAAGGAGGATCTATCGATAGTGCCTGTATGTCACTTACTCTTCTCGCTGATACTAAGGCGACATGAAGAGCTGTCTTGAGGGAGACCTGTTTTATATGAGCTGAATGTAGTGGCTCAAAAGGGTGGTCTGTTAGAGCTTCAAGTACTAAATTAACATCCCAAGGTGGTACATGGGGAATTCGAACTGTCTCTGACCTCTGGCATGCTGCAACAAACCTGGCTACCCACTTATTACCTGCAATATCGTGACCATATAAAGCACCCAGCGCAGAAATGTGTACTTTTAAGGTACTGACTGCCAGGCCTAAATCGCGCCCTTTTTGAAGAAATTCTAAAATCATAGGAATATGAATTTCGTTTGACAGGGCCGTTGGGTAGAGGTTTAGAAATTTTTTCCACACTCTTGCATAGATGGAGGTAGTGGATCTTTTTCTACTTAATAGCAGAGTGTCAATCACTTTGTTTGAAAACCATCTCATCTTTAGCAGCTGCCTCAAATTCCAGGCTGCTAACCGTAGACCCTTCACATGAGGGTGGTTGAAGGGGCCCTGGAAAAGATCCTGATCCTCCGGGAGGATCCATGGGTCTGAGATTGACATGGCTCTCAGCCAGGAAAACCATGGCCTCTTGGGCCAGAACGGAGCTATTAAGATCACGTTTGCTCTGTCCTCCCTTATCTTCCTGATTACTGTTGGAAGTAGTATCAACGGGGAAAGGCATATGCCTTCTGGAATACCCATGGCACTTGTAGAGCGTTGAAGATATCTGGATTGTCGGATCGGAACAATGAGGCGAACTTTTTGACTTGCCTGTTGTGTCTTGTCGCAAAAAGGTCTATCTCGGGAGTGCCCCATTTTTTTACTATCATGAAAAAGATACGACAACTTAGAACCCATTCTCCTTGGTGGAGGGTGTGGCGACTGAGGAAATCTGCCTTTGAATTGTCAATTCCTCTCACATGCAGTGCTGATAGGGATAGAAGGTGTTCCTCTGCAATGGCTAGAATATCGTCGGCTATAGACCTGAGAGCTTCTGATCTCGTTCCCCCTTGGTGGTTTATATATGCAACTGCTGTCTGAAAGGATTCTTGTATGCGTTCAGTGTAGCTGCGGAAGGAATTTAGATAAGGCATGATAGATAGCCTTCAGCTCTTTTTTATTAGAAGAATCATCCGGTTCTCTAAGAGACCACAGACCTTGCACTATTTGATCTCCTAAGTGTGCTCCCCAACCACTAGGACTGGCATCAGTGAAAAGAGTTTTTGAAGGTTTAACCATCCAGGGAACCCCACTGGTAAAATGATCCGGATCTAACCACCAGGTGAGAGATTGTAACACGTCTGTTGGTAAAGAAATACGACTATCTAACCTGCCCTGTAATCTTTCTTCCTCTTGTAGTATTGTATACTGTATTTTTCTACTATGGAATTGGGCCCACGGAACAGCTGGAATACAAGATGTGAAGGAATCAAGAAGGGACATACCTTCTCTTAGGGAAATTAGGGGGTTGTTAATCACCGATTGTACCTTGTTTATGATTGCTATTTGTTTAGACTCGGGAAGAAAGCACATTTGATTTATAGAATATAGAATAATTCCTAAAAAATTTTGATGAGTTGTGGGGGACAATCTAGATTTTTCCCAATTTACTAACCACCCTAATTCCTGTAGGGACGAAATTGAATCAGATAAACGCTGATGACATTGAGAAAGGGAGTTCCCTACTATCAAAAGGTCATCTAAATATGGTATTATGAGGGTGTCTTTTAACCTCAAATATGACATTACTTCTGACATTAGTTTTGTGAAAACTCTAGGGGCTATTGATAGTCCAAAGGGCATTGCTGTGTATTGATAATGCCGTATTTGACCTTTGATCATAACTGCCACCCGTAGATATTGTTGATGCTCACTGAAGATTGGAAGATGGTAATATACATCTTTAAGGTCAAGAACTGCCATGAAGCAATGGGGAAACAGAAGCTTAATAGTTGACCGAATATATTCAATTTTAAAAGTTTGGTTCTCTAAAAAGACGTTTAGTCTCCTAAGGTTAATTATTGTTCTATATGATCCGTCTGGTTTCAGGGTGGATAAAAATCAATGTTTTAAAAAAAAAAAAAAAAAAAAAAAATCGGATTTTTTTTATTTAAATCGGATTTTTTTTTTATTTAAATCGGATTTTTTTCAATAAACTGCTTTTTGAGGAAAATATTTTACCATCCAAAGGTTCTTCCATCATGAGATAAAGCCGAGTTGTTTAACTCAGTAGAATAAAGGCTGTATATGTGCAACATTCACAATGCCATGCTCTTCCAGAGGTTTCTGTAAGATTAGTGGGCAGTTTCTCTCCTATATTATCACAGACGCTCGCTTTACTTACGCAGTTCTCAAAACTGAATTTGACTCCGCAGAGGTCCCAGCCTCTTCTGCACGGCAAAAATGTTACAACATGAACAGAGTTGAGAAAAAGACCTTAATCCTATTGTTCTACAAACCTATGAATACAGAATCAACCCCTTCAATGCCAAGTCCAAGAAGTTAGACAATATGTTTCTGATTGTTTGGAGTGGAATAGATCTGCACAACACAAGAAGAATGTGTCTAACTTCTTGGACTTGGCACTGAAGGGGTTGATTCTGTATTCATAGGTTTGTAGAACAATAGGATTAAGGTCTTTTTCTCAACTCTGTTCATGTTGTAACATTTTTGCCGTGAAGAAGAGGCTGGGACCTCTGCGGAGTCAAATTCAGTTAGGTAGAAACTTTGATTTAAATCACTGATTTAAATCAAGGCTAACTGACTAGTGATTTAAATCGTGATTTAAATCAGTTAGATTTAAAATCAAAACCACCCTGTCTGGTTTCGAAATAAAAATAAAGGGGAATAAAACCCCCTTCCTTTTTGATGAAAAGGGACTTCCACTAATACTCCCTTGGACAGGAGAGTTATTATTTCCTGCTCCAAGGCCTCTTGTTGTGATTGAGACCTTAAGGAAGTCAATAAAAATGAGTCCGGAGGGACTCGAGAAAATTTTAATTTTAGACCCGTAGTTATAAGGCTAGTTGCCCATGGATTAGAAGTTATTGCCAGCCATTGTGGAGAGAAGAAGGACAACCTACCACCAACGGGTAGATCTGTCCTAACGGGGCTTATCCTCAGCTTTGAAAGGGCGTTTTCCGAAAAAGGCTCCTTTTTGCTTAAAGTCTTTATTAGCCCAACGGTCCTGGTTCTTATAGTCTCGTCTTCTGTTGAACATGGGCTTTCGGAACGCTCTCCTATAGGATGGAAGATAAGTGTTATTGGGGAACCCCTTCTTCCTCTCACCAGCTTTGGTAATAATTTCATCCAACTGAGTACCAAATAGGTACTCACCCTGGCATGGCAAACCACATAACAGACTTCGTTTGGGGATCTCCTTTCCACCCCTTTAGCCACAAGGCGCGGCGAGCCGCGTTGGTCAGACCTGCCGATTTGGCTGCCAATCGTATGGAATCAGCTGAAGAATCGGCTAAAAAGGCAGTAGCTCCTCTAATCAATGGTATGGAAGACATGAGTTTATTCCAGGAAAGGCCACCTTTCAAACCTTCTTCTAGATCATTCAACCAGACTAGCATGGACCTAGCAGTGCATGTAGCCGAAATAGCCGGTCTGAAAGCTCCTGTACAGGACTCCCATGCTCTTTTTAAAAGGGAATCAGCTTTCCGGTCAAGTGAGTCTTACAAAGATCCCGAATCCTCTACAGGCAGTAAAGATTTTCTAGAAGTGGATGCCACTGCTGCATCTACTTTCGGGGCTTTTGACCATTTGGAGAAATCCTCGTCATTAAAGGGATAGCGTCTTTTTGACGAAGACGGCAACCCTCTTTGCCCCTGGCTTTCCCACTCTTTTGTTACTAAATCCTTTATTGCTGGAATAACAGGAAAAGAAGGTCTTTTTCTTTCAGACAGGCCAGCAAACATCACGTCCTGTGGTGTTTTAAGGGTTTTTGTATCTTCAATTCCCATGGTGTTACATACTGATTTGACTAAATTGTCAATACTGTCTGTAGGAAAGCATGTATCCTGCTCACCCTCTGAGGATATAAACTCTTGGGAACCGTCCGAATCTTTATCCTCAACATCAGAGGATTGTTCAGATCTAGGAGAATTATATTTTTTCCTACTCTCAGGAATTTTATCCGAGCTTCGAAAGGCTCGTAATTCTTCTCTAATCATACTTCTTATATCTTCCGACCTTACTGAAGACTCCTCACGTAAGGTGGATTCGATGCATGACTGGCACAGCTTCTTTAAATAAGTATCCGGGAGCGGCTGAGAGCATAAAGCACATTGCTTATGTTTGGATTTCCCTGTTCTTTTAGCCTAGGGAATTAGATAAGAGAGGGAAGTATAATCAGCCTAATAGGGTAGACAAACACTCACCCCAGTGAAGCTGTTGTCATAGTACCGGCTGAAGAGGAGGAGACGGAGGCACAGATGGAGGAGCCGACCGGTCCGATCTTTTTTCTCTGGCGCTCTTAGAAGACGACCTGCGGCTGCTGCTTCGCTACCAGGCGTTATAGCGGTGACCTCAGATGAAGGCAACGCTGTGTCCTGGGGAGATGCCATGATGGACGCCGGGTATCAGCGCCGGCGTCCTTTTGTAATGGGGGCCGCCATCTTCTTCCTTCCGCACCCAGAAGTGACTACTACATCCGGGTTGCGGCTTTGCTGTACGCACCTGCGCCTCCATCCAGCGATCGCGCAGGCGCCGTCCTCCTCCTGTATCACCCCGGAAGTTGTAGTAATACTTCCGGGGGACAAAACACCGGGCCACACGCTGCCTGTACGCCACCGAAGATGGCGTCAAAGGTTCTCTTACCCCAGCGATCCGGTCCCTGCAGGTCGGCTGGATGGACATCCTTGAGTCAGGCGACTCCCCGATCCTGGCCTCATGGTACCTGCCAGCAGAGGGGGGAAGCTGCCACAGGACCCCCGATGCTGCTTCCAGCTCTGGAGCCCTTGCCGTCCCTATACAGGTAAACTGCGCAAGCGGCATCCAGGCTGGGCATCCTCTTCTCTCCAGGTGTCTCCCGTAGGAACAGGAAACCAACTGTGGGAGCGAGGGGGACCGCCCCTTTTATTCTCTCCATAGGGTTTCCTGTTCCTAGGGGCGGATCCCCTCTCTGAAGTGGGTGCTGTCGTGGCGAAGAGAAAAGAGGCATGAAGTATGATGAGTGAGACACATGGAGTGTGATGGGGAGATACACATTGAGGCTGTGTGCACACGTTCAGAATTTTTCGCATTTTTTGCGTTTGTTCGCTATAAAAATGTGATAAAAACAATTTAAAAATGCATACATATGCATCCCATCATTTATAATGCATTCCGCAATTTTTGTGCATATGTTGCGTTTTTTTCTGGGTGAGTATTTAAGTAACAGTGGGCGGGCGCACAGGGGAACTTTTTTTTTTTTTTTTTTTTTAGTGTTTAAAATAAAGGATTTTTCATATCTTCTCTCCAGCAAACGCTGCTACAGAGAAGATATGAATGGCGGCT